>NW_026898898.1:0-641730 GCF_033153095.1 Gastrolobium bilobum | reverse complement strand
CAAACTTTATTCAAATCCGTGTAATCTGTACACATCCTTCATTTCCCATCCGGCTTCTTAATTAACACGGGGTTGGCTAACCATGTGGCATACTATATTTCTCTAATGAAACCTGCTTCTAACAACTCTTTGGTTTTTTCCTCAATCGCCTTCCTCCTTTCAGCCCAGAATCTCCTCTTCTTCTAGGCCACTGGCAATTATTGCCAAACGATGACAAGATAAAGCAGGGTCCATCCCGGGCATATCAGAAGGTTTCCATGCGAAAATATCAGCATTCTTTTGCAATAACTCTTTCATGCTAGCCCTCACATCAGGTTCTAACTCGGAACCCATTTTAGTAACCTGCTCCTTACTTGCTCCTAACTGAACTTCTTCCATGGTCCCCACGGGCTCTAGTCTCTCCACTTTATTTTCTACCCGGGGATCCATCCCGACTACCATTACTTGCTCCTCTTTCTTTTCGTCTACTTCCCTTTGTGCTTCTCCCTTCTCTTTGGCCTCATCTCCCATTATTACTCGCTCCTTCTTACTTTCCTGTGGAATCCTCAAACTCATGTTATAACAGCTTCTTGCCATTACCTGATTCGCCTTTATCGTTGCCACCTTGTCATCCTTAGCTACAAATTTCATTGCCAACTGATCAATTGACAAAAAGATCTTGAATTTTATCATGAATGGTCTGCCCAAGATAATATTATACGCAGAACCCAGATCCACTACCGCAAACGACAAAGTGACTGTCTTGTGTGTAGGCACGGTCCCCAACGTTAACCTCAATGGAATGTATCCCAAAGGTTTAATCTTGTCTCCTGTAAATGCTAACAAATCAGCTCCACACGGCTCCAACTGATCATAATCTAAATCTATTCTTATGAAAGCATCCCAAAATATAATATCCACTGAACTCCGTGGATCTACCAACATTCTATCAACCTGATAATTTGCCAACAATCCCGAAATCACTAAGGGATCATCATGCTCCGGGTCTAGTATCTCATCGTCTAAATCCTCAAACACCACCTGCTTGCCCGTCTTTTTCGCTCTTCTTTAAAACGCGATTTCTCTGAAATGGCCATACACATCTTTAAGTGCTTTTTCCGGGCATTCTGAGATTTTCCTCCTCCTGCTCGCCCTCCAGCTATAGTGCAAATATGCCCCACCGGAACTTGACCCGGAGACGATTGATTTTCTGCTTTTTGATTTCTGTTAGCCTCCCTAATCCTTCCCCCGGCGGGCTGCGACTTCGGTCTAATCGCCGAATCTTATCTTCCTTACACCCATCTCCTTCTCCTCTTCTTACATATTTTTGTAGTTTCCCTTCTTGAATCAACCTTTCAATAACATTTTGCAGGTTAAAACAATCATTCGTATAATGTCCATATCCCCGATGAAATTCACACCATTTCGTTTTATCTGCCTGGGCATAACTCGACCGAATCGGCGGAGGCCGTGGAACACTTCGCATTTCTGTAGACATTACCTCCTTCAATATCTAGGCTCTGGACGTATTTAATGGTTTGAAGTTTCTCTTATATGCTTCTCTAAATCTTTCCCCTACTACCCGAGGTCGCCTTTCGTCAAACTGTCCTCTTCCAGCAGGCTTGTCCGGCATTCTAAATGTAGCTTCTCTGAACCCTTGTTCAATTTGCTTCTGAGAAGATCTAAATTCTTCCAAATCAATATACTTCTGAATCCTTTCCATCAACTCTTCCTTTGTAGCCGGTCCTTTTTTCGCCAAAGAATTCGCCAACCCGCCAGGCTGTAACCCGGTGGTAAACAACAGCAAACACGTCTGATTCTCCAACCCCTTCACTTGTCTAGCTTCTGCTTGAAACCATTCATAATATTCTCTGACCTTTTCTCCCGGCTTCTGTCTCACTCCACATAAATTGTGTGTGGTTTTTGGTTGGGGTCCACAATGAGCAAACTGCTGTATGAAACGAAGAGATAAATCGGACCAACTGTCAATGGAATTGACTGGCAGGCCCGTAAACCATTCTAACACCTGCTTCCTTAAGAAAACTGGAAATGTCCGACAAAACAAAGAGTCTGATTCTTCACATAATGACATTGCTGCCCGAAAAACGGTTACAAACTCCTTTGGATCTGAACTTCCATCATAAGCTTTCATCTCAGTGGGTTGTTTGAACCAACTCGGAATAGGCTCTGCCCTCAATCTCCAAGATAAGGGGGTTCCTGAAGGACCCTGACTACCCAGCGACTCTCGAATCTCCTACGGCATCTGTTGTGTTAATATCCTCGTCTGCTCGTTCCAGCTTGGTCTTTCTTGTCTCATCATCTGTCCTTCATAACCACGAGGACTATAATTCTCTACTGATTGCCACCCTCCTCTCTGAGCCCGGGTTCCTGATGTATAATAATACTCACCCTCATCTTGTGGAAAATCATCTCTGTGATAAATATACCGTCTTCCTCCATCTGTCCTCCTCCTCTCCTCAGCTTCTTCATAACGTCTTTGACCTCGCCCTTGCCCCCTATGGCGAGCGTAATAATGACAACCTTCCTGTCGTTGTTCGTCTTCCCAAACATCCCCACGAGGTTGCTCATCATCTTCTTCTTGACGCCGACGTCCTCGTCTTGCGTCTCTGACATTTGCCTCATAAGCTTATTCTTATACCCTCCGGTTTACTCCACGTCTTTCCCCCTGATAATTTCTCCTCTCTAAAAGACTTATGGATATCTGAGATCCTTGCCCTCTTCGAACTTCTGTCCTCCTATGCCCAGTCTCGGGTGGAGGTGATAATGGAATATAATCAGGAAAGGGAGATACAAAACCTCTCCACCTATCCCAATCATGTAGCACGTTCCTCTCAGATAATGTCTCTTCTGAATGTTGCCTTCTTCCTCGTCCTTCTAGATGTTGCTGATTCCTTATTTCCTCCATTAACTGAATTAAAGCTTCTCCAATGGTATCTAATGATCGACTCCCTCCACTGGATCAGAAAGACTCCTCTTCCCTTCTGCTTTCTTCATTCTCCTCCACTCGCTCATCATGGTTGTTGCTTGCCATGACTCAAGAAAATGCGTAGGATTAGCTTTACCTTTCCCACAGACGGCGCCAAATGTTCTGAACGAACATTAATATGGATCTATATTCTGGTTATCTGCCTGTGTTATCTCTATCCTTGGTGTGTATATGGGGCTAGCTTCTGAACAGTTACCTTTATTATGGAAGTGGTGGGTACCATCGTGGCATCGTGGTAGGCCCACTTATAACTCCACTACTTGTAATACTGGCTGACTCAATCAACTGCTAACTCCCCTACGTGTAATACTCACTGACATGACTAACCGCCTATCCGGGTAAAGTATATCCGGGTTTCGTGTCCTTTACTCTTACGAGCAAGTATGGCTCAGTGTATGAACCCGGAACAACACCAAATCTTAACCGTTGATTCTGTGAATCTAAGTGTTATAATTTATTAAATCACACTTATTATATGAAAATAAAATAAACTAACTATTTCCAAACTAGATTGCATAAGTGGGGAATACTAAAGTCCATGCTAAATTTAGAGCTCCCAACCATACCATACATCCATGCATGTGAGAATAACCAATTAGCTACCATATTACCTTCCTCATAAATATGTGTAATATTTACAATTCATTCGTTATTGATCAAGTTCCTTATACTTTTGAGTAACGAAACATAAGGTCTTATTCTCGATAAATATGTGTAATATAGACAATCCACTCGTTATCAAGTTTTTCATACTTTGGAGTAATGGAACATGGGGTGTTATTCTTGATAAATACGTGTAATATGCATAATCCACTTATTATTGATCATGTTCCTCATACTTTGAAGGAAGGGATCAAGGGGAGTTATTTATACTTGTCGTGGAAGATGAGATCCTTCACAAGGATAAATTCTCCTTCCAACCATATTTTCCTTAAACTTTTCTTCTAGTCTAAATCAACATCAATTAGAAAACCTTTGCACAAAGGCAATTACATTATAAATTTTTGTTGGAGAAACTAATTAATCACACATCTTCTAGTGTAATCTACCAACACTTCCCCACATCTTACCGAGTTTCATTTTTAGCTACTGAAATATCAACAATTATTTGACCCACCCATCATTTGGAAATTGCCACTTGAAATATATTTTTAAGTTACTATAAAACAACGTTATAAAGATTTTTATTGTCGTTTATTTTCTTATGGATTCAATACTATCATTCGTATTAATAAAATATATTTAATTTGAATAAATTGAAAAAACATTTCAAAAACCGAATCCATGTACATAAAACCAATAATAATATAAAGAAAATTATATTTATATATAAGAGAAGGTTATACTTACAACCTATTTTCGTTTACAAACTCTTACAACCAATATCTTAACCGTTGATTTCCGTCAATCAACAGTTAAGATTTTCGCAAATAAAACTTATTAATTAATTATTAATTTACAATAAATGATAACCGTTGATTGACGAAAATCAACGGTTAAGATATGATTGTAAGATGTTATAAATAAAAATAGGTTGTAAGTATAACCTCCCCATATATATATATATATATTAAAAAATATTTATCTCAAAACCCTAAAATAACGTGATTTTAGAGTTTAGGGAAAAAAATACAAAATATTTTGAGTATTATACTTCTCTCTTGTGATATAAATATTTCTTAAAATATTTTGTATTTTTATTTTAAATTCCAAAACGTTAATATATTATATATTCTAATTTAACGTCCGTGATTGGCTTTCAAAACCTTTTTTTTTTTGGATAACAAAAAGAAAAGAAAAGATAACAATATTATATTTAGAAAAAAGATAAAATTTAAAAATATTATTTTATTAGTTTTCTGAAATAACAATAAAAAGGTAACGTGTAAATTTATTTTTTATATATAATATGTTGAAAAGTTTTTTGGTTTGGTAGATATTGTTGACTGAAAAGCTTGTGATACAATAATTTGTTTTTTCTTGGGAAAAAGTAACGTCAACCAATCCACCATAATTTGAAGAGGATTCTTTTTCTTTCACATTAAAAAAATGGCATTTCACATAAAAAGGATGGTCGTCGTTGTTGTTAAAATTTTAATTTATCATTACAATTTTATGTTTTTATGATTTTTTTTATCAAAATAATTTTATTAATATTTCAAATATTTTTACGTTTTTATAATATTTTATGATTTTTTGACATTATAATTTTATATTTTACGATTTTTTAATCCGTCTCCAGTTTTACTTAAAATTTCGATTCTAACAACATTGATGGTCATTCCTACCAATACATTGTTTAGTGGGGCCACTTTATATTTTTTTAGGTCTCTATTATTCTCTCTGCTCTCTCTTCAATCTGTCTCGGTAGAAGATTGTTTTTTCTCTTCAGTTGTCTGAGAAAAACAATTTCCTATTTTAAATAAAGATAAGAATGCAATTATGCAATTGTATGCATTATTTAATATAATCATAAACAGTGAAAGAGCAAGCAAAATTATTAAGCCCGTGCCAAAAAAAATTATCCGGAGCTAAATATTAAATTTATTATTTTTAGATGCTACATTTTATTGGCAGGAGCCAACGTGGCTTCACCATTAATCATAAATATATAAAAGTGAAGAATTATAACCATACAAAATAAATAAATAGTTATAAAATTATTATTATTATTTATTTTTGTATGATTATAATTTTTTCATGTAATATGATCATATAAAATAACACATAAGATATTCATTTTCAGCATAATTAATATAGTTTGAGATTTGAACATATAAGTTAATAAATTAATCCATTAAAATTATACTAGTATTTTGATCTTTTTTAACAAGAAGTTGTTATGATATCGTGGTTGTTTTTAGTATAGGGATTTTATGGTTATTTATCAATAATTTTTAATTGTTATTTCTTAAGGATACCTGGAGCGCCGAATTTGATGTTGTTTTTTTTATTAAATAGAGAATTTTTTCCCTTTTCACCTTTTTGTTTTATATTTTCCTTTAAATTTTAAAAACCTTTTCTATTTATTAAAAGAAAACACTGAGTTAAGTGCTCCCCGTGCATTGAATTTTTTCTCCATCTAATGTGTGAAACGGGTTAACTCCACCCGTTTAGGCTTAGCTCCATTTAGTATGGGGGTTAAACAGGACATGCAAACAATAGTTAATTTTAAGGATTCCTAATTTCTCATGTTGTAAGAGAAGAGAAGAAACTTCTTCAACAACCAATTAACATTATGTATTATCAATAATACATAATTATAATATTAAAATTAATTTTTCTTTTTGTCAATTAGCCGACAATCTCTTAGTAGAGAGGAAAAAAAGTAACTTTTAAAATTATAATTATATACTATATGTAATATATAGTATTAATTATAACACGAGAGCTATGTTTCCCTAATTTTAAACGGGTTAACAAACCATTAACTTGAGTATATTTATTAAGGGTGTGATGTTTTTCATGTTATAAGGATAAAATTATTTCTTACATACATATAAAAATATGTAAGACCTATGACTATGTGAGAACATGTGAAGAGAAAAAAAATATGGATCCTATACACTTTTATATATGTGTAAAAATAATTGTATCTCTTACAAAATAAGAAATATTAAATTCATTAATTAAATATCCGGGCTTATAAATAAGTAATTATAAAATGGTGACATTGAAATGGTAATTTAAGAAGGTGAGACAAAGTTTTCGTGATGACGTTAACTGTTAAAATAACAGAGCCCACAGAGGAGTCTCCCAAACGTTAATTTTAATCAATCTTACTCTTGGAAATAAATTATTATCGCACTTCGAGTTATCTTCCTTTCATAATAATTAAATATTTTTTGTTTTTCTATAATTATATTTTTATTTAAGATGAGATATCATGTTTATTTTATATATTTATCTTTAATATTATTAGATTAAAATTTTTAATTTAACAATATTGAAGATAAATAAATAAAATAAATATGCATGATATTCTATTTTATTTATTTATTTGTTTTTATTTGTTTTTTGGATAGCTTATTTATTTATTTTTAAATTGCTGCTTCTATTTATTTTTAGTTTAATGTTTGTCATTTTAAATAATATAATTTTATATTATTTTTAATAAAACTATGTTATTTTAGTGTATTTTATCATTTTCTCTAATTTATAAAATTAGAAATAAAAAAATAGAGAAGAGAGAATATAAAAATTTATCAAAATAACATAATTTCATTAAAAATAACATATAAAACTGTGTAATTTAAAATAACAAACATTTATTCGTTTATTTCTATGCTTCTTCTACTATTCAGCACACATATGCACTTCTCAGATCACATTCACACACTCTTTCTTCGTAAAACCCTACTCTCTCTCCCATTTCTCCGGCGACAATGGCAACCGGTCTCGACATGTCACTCGACTACATTATCAAGAGCTCCGCCGCCGCACCTCGCCGCCGAGAATATGGTCCCGGACCGGACCGCCGCTTCACTCTTCACAACCTGGCCAGAACGACGCCGTACGCAATCCCTCAGGTGATTTAGGGTTTCGTTTCTTATTTATTTTTTTGTTTTATCATGATTATTATTATGATGATGAACCAAACATGGTCTTAGTCTTAGTGTTCATCGTTTTGATTTGGAGATGAAACAATGACAGGGAAGGCAAGCTAACGTGGTTCCGGAAATGGTTTTGGATGGTGCTGCAGCTGAGAGTGGCACAAAACTCTATATATCTAACTTGGATTATGGGGTTTCCAACCAAGATATTAAGGTATTATTAATTTTAATAATGATAATAATAATTATTATTATTGTTATTATCTACTCATATGAAATTCATTTATTTTCAGAGTTTACTCTAAATGTGTTATGATCCATTTCTCTTTGTTGGTGGGCTTATAAGAGCTGTTTTTAGTGAGGAATGTTCAATTTTGATTCATTTGTGTTCTTTCAATTGAGACTTCAGTTCAAGTTTCCCATATCAGGCCTTGCCTTAGTGGTGGTGTGGTACTAGTTTTGGCTTATATTTTTCATCTGGAAACAGCTTAAAGAAGCACTGACAGATGAAAATTTTGAAAATTAATACATCATGCTTGGCCATTGCGCATATTTAAGTGCATTGTTGGAAGTTTATGTCTGCGGACTGGTGTCTAGAACATATAGTTTACTTTGTACCTCTTGGTGCATAGAATGTTGCTACATGGTACTGTTTGCTAAGTGTTCAATTGGTTTCATTATCTTTTTTAAATTAAATATCATTTCTGATCACAACCCCGTCGATCTGGTTTTTTTAATTTGGGCCACATCCCAGTTTTTTTTTCCCCCTTGTTTGGGGTACATCAAGGAGACATTACAATAATTTGAAACTATGATCTGTACCCAAGTCCCATCTCACCCCAACCACTAATGTTACACATCCAAAAAAAATAAAAATATGTAACCTTATTTTATGTGTCAGTCCAATAATGTAAAAGAGTTTAATCCTCTTGCCTGCCTTTCTCAGCTGCTGTTCTCGGAAGAGGGTGAGTTGAAAAGGTACTCCATTCATTATGACAAGAGTGGGAGATCAAAGGGAACAGCAGAAGTTGTCTTTACAAGGCGGTCTGATGCTTTAACAGCCATCAAGAAATACAACAATATGAGGCTTGATGGAAAATCATTGCAAATTGAGCTTGTTGGAACAAGATTGGTTAGTTCTGCTGTCACGCCTCTTTGTCAAAATAGCTTACTGGGAAGACCAAATAATGTCCTAGGAAGGTGTGAAATTCTGATTCCTGATCTTACGAGCTTCTTAATCTAATGTTCTATAAATTTTTTCATTCATCTAGTCTGAGTTGTGAATGTATAGTATCCTTAGAAATACTCTATAATCATTGTTAAACTTTGCACTTGTTTCATGAAATCACAAGATATGTTTATGTACGAGTAGAATTCGGTAATTTAAATAGTTACCTGTTCTGAGGTTATGAATATATGATTGTTCGTTCATGGATAAGGTATTAAATATATCTGGAGTGTTGAGTCCCTTTCCCTGATATATAGCAATGGTGATGCCATGTGAATTGTTCTTATACTTAGTCAGGTTTTCTCCTCCATGTCCCGTTTCTTAAGTACCTTCTCTGTTACTATTAAATACAAGTTTCATACTATTTTCTGCTCACAGCGAACGAGGAAGGGTTGGAGGAAGCAGGTTCCACATTGGCTTTGCTCGTGGCTACCTTCCAAGGGGCCATGGAAAAGAGAAGGATCATGTTCAAAAGGTATCTTTTAGAGACCTTGATCATGACTTGGAGAGGTATCATCGCCGTCCAAGATTCCTCGGAGAAGTGAAGGGCCATATTGGAAAGGTCTCTGTTAGAGATCTTGATGCTGATTTAGAGAGGTATCACTTAGAAGCTATGCAGATAAATGAAGAAAACGGAAAGTGAGATCATGATTGTTAGCTAGAATGACTCCTATTCTGAATACATAGGTCATAAAAGCATGGGGTGTAGGATAACGGAAATATGTCTGGGGTTCCCATTTCTAATTTTAGTTCTAAGATTTTACTTCTGTATATGTTAGTTTGCTATTTGTACATCTCAGTTTCAAAACTTTCAACAGATTCAGTTACCTCATTGGAGATACAGATCCATGGATATTTTTCGCACTAAAGAATCAAAATTCCCATGACATGTTGCTTGGATGGCTAATGATAATCAGTAGCTCAATACATTGTCATTTTTTGGAAATATATGTGTGTGTTTCAACAGATTTAGTTACCTCATTGGAGATACAGTACAGATCCATGGATATTTTTCGCGCTAAAGAATCAAAATTCCCATGACATGTTGCTTGGATGGCTAATGATAATCAGTAGCTCAATACATTGTCATTTTGTGGAAATGTATCACATTGTCAATTTTTTGGAAATGTGGTACTTTTACAACTCTTACAACCTCACTCTCAAGTATTTGTACTCCTCGGAGTATATAGTTGAGGTTGTAAGAGTGTATATATATATATATATATATATGGATTAATGTTTCTCATGTTGTAAGAGATAATAATTTTATCTCATACACACACATAAAAATGTGTGGAACTCATGTTTTCTCTGTCTTTCTCTTCTCTTGATATGACTCTATATGAGCTTCACACACTTTTATGTTGACCCTCAGTTCTAATATACGAATAAACAGTTTCGGTAGCTAGTGGCAAGTTTTTTATGGTTTATACCAATTAAAGAAGGCAATTATACTTCTCATGTTGCTGCTAAAAGAGTTCTTCTGCAGCACACATTTACCAGGATACAGCGTCAAATCTTTGTATTTTTTTTTTTTTAAAATAAAATCAGTAGGTCCCTTTTTGTGTGTTTGCTGCAAAATCTGCATATCAACTGCAGAAAAAACAAATTCATTAAAGAAATGACGTTAATGCTATCGCTCTCGAAGTTGTGCACTTTCTGTTATGTTAGAGGTTTCTTTGTTTTCAGTATAATGTTTTAGCATGGGGATTTGGATTACTGAATTGCATGTTCTGTACATGCAAGGGTCTCTACAGTTGCTTAATGAAATTAATGTGACAAAGGGAATTGAATGAAATCAAAATTGTCAGTTTTCTTGAGCTTAGAAATCTAATTACGGTGTGAGTCTGCTTAGCTGCACTCTATTCCTTGTTCTTAAGACTGATTTGGGTAGACGATAGCTACCCTTTGGAATTGTTCTTGTTCTTGGCCAAGAATGGTTCTCGAGGTCTCTTTCATTTTATATTTTTTGGTCCTGGGAGGGGGAATTCGGGAATTGAAAAAAAGGGGTGCAGGTGTTTTACGGGAAATCAAACTCAGTCCCTGTGTTTTACTAAGGTCAGGTCTTAGGTTTCTTTCACCTAGGTTGAAATAGCTTGCCTATCATGGAACAGGTAAGCTTTATAATGGACGTGGAGATAGTGTGCTATTCTGGTTACATTAGCCATAAACTTAAGCTCAAAAACACATTCCAACTAAGATTTGCATTGATTTTCTATTTGAATCCAAGGATTAGCAAGTTCTGAATTGTAGCTATATTAGAGTCGGTGCTTGTTTGGTTTAGTTGTGCGTCGGAAAGATTTACGTTTGAATACTCCAAAGTCAATTTTTTAAACAGTGGATCATGGCTATTTTTTATGTGCATTAACACTAATTCAATGCAAGACTCGGTTCTTTTTGAAGCAACGCAAGATGTGCTTTCAAAGTGAAAAAAACAAATTCTGAGTTAACTATGATGTCATATAATGTAGCCCTCGCTTATGTTTATACTAAATTTTTAGATTTTAAACTTAAACTAAGTAATTTCCATTTACTCCACACCATCCAAATAACATCGATTATTCTAAATTACTATACTAGTTATACCGATTAAATATTTAGAAACAATGCAAGTTATTTTTTGGCCTATCGATTAAACTAATAAGATCTCCACATCATTGTTTAATTAGCTTAAAGATTAAACTAATAAGATATCCATATCATTGTTCATTTAGTTTAGATCATCATTTTAAAAAATATAATTTTGTGTCATTTTAAATAAAATAATTATATTTTAATATATGTGTTAGCTATTTACATTCTCTCTTCTCCCAAGAGAAAGAAAGAGAGAATATTATATAAAAGAAAAAAAAATATAAAAATCCAATAAATATAAACCAAAATACTATCATTTCACTTAAAATAAAATGAAATTGGAAAAAAAATGAGTCATTTTAAATAACACACCTTATATCCTTTCACTCTCACAAAGAGATAGAACCCACACCTTTAAAACTTTTCCCACATATTCACTTTCCTATGATTTATCTCTTTCTCTCACTTAGAATGACACTACTGTGTCCTTCAAAATGATACATATTTTTCAAATGAAATTATATCCTTTTTTAATCAATCATATTTATGAACACTAAACTGAAAAAATAACCGGTTCATGGTCTAATCGATTCAACTAATTCAGTCCATTTTTTAAAATGTTACATTGTGTCGTCAATAATAATAATAATAATAATAATAATAATAATGTATTATCAAATTTACCAAGATTAAAATGCACATATGTTTACATTGTGCCCCAAAACTGTGTGCATCGTAATTGCAAATATATTAAAAAAAAAACAAGAAATTATAAAGGATTATATGGGACTGAGATTACAAACTGTCCCATACAAAAACCATTTCCATCATAAAACCCGGAATAGATCATCTACATAGTAATTTCTCAATACATGTTACAATTTTCGCAAAGAAACATAAAATCACATATTTACAGAAAACAAGGAGAGCAACTTGGCTGCCTCTAAAAGTAGACATACCATAATGCACCTACCAAAGGATTTCATTGGACCTGTGATTATATTGACAACGTACAAAACTGAATTTTCTTTTCCCATGAAAGTTCCTGTATGCCAAGTAAAAAAAGCAAGCATAGAGGCAGCCTTCATGAATGAAAAACTGAAGAAGGCTCGGTGGGAAATCTAATTCCTGTACACAAGAAACAAACTAATGAAGTTCTGCACACATTTTCCTTGGAATATATTGCCCGCCAGCCAGCAACTGCATGCACACAAAATGATAACGTCATAAGAAGCTACTACATTTCCTTCAATGTGAAATCAATTAAGTGACAACTGGTAGAAAGACCAGAGCTTTGTCAATACAAAAAGGCCTAGCATATCACAAAGTTTAGCAGGTCGAATATGTCTACTAAGGCCTGCATATGTTTATAGCTCTTAAAAGGGCCGACCCAGTTCAAATACCCACTTCGTGAGTGTCTGGGGAAGGGAATACTCTAGGCAGTCTTTCCCCTGCTTTTTGCAGAGAGGCTGATTCGAACCCGCGACCTGACACACCACGGCAAGCAAGCTTACCGCTGAGCCAAGCCGGCCCTTCATGTTTATAGCTCTTATAACTTCTAATTATCTGTACATCATAGATATGCTTGCAAGAGCCCCTTTGGTTTGGATTTCAAATGGTTACCCACCAAAGCAAGAGAAAGAGGAAGAGAGGGCGATGTACCTGACGGCAGGCCTGGATCAGCAACACTCAACGGCTTTGTCAAAATCAGGGACATTCAAGATCATTCCTTACAGAACTCTGGCTTCTCTCAGTAGTTGAAAAACATGTGGAAGATGAAGGCATGATGGCAGATACAACATGGCACTCCAAAAGAGTAATATCACTGAAGAGATCAACAGGATGCAGTATGTTTCCTAGTTCTGTTAATTACTTCTCAGAATAATCAATCAATATTAAGAGCTCACCCAATTCCACTGGCTCTCTTTCTCTGGCCACAATTATAATCTCCTCTGACATGCTGAAAATCATTCACAATTTTGTTTCTGTAAGGAAGCAAACGAAGTTTAGTATGTCCTGGATATACGTGTCTCAATCTGAGTCAATTGAATGGTGGAAATTTTTTCCTGAGAATCAATACTGCAATTCCTCAAAACAACACGGACCTCCAACTCCAAACAATATACCCCGAGAATGCCATGCCATGAAGATTACAAGTCAATTCCAACATCATTTGCCAGTTGAAGTATGCCACACATTTGGAGGTATGGATTCTCTAAAAGTTTTTCGTTGTTACTCTGCAATGAAAATATAAAAGCATACTCATAAAATTGACAAGTAAATATTAAATCACCAAAAATACTAAAATATTGAGAAAATTGAAAAGAAAACAAACATATAGAAATTTAAAAGAAATCAAATTACTTTTATTTGAAGAACACAATGAAATGAACTGCAAAAAGTTCCTAGAGAACTATTTTTTTTTTTATAGAAATCCATAGAGATATTAGCAGTAAGATATAGTCATCCTGAAGTCAGAATTAATTAGTCCCAAACATTTGCTCATTGCACCATATCTATAGGTGGCTTTCCCACCTATGTACACATTCCAAGCACTATTCATTTATCTTTTATAAACTTTTGCATAACCACTTAACAGGTTTAATCAGCTTAGCAGGAGCAGTATCCCCTAATATGTTAAACTCAGGTTTCATTTCAACCCAAAAGGTATTAGCTAATAGCGATACAGATCTATAAGTGAACAACAACTTCTTACTAAAATAGACATTTTAAAATAGGGTTTCTTTTTCTTTTTTTTTTTGGTACAGAAAAATAGGGTTTCTTATTAACAGTGAAACGAAATAGTGAACATCTAACTCCCTTGTCACTTGAGGATCACATCAGCAATTAAATGATATCCATATAAGACTATAATAGTATAATCGATGACTTCAGCATGCAACTTTCTCTCTGGGCGGCACTGTATTTCACATTGTTGAAATTATAGGGTTAGATGGAAAAGAAAGACTCCTAAGAATACAATGTATGAGATGTGTGATACAAAACGCCAAATCTAATATGCTCCTATTTATACTAATAATATAAGCCAAATACTGCTATAGTCAAACTAGTACAAACCCATCCCAATAAGACTACAACCCTAATAATACTCCTGATACATGAATAACCCTAATATTCTAACACAATCCATTACATGCATTCATGATCTCAAAACTTATACCTACTGCATGGCAATTATATAAAAGACAATTTGAATAAATGCAAGATTAACATGTTAATCTCAGGTTTACTAACGGTAGAAGGGGAGCTCCAAGCAAATAATTAAAAAATGAAGGTACCTGTTGAGCTTTGACAATAAGATTCTGAAGCATCTGTTGATATTTCTCTGGCTTCTCGGTCATCATTCGCTGCAGCAAAGAGAAATTATTACAAAAGATGATATTTATGGATCAAATATATTTTCAACGCCGAAAATCAATTAAAATCCATGCCTTCAGAAGAAAAGCGGAAGAATAATATGCCACTCTTGAATCCGTGTCATCCAAAAGTTCCCTGCCAGATGCAAGAAGACTCATGCTTTATACGTCGATCTATAAAGGTAACAAAAATAGGAAGGCCTACTACTTTAGAAAGAGCATAGAAGTTTGGAATCACCTAAAAAATTGTTCCCGACCAACTTCTTGAAAAGCAACAGGATCTGCTGTGCATTTACCAATAAGAAGTAGGAGAAGTGTGGCCCGAATATCAGATGTAGCACCAGGCAGGTTTCCTCTTCCTTTACTTCCAACAGCAACACCCAATGCAATATCGTCTGTTGCTGCTCCAGCCAACTGAATTAGTGGCCAATATAGCAAGGCAGCAGGAACACGTGCAATTAATTGCATTGGGACAATGGCTCGTCCTTGGAGAAGTGCTGCCATTGACGCAGTCGCGTGATCCAGATGGTAGTTATTATGATAGCCTGATCTTCTGTTAGCTTCTTCCTTGTTGTGTTCATCCCAGTGAAAAGTATCTTGTCTATGGACATGATTATCACTGTCAAACTTTTTGCTTACACTTGTACGATTTAAATTTCTACCATATTGCACATCATCTCCAAAGGGCAGAGCTGCAGCAGGAGGAACTCTTAGGCACAATTGAGAGAATAGTATGTCACACATCTGTTTAGAAACAGAGGAAGTGTTGAGAAAAACAGGTAATGATGTGCCAAACAATACTCAAGCAGAAACCCCAAACGTTAAACCAAATAGAAAATTCTCCAGACATTGCACCCAGGAGTAATATAAACAAACTGCATTCAAATTTTGTTATTTAGAAGAAAAAACTAATCACTACAATATTAACAAGTTTTTCAGCTACTTAATCGTTTATGTCATTTCAGATTTGGTAGAAAGTAATTAAAATTATTATAAAATGAATCTTCAGTCACGTGACAAATAAATCCATTTAATTACATATCATAAAAGACCATGCTCAATCAGCAGTTTATTAATAATTAAGGACAGCCGAAAGTTCCTAACAGTTCCCCAAACAAAATCCTATGTTGGCAAAATACAGTGTTCTTCTCTTTCCTTGATAAGATAAAGAACATGCAGATTTACTTGCTACATTTTTTCACAACTAGAGAGCTTTGCTATGATTTTATGAGTATTTATTGTTATGATATGAGGATATTTAGCAAAAAGACCTTTTGAGTTCAGAAACAATTACTTTCAGAATATTGATGTGGTCTGTTTCATTTATCTGAAACACCAAAGACAAAGCACTGCTCATTATGTCAACCACTGCATTGGCTTTCTCAAGATGCCAATCTTTCTTCCCATGGTCAATATCTCTGCTGCTTGATTGTTGCATTTCATGCTCATCTAACAAAAATTTACATCTCATAAGAAGCCTTTCAAGAACAAACAAAAAACCCCATCTAATGTAGTTGTATTTCGACTTCAAAAGTCCACACATAAGTAAAATGGGCAAAGGAACATCTGATGTATCCGAAGAATCCTGAATTCCAGCTTGAGCAATTTTCTGCTGGAAGTACGTGATACTTGACCATATATTTCCATCTCTTTCTCCACTAATTTCAGCAATAAGCAGATCACCTAACCAGATATACCCATTCTGACGGTAAGAAATTCTTTCAGAATGAAGAAGGGAATGTAAAGTGGTCCATGAGTGTTTTGCCTGCAAACCAATGCCATTTCTCAGAGCCACAACTTCCATATTTTCTAGAAACTTGTGAGATTTGGTTATCTGAATCATATGAGAGAACTCTCTGTCCAAATGAGTGAAAGAACATATCACAGCATCAAATTTCTCGGCTACAATTTCCAGTAGCTGCAAAGATTTAAAAGAAACAGGCATGATACCAATGAATATATACACAATTTAAAG
Source organism: Gastrolobium bilobum (assembly GCF_033153095.1). Taxonomy (NCBI): domain Eukaryota; kingdom Viridiplantae; phylum Streptophyta; class Magnoliopsida; order Fabales; family Fabaceae; genus Gastrolobium; species Gastrolobium bilobum. The sequence goes on along the minus strand of NW_026898898.1, from coordinate 625,037 downwards.
AAGACGAATTTTAAGCCAAATATATTTCAAATTGAAAGAGACTCCTTAACCTTCAATTAAAGAGTAAAATGAATGGAAATTAAGTGAATTAAATCAAATATTACGATGAAGGCAGATGCAGCTCAGTTAAACCAATTCATAGCCTGGTCTCAGTCATCCTTCTAATCCGTTATTTATACTTGCAACCAATTGATATTGCAACGGAGAAGAATAGACTCTGATAAAGTATCTTGAATGGGAAAATAGTACATCTTCTAATTTTGATAGTAAAATCAATTCTATGAATCACAAGGAGATTCGTCTGAAAAAATCCTTATTAGAAATGACATGAATGACATATTACTAAAAGAACTCTAATTGTTGCATCATACATCATTATGTGATCAACACAACTTTCAAAATATTGCAGACGCCATCTGAAGTATATACAAATTTAACAAGTTGTTTATGACAACAAAATTTCAGATTTAATTGTACTTCACATTGACTTCTCACCCTCGATGATTTCATAATCTTATATTTTTTAACAAGCATAGACTTTTCTGTTTGCTGAAGGTATTGCATAAGGCTATACATAACCATGAAAGTACGAGATGAACTCTTTTAAATGTCTTCTCCAGAGCACAAATGATTAAACATTACTCGCCTTGACAAACCAATCCAAGTTGTAATCATTTTGCTCATTATTTTACAAAGAAACCTATCTTGTGGGTTGTTGATATTAAGAAACCATTTAAAGGAGGGAAGGAGAAGAGGAGGGAGAAAGGGAGAGGAGCTCGGTGGTATTCATGAAAAAGTATAGCCCTAAATCTATCAAGCCTACAGACAAGAAGAAAATAAAAAAATAACATGGAAGTACCGTATTTAGTCGTGCACTGTTGGGATATCTGGACAGTGCAGATGCAATTGATCTTCTTAAAATCTCCCCAATGCCTTCTACCCCAAGTTTAACAGAAATATAAAATGCCTCGGGTGCATTTGTTTGAGCAAGCAGAGCCGCAAGAGGTTGGATCTCATCATCACTATATTCACTGACTCCTGTAGCTATACATGTTTCATTTATTTGATGCAGAATGTAATCAAAAAGCACTGAATACAAATTTTTCCTCTCTTCTCTTGAGTTTGCAAGGGAATACTGCATCCAACATAGAAAAAAGAGGGGGCAAATCAATCATACAATCTGAAACTAAGTAAAACTATAAGTAGGATCTTAGTTTATGACTTCATCCACACTTTATACTATCGTGAAAAAAACAAAAGCTGGAACCTTTTCAAGTAAACAATATGGCAAACCTACATTTGGCATGTCAAGCAATCATAACGGTCACAACAAATTCATGGTAAGTGATAGGACCCAGAAGTAGGATGGATATTGAATTAGTTAGATAATGCAGTTATGATAGTTACACGATTAGTTAGATAATGCAGTTAGGATAGTTACATGATTTAGTTAGATAGTTAGGCCGTCAGAAGTTATTAGGGGCAGGGGCATAGTTTAAATAGGAGGAAAGGTAGAAGTGGAGGGAGATTCGTTAGCATTTGGGAACTGAGCATTAACTCTGTTGTAGTAAGGAAAAACACTTGGAAGGAGAATTCTCTCCACAGGTCCCTAGTTGTAATTCAGTAAAATAAGGCAGAAGCATTATTTCTCTTTTTCCTTCTCTATTTTTCTCATCAACTCAGAATCCGTTTCTGGATTCCAAACAAGTTGGTCCGACCTGCTGAAACAACAAAAGTCTAAATATATATCCAGTCCTATATAGTCATTAGCCATTTAGCCTCAAGTAAGTCGAAAAACTTCAGAGAATGTGTAAAAATTTCAGAAGTCATTTATTATTATCATCTGGTCCAGATCCTAGCCTAATCATTTAAGTTCTGATGCAGGATGGACCTGTTTTCCCAAAGAGAATAATATTGTATTTTTGTGTAAATAATAAAGGTATTATTCTTAAAAAGTTTATCAGTCAGTCCATTACGATTTATACTCTAAGAAGCTTAGCAATATATTCTTTTAGTTTTTCATTTGACCTCTCACTTAGAGATTTTGAGTAACTACATCACCATTTAACCTGTAAAGAACCTTGGGATACACCACTCCAAAAGCTAGCTCAAAGGATGGGAGTGTCCAAGGCCTTATAAACTCCACATTAGTTACACATACAACCAATGTGGGACTATATTGCACATACAACCAATGGGGGACTATATATCTCAACACGCCCCCTCACACAAGAGTCCATTGGGCTTGAAGAGTGGACAATGCAACAGGCCCAGCCTACCTGTGCTAAGAAACGCCACAAGAGAAAGTGGGGGACGGCGAGGCTCTGATACCATGTAAAGAACCTTGGGATACACCACCCCAAAAGCTAGCTCAAAGGGTGGGAGTGCCCAAGACCTTATAAACTCCACATTAGTTGCACATACAACCAATGTGGGACTATATTGCACATAAGGCCTTGGGCATATCCCAAGGTTCTTTACATGGTATCAGAGCCTCGCCGTCCCCCACTTTCTCTTGTGGCGTTTCTTAGCACAGGTAGGCTAGGCCTGTTGCATTGTCCACTCTTCAAGTCCAATGGGCTCTTGTGTGAGGGGGCGTGTTGAGATATATAGTCCCACATTGGTTGTATGTGCAATATAGTCCCACATCGGTTGTATGTGCAACTAATGTGAAGTTTATAAGGCCTTGGGCACTCCCACCCTTTGAGCTAGCTTTTGGAGTGGTGCATCCCAAAGTTCTTTACATAACCTATGCAAAAAGAAGAAGCACTGAAAATATACAGTTCTTATTTATTAGTGAGTTTTATGATTTCCTAATTAACTGTCTAATAAGGAAAAGTAAAAATCTTTGTTGTACTAAAAATCAGACTTTTCAAGCAATAATGAGGGATGATTACCTAGCATCTGTTCTATTTCAGAATCACATATCTTTGTCATTAGCCATCATATCAACCTATCTATTCCCTGTTAAGGCTATATTTGAAAATCGAACTGACCAATCTGTCACAATTTTTAAATCTACCGTCTTACTCAATTTGAGATATTCTTCTTACTCAATTTGAGATATAATTTTCAACACTCTTTTACAATGCTCAAAATCAAATACATAATCCCAAGAAGGCTACTAAACAATTTCCAATACTAGTTTTGTATTTCAACATAGTAGACATGTCAAATACTACAAATATAAAGAACTAGAATCATATACCACCCACGATAAATTTCTGTTTTTCCAGGGAACAAGGAGCCTTTATTTGTTAACAAGTAAATCATTAAGGCGACACAATAGGCATTATTTAAACAGTAAAAACACAGGACAAAATATGAGGTACAAAAACAATCATTATCCGAGAAATATATTGGTAGTCATTATTAAAGGGACAACAGTATTATAGTAAGTAATAATAATCTCTATTGAAAACATATCAAGATTGAGGTTAAAAGATATGCATACCTCAATAAAAATAAATTGAACTCCTCCAATCAGATCAAGTTGATCCACAAGAAACTTTGGTTTGCTAGGTACAGGCTCGGCAACTTCATCAGGAACTTCATAAAACATGTTTGTTAACATGGAAATAAGCTTACAATGAACTAACTCTGCCCAATTATTCTCCCTGCTGGTTCTTATAAGTGCCTTCATAACCTACAGGCAGAATGGGACTAACTAAATTAGACAGAGATATCGTAATTAATGGCATCAAGCATATTAACAACACATAATAAAGCAGTGAATGAATGGCCACATAAAAACCCAAGATAAAAACAGGCACAACTCAAACTACAGTAGTAAGAATTATTTCATGGCTAAAATGCATAAAACTACAAAACTAACACGTAGCCCAATGTCCTAGGAGGGGAAACAAACTGTACTTATGGATAACAAAAAACACAGAACTGGAAGCTAAACCGCTAAAGGAACATCCCAAAATTGGAAGTATTAGATCCAATTTAAACTCTAATACATAATCCACTAACTGTTAATGAAACTAGCTAAAAATAATTTAATTTTCATCAAGTATTAAAGAAATATAATATAAAACCATTAATGTGGCCTTTAACTAACAACTTAAACTTTTAAGTTAAATTAACGTTTTACATGATATCAAAGCCTTTGTGACAAAGTGATCACCAGTTCGATCCTCACCACCCCCATTGTATTAATAAATAATTAATTGTTAGAGAAATATAAAACCATTAATATAGTCTCACTCATTTTTGAGTTGAAATGGTTCTTTACATAGTATCAAAGCTGACGTGACTAAGTGGTCATGAGTTCGATCCTTACCGCCCCTATTCTATTAATAATTTTTTTTAAATATTGTGGAGTTTCTTAGTACAATAGTCTAGGCCTGATGCATCATTCACCCTTCAAGCCCAATTGGCTTCTGTGTAAGGGGGCATGTTAGAGAAATATAAAACCATTAAAGTAGTCTCACCCAACAGTTTAAGCTTTTGGACTACAATGGTTCTTTACATAAATATCATGAAGTTTCTTAGGATAGGTAGGTGAGCCTATACATTGTCCATCCTTCAAGCCCAATGATCTTTTGTGTGAGAGGGCGTATTAGAAAAATAGAATGAAGCATTGGTCAAAGTAAAGAACCAATTCAATTCAACAGCTTAAGCTATCAAGTGAAGGCCTCTTTAATGGTTTTATATATCTCTAACATGCCCCTTTATACGAGAGTCCACTGGGCTTGAAGGGTGGATAATGCAGAGGCTCACCTACCTGTGCTAAGAAACTCCACAAGACTTAATTAATTATTAACTAAATGGGGGCGGTGAGGATCGAACCCGTAACACTGAGGCTCTGATACCATGTAAAGAACCAATTGTTTTCTTAGCACAGGTAAGTGTGTTTGTACATTGTCCACCCTTCAAGCCCAGTGGGCTCTTATGTGAGGAACGTGTTAGAGATATATAAAACCATTAAAGAGGCCTTCACTTGACAACTTAAGCTGTTGGGTTGAATTGGTTCTCTACATAGTATCATAGCTTCCGTGTCATGGATTCGATCCTCGCCACCCCCATTTAATTAATAATTAATTAAGTCTTGTGGAGTTTATTAGCACAGGTAAGTGAGCCCGTGCATTGTCCACCCTTTAAGCCCAGTGGACCCTCGTGTAAGGGGGGCGTGTTAGAAAATAATATAAACCTTTAAAAAGGCACTCACCCAACGACTTAAGCTTTTGGGTTGAATTGGTTCTTTACAGTCAAGACTTGGCTTTTGATTGGTTATTCCACCAAGAATCAGAATGGTTTACGCTTGAGTGAGGGCATGCTAATGTTAGGACTCACACTTAAGGAAGAGAATGTTGGAAATCCAAGTGCAAGTGATGAAAGACACATATTGGTTAATAATAGGTTAAGTGAGACCAAATAAGCGAAAGAAGTCCATGTACAGTTTGAAGTAAGGTTTAGAGTTAAGATGAGATGTCAAGCTAACTATTGTGGGTTGCCGCTAAGCCCAGTCTCTCCTACTTTTGGGCTCGCCTTGACCACCAAACAAGAAAACATATATAGTTTTATATTACCATTTCTATATGCCCCATCACGCAAGAGCCCTTTCGGGCTTGAAGTATGGACAATGTGCATATCCTTCCTTGGCTAAAATTCAACCTTTTATTAAAAGAATGGAGGTAACAAGGACCAAACTCTAGATTATTTGGTCACAGAGGCTTACGTACCATATAATGAACCTACTATCCCAAAAGATTCGGCTGTGTGAAGGCACATAAATATTTTATTTTTTTTATCCAACAAATTATCCCCCATCCCCATGCTTTCATTTTCTTGAATGAAAGTCTTACTTTCTAGCAAGACCTAAGAAGGAAACTTCCCAAATTCACTAATCAGTAAGCTTCCTCCTCCTGAATCTCCGTCCAATCTCCCAAAAAAAGTGAAGCAAAAAACTTGCCCAGCAGAATGCAGTATGAAACAAAAATGGGGTTTCCATGAAATACTGGTTGAGTAAAATAGGACAGGGGATAGTATTCCTCACCCTTATGTCAAGACCTATTAAACGGTTTCTCCAGATCTTTCCTCTATCACAGACAAAATAAAGCAAACAGCTGAGTGCAGATGCCCAGACAGGTTCCTCCTTTTCTTCAATCTGTATAAAGCAATTGATCAGCATAAAATGTTAAGAAATTATGAGAATATGATTAAACCATTATGAGAGAAAGAGTAGAAAGATAGACAGCGTAATTGTCTTAAGAATTGTCGCATGAAATAGATTATAAAAACTTTTTCTTTATGCATCTATGCACAGTTAATCTTGAAATTCTGAAATCAGTACAAGATATAAGATTAAAACTAGAGCAAACCCAAACAAATATCAGTACTATCCAAAAAGAAGAGTTTGGGAAAAAACAGAAGTTTGTTAGGAAATAGGAAGTATAACAGTAATTATTTCAACAGTTACTTCCCCTATCTTATCAGTTTATCAAGCATTAAGGTCCCACCTATAACTAGAATTACTCTCTCAAATTTTATTCGAAAGTATTTATCTTCAATGTTACAACGTACAAGTTTAAAACAAATTTCATTACTGCACACTCTAAGTCATATAAACTTAAAAAACAAGACATTGATAAGAAAATCTTCAGGTGAGAGTAATTTTGCTTTATATAACTAACGAAGATTTAATTAGAATAAGTACAAAGTGGGGGACGAGGTATTCTCCTAATCATTGGTGCATGTACATCTGGAGGATTTGCATCCTCTTATTTTAGCTTCTATAGTGATCCTGTCAATTAATAGAGAGAGAAAGGCACACAGTTGATCCCCGTGTACAGGGTCGTGTGTCCATATCTTCAAACGACAAGGTCATATCAGGAGCTAAATAAGAGTATCCGAATATAGAATTATATTATAACACATAGAACAGGTGAAATTTGACAAATACTTTTATGCACTCAAAAAAATACTTTTATGCACTATTGAACAAAAATGTTTCATCGATTAAAAGAAATCATATATTTAGATGACAGATATTGATCTAATCTAAAAGCCAATACTTGCATGAAGGATACATAAAAAACAATTGTTGAACCAAAGAAGATAAAACAAAATTATCTTCTAGAGAATTTCTACCCACCATTCTTTAGATATCTAAATGTATTACATTATCATATTAGAATAGAATTATTTGTCCAGACAGACAAATCATCAAGCAAGAATTCAACAATTATCTGATTGAAAGTCTAATTTCTTGTTAAAACAAATATTTTTTAAAACAGCAAATGACTAACCCATCTTTGCTTTACATATTCCCAAGCAAGTGCTATTATCACATTTTACAAATCCATCTAGCATATAGGTATCACCCTCTTAAAACATGAAATAAAGCCACAAATAACCTTATCTCAATGTTTTCAATAAATAAATAATTGCAGTTTTATCTTGTATTCTTATTTTCAGTCCATTTATTTCTCAAAACAATAAAAACACCCCTTTCCTCATTTTAGTTCTCCAACGGCAACCCATCTAGATCATATCATGTATAACAGAAATCAATATAATAAAATGTATAACAGAAATCAATATATTGTAAAATGTCTAAAATAACACATTGACACTGGTCCATCAGGTGATTCCAGCAAAGAAAAATTATTAAACGTAATTAAAATCCAAGATACCTCATACCTGAACAAGAAGAAGTAGAATCTCAAACAGAATATTTAAAATCCAAGACTTAAAATTATCAATTGCCAAGACTCCGTCCAATTTGTTCTGAGAATGTTCTTTTCTGCTTCCTGGCGCCATAACTTGAGTGTCATTGTCATAATAGGTTTCTTGAGAATATTCTTCTTCAATTGTGGAAGCATCACCAACAATCATTGGTTTTAGGAGATGAGCATGAACCCCAAGGTTTAGAATTAAATCAAAAGCACGAACCCTGCAAGCTGTTTTAGAAGAACTAAGCATCTCCTGAAAGATGAATTTGAAATATAAATTAGTAACAACAAAATAATTACAGATGGTCATAACAGGAAAGTTGTACTTTATTGATGCATCACCTCAAGCATAGAAAGAGTGAGAGGAGCAGCTGTCCGAGAATCTGTAACATACCTACAAAAAAATATTTTTAGGACCATCATACATAATCGACACACAGAGCAGCATAAACAAACATAGAAATGTGAATAAAATGGACAATCATGCAGACCGCTGCCTAAAACTAAATAGCTCAATCTTCAAAGTTTTGAAAAACCATGTAACTATATCTTTGGCAATGCTTTCATATAACAATATATTGATGATAGGTTATCTAGCAACCCAAACTACAATCCAATGGACATTGGCAGAAGTACCAATCAACTAGTTTTACATTTGCACACCTCCATAAAACCCACCATTCCTTATTTTTGTCAAACCTGAAACCTTTGTAACCAAACAATAGCTCCTTCAATTGTGAAGCACACAAACCAGTCTCCAATTGATAATTAACAAATTTTCAAGGAGATTTGTGGATGAAATATATATATATATATATATATATATATATATATAGTGTATGTGGTCCATTAGAATATCTGAAATATGTCTCATCATATCATAAAATTTGTTAGGGTATCTTATATGATTTTTTAAGAATGGTTTCCAGTTTCCACATTCCATTATATTTAATGATTTGATACCTTGTTCAATTAGGATTAGGAGTCTAATAATACTATAAATAGGGTTAGTGCTTTCTCAATATAATTTTATTACTCTTAGTATTACTTTTCATCCTTCTATACATCAATCCTATAATTTTAACATGGCCAATGTGAGGATTCTGGTGTATTGGGATTAAGGCATGAGGGATGAGTGGCTACACCTCGTAATCTTCATAGATCATAGTGAATCTTATTTGTTCCTCTGTAGGATAAAACTGTGTTGAATTCTGTGCCTATTTTTCTTCTCCCCATTCGCTGTTCAATACAACAGCTTCCAGGAATGGCCTTCCTTAAATTGGTGCCCCAGAATATAGTTTTACTTGCGAAAGGGGAACCAACTTCAATTAAAATATTTACTAGCTTGAAATTATATCTATATTATTTCTGTCAAAATAAGCAATAATCCCATATCATTTTCTTTCATGTTCAACGTTAGTCCCTCCTCTTTCCTCGACTTTCAAAATTAATTTAACTTATCCAAATTTTAAAGTTGTGAGATTGGGAAACTCACAACTTTAAAATTTTAATCAGAGGAATCAGGAATATGTGGTAAAATTGATAGAAAGACAGTGATTTGGGGTAAAGAGATTGTAACCAAGAAAGGAATAAAACATAAAAGACAGCAATTGATTGAAACATACATGTCAATAACTAGTTTAATAAGGACGCTCACAGCCACATCCGCTGATGGTTTTCCGCTGTTATTGCTTAGTCTAGTTGATACAGTCATGACATTGGGATTTGGGGAAGAAGCCTCTGAGCAAACTGCAGCAATAACTTCATGTACCTCAGCAGGGTTCAATCGTAGAGGCTGTTGCTCACTGGCAGCGTAAGAACATTTTGTGAGATGTAGAAACACAGATATAATTTGATTATTAAAAACTAGTGTATGATCAAAAATAGCAATTTCTTCTCTGAAAACACAAGCAGTATGCATAAAATTATAAAGATGACAAGAAGTTGAAAGCTAAAACCAACAACCAAGGCTTGAAAATAGCGAGCATAATATATAAATATAACCAATATATACCAAAGCAAACTGTAAGGTATTTGGGAGTCAATTTACGAAAATATAGAAGCTTTAAGATCATGTAATCATTGCTTTTAAAGAATGCCCACGATTAAATTAACGCATTTCTTTTGCAGTTTGCTTTAATAATTGAATAATGAAATAATTCAGAATCCAAATTGGAAAGCAATTATAGCAATGCAAGACTTAGTTAAAACCTGTGTTATAGAACTCATTTTCGGTTGCAATAAAAACATAAGCAAACATTTGTTATCAAATTACTATGTAGAATCTGTTGTCACCATGATCTATACCTGTAATGACGATACTGGAAAAGTTGTCGAGCTCGGGGACGGAATGTAATCAAAGGAGAAACCTCCCTGTAGACATGGCAATGTTCAGAACAGAAAAGTTTTCAGCATGCCAAAGTAATTTTATATATAGCTCACATTGTAGGTAAAAAGAATATAAAACATTTATCCCCGAAAAAAAGGGAGAGAGAGAGAATATCAAATATTTATCACATATTTTAGGCCATTAGTTACAATATAATTCATGGAACATTTCAGTCTTCATGCAAATAAGTGATTAATGAAGTCATCCGATACTGAATCATACGCAAGCACCATGCACACAAGCATAATTCAAAGCCAACTTTGAGTGATTCGTCATCGCCAAACAGAACTCAAAAGTACTGCATAATAACCAGTAGTACTTTTTCTTTTTCTTTAAAGAATAAGAGGAATTTATAAAGGAGGAAAGAACAAGAAGGAGTACACAGAGAGAACCTGAATTTACAAAATGAATACAACCAGATCCCCAAACCAGTCAATTAATCAACAAGAAACTACCAATTCATGAACGGCAAACCCACGCTTCCCCAGAAATAAAGATCAATTTACCCCGCATATGCCAATGACAATATACAAATATAATTCTTATGCTAAGATTTATTTTCATAGAAGCCCACAGGACATTGACAATAAAATGTATTCGTCTTTTGCAAACTACACTAAAATTCTAAGAAACAAGGTACACTCCTTTCAAATCAGAAGTACTTCAACTTCAGATATAGTACACAAACAATTAAAAAAGGTGAAAAATCAACTTTCTGATATAATATTTGGCTCAAAATAAAAAAAATTGTAAGATTTATCATAGCATGACCTTGGATAAAAAATAAAGATATAAAAGAAAATTTTAGGAAGAAAATATATCAACGCAAGTTATATGGTCGAAGAACATGCCAAATTTGACGAGAGCCTGCTTTTGTGCGTTTAGATGCTGTTATTGCTCTCAGGTGGGGACGAGCAGATACAGAATTAGTAATTGGTGTTACGGGAAAGGACTGCAATAGCTGATCCAGATAAGGCATATCATCAGTTCCAAAAAATTTCCATGATTGCCCCTTCATCTTAGATTCTATGTCTCCTACAAGTAGAGCTGCGGCACCTACTTCTAAAAAATTGTGTGCTGTCATGTCTTGAGAATTCATAGCACGATCACTGTAATGAAACATGTTAAATAACAAAGTCAATTTCTGAAGCATTATAATAAGATGGGAGAAAAGTTAACGGGAAAACAGGGATGTAAGCTACCGAGGCTACTACCAAGACCCCTAAACCAACATCAAACATAAAAAGATTATTTACTTTTCAGTCCCTATCGATGATGACTGTGGTTCCTCAAGCCAGCGCCATTTGAGAACATCATGGGCAATGAACCCTAATTCGTCCTTTTCATCAACTTTTTTTATTTTTGGTAACTTTGAAACAGATAGAGCAATTGAATCTTTCTCTACTGTTTCTGGAACACTTGCAGGACTTTGTGTTTCCCGAACACTTGCAGGACTTAGCTGGGAATTGAAGGATTTACTAAGCAAAGATGACAATGTTGGCAGTGATTGTCCTGATGAAGAAGGTGGTCCAGCAAACGAGGCAGGTTGAAAAAGACGTTTGGGGATGTGTTGAGCCACTAGGGAACGCACATAACTCAGTGACTTCACAAGTGCCTCAGAAGTAACGCTAGATACAGGCAAAGGAGAAGTATTTGTGGATGTTGTTGATGCACCATATTGTCGATTCAAAGATTGTGACCATGGTAGATTTGGGTTACTATCACATTCAGCAATTATGGTTGAACAAAAACGGTCTATCTGAAGTAATGTCTCCTCGTTCGGTTTGTACCTGTTCATTAACAAGCCGTGAACAATTATTGGCTAAATAGCAAATAAAACAGGATGGTTTCTTTTCCAATATGCAGTCATACAAGGAAAAATGCCAGTTGCATTTTCCAGTTATTTTATGAATCTGAATAAAATGCAATCAATTGATCAATAAAAGAATATTAAGACATAAGACAAATTTGCACAACACTAAAAGGATTCACCATCCTTTTCCCCTTGCCCGTGAGAACAAAGAAATTGTCACTTAAGACAAATATAGGCAAAGATGGATTCAAGGACCACAAGGCCAACACATCCCCCGAGAAAATCAATATACAAAAATATAATTAACTTAATTAGAAAGTTGCTTTTTGAAGCATGGTACAATCGTCTTTTTTTCTGGGTTTTGCATTTTTTGGTTTCTTTCAAGAGGATACTTGATCCTCTACTTCTCTACTTATGTTCTTTATATTCTATTAGACAATCTGTGATCTTATCATAAAAAAAGGAAAATGGATTTAATTTGTCTAATTTTAAGTAGAATTAATTGTCATTCATCTTGAGAAATGAAAGACATTTGACCTTTGATGCACAGATACGGCAAAACAGATGTCAAAGATGCCTCCGATACATAGTTCATAGTAGCATACAGGGCAGAGACCTATGTCTTGTTTGGTAAACTTTTCAGCTTTTATTTTCTTCAACGAAACAGATTGAACTGGAAAAACCCATTTGAAAACTTCAGACACAGTATTAAAACACGTTTGCAAATGCGTGAAATGCAACAAAATACTTGAATTTTCTAAATTTAGCATTTAGAATGCCAAAAAACACCCAAAAAAAATATATCTAAACTACACTGAAACTAGTGTAAATGATCTGGTAGCTTTAAGCTTTAAGATCTACATGGGAGCACGGGATGTGCCTAGACACTTCAGATAACGAAAACATAAATTTATTGCATGGTAGAATGTAATGAAGCACAAAGACAAAAAAACTTCATGTCATTGCCGCATTTTTATGGGACTCTAGTCTCTAATTTTCTAATTTTAAAATTGTCATACTATGTAAAGAAACAAATAACAAGATACAATCCTTTAGGAGGGTAGGAGGAACATTAAAGTTCTGACTATTATTTGTAGTACTCCGGCAGAATCAGAACTCATTTCACAAGAACTTAATTTTCTGATTAAAGAAGGAATGTGAACCAACTATTTTCTTCTCCTTGAGGGTGTTGTTCATGAGATTAATACTCTATAGCCATCCTGATTTATTTAAACTATAGAGCTAAGATGCATCTTAGATCTTAGTGCATGCTTGAATTAGCTTATTTTTCTTCGACAAAAGCTTATTATCAAATTATTCAAGAAGAGAGAAATTTTTACAGAAATGTTTTTTTTGAGTGTAACATAATCAAAAACCCAACAAGCACTAATTTGACAAGTAATGATAGGCTTTGCCAAGCCTTAAGAAATAGTGAATAGATATGCTAGAAGTCTAGAACATACTAGACTTTACACGAAAAGATTTATAGACTATCCCATTACTTGATTACTCTTGAGTTCTTTATGTCCATTATTGCATATACGCATAAAATATATCAGAAACTTTAGTGCAGTAAATTTTGAAGGAGCCGCTTTCCCCAAAAAATGAAGACATAAATTTATTGCACAGTAGAATGTAATGAAGCACAAAGACAAAATCATGTCCCAGCAATTTTTGTGGTGTCTTTAATCATCAACTAATGAGCATCATTGTTGTTTAATCAAATTTATTGACAACAAGTATGCATCATTATTCTTTACGTAAGATTGGTAAAGCAAATAATATTCTTCTAACAAATTATTGCTCTAGAAGTAGAAGCTCAATGTCAGCACAAAGTTCAGCTAACAGCAACCAAGCAAAGCATGCAAACAGAACTGATGACTATTTGGCATAGATGAGAAGATACTTACCAATACTCTCTTCATTTTGGTATTACATATTAAGTTAAAGAAAGGAGGGTGAAAAGTGTAATTATTGAAATAAGTCCGCGTTGAAGTAACATGCAATTCTATGAAATCAAAATGCAAAAGAGAAAGACAATGTCTCAAAGATACAAAGCTGTCAAACTATTGAATATCCATTTATTCAAATAACTGGTAACAAACCTGAGGAGATACCGCTTCAAAAGTGCCACACACCTTGTAACTACTGCAGGACTGGTGAAAATATTGTCAATGTCAGATGCAGCTGAAACTTAAAATTAAACATAATACTAGAAGGCAAAAGTAATAAAGAAAATAATTTTGAGCAATTCAAATTTAAAAAAGAAATAACAAATATATCATAAACTGAAGTTGTACCGTTGCTTGAAGGCTTACTTGAGGTGCCTAACAGACACTAAGCATAGGCCTAAATGGCTCGGCTTAGCTGAATTCTGCTACAACAGTAATTACAATAATTCAACTAAATTCTCTCCATTTGTAGCCTTAAATGGCATGGATCCACCAGTCCTATTCAGAGGTACTGAAGAGTTTTCTACTGTTAAAGGTATTTACAGACTCATGACAATAAGGAACCAGATCTTGGATGAATTGAAGGAAAATCTGGTTGAGGCCCAGAACAGAACAAAGCTACAAGCAAATAAAAGAAGGGAGGTTGTTTATCAAGTTTGTGATTTTGTTTACCTGAAGAACCAGCCCTGCAGAATTTGGTCACGAGCAAAAAGAGCCAATGAAAAGCTTAGTCCCAGGTTTTATGGCCCTTATTAAGTTTTGGACCTCATGAAGTTTTGGACCTCGAAAAAAGTAGAAGAGATAGCATGCAGGTTGAAACTTCCTGACAACAGTCATATTTTATTCATCCAATTTCTCATGTTTCCTTGCAGCAAAAAAATGTTTCTGCTTCTGCTCTAATTCAGCCATTACCTAGCATGCTTTCTAAGAATGGCATTGAAATTATAGGGATTTAGGTCGGGAAGGAATAAAAGAGAGAATAAAGACTGAACAATATAAAATTAGTATTGATTTGATGTGTTATGATGTGTTACAGACTACAAAGCACGAATCCCTATTTATACTAATATTAGACTCTAAATCCTAATTAAATAAGGAAATAAATCATGAAATATAAATAAAATAAGGAAAATATTCCTAAGAAAATATCTATGATACTCGAAATTATTCTAAGATACAATCACAGTTATAAACCTGGACCCGAAAATATGGCCGCTGATGCCTTATCCAGAATTATGGAGCCCGCGGACCTTGAGTTGTCTAACATAGTATCCAGTCCCTATTGGTTAGATCTGAGTACTGTGAAGGAAGAGTATAAATCTGATCAGGCTCCGTAGAATGTCATAGCAGCTATTCAATCTGGCCAAGATGTTCCTGCGGATTATGTCTTGCAGGGAGAGCTGCTATTTTATAAGGGGCGCATGGTTTTATCCTCTAAATCCTCTCTCATTCCTGTGTTGTTGCAGGAATTTCATTCATCTCCTACCGGACGACATTCGGGATTTACTAGAACTTTAAAGAGAATTGCTAGTGGTGTATTCTAGAAGGGGATGCAAAAACAGATTATGGCATTTGTGAAGTCATGTGATATCTGTCAAAGGAATAAGCACCAAACCTTGACTCCTGTTGGACTTCTCCAGCCACTGCCAGTACCTCAACTGATTTGGGAAGATGTCTCCATGGATTTTATTTCTGGGTTGCCTAAGTCCCAAAATTATGAGGAGATCTTAGTAGTAGTGGATCGTTTATCAAAATATGCTCATTTTACCTTGTCAAACATTCTTTCACTGCTAGAAATATTGCTGAATTATTTTTGTTAAAGAAGTGGTTCGCCTTCACGGATTACCAAGATCTATCGTCAGTGACCATGACCCCCTATTCCTTAGTAATTTTTGGAAAGAACTATTTCGTTTGCAGGGGACTGTATTGAAGATGAGTACTTCCTATCATTCCCAAACGGATGGTCAAACGGAGGTGGTAAACCGTTGCCTCGAGACATACTTACGTTGCTTTGCTTCGGAGCAGCCTAAGCTTTAGTCATTATGGATCTCCTTGGCAGAATTCTGGTATAATACCTCTTTTCATAGCTCAATTAATACTACTCCTTTTACTGCTGTATATGGTCGTCCTCCCCCCAATATTACACATTATCTGATGGGAGAGACTCAGGTTGATGTGGTTTCTAGAGTATTATATGACAGAGATGAAGCCTTGCGCCAATTAAAATACCATTTAATTCGTGCTCAATCTTCTATGAAACGACAGGCAGATACTCATTGTGGGGACCTAATATTTGATGTTGGTGATTGGGTTTATGTGAAGTTGAGACCCTATAGGCAGATGTCCGTATCAGGCGCATTAATCTTAAGTTGGCTGCCCGTTTTTATGGACCTTTTAAAGTGACAGAGAAGATTGGAGTTGTGGCCTATAAATTGTTGCTCCCTGAAGGTTCTCGCATTCATCCCGTTTTCCATGTGTCCTAATTGAGAAGAGCCATCGGATCTGTCATGGCTGAGGGTGAACTACCAAATGGTTTGGCTGTAGATGAGACCAACGTTCACGAGCCAGAGTCGGTGTTGGCAGTTCGCAGCTTCGTTGATGGGGGCAGCTCATATGAAAAATGGTTGGTTCTTTGGAAATCCAAACCGGTTGAAGAGGCTACTTGGATGAAGGCCTGTGACATCAAAGGGCAATTTCCTAATTTTTGCCTTGAGGACAAGGCAGCATCTATAGATGGTGGTATTGATAGGAATGCAACATTAGGCCCATGTGTATGTGCAGATATACAGCCCAAGCAGAGGAGATGGACTGGCCCAACATTGGTTTACCAAAGGAGTAATAGGAATAAGGGAAGGGAAAATGTGTGACGTGTAATAAATTGGTTTTATCAGAATTGTATTGACAGTTATAGTGAGTGGGGAGTATAGTTTGTTATTGCTTTTGTGTTTATATTGGACGTATAGCATGACCATAGGCAGGCATTATTTTCGTTATTTTCTACTGGTGTAGAAGGGCTAGTGGAGTGATCTCCATAGCTGGGAGCTCTGGCTCTTTTATCTTTTTTCTACATTTTCCTGTAATTGCTAAACTCTCCATTAATATACTATTTGCTCCCTCTTTAGCTGATAGGAGGGGTTTATTCCTATCAAATACCCCAGAGAGGACTATCGGAATACTAATTGGCTAATTCAATGGAAGTACCCCACAGCCATTCAAAAACAATTTCCTAACTTTCACCTTAGGGACAACGTGAAACAGCTTGGGGGAGTAATGTCAGCAAATCACCCATTAGATGAGTATATCATAGGAAGAAAAAGAAAGGAAGCACTTAATTAGAGTCTCACATGAGCAATGCATGCTGTGCGAAGTGTGAACACTGAAAGGAAGGAAAAGGGGTATTACTGCCAGCACAAGAGCAGAAGGCATGGATGGAGAGAACAAGGCCTTGGTCATCTGTATTTCATTTTCATTTTTCAGTTCATCTTCTCTGCACTTTTCTATTGCTGGTATTGATATCACACTGATATTGGTAACAGAGGTGACAATACACACTATACATACCATTTTCTTCTTAATATATGGTACAGTTTCTATCAATGTCTTAAAACAACAATTGCACAACAAGTCTCACAAATTTAACACTATCTACGTGAACAAATAGATGCATTAGCTTCTTATCCAAGAAAATAAAATAGTTCTCAGCTATATGTACACAATATATTCTAAATTATAAAAGGATGCATTCCACATGCTTCATTCAACAGAATTAGTTCACTAAGTGCATGATATTGTCTAAAGTATACTGCAGGATAGTATTAAAGCAATGGTTTTAAGCAATCTGGATAGTATCATCAACTACCCCATGTCAACAAATAAATGTGACAATTACCTGCGCTCCCTCTCTGCAATAGTATGTTCCAGAATTTCATTATAAGCCAAGTCTGTGGTTGCAGGGGCTTTCAGATAGTCCTGCAATCATATATTCAAGCCTTAAAACAAAATTGGTAAAGTTAAGATCTTGGACACTGTATAAAATATAATGGCACCATTATTTGCAACCAAATGGGGTTTCAGTTATAGTATACCAAGGAGAATGACACACATGGTATTAAAATCTGGCAATATTATAAGATACAAATTATGTTGCAGATAGTACAATGAATTCTGTTTTCCTCTGACAGAATAAGGAATCCTAATAAGAGGAAGCTAGTGCTTTCATATTCAGCCCGTGCGTAAAAATATTTAAAAAGAGAAAATACTGCTACCAACATTTTTGCCGGATAATAAGTGTTTGTGATCTTCGTACAGAAGGTACAATAAATGCAAGAAAATAAGGAAAATGGCATTTGTTTTGCAAGTTATGGAATAAATATTGAACTTTTCCCTGGGACATATTGATAGACTGCCTGCATAATGAGTTGTAAACAAAGACAGGAATACTCATTTATTCAGAGAGTACTTTTAAAACTTTTTGTACCTGTATGCAGTAATAAAAGAAAAAGAATAAACCCCCAAGGGTAGCTCAGTTGGCAGCTGAGCTCCCAAGGGATTGCTTGGTGCAGGGATCAAACTCTGCCTCAAGCAATTTTTTGGAAAATCTTTGGGGGCCAGAGGATAAGCCAAAAAATCTTCGGTTGGGGGATTAGTCTCGTCCTTTCTCCGGTTGCGAAGCTTAGTGCACCAACTGTTACAATGAGGGGGCTAGCCCAAACGGGCCGTACCCCGAGGGCATGGTGCCCGGAGAAGGTTGAATGGGGATACCTCCTGGCAATGTACCAAAAAAAAAAAAAAAGAATAAAACAAAACAACCGCTCCCCGGTAAACCCAAACTTCCGAGGGTATGGGTGAGCGAAATCTTTTTACTCGGGCTTATCCTAGCATTTTTGCAAAAGGCTGTTTACTGGGCTCAAACTTGGGACCTTTTTGTCACAAAGGAGAAGTTTTACTACAGCTAAGCCCTCTCTGTATGCAGCATTACTCGCCATTTAAAATTGTCAATTATAAGCAACAAAATCAAGGGAAAACTTTTATCACATATAATGAAGAAGCAATTATTTTCTACCATTAATTAAGAAAGCCATACAAGGAATTCCTCGTAGACAAAACTTGAAATTTAAAAATTAAGGATGAGAGTAGCAGCTAATTAACTTTAAGAACTTCCCTTGAGAAGTGACTACCCAGATGGTTATAACAAGCGAGGAAGAGTTGTCAAGCATTTACTGAATGCTAATTTGACAATAAATGTTTAAAACTGTATTAAATACAACCGGAAACCTTAAAAGCTTGACGGGTACTAATACCCCAGGCAAAAAAAAAAGATGATTACAAGAGTAATGCCCCTTCCCACGTGTTAAACCAGCCATATAACATTCACAGAAATGTCCCTTCCCAGTTTCTGTAGTAAAATTCATATTTTACAGACTACATGTAAGAAGCTAAGGTTACTTGATCCCATTTTCTTTTCCAGCCATAGGGATTGGGGTGAACAAGAATGACTTTCTATTTTTCCACCAAACAAACAAGTTCACATTATAGCGGGGGGGAAAAAACAGTGACATGCAAAAAAAAATAAAAAATAAGACCAGGTTTTTTCTGCAACCATGTGAATTTCATTTATCCACTAAATCAAGCCTAAAAAAAACCGCAATTGGAAAGCGAAACCCGGATATACAAAAGATCGAAGGCGAAAGAGGAACGAACCCGAAGAGTTCTGGAAGGTTCATTGGTGGAAGCGAGGGACGCTGAGAGGCAGTCGGCGACGGCGCGGCGCAAGGGTTCCGGCAGCTTTTTGACGGAGGAAGATCTTAATCTGGAAACGCAGATTAACTGTGGGCGAGAGGAACTGAAGCTCGAAGACATTGGATTCGATTCGATTCGGGTTCACCGGAATCAGCAACAACAAAAAACGAATCTGGAATCGCACGAAGCAAGTTTCGAAGGTCTTCTTCTACATTTGAACAGTGTAAGAATCCGAGATTTGAAGAAGAGAAGACTAGAAGTGGTTAGTATTTGTATTGTGTTAATGCGTTTTTGGTTTGAGATTCGAGAAAGGGAAAATGAAAATTCTGAATTTTCGCGAGTGTGTTTGTATTAGCTGTACGTAGCGCCGTAGTTTTATGAACACTCGAGACTGAGCTGGCATGCGCTAACACACACTATAATTAAATCTAATTATATTACGGGGAAGGATATTATGATAATCAAATTGTGTTACTACCAAGTGATTACCAATCAATTTCATCGTTAGATTGATTATGTTGATCCAACGGTTATATTTATTTTCATCTTTGTATGGTCATGATTCCTCATATTTAATGTGAAAGTATTAAATATGGGAAATCATAAACATACAAAGGTGAAAATAAATATAAAGTATTATTACAAAAAAAAATATATATATATATATAAAGTATTAAATTTGGAGAATCATGATCATACGAAGATGGAAATAAATATAACCTTTGGATCAATATAATCGATCTAATGGTAAGATTGATTGGTAGTCACTTGGTTGTTACAATATTATATCCTTCTCCTAATATTATACATACAAAGATGAAAATAAATATAACCGTTGGATCAATATAATCGATCTAATGGTAAGATTGATTGGTAGTACTTGATAGTAACACAACTTGATTGTCACAATATCCTTCCCCTTGTATTATATGGTCAATTTCGGTAAGGGCGAAATTTCTTGTTTCTAGGGTTTTTTTATTTTATAATCTTTTTTCATGGACAAATCAGCCTTTCAATTGTAGTTGTCAATGGATATCCGAATTACTGGGATATGTTATTTTTCTTCATCGAATAACTTTATTTGATTTGGGTAGTGTTTTTAAATCAATTATTAAATTAAGATAATATTTAATATAACTAAAGTGAAAATTCACATGAAATAGCTCGGATTTTAAGCAGAAATTTATATATATTTTTTATAATTTCATATTTTGGTATATTGATCTTAATTACTTCTTTGAAGCAGCTCTCTGAGTATTTTTACAAATTTTAATTCTTTAAATCGGTTATAACCTTATAAGATTAATTATGAATCAGACTTAGTTATAGTTAAAGTTCTTCGTCCCTCTTCAAATATATATTTGATAAGAATCATTCTCTCTCCACCTACTCAATTCTAGTCGCCAACTGAGCTATACACATGTAGAGTTTTATAATTCCACATTGGATATGCATAATATTAACTTAATTTAGATAAAACTTATGTTTAATAAATGTTATTTATAATCCTCATAGTTTACTCATTATTTTAAGATATGAAACTCAAATATTTCCAAATTATTTTAGACATCATCAAAGGCACCCAAAACAATTAATGTCAATTCAACGAAACTCTCAAAAACTTGCCTTGATGTCGTCTAACTTCTAGAACAGAATTGATATATACCTCAACAAAGATACAAGTCCCGTATTCCCTGTGCTTTATCATATTATGCACCACAATGACTCAAAATTTAAGTTTTTTTTTTTTTTTTCAGTAAACTGAAAGGTATCCCCACCCTCATTCGGGGGTGAGACTAATCACAAACCGAGCACCGTAGGACCTTTGCGGGGGCGGCTCTACCCAATCCTTTTTTTCCATACTCAAAGCTCGAACTCGAGACCACTGGTTAAAGGAACACAGCCTCCGGACCAACTGTGCCAAAGGGTTTGGGTCAAAATTTAAGTTTTAGATCACACGTTTAGTGCGCAAACCATAAATTCGTGGTTCAAAATTAGCCAAATAATAGACTTCAATTTTGATAAAAGGTGATACACATTTTGAAGAAAAGGCTTATTGTTTGATCCTCTAGTATTCCATACAAATACTTTCATTAAAATTTGAGTTTCAATGACCTAGAATATTCATCTCTTTAGGTTAGGATTCAACGGTTGTTTAATCATTTGACAATTTGGATAGGACATTATGTGATCCCATTTGCAGAAAGTAGAGTCATGAATAAAACTATATATGTTTGGCTAGTATGACATAGTTTGATAAAACATGAATTGCACGCAAGATCATTGTGCTGCTCCAATCGCTCCTCCTACAGATCTTTATCACTGTCAACAATCATGACTCATGAGACCATACTCGGTTACTCTTTTATCTAGCTGCGTCCCTTCCTAGCTTAACCTAAAACTGGACATGTGCTGCTCCGAGATGAATTTTGTTCCGGGTTTGTAACTTATGGGCTTAATTAAGCATAAATGAGGCTCATATATGAGTAAAGTAAATCGACAAGTTCTTAACTTATATACGCTGATCCAAGAATGAGAGCCTGGAATATGAGTCATAAGCTATGATTTAGTCTCATGTTTTGAACATGCCACGATCTCAATAATCATCTCACTGTTAACTACCCACGATTTTTAGTGACTGTTGATTAGGCCTTATATAAGTATCATAAGCAAATTAATAGATATACAATATTCATGAGATCAACCAACGGCGGACCCACTTGGTTACAATTGTATGCACTTACAGACACAAAGTTTGGGGGGAAAAAAATCCACGGACGTGGGTGATTCAAGTCAAGTAAAAAAATAATAATATGAAGATTGAAAGGAAAAAGGTAAAGATAGGCTCAACCCAACCAACCCCTACAACTAAAAGTTTTAAGCTTAAACCCCAGTCGATTGCTTTGTCTCTGTTTTTTTTTTAACATAAACCTTTAGCTCCAAATCTTAATAGACATTAACGATTCTTGAAATTCAATCTTCATCAAGTGGAGGAGAATCTCACAGGATTTTTCATGTTTTTTTGTGAAGCAAAGTAGTCAAATTTGGATCAAATAGACATCGACAGAGGTGGGTTTTTGATCGATTAAACCCTACAATTATACTATATTTCACAAATGTCTTTTTGTGGTGTTTATTTTTTTTAATTATCATTATCGATTATTTCTTTAAAACTTTGGTTGATTCACCAAAGCTTTACTTTTGAAGTTGAAGTGAAAATTAGATCATGATCATGATTTTTTTTTTTAAATTCGGGGGCGCCACTCCCGAACCCCGACTTCTAAGTGTGTAGGTCCGCTATTGAGATCAACCCCGTAATGTTCATACAGAACAAATTCGATTCTCTTTAAAAAAAATTATATATCTATTACCAAAAAAAAACTTTGTATTATTTTCTTGAATTAATTACTATGCTCACTCAAGTACTCGTTGTTTTTTTCTTTCTTTTTTTCTGATTCGAAGAATTTAAATTCAAAGCAAATGGATTTTGATTGATTGCTCACAAACACAGAATATCAATGGACTTTCACAATATATATTTATCGGACTATTGCATTTCATATTACAATTAGGTCCAATGAATACCGTACTAAGCCTAACAACTTGGGCCCTAAAGCCGCGATGTAGTGTTTCTCTCAGTGGTGTCTCCAACGGCTTGAATCACATGAGTCAAAAACCTCTTCCGATTCTCGCCGTACACGTGTCCATCCCACCCCCTCTTCACCAAATCAACGGCTAAAGCCACGGCAGCCTCAACTGTCTCCTCGGCGGTGTCATGAGCCGAGTCGATGACGCCGAGCCGCAACGCCTCGTTAGCCGTTAGCTTCGCCGCCTTCATAACAATTTCGCGCCTCGCCGCCGGCGAGCCGACCTTGGCGTCGACGATGGCGACGAACCAAGCCGGCACGACGAGCTTGATGTCGAGCTCGCTCATGTAGAGAAATCCCCTGTCGCTCCTCATCAACACGTAATCGTGGCTGAGGGCGAGGGCGTATCCTGCGGCGGATGCGTGGCCGGTGACGGCGGCGAGGGTGGGCATGGGGAGGGAGAGGAGATCGGAGACTACGGAGCGAAGCAGGGAATCCATGAGGATCATGCGGTCTTCGCGGGATTGGGCCCAGGTGAGGTCGAAGCCGTTGGAGAAGTATTTGCCGTGGGCGGTGGTGATGAGGGCGGAGGAGGTGGTGGCTTCATGGCGGATACGGCGGAGGGCAGATTGGATGGAATTGAGGAGTGTGGGGTTAAGGCGATGCTCGCCGTCGCCGGTGAGTGATAGGATGAAAATGTTGCCTCTCTTCTCCAAGGTGCACATGTTTGCTTGCTTGGTGTTTCTTTCACCTACTCCACTTTCTACTTCCTAGAAAGCTAGTCATTGTAGTTCACGTTTGACTTTGTATAAATGAATCAAACATAATATAAAACAAGTGAAGGGATAAATCTTGGGTTTATCATCTATCATTTAACATGATCACAAAAATTTTTCTACACACACAACATTTTGTGGGGCCCGCAGCAAAAAAAAAAAAAACTTTGGCACGCAAAACGAATCTCTATAACATAACACAATCACTTTTCCTATAACATAACTCTTATAAAACCCATTAATGTTATACTGGATAAAATTATCTTTATATATATATATATATATATATATATATATATGTGTGAAAAAATATTTGTCATTTTAATTGACATAAAGTTATGTCATTTTAAGAGAGATAGACACATAATAATTTTTTTATTTAAATTTAAATTTAAAAAAGAATCAATCACTTTCTCTCCCATCATTTTCATTCCTTGTAGTTGTATCTATCTTTCTTAAAATGACATAACTTGTGTGATTTAAGAGCTCGTTTGGTGGACAGGATAGGATAAGGGTAGGATATGATATGGAGCTGATAAGAGTACGATATGATAAGGGCTAATAAGCCTATATCATATCTTGTGTTTGATGACTACCTGATTAGCAATCGGATAAGATTATGTAGAAGGAGAAAGACAAAAACAAAAAATAATGTAATAAATACAAATATATTGGGTAGCGTGGGGATATATTGGGTAGCGTGGGAATATATTGGGTATCCAATATTGGTATCATATCATGTTGAATCATAACTCAGCTCCCCCCATATGATAAGAAATCATGTATTGGATAAGATAAAATGAGACAATAGAATAAACTAATCATATCCTATTGACCCACCAAACAATAGATAAAAATAAGATATGATAAGTTATCCTATCCTATATTCTTTATCAGGTGCTCCAAATAGGCCCTAAAATGACAAACATAAAACACACACAGACACATATATATATATATATATATGGGGCAGGATATACTTATCACCAAAAAAATTTACCACATTTACAACCAATCTAATCTCCGTTGATTTCCGTCAATCTAACAGTTATAATTTATTGAAAATTATTGGGTCACATTTATTAAATAATTATTAATTTCTAATGAATACAATAAATTATAACCATTAGATTGACGGAAATCAACGGAGATTAGGTTAATTGTAAATGTGGTAAAAAAATTTGATGGTAAATATATCATTCCTATATATATATATATATATATATATATATATATATATATATATATATATAGAAGTGTATGAGTCTTATGGAGAAAGAATTAATTTACACTTATATAAGAAATAATAAAATTTTACAACTAATTTTATATATCTGATTATTGCAATTTATTTCTTTTCTTTTTTCAATATTTATAAAAAATAAATATTATAAAACGAATCTCTATAACATAACACAATCACTTTTCCTATAACATAACTCTTATAAAACCCATTAATGTTATTCTGGATAAAATTATCTTTATATATATGTGAAAAAATATTTGTCATTTTAATTGACATAAAGTTATGTCATTTTAAGAGAGATAGACACATAATAATTTTTTTATTTAAATTTAAATTTAAAAAAGAATCAATCACTTTCTCTCCCATCATTTTCATTCCTTGTAGTTGTATCTATCTTTCTTAAAATGACATAACTTGTGTGATTTAAGGGCTCGTTTGGTGGACAGGATAGGATAAGGGTAGGATATGATATGGAGCTGATAAGAGTACGATATGATAAGGGCTAATAAGCCTATATCATATCTTGTGTTTGATGACTACCTGATTAGCAATCGGATAAGATTATGTAGAAGGAGAAAGACAAAAACAAAAAATAATGTAATAAATACAAATATATTGGGTAGCGTGGGGATATATTGGGTAGCGTGGGAATATATTGGGTATCCAATATTGGTATCATATCATGTTGAATCATAACTCAGCTCCCCCCATAGGATAAGAAATCATGTATTGGATAAGATAAAATGAGACAATAGAATAAACTAATCATATCCTATTGACCCACCAAACAATAGATAAAAGTAAGATATGATAAGTTATCCTATCCTATATTCTTTATCAGGTGCTCCAAATAGGCCCTAGAATGACAAACATAAAACACACACAGACACACATATATATATATATATATATATGGGGCAGGATATACTTATCACCAAAAAAATTTACCACATTTACAACCAATCTAATCTCCGTTGATTTCCGTCAATCTAACAGTTATAATTTATTGAAAATTATTGGGTCACATTTATTAAGTAATTATTAATTTCTAATGAATACAATAAATTATAACCATTAGATTGACGGAAATCAACGGAGATTAGGTTAATTGTAATGTGGTAAAAAATTTTGATGGTAAATATATCATTCCCCTATATATATATATATATATATAGAAGTGTATGAGTCTTATGGAGAAAGAATTAATTTACAGTTATATAAGAAATAATAAAATTTTACAACTAATTTTATATATCTGATTATTGCAATTTATTTCTTTTCTTTTTTCAATATTTATAAAAAATAAATATTTAAGTTTTACATTATGAGTAAAATTTTAAGATGAAAAAATGCATTGATTTTCCTTCTCAAAAAAGTTTAGTTGGTTTATGATATTGGTTAAGAGTTTATTTGATTGCGCGATTTACAATTCAATGGTCGTTGTTTAGTTTTATTATTCTTATTTGAGTAAACTTGCTCATGAGTATTTATAAGCAACTCACATAATTATAGAATTTATATTATAAAATTAGAAGATGTTATATTTACAATTTTTTTGTTTATAAATTCTTACAAACTAAACTAAGTATGATCGGTCATATTATATTTCAACTAAGAGCGTATGACCAGTCATACTTAGTGTAGTTTATAAAAAAAGTTTATAAATTAATCATTCCCCATAAAATTAGATTATTTTTCATTTAAAATAACTTATTACACGGAAATGTTTTTTTCTCGTAAAAATTATATAATCTAAATATGCTATAATTGCACATAATTTCATCAATTATACTTTAATTTAATCATATCTCTTAAATGTAATTCCGAATATTATATCTCTTAAATGTAATTCCGAATATTTAATGGAAATAATGCATATTTAGATTAACTTATTTAGAATGTAAAAGAATTCAACTATTTATATATATTTTTTGGGAAATGTTTTAACAAAAATAATAATTTTGCCAAACATGTTAGGGATATGATATTGTAACAACCAATGTTACTACTAATGTTACTATCAATCAATTTCACTGTTATATCGATTATGTTAATCCAACGGTTACATTTATTTTCATCTTTGTATGGTTATGATTCTCCCTATTTAATGTTTTCTCCCCATATTTAATGTGAAAGCATTAAATATGGAAAATCATAACCATACAAAGGTAAAAATAATATAAAGTATTAAATATGAGAAATCATAACTATACAAAGATGAAAATAAATATAACTGTTGGATCAATATAATCGATCTAACGGTAAAATTGATTGGTAATAACATTAATAGTAACACTAATTAATTGTTACAGTATCATTTTCCTGTTATTAATCAATTACGCAGCAAATAACTTAGAAGATACACACCTAATTTCAAATACGAGATGTAAGGTTTTGCAAGGTCTCAGGGAACAAATTTACTTTCACTTTAAGTACTATTAGATAAACATTTAATATTTTCTGATCCTTCTATGAAATTCTTATGTATCATTTCTTACCTATAAAGATAAAAATAATAACTAATCTATATATTTACATGTATTAAACAGTATAACGTAAAATCAACGACGAAACAATCAAACCAGACGGGCCGATTCACCCAAAAACTAATAAACAGGACAGACATTTAGTCTATTTAATTAAAAAAAATCAGATGATCAAATAATAAGTCAAACTGATTAAAATCGACAGAGAACTAGTGAAAGATTTCGTTAGTTAAATAAAAGTTTGATGTTAAGTTACAAAGTCTTAAGCATAAGGTTCAAATATGAATTGTTATTATTTAGTCACTTATTATTATTTTTTAATTTTACAAGTTATATAATTTGAATATCTTATTCTAATTTAAAATTTTAAGTAACTTAATTTCTTATGATTTCAAGTTAAATTATTACTTAATATATAATATAAAGGAAAATTATATTGACAATTTTTTTTTTATAAATTTACAAAATACATTATGTCTTGCCGGTAAGATATTATATCTTACCGATAACATTTCATTCAAAAGTGTCTTACCGGTGGTAAGACATAATGTAATTTGTAAAAATTTATAAACAGTCCCTATTATATAATATCAAAAAATACACTTTTACTAACCTGAAACATTGATTGGGAACCATTGATTTCACTAGTTCAATAACTTAAAACATTGATAAAACACATATTATACTCAGTGGCGGAGCCATGTTATACTTGGGTGTAACCTGGGTTTGGGCTAAATTTTAACAAATTGTACTTATTATGTACAATTATATAATTAATTATAATTTGACTCAGTCTAAAATTATAATTTGGCCCTATCAAAAAATTAAAATATATTTAGTGAGAGATTTGAGTAAGTTATATTAAGTTATGTGTTACATTTCTATTTATACAAAAAAATTAAAATATATTCAATAAAATTAAAAAATATTTAATAAAATCATAATTCTTTTTGATACTTCCTACTCAAGTGTTTTGTATTTAATATAATTTAAATAAATTATGATATGAACTAACTAAAATTAAAAAATATATATATACATATAATTTTTTGGGCCAGACTCCTGTTAGAACCTGGCTCCGCCACTGATTATACTCCTTCAGTTTTGCCTATTTTGACTTACAAAACTTGTTTTACGGTTAAATAATGCGTTAGATTTAACAAGGAAACATGACAGTCACATGCAGTAATAATATGTTGAAAATTTACATACTAAGCATGAAAATTGGCAGTTGTTATGCAACGCTATCAGTCTCAAGTATTATATTGTGATGAGAAACGTTTTTTTTTCCTTTTTCTTTCTATTAAAAAAAATTATTTTCCTGTTTGTGGAAAGTTTTATATTGAAACATATTTTATGTCATTGTATCACTATTCATATTTTATTATTAAATTTCATCTTGAACCAACAGTAATTGAAAATGAAAGAAAGATCCATTCTACCCCAAGTTTTTTCAACTTGGCCCATGTAGTTTCCAGCCTCAAGCGATGCAGAAGGGAAGGAAATCCAGTTCATTGGTAGCGCATTCCATGCATCGAAATTTGCCAAAGAAAATTATCATGTGACTTAGACGTTTGTACAGAAAAACCAATGTACATAAAATTTATTACTAAAGCCAAAGAAAAGAAACATAAGATGAACTACAAATGCTAAAATTATATGATTGTAGTTAATTACTAATTGCTACTACCTAAACCAAATTTAAAGGGTAAACCAAGTTGAGATGGTTTATAAAGGGAAGGCATTAAAAGGCACATAGCACAAATAGTGCTTCTTACCAACCCATCAATGTTCTTCTAACTTTGTCCACAATCTGACTTCTTGCTTGGCTGCTACTCAAAGGAAATTCACGGCTTTCATCCAACAAAAACCTGTACACTTCCCACTGGCGTTCTTGTGTTGAATGCCTAACAACTTCAGCCTATAGTAAGATAAAAAAGTGTGTGTAAGAGAGAAAGAGATTTCATTTAGTAACTGTTACAAGATTTCTTCAAAGAACATCCAAATTTCCACAATAAGCTTTAACTTCAAAAAAATTACCGAGAAAATGAAAACTCCCAACGCTTTTAAAGCCAATGTAACATCATAGAATACACGGGGTCTTCCCTTTCCACACAGCTCTACAGGATTAGCAACAAGTAGTTCTGTATCTGGACCACGGTTCACTATAATCACCCGCAATGGATGAAGCATCTCTTCTTTTAAGCAAGAACACAAAGTTTTCTGACTTTCAGGATCTATGATCTTTTCCCCATCTATTTGCTTAACAAATAATTCAATATTTCGAAAGCCTTTCACACTTGAAGAGAATCGACCATAAGCAACCTAATTGAGAAAGGCATGACGGTTATCAATGAACTAATAGCAAAGAAAATTTTATTTAACTAAACATATGGTAAGATATTGCATATGGAAAATGAATACAAGAATGATTGAGCAGAATAAAATCACATAAAAATTGCACAAAGAATGTTGAACAAATGATAACTCGGTACAGAATACCTTAATATCAGAGTCCTTAGAAATCCTCATAATGTCATAACACAAGCCCTTCTGGTCAACACACTGTATCTGAAGCAAGGAATGAGCTGGGCTCATTGAATTATCCATCATAACAGTTGGCTTCTTCAGTGTTGTCATATCTTGGCTGAGAGGATGCACAGACACCTTGTCTAACAGCTCAGAACTAAATAATTCTTCAGCAAAAGCTGGTGGAAGAGAAGAAAAGCCCTGCAAATGTCCATATTCAGGCCCAGCCAACTGAAGTTCACTGGAGATGCACCTCTCTCCTAAAGCATCCATCAGATATTCACATACATAATCTTGCCTCTTTTTTGTGTGCAACAATTCCCTGTTTTTATTCAACAACAAAAAAAAAAAAAAATGACGCATCGTTAGCATGAGCTACCAAAGCAACAATTTTATAATTAAAGACTATCATAACAAGAATTGAGGTGAAACATGAAATAACAGATCAGATGCAACAATTAAGAGCAAAACAATGAGTCAATGACAATTCACATGACACAAATAAATTTTGCGACGATGTAATTGGCTTTTCTGGCAATAAAAAATCCAACTTCAATCAACACCTTCTGTTTGAGTATATTTTATAATCATGAAGAGCAGAAAACAGGTAATAACTAAAATGAACAAAAACTTAAAGCTGATCTTGCGCTGGGTTGTCTTAAGATATTATTGTGCACATTTTGAGATAAGAGAGAGTGAATGCTAACCATTAACACGAGCTCAGATGGTCACACCTAAGCTACTAGAACTGTTAAGTGTATATGTCTTCTTTTTTCCCCTTTCATTTTGTGTTAGCAAGTGCTTTAAGTTCTCTGCCTAAAATTACACTCTGGTTCTTCTCTAAGTTTTGCATAAGTTTGAATCTAGTGCTTCTAGTCCCAACTGCAGCAATGTTCGTTTGTCAAAGACTGAAGAGGATAGTTTGAAATTTTAAACAAATTTCTTAAGCTTAATGAGCAACTTCCGACCCTACCGAGCTCCTGGCAAGCTGAGTCCAAATCCTATCAACGAATAGAATTTCTATTAATAGTTTTAGTCTAGCTCAGCTCATTAAAATTGAGCATAGATATCAATAATTTCTGGGTTTTCAAGCAACTCTGTCCTTAATCAATCCTTAATCAAGTGCAGCAACAATATTAGGCCAATATTATTCTATTCCATTAGCATCATATTCTTGCTATAAGTGATTCAATCCTAGGTTTCAAATAGCAGTCTTATCTTCACTTCATTCAGTGATCGATTCCATTTCCCACATCCCTTGATTATCACATACCCGATGACATTGCAAAGAGAGAGATAAATGAAAAACAAATTTGGCTAATCTGTCGTGCAAACAAGAAGATTACTACATGTCCAATGGCTAATCTTTAGAAGCCATACATATTTTAGCTTATAAAGAAGATAAAGAGGAACTAATGCCCAATAGGAATATTATTACAAATTCTGATACCAATTTGACTTTCTTTTATATATATATATATATATATATATATATATATATATATATATATATATATATATATATATATATATATATATATATATATATATATATATATATAGTATACTTTGACACCGTGTCAAATTTCGAAATATGATACCAAATCCTAATAATTAATTTCCGCCAATCAACGGTTATCACTTAAAGGGAATCAAATTTAGGGATAGTATACTTTGACACCATGTCAAATTTCGAAATATGATACCAAATCCTAATAGTTAATTTCCGAGAATCAACGGTTATCACTTGAAGGGAATCAAATTTGGATGGGGTAAGAAAGAGCATCCAGCAGATGCAGGATATAAACTAAATCATATGAGTAAGAATCTTATACTAACATTCCATCGGTGATAAAGAACAGGTCCAAGGCCCTGCCATCTGGGGTTGGCATCACTTTGACTCTCTGAATAATAAGTTGAAGGTTGCAGAGGATTTCATTAATATCTACATGGATGGGAAAAAGAAAGTGTCAAAAAATACATTCCATGTGTGCAGGAAAAGAGAGAAGAGAAATAGTTACCATGTAGTAATCCTTTTTGGTCAATAATCCAAACCTT
The DNA here is from genome assembly GCF_033153095.1 of Gastrolobium bilobum. NCBI lineage: Eukaryota > Viridiplantae > Streptophyta > Magnoliopsida > Fabales > Fabaceae > Gastrolobium > Gastrolobium bilobum. The sequence goes on along the minus strand of NW_026898898.1, from coordinate 592,780 downwards.
CAATAGGTAAATTGGAGGCGGTGAAGGACTAGTAGACTGTTGATTGAAGTGATAGGAAAATAAAAAGGAAGGGCAAGCTGAGAGGAGCCTAGTCTTCAAGCTTTCCCAATCAACTTTGAGAGATGAAGGATGTGGAACAACCCAATACACGATGTAGCACCATCTTCCATCCGTTGAAATATCTACATCACCGTCCAATCCAAACATGAAAACAGGTAAAACAACATGTAACTCCAAACAGGAACCCACATAAAAAATGAATAAACTGAACATGAAACTATCCACAAAGGGACACTGTTTTGTGCAAAAAAAAAAAGGAACATCAAAAAACAAAATTTCCAAGTAAAATATGCAAAAAAAAAGAAAAAAAAGAGAGAACTCAAGGGAGATGAATAAAGATTTGATTTTTTTTTTCGAAAAGAAGAAACCCAGATGGGAAATGTGAGATACCAGCTCTGGTAATGCGAAGACCGAACTCGAGGATGATTCGGCAAAGATCACAACCGAGACCAGCCTTGTCGGGGCAATTGACCGTGACGACGCAAGGCTCATCGGGGTCTCTCCCCTGTCGGATCACAACGACGTCGTCCCATAGCATACCCATGACTAAGAAGTGGTGGGTTCAGGGGAGAATGACCGCCGGAAAAAGCATCGCCGGAGCTCGCAATGGTGGCTCCGGCGAATGGAGTTTATATATGAAAACGTGAGTTGCATACAGATCACGAAAGAACGGAATTGATAAATAATAAATGAAACGGTTTTTTTTTCTTGTTATAATAAAATTTATGATGTTCGTGAAAAAATGAGTTAGTTTGTTCCATTTTATTTTTGAAAATGGACCGTAAAAGTCAGCTCGTATCGTTTCCTTTGACGAGTTGGATAGGTTGGTATGTGAGTGCGAATTTATTTTAATTCATCTATATCCGTCATCAACTTATCAAAAAATGAATCCTCCCCTTTTCACTTTTGAGATGAGTTGAAAAATTCTGCTCACCCGATCTAATTTAATAGATTGAACGAATTGACCCGCAGAACCGAACTCGTTTTGCCGGCTCCGATTGGTATTCTCTTTTTGGTAGATAATAACTTTCTTTGGAGACAATGTTCATTTTTTTTTTTCAAGTATAGCAATGTTCATTTAATGTTTGTTTAAGTTGAAAAACTCCTCTCTCTTTTTTGATAAACAAAACTCCTTTTAATTTATTCTAAATTTACTTTCTTTTCTTTTCAGATTTTTTAAAAACAATATAAATAAAATTTGAAATTGCATAAATTATCTATTTTGTTACATAAACAGTAAAAGAAGTATTAGATCCAACAGTAAATGAAAAATTTGCAGATTTGTGCGGGCTTGAAATTTTTGAAATTAGAAAAAAATAATAAAATTATATATTATGACTAATAATATTTTTCATATATTCTCATTTATAAATCACAATTTAATGAATTTGGATAGAAAAAAATCACTTGTAAGTAATAATAAGAAAAATGAGAGTTAACAAAAGAGATATTAACCTTCATTTTTTTAGCTTGAATATATCAAATTCGTCATTTAATATGAATTTATGTGTTAGTATCAAATTAATCTTTAAAAGGTGGATAATGTTAACATTAATTGTCATTGAAAATTGTCTTAATTACTATTGATAAAAAATAATACGATGTGAGGATGTTTAAAAATGAATTGGTGGAAAAATCTTTTTTTTTAATGTTATTAAATGAATTCTTAAAATGCTATAAATTAAAATTTGAAACTAATATAGTTAATAACATAAACTATTATTACAGATTAATTTAAGAGAAATACTTTTCTTATGTTGTAGGAAAGTAGTTATCTCATGTTGTATAAATAAAGTTTTAAATGGGACTCAAATGTAAGAGGAGAGAAAAAAATAGTGATGAGACCACATCTCTTTTATGTGTGTAAAAAAATTATTTATCTCATGTAAAATGAAATAAATATAACCCGATTAATAAATGAAAAATTAATATTATTTATTTATTTATTTTTCGAATGGAAAATTAAGAAAAGGAGATGATGCTTAGCAGCCGCACAAGATTGAAACCAAAACTAAATATAAAAAAAAAAAAAAAAAAAAACATATGCAAATACTCTAGTACATTTATTGACTTATGTTTGGTAGACATTTCTATTGGTGGATAGTGATGATTTGGAAGTACAGTTGATGTGTTGCGTAAAGTGGGCCCTGAGTGGAGGTTTCTCGTGTCGTGTGAGTCATGTCCATGTCAATATGTCTGGCCACATTTTCATTGATGAATTGACAAGGTTGATGTGAGCCTTTCATTGAACCACTTGTGGACCCGGTCTTCCATCCACGACTAGACGTTAATATATAATACTATTTTTAAATTGGATTTAATATTTCTTTGTAAGAGATAAATTAATGCATATAAAAGTAGGATAATATTTTTCTTATGTTGTATAAGAGGGTGCAGCTCAGTTGATAATTTGGCGCTGAGTTAGTGGGGTTGAATATGTGTTCGATTCCCGCTGAATGCATTCTTGGGGAGGGGGCTGAACCTTTAGTCATCACTGTTCTCCCGCACTCCGGATTAGTCTCATAGCCGGCTCAAAGAGTCGAAACTCGTGGGGATACCGGAGGGAGCCAACTCGTCTCAAAGAGATAATTAGGGTTGGGTAACTCCAAAAAAAAAAAAAGAGAAGTACTATCTCATGCTCAAACAAAAAGTAGGAGAGAAAAAAAAAGTTAAAAGTCAGAGAAAAAAAATCTTGTGGGACCCATTTGAGAAATATGAGTGTAGAAGATAATATTTTGTTTATGTAACATGAGAAAAGTAATTCCCATAAAAGTACATACAGGTCATACGATCAAATGAAGAGAAGAAAAATAAAGAAAAAATATAAACTTTACATATTTTTATATGTATATAAAAAATAAATTTATTTTTATAATATAAGAAAAAATAAACCCTATAAATTATACATGTGTGGGTGAATAATAATATTATTTTATAGATTATGTACTTGAGTTTGTAAATTGAGATTAATAGTTTTTATATTATAGAAAATGATTTTATCTTTTAAAAAAATATGTAGGATCTATATTATTTTTTCTTTTCTTTTCTTTACATGGTCTCACATCAGTCTTATACACTTTTATATATATATATATATAAGAGAAAAAATATCTATTATAATACGAGAAACAATAATTGCTTAAAATAAATAATGAAAAATAAATGGTACTACAGTATTGTACCTTCACGTCTATGGTCTGTGATCGATGCTTGTGCAGATTTTTTCGGCTATCATAGTTGGTAGAGGCAATCAATATCATCCCATTTTTAATTTTGGAGCGTGGGTTCGAATCGTTTTGTGCAAGCTAAAGCACTTCAAAAATAAATAAATAAATAAATATATAAATATATATATATATATATATATATATGGGTAATAGTTTTCTCATGTAGTAGGAGATAAATATTATCTCCTACAGACTCATATGTGCAGGTGGGGTCCACTTTCAGGAGGAGAGAGAAAAAGAATAAAGTGGGACCCATCTTGAATTTGTGTGTGTAGGAGATAAATTTTACCTTATGTGACATAAGAATAATAAATACCTATATATATATATATATATATATATATATATATATATATATATCAGCTAAAGAGTGTTAGATAAAATCTTGTTAAAACAGGCATTGGTTGCTGGTTGGTTGATTAAATATCCCGTCCTTATTTTATTAAAAAATTATTATTTTACCTTTTTCTTTAACTTATAAATTTATTCTTTTTATTAAATTATATATTAGTCTGTGTTTATTTGACCAAAATTCGACCTATATTCATTCAAGTAAATTAGTCATTTATTCGAATAAATAACTTATCAAGGATTTGATTAAATTTTAATTAAATAAGAACATGTTGATATGTAGTTTAAAAAAAGACATATACGGAAATATAATTTGTGAAAGGGAAAAAAGTTTCTGATGTTACTTTAGACAACTTTGTCTAATGTTCATCCAAACGACGTCGTTTTGAGGTTAAAAAATTTAAAAATTAGAATGAAAAAGACTATTATTGTCCTGACATAAATTAAAATTACAAAAACACCATGATTTCTGTCCCAAAACAACGTCGTTTCGATGAAAATTAGATAAAATTATCTAAAGTAACTTTAGAAAAAACAAACCCTTTTGTAAAAATGGATAAAGTAATAAATTAACTTTAAAAATGGACAAAATGCCCAATCAATCATCGTTCATTGCTTGGAATGAGCATAATATTTTTGAGACATCCAAACAAAAACAGAAATAATTGGGAAACCAAGCAACAATAATGATAATAAGAAAACTACTCCCTCAATATCTTTATCATTGACCTTCACTTCATATTTTATTTTGCATCCTTAACTTTTAAGCTAGTTAATACCAAACGTAACGCTAATATTAAAATGGATTTATTTTGCTTTTTTAGATTTTTAAAGATGCTTAACTGATGGATAATCAATGGAAGAGGTTTATTTTTACTTTTAAATCTAGAGAACTATAAATACAACGTTCAGTATCCAAAAGAAGAAGAAGAGAGAACTATAAATATTTTTTAAAAAGAGTAATTGATGTTCGAAATATTATATGATAATCTTTCGTTTTAAATACTTACAAATAAGAATAATTTTTATTTAAAATGAAAAGTTCTCTTTGCTTTTTTCTCACTATTAATCTCATTCATCCAAACTCTGACGACTGACAACTTGCAAGGATCAACGACTCTTCCTACATACTAACACGAGACTTTTCAGCGTCTTTTGTCTTCACTCACACACTTCTCGGGAAAACTTTTCAGGAGGTCACCCATCCCAGAATTGCTCCAAGTCAAACACGCTTAACTATGGAGTTCTTCCGACCCGGGCTATCGAAAAGTAGATGCATCTTATTAGTATAGGTAGTACCAATTAATTCTTATAAGTTATTCCTAACTGTGCCATCCCATACCAGCACAGTCTCTGAAATCTCTCTCTTTCAGGTGTTGATTCGATTCATTCATGTACCCTCGTCGCTGGAAGGCTGCCAGGAGCCGCTCCTTGTTCATGCCATTTCGCACCAGCGATCACTCCCCACCCTCGTCAGCGCCCAAGATGTTACACAAACATACACACACAATATATATATATATATATATATATATATATAGTTAAATATACCCTTCCCTTAATACTAAATAAGTCTTAAAATAAATAAATGTATTGATACAAAAACAAGAAGAATTTCAATAGTTCCAAATTATCATTAATTCAGTAGTCTGGATCAATTAAAATCTTATAACTAATGAACAGAAAGAAAAGAGAAGAAATAAAAAATAATTTTTTATCCAAATATCATCCCCTAAATAGAAGGATCATAAAAAATCTAGAGCACCAAAATTTTTTCCATACAAAAACAGAGAAAATATTTGTGTATGTGTATAATGTTAACTATATAACATTGCTTAAAATTGAGTGACACGGTAGCCCTGCAACTAGTTTATTGCGATGTGACACAAAGCAAAAATTAAAGCTTATATACAATTTAGCAGCTATTCCAACTTGTGTTCTCGTATTGTTCTATTCACATAAGAAATCTAGATAATAATGAAAATAATTGACAAGATACAATTGCGCACGATGTAATTTATAGTGCACTTTGAATAATGTCATTTGGGTGTTATCGCTAGACAAAACAAAACTGATGCAATCATTAGGATTACTAAATAACGATACACACCAACTTGTCGAGTTAAAGAAACAATTTGATTGCAAAAAGACAAATAAATTGAAAATGATAACCTGTCTGCATGAAAAGGAAATATCATAATAACCAAATTAGCCTAATCGAATTTAACTTGATCACAAATCCGGTTGACCAAATTGAAGTTCGGCAGGCACATGGTAACAACAAAATCAATTTTAATAATCACAAATCGTACCAACCAATTTCAATTTGATCACAAATATCTTCAAGAGCGTATCAACTTAAAATTGGAAGTGTTTGCTGGCTAAGTTTTTGTTGTACACTAATATACTCAGATTGTATTTCACAAACGTTGAAAATCAAAGCCCTCTTAAAAAAAAAATCTAAATACAAAAAATATTTAAAAAACCAATTTCATATTGAAATGACGAAGTGAAAATCAATTTCAAAGTTTCAGATCATTTGAATTAACTGGAATCAATTCAAGAAATTATAGAATAAAAAATTATAAGCAAAGGGAAATTAAGGGAGAAGAAACCTGAAATTGTATTATAATATAAGTCCTATAATTTCTATACATAGATAAGGTGAAGAAAAAATTCAAACTCTTCATCTTCTAGTTTTTTATCGCTTAAAGTTACAATATATTTATTTATTTTAATACAAAACTTACAATATATTTATTTTCCTACAAAATATAATAATGTCCATTTATTTGCATTAGTAATATTCGTTTACAACACTCTCCTTTGCATATTTCTGCGCTAAGTTAATATTTCGTCCAAACTTTGTTATACAGGTCCAGTGGGAAAAAACAATAATAATAAGGACAAATATTTTTCAACAATCCAATGTTTAGAAAGGGAACATAAAAAGCATGAAAGATAAAATAAACATGAAAAATATTAAAAATAAACTTGAGTGGTACAATTGATAAAATTCTAAGGAAAATTCATAAATTGATCTATGTTAATAGAATTAAAATCACTAAAATGATTATCACAAAAAAAAAATCCCTAAATTGATTGATGCCAGTAGGATTATTATCCATTGAGGGACTTTCATTCACCACCATAGATTGATCGACAAAATTGGCTTCATTTTTCTTCTCAATTTTGTCCTTTTGATAGAGTTAAACCGGGTATTCTAGAGTATGACCGATGCAATACCAATGATATGTATCCCCACATTCATGACAAGTATTAGGAGTAGAATGATTAGGCATTATTGGGTTGTATTGTTTTATTCAACACTCTAGGTGTCGTTTGAATTTTGAACTCTTAATTTTCTACGGCTGTGATTTTATTTTGCGCCATTTTTCCTTTAATTTTCTGCAATTCTTTTGTCCATGACGTTGTGTAGCATGTGCTTCTAGCATAAGTGCAAAACCAATAAGACAAGTGTTATGGTTGTACATTAACAATTGGTTATGCTTTTTAGCCACAAGTAACACAAATATTAGCTCAAAAAACTTTGAATAGTTTTTATCCCTATAATGTTGTTGGGGCATAAGGTTACAACCAATATGAATCAATTGGTACGAGATTGTTCTAACTTAACGGTCTCAAGTTCGAGTCTTGAACATGCAATTGTATTAAAAATTTGGTAGGAAAAATTTTATCGTCTTTGTGGTCCTACTCGGATCAACTGGATCCGTCAATTAATCAATGAAATAGTAGATAAATCTCTAAAGAACGAAGAAGAGCAAAACATGATATTTGCAATTTGGAAACTAATCTATATTTCGATAATTATGATATTAAATAATTTATTAATACAAATCATAATATTCGATGGAATTGTGATATTATCTATTTATTTTTCATGGTCAACTAGTTTTCTATTTTATTTTATTTTTTATATTTTTTGAAAACCTTCTATTTTATTTTCTTTCACTGTATTATGTGGTCCAATTCCATATTGAAAATGAAACGGGTTTGGGCCACATTTTCAGTGGGCCAGTAACCCTAACTGGAGGAAGAGCAAAACAACAAACGTAATTAAGAGCAAAACCAATTCTGAATGAACAGTTTTAACTTTTTCTGTGAAAACTCATAGGAGAGATCGTCTTCTCAAATTCGTTGCTATTAGAAACATTGTTGGATTTTTCCAATCTGATGCGATCGCACAAGGTACGCGATCCGATCACTCCATCGCTTCACTTTTGTCTCTCAGCTTTTGTGGATTTAAATTTTCTTGTTTACGACACGAGTTTGTTGATTTTGCTTCTATCATTCATTACGATCTCTCCATCATAGAGCATTTTTTTTAATTACGAAATAATTAATACGTGATAATTTCCTTACGCTGCGGTTTTGATAACTGTCCCTTCATCTAAATTTTGGTTAACCTTTCTCCTACGAATGATCGCATAGCGGAGTGGATATCGCGTTAGACTCCGAATCTAAAGGTCGTGGGTTCGATTCCCACTGCGATCACTTTAGTTTTTTTGCCTAATAGTAGGAATGGTTTTGAAAATTCTAATTTTTCCTATCTTTTTTGTTTATTTTTATCATTATTTGGTTTGTTTTTACCGTGTTTGGAATTTCGTGTTTCGCCTAGCTGTTTTGATTTCTTATTAATTGAACTTCAAGCTGTTATCCATTTTGCATTTTATTATTATTATTATTGTTTTGTTTGGTTGTTCATATGATTAGGTTTGTTCCCTTCTTTGAAGTAGCAGTGATATGGACAATATCTATCCCTGCTTTAGTACTTTGGTTGAGATGTAACACAAGTCATTAAACAAAACTAATGTACTTGGTTTATGTCAAATTAACGTAAGTTCAAATGATCTACAATCTGAGTGGAGCCAACCAATCAAAATTGTTGAAACTGAGCAATGATTTGTTTGTGTTGGCCCTTTTATTAGATGTGTAATAATTTATTAGCTGGTTTAGCAATCTTCTATGTATGCTTTTATGCAGACTTGTACAACGATTCAACCAGAAACAATTAAGAGTATGAAAGGTGCCTGATGAAAGGTAGTTGATGTTGTAGCTCAAATAATCTGGATTGTGAAAGTGATTATTATCAAGAATTCAAATGAGTGACTTAGCTAATCCAACCTTAATTCTATAGTTCTGCTCTTATGATTTGTGGTTAGGAAATTGAAAGATCAGACTATGAAGCAGCTCACTTTAAATGTATAGGCCATAATTTACAGCTTATGCCAATTTAAAGGAAGAAACTTTATAAGTGATTCCTCAGACAGTTACCTCACTAAACCAGAACTTTGATAGTCTTTATCCTTAATAATGTACTATCTCTTTTTCTTTTTTTATATTTGGTAGGAATTATACTTGCTCAATATATCTTGGACAAGGTTGTGGTGCTCTTTTTTATGCAGGGCCTATTGTAGAGTCTTCATGTATTTTCCTGCTTCCCCCACCCCTCTATCTCTTTTATATTTTTTTTCCTGATCATTAAGTAATATATATGTAAAAACTCAAATCGTTAGGAATATGATAGAGTATAAAAAAATCTGCAAATATAAAATTCTTCTTTTATATTCGTGCCAGTGCCTGATACACTTGGAGCAAGAGCATGTAACAGCATTGGATCCTAAGAATTTAACTGTGGTCGGTGGGGGCAGGGGTACTGTATTGTCCTTAAAATTGGATAGGTTGTCCGAGCAGTGTCAGTGATGACAAATGTGGATCCAAAGGGCTATATGACTGTTCTCAACAATATCAAGATAACAAGTGATGCTGAGATGTCAGATCTCAAGAAGGCTAGGTTGATGGTCAAGAGTGTTCCTCAGACGAATCCTATACACCCTTCTGGTTGGATTGCAGCTGCCAGGCTGGAGGAGTTGGCAGGCAAACTTCAAGCGGCAAGGCAATTGATGCAGAGAGGATTTGAAGAGTGTCCCAAGAATGAAGATGGCTTGTAGGCTGGCAAATCCTGATGAAGCCAATGCTGTGATGGCTAGTGGTGTCAAGAACATTCCCAACTCAGTCAAGTTGTAGCTGCAGTCTGCAAAATTGGAACATGATGATACAAACATGAGTAGGGTGTTGCGGAAAGGATTGGAGTATATTCCTGATTCAGTTAGGCTGTGGTGGAACTTGCTAATGAAGAAGATGCTAGACTTTAACTTCACAGAGCTGTTGAATGTTTTCCCTTGCATGTTGAAGCGTGGCATGCTCTTTCGAGGTTGCAAACTTTTGATAATGCTTGGAAGGTTCTTAAAAGGGCAAGAGGGATGGTGCCATATGGATAACAGCTGCCAAGTTGAAAGAAGCTAGTGGGAATACTTTCACGGTGGGCGAGATAATTGAAAAGGGTATGAGGGATTTACAGGAGAAAAGGTTTTGCGATCGATAGATGAGCTTGGATGAAGAAGCAGACGCGGCAGAACGTGGTGGGTCGGTTGTTACTTGCCAAGCAATAATCCAAAATACAATTGGTATTAGAGTGGAAGAAGAAGATAGGAAAAGGACATGAGTTGCCGATGCAGAGGAGTGCAAGAATAAAGGTTCTGCTGAGACGGCCAGAGCTATATATATGCTCATGCTTTGACTGTCTTCTTTGCTAAGAATAGCATATGTGGCTAAGGGGGCCAGTTTCTTTGCAAGAAAAGTTATTCTATTCTTGAATAATATTTTTTTTTTCTTCGGTCTATTATTATGCTACAATGTGATCTAACCACCATCTTGTGATTTTTCAATAGATCGACTTTTTTCGTTTCATTTTTCACAACAGACTCTTCTTTTTTTCTGGTTTGATCAGTTCGGTGAATCGTCGTGGATCAGAAATTGACCGAGTTTGAATTTTTATGGTTTTATTTTATTTTTTTTGAATGAGATTTCTCAAGAGGCTTGGTTCTTCAACCTGGGTTTTGTTTGTTCTTGAATCACTTTTTTGTTTTTGTAATGGGGAGGGATTATGGTAGTTAAAATCCTGATTTAAATATGCGCTTTTACGATTCTATGAATTTTTTGAATCAAAATGATTTCATCAAATTTTAAACGCTTTACGTTTCATGATTTTTTATTTTCCTTCTGATTTTAGATAAAATTTCAATTTTACCTACGAGGACGTAGCCCCATTTTCTTGAAACACTTTTTTTTCGGTAATCTGAAACACTTTAATTCAACTTGGTCTTGCACAGGTTGAATACGATTTGGTGTTTACAGTATTATAATATTATAATCGATAAAAATGGGCTAAATATCATGGGTCAGTTTTGAAATTCCTCTATATTCGGAGTGAATTTTCGGTATAACAAAAGTAGATATTTCATTATTAAAAAAAGGATAAAATAGATTTGGATTCTGGTGAAAAAAAAATATATATAATATAGTCATGTGAAAAATTATAATTATATAAAGTAGATCAATAGTAATAAAGGAAAAGAGAGATAAAATATTGAAATAAATAGTTATAAAATCATAACCGTTGATTTACCTTTGTATAATTGTTGTAATTTTTTCATATGATCATGTCATATTTTTTTCAATACGAAAGGATTTATTTTCGGAAAAAATAGAGATATTGGATGATAAAGGAAAAAATAGAGACATGGAAGGAAATAACTATAAAGATAAGGAAAGTGTAAATATATTATTATTTTTCTTACTGGATAAAAGATGTACCAGATTGGAAATATTTTTTCCTACATTCGTCTCTTTGTTTTTTTAACTTATTTTATGAGCTTTTTTTTAACTTAACTCATAATTCATAAAGTCGTGTAATTAAGTAGATTCAGCTGGGTTTATCCACATGATTTAGGCACTTATATTCAAAGCTCCAAATTTACCACCAAGTAGGCTATGGTAACCAACAAATGCAACTCAGCTTGAGTGGTTTTGAGTTGGAGTTTAGGAATGTAATTCAGTAGATTAACAATGCAGTTGCTCAGAATAATGTGCTTAGGAAGATTGAAGAAAAACTGGATTCAGTTAAAGTTAAGGTTAATCAGACATCCTTAAAGATTCAACCGCTAGCAGGATCTTTAAATGATCTAATAGCCAGACTTCATGATGAATTGATGCTGATGATTCAACAGAGATAGTATAATGATGATTTCAACAAAAAAAAGATAGAAATAAGAATGCTAAAGTTACAACTTACAGAATAGAAGCAGATTTGCAAAAGCAATCGAGTCATTATACTTCTGATCATATGGCGGCCTTTTCTTCATAATATTCCCCTATGAGTCATACTAAATCCTCATGTCCTAGTCTCTCTTCAACAATACCAACATTTGGGAAAAGTATTCCTGATTTCGTATTATATACCAAACCTCCTATTTCAAAGCACACCAAAGGAAAATAAATAGTCACAAAACCTGTAGAGATTTTCAAACAAAGAAAAATCAATATTCATCAAATAGCACTATCTTCCTCTAGTGCTAAAGATGAAGATGAGACCCAAGAACCAACTGTACAACATTGGTATTATAGCCTTACTTGGATATTAAAACAGAGTGATATAGATTAAATTAATATCAGTGAAGGAAAGACAGACCTCAACATATATGTATGTCCAATATACTCCTGTTGAAATTTGGTTTGGAGTTTAAGTTTGGGAATATAATTGTGTTAAAACTTAGTGGGATTTGAATAAGACTAGTCGAATAAGTAAGTAATCCATTACCAGATGGATAATATCCATAAAAAAAAAGCTATAAATTCAAACAAAAAATGGAAGAAATAGATACAAGCGAAACTGAAATGAATGGAGGAACCTTGTAAAATTAAAGGGATACGCAAGACAATCTAACCCAATTAAAATCAAATTGTTTAGATCAATTAAAAGAACTGGTTAAATGGATTTAACTGATTCAGCTCAATTTCTTAATTTTTTTTAAGAAAGATTCTGTTCAATTTAAAAATTGAATAAATGATTAATTCATAAGTATATGCTTTTTACAAAGTTATACGAGATTAATGTTTCTCGTGTTATAGTAGATAAATTTTAGGGTTTATTTTTTCTAAAGTTACTTTAGATAACTTTATCTAATGTTCATCAAAACGACGTCGTTTTGGGACGGAAATCATGGTATTTTTGTAATTTTAATTTATTTCAGGGTTATAATAATTTTTATCATTCTAAATTTTTAATTTTTCAACCCCGAAACGACGTCGTTTCGATGAACATTAGACAAAGTTGCCTAAAGTAACATCAGATACTTCCCCCCCTAAATTTTATCTCCTACACACACATAAAAGTGTGTGAGGCTCATTTTTTTTTTCTCTATTCTTTTTTGTGTGTGTAGATATTTCAATCGATTTATCGCTTCGAGACTAGTCCGATTCGAGGGTTTCAAGATTAAGAATAAATTCCTCTCAAAGATGGTACGAGGATACTCTTTCTTCTCTTCACATGACCTACACACTTTTATGAGTGTGTAAAAGATAAATTTCTAGAAGATAAATTTATCTTTTATAACATGAGAAACATTACTATCAAGTTATATATATGGTAAAAGTATTTCTATTATTGCTTGAGATAAAATTATCTCCTGCAACCCAAAACAACGTCATTTTGAGGTTTAGAATAAAAAATAAAAGATATTTGAGAAATTTTACTTTCCTATTGTAACATTTATTTTACTAAAATACCTTTTATTTTTTATTTTAAATCCCAAAACGATATCATTTTGGGATCATATAGATAACTTTACTTCTTGTGACATGAGAAACATTAAACTATATATATATATATGTGTGTGTGCATATCAGAAAAATATTTTCGCAGTTACTGCAGATAAGTTATCTGCATTTACTCTCAAAACGAAGTTGTTTTGTTGTTGAAATATTAAAAAATTTAATTATAAAGACTATTATAACCCTGAAATAAATTAAAATTATAAAAAACCTTGATTTTCGTCCTAAAACGATATCATTTTAGGCTTGATGCAGATAACTTATTTGCAATAACTGCAGAAAAAAACGAACCCTATATATATATATATGTATGATTAATGTTTCTCATGTTGTAGGATATAATTTATTTCTTACACACACATAAAAGTGTGTGAAGATAATGGAGAAAAAAAAAAATGAATCCCACACATCTTTAAGAGATTAATTTAATCTCATAAAAACACTAATTGCATATATGTATATATAATCATGTGTGTGGTTCAAATAATTGAATAGGTTATTCAGTATTTGACCAAGTCAACTCACTAGTTCAAACATAAAATATAAAGAAATGTATTTTTTATGTTAGTGCAATTTTTTTTTTCAACAATCGATTATAATTATATTTTTTAGAATTTATAGTTATAATCAAAAAATTATTTTTCTCTTTCTCTATGTCGACCGACAACTACTGGAGAGAGAATTTTTTTTTTTTTTTTTAAGATTATAATTATGTATTTATGAAAATATATAATTATAATCAATTCTTGAAAAAACTAAAGAAAAAAGGGACCTAAAATATAATAACAGTTATTGTGTGACCCTTTTGTCATTCACTTATTAAATATTTAACACAAGAATTATTAAAATAATAATTAAAATTATTTTAAAATTTATAATAACTATTTATAAATTGATTAAATATGAATATACTTTTTTCTAATATTATATTATGAGATAGAATATTATAATTACAAATTAGTGTTATTACGAATGTCACTACCAATTTGTTTTACCATTAAATTGATTATGTAGATCCAACCGTTATATTTATTTCCATCTTTGTATGTTTGATAAGTTCTCATATTTAATGTGAAAATATTAGATATAAGAAATCATAATCATACAAGGTAAAAATAAATATAAAGTATTAAATATAGAAAAAAAGAAAAAAAAAATTTAATAGTAAGATTAATTGATAGTATATCTCTTATTTTATAACTATATAAATTTTGTGAGTACATAATAATAGTTTCTTAACGAGTGGCAAACAATTAATTTTGTATCTGAGTTGGCAGAATAAGAACCCTCTAGAACCAACCAGAAAGCAGGAAGAGATTTTCCCACCACTGATCTCCAACGGAACCGAAAGAACATTCTAGAATTCTAAAATAAAATAAAATAAAATAAATAGTCACACCCAAACTAATATATAACTACGTTCCTCTCCACTCAAATCAAACCTAACCCTATTCTTTTCTTTTCTTTACTTTAATCCACTCAGCCATTACGCTACACAAGCAGAACCTCCTTGATATCTCTGTTAGTTGCGATCTACGATGGCCGGAAAAGGAGATGGTCCTGCAATCGGAATCGATCTCGGCACCACCTACTCCTGCGTTGGAGTGTGGCAGCACGACCGTGTTGAAATCATTGCCAACGACCAGGGCAACCGTACGACGCCGTCTTACGTCGCTTTCACCGATTCCGAGCGTTTGATCGGTGATGCTGCCAAGAACCAGGTCGCCATGAACCCTATTAACACCGTCTTTGGTAAGATTTGCGAACTCTTTCTTCTGTTTGTCACGATCTGATTCTGTTTGATTATTTTCATATATTTTTGTAGTTTTCTTTATT
This sequence comes from Gastrolobium bilobum, assembly GCF_033153095.1. Lineage (NCBI taxonomy): Eukaryota > Viridiplantae > Streptophyta > Magnoliopsida > Fabales > Fabaceae > Gastrolobium > Gastrolobium bilobum. The sequence goes on along the minus strand of NW_026898898.1, from coordinate 577,613 downwards.
GCATCGTAATGCGCGTTAAATGTTCATAGATTTTTATATCTGTTATTTTACTGGTTGATTATTATTATTATTATTATTATTATTATTATTATTTTTGTTGTAACGTAATTAATTAGTACCTTTAATTGTTATCTCTTTCTTTATTAAGTAAACCCTCTGCATTGTGAATTATTACACGATTATATATGTATATTAGACGAATGAACCTTTGTTTGGTTCCATGGTTTGGATTGATTTGCTGCATTGTTGGGCTCGTTCAGTGGAATCGCTTTGCCTGAAGATACATATCGTATTGATTGTTAAAATTTGTCTTTGAGTTAAATATTAATATGCAAGAATTGGGTCTAATTTCGATGGAATGTGAGGACTTGATTCTGTGTTTTTATTTTATAAATTTGAGGTTTGTTTGCTTATTGGTGACTTGAATGTGTCCGCAGATGCTAAGCGTTTGATTGGAAGGAGGATCTCTGATGCTTCCGTTCAGAGTGACATGAAGCTATGGCCGTTCAAGGTTATTCCCGGTCCTGCTGAAAAGCCCATGATTGTGGTCAATTACAAGGGTGAGGATAAGCAGTTTTCTGCTGAGGAGATTTCCTCTATGGTGCTAATGAAGATGCGTGAGATAGCTGAGGCTTATCTCGGTTCCACTGTGAAGAACGCCGTTGTTACTGTTCCTGCATACTTCAATGACTCGCAGCGTCAGGCAACAAAGGATGCTGGAGTCATTGCTGGTCTTAATGTCATGCGTATCATCAATGAACCTACAGCTGCTGCCATTGCCTATGGTCTCGACAAGAAAGCCACCAGTGTGGGAGAGAAGAACGTGTTGATCTTTGATTTGGGTGGTGGTACTTTTGATGTCTCTCTTCTCACTATTGAAGAAGGTATATTTGAAGTTAAGGCCACTGCTGGAGATACTCATCTTGGTGGTGAAGACTTCGATAACAGAATGGTTAACCATTTTGTTCAGGAGTTTAAGAGGAAGCACAAGAAGGACATTAGTGGGAACCCAAGGGCTCTTAGGAGGTTGAGGACTGCATGTGAAAGGGCGAAGAGGACTCTTTCATCTACTGCACAGACTACCATTGAGATTGATTCTTTGTATGAAGGTGTTGATTTCTACACCACAATCACTCGTGCGAGGTTTGAGGAGCTCAACATGGATCTCTTCAGGAAGTGCATGGAGCCCGTTGAGAAGTGTTTGAGGGATGCTAAGATGGACAAGAGCACTGTCCATGATGTTGTACTTGTTGGTGGATCTACCAGAATTCCAAAAGTGCAGCAGCTGTTGCAGGATTTCTTCAACGGTAAGGAACTTTGCAAGAGCATAAACCCTGATGAGGCTGTTGCTTATGGAGCTGCTGTTCAGGCTGCTATTTTGAGCGGTGAGGGTAACGAGAAGGTTCAGGATCTTTTGCTGTTGGATGTTACCCCCCTTTCTCTTGGTTTGGAGACTGCTGGTGGGGTTATGACTGTCCTCATTCCAAGAAACACTACCATTCCGACGAAGAAGGAGCAGGTTTTCTCAACTTACTCGGACAACCAGCCTGGTGTCTTGATCCAGGTATACGAGGGCGAGAGAGCCAGAACCAGGGACAACAACTTGTTGGGAAAGTTTGAGCTTTCTGGCATTCCTCCAGCACCTAGGGGTGTTCCGCAGATCACGGTTTGCTTTGACATTGATGCCAATGGTATCTTGAATGTCTCTGCTGAGGATAAGACTACGGGCCAGAAGAACAAGATCACCATCACCAATGACAAGGGTCGGCTCTCAAAGGAGGATATTGAGAAGATGGTTCAGGAGGCAGAAAAGTACAAGGCTGAGGATGAGGAGCACAAGAAGAAGGTCGATGCGAAGAATGCCTTGGAAAACTATGCTTATAACATGAGGAACACTATTAAAGATGAGAAGATTGGCTCCAAGCTTTCTCCTGAGGACAAGAAGAAGATTGAAGATGCCATTGAGAATGCAATTCAATGGTTGGATGGTAATCAGCTGGCTGAGGCAGATGAGTTCGAAGATAGGATGAAGGAGCTGGAAAGCCTTTGCAACCCAATCATTGCGAAGATGTACCAGGGTGGAGGTGCTCCTGACATGGCTGGCGGTATGGATGATGAAGTACCACCATCTGGATCCAGTGGTGCTGGCCCCAAGATTGAAGAAGTTGATTAAATCATTTTATTAATTCGATGTGATTGTGCATTTTCGTTTGAGATCTTTTTACTTTTTTATTTTTTAGACTATTGGCCAATATTTTGTTGTCGTTTGATATCGGGGCATCAGGATGTTTATTAGTATTTTTTCTTTTTTGTTTATCCAGATTATTTTCTGGATACGTTTGAAAATTTTCGGCAATGCAAGTAATTTTATTGGCCAATTCCTTCCTATCCTTTTATTCTGATGTGGCTGATCTTTTATCGTCATGGTTATTCATATGTTAGTGATTGTTTTTAGTAAGTTGCATAACAAGAAGCATAAGACTGGTGAGATCAGATGATCCGATTAATAATTTAGCTTCATCTTAGAGTTAAGTGCAAATTATACTTCCGCAGATCTTAAGAATATTGTTTTTATTCGTAAAATGTTTTGGCAAAGGATGCAATTTTTACGGCCAATTCCGTCCCTTTACTTCATATTTTAGGTGATTGTCATTTAAGTTAGGAACAGTTTCGGATGCTTGAGTAACTGCAATAAGAATTGCGCTGTGTTCTTTCTTTCTTACCTATTCCTCTGTTCCTCTTGATAGCCCATGAGATGAGATGAATCCAATGGCCTCAATTCTATTCGCAAACTGAATATAACAGATGGAGATTCCTTTCCATTGATTCATTGGTTTTGGATAATGCGACTACATTAAAAATTAGACTATGCTAAATGGAAGATTAACGACCTTTTTTATTTTAAAGATGCAATTCAAGTTACTAGTCAGTTTCATCTTAGCCTGGCGCAAATTACAGTGCACTTAAATGAAACCGTCACATGAAAAAACTTCCGGAAGATCGCATATTGTCTCGTTTTCTGAAGGCTGAGATTCATTTTCGATTGTGTAGTGTAATTTCCAAAGCATCACAGTTTCCTCTTTCCCAAAGACTTTCATAAATAAAATCAACTCAAGAAGAATATGCGATATTTCTCTGAACCTTCTTTATGACTATGAAATTCAAATAATTTTATACTGATTGCATTTTTTGTAATATGATTGAAAAGCGTAAACAGAGAATTTCTTCTCCATTGTAAAAAAGGAAAAGAAAAGCACAAATCCTTCATTTCTCATCTTTTACGTACATTTAACAAAAAATAAAATTAAATAAAAAATAAAAAATTGAAAATATAACCCGCGGAACAAAGATGGGCTGTGTGTCGCTACTATAATGAAAAGATGGGCTGTGTGAATGTGTAGTCATATCAATGAATATGGCCTATGATAGTTTGCACCATGATAATTAAAATTGGAATTTTATTCAATAAAAAATTGTATGTGTAGTCGTATCAATGAGTATGGCCTATGGTAGTTTGCACATAATTAAAATCGAAATTTTACCTGAGATTAAAAGAAGAATAAAAAATTATAAAACGTAAAATTTTAACATAAAAAAATCGTAAAAAATTATAAAAACATAAAATTATTTGAAATTTTGATGAAATCGTTTTGATTTAAAAAATTATAAAATCATAAAAATGTAAATTTAAATCGAAATTTTAACTACCATGTTTGCACCTATACAAGGTAGATTAGCTTGCGGTTGCGGAACTCTGATGTTTATAAATGAGTAATAACTATGCTTGTGCTAATTTTTGTGTTGTGTACCAACCTTTCTCTTTTTTCGCTGCTATTCTCTCTAGATTTGAGCACAGTACATCTACAGTATGGACTGAAAAATATAACTTCTACGAAGAAAAATAATAATTAAGAGGGTTATATATAAGGTAAGTTTTTGTTGTTGGTATTTTTATGTTCTTAATAATCTGGTTATTAATTATTTCTTTTTTCCATTTCTAGATAAATTCACTGATTTAAAGCAAGAAATCATAAGTGGCTTATCGATAATATGGGATTTAATGCATGTTTACATAGAATCCCAACAGAGGCTGCTAATTGTAATTGTTGTTATCATGTTTGGTAATTTTGAGACAGGAGCAATTTTGCATTTCAATCCTGGTTTTTGATGCCCTACTTTTATAGTAAAAAAAAAAAAAACTTAATTAACTTATATAACACAAATATCCTAACAATCTAGTAGTAATTATATTATTATTCTAGTTGTATTCACATATTTTCATTAACACAAGTATCCTAACAATTCAAATACACGCTTCATTTTCAAGTGGAGCAATTTCAAGGATGCTCGTGAACTCCTTCACTGCGTGTTTACTGTTGTTTTTTGTTCCTGACTTTATGTGCACAGACAACAGATATTGATAACCAACCAGTGTCCCCCATTAATTTAGGCTCAAGAGTTCACAAGCATTGTATTATTTGAATTTCTCCTTGGAACTAAACATATGTCGGTGCCACTGCATCATTTCATATGGAGTACATTATTATTTTTAATTGAATCCATATTATAGTATTTTAACTCTTAATCTCTATAAATATATATATATATATGAGGTAGGATCATTTGACACCGGTGTCAAATTTGAAGTTTGACACCTCATCTGAGAGCCGTTAGATCAAAAAAGATCAATGAGGTGTCAAACTTCAAATTTGACACCGGTATCAAATGATCCTACCTCTGTATATATATATATATATTCATTACAAACATGTAGACGTACTTTAATTCGTCTGTGTTTGATACTTCATGCAATACAACTAACTTAACAAAAATAAAATATGGGTTCGCGATAACTTATCTACGGTGAGCCCAAAACGACGTCATTTTGGGACGGAAATTAATGTATTTTTGTAATTATAATTTATTTTAAGGTTATAATAGTCTTTTTCATTATAATTTTTTAATTTTTCAACTCAAAACGACGTCGTTTTGAGAACAAATGTAAATAACTTATCTACTTTCACTTTAGAAACATTAAAGCCATAAAATATACCAAACAATATAAATATAAAACCGTCCTATCTGGTTCATCTAACATCTAGGGTTTTGTGGCCCATCTTCTTATATTAATTCAGCAGTAACAATACAGATAAGGTATTTTAAGTTGTTGCTTTGGAATATCATGATCTACTGAATGAAAGGAAGCAATAGCAATTGTACAAATGTTGCTTCACTTTGAAATAATAATCCCATTAATTCAAAACAAAAATCATGCAAGTAAAAAATATTCAACAAAGATCATGATTAAGATTTTAAAAACAAGAAGCATTGTAGGAAACTTTCAGATATGGAATCATTGTTCCTCCCAAATTGTCAGTGAGTAACATAACACCAAGTATCAACTTGAGTTATGGGAGAAATCTTCCCTTATTTGAAGGATCTTACATTGTAAGTTATATATTAAATATGTAATAACATATTGACATGTCACTTTTTTTTTGTCTGATCCCATGTGAGGTTCTCTCGAAGGACGAGACCCCCCAACCATAAGCCAGACAGGTACATGCCGACCCTCTCTTACACCTGGACTCTCTTATGTTATTTTTCTGGCTCCTGGTTTTTGTGCACTTCTACAAGTGGTTTATGGTTTAGGGGATCTTTTTTTTTTTTTTTTTTCTCTTTTGGCCTGTTTAAAAATGTTACTATCTTTGAGGGTAATGATGGGACTAATCCATATGTGTATGCTCAATCTTAAGTGGGGTTAAAGCTAAAAGGCTCATGGCTTCATGCTTATGATTTGCTTGTGTTGCTTTCAAGAGAGAGAGAGAGAGAGAGAAAGCTTTTTGGTTGGCCCTTTTAGCAGATTGGTGTTCTGGGAGGTTTTACAATTTGCTACCAAGGTTTGTTAAAGCTTTTTTGGTGGGGAGGGGATGTAGTTATAATATTACATTGAATTCTAGTCAAAAATATTATTCATATTTTCAGTGCTTGAATTTAGAATTAGAGCATAGGTTTAAGACTGTTTAGTAAATTACCCATTAAGCTTTTCCTCTTCTCTTTGTTGAAGTTGGGTTTTGATTTTGTTTTTGTAGTTTCACTGGCCTTTTATTTTATTTTATTTATATGATTTTCTGAAATAGATGAAATCTTTGGGAGGTTGAAAAAGTTAAAAAAGTGTTTTTTCAATGTGATTTGAGGACAAAGATGAAATCTTTGAGTAGTGTAGGTCTTGGTCTGAGTATTGTTTTCGGTTGTCTTTTGTTGGCTCTGGTAGCTGAGGTTTACTATTTGTTATGGTGGAAGAAGAGGATAACCAACAGAGAGATTGAACATGACTATGGCAACCCAGTGAAAGAGCTATTCTATATGTTTTGTTGGAAAAGGCCATCATCTTCTTTGAGGCAAACTGTTTTTACTCCTACAGAGCTTTGTTCTTCAATGAGAATAGGTGACACCCTTGTTCATGATCCAGAACTGCAACTTCAGTCACAAAGTAGCAAGGAATTTCTTTTCAAACCCTTTGGGGAAGATGGCATTGAGGCAGAGTACATGAGGCAGCAAGACCTCTTAGGTCCTCCAAGATTCTTATTCACAATAGTAGAAGAATCAAAGGAAGATTTAGAATCTGATGATGGAAAGTCCAAGGGTGAGAAAAGTGGAAAGGGTTCAAGGGGTAGAAGCTTGGGTGATTTGCTAGTTGTGGAGACACCATATATGACACCTACTGCTTCTCCACCTTATTTCACTCCTCCTTTCACTCCTATCAGCCCCTATAACCAACGTGGATTCAATCCTCTTTTTGAATCAACAACTGATGCTGAGTTCAATAGAATAAAGTCATCACCTCCTCCAAAATTCAAGTTCTTACAGGAAGCAGAAGAGAAGCTTAGAAGAAAATTGCATGATGAGAATAAGGTAAATGGAGATGAGGTAGTTGATAGTTCTTTTATCACAATAGTTGTTGACAAGAAAATAGAAAGAGAGCTTACTCACCAATCTCATCTACCACCACAGTACCATTCAAGTACTTCACAGGTACTTCCCTTAGCTTCTTGACACATTCACCACACTCAGTTCATCAACCAGAAGAAAGCATCTAACATCAAAGTTCTGCCAGTCAACTGAGTTTTTTTTTTTCCTTCATTAATCTTTCTAATTACATTGTGAAGAATTCCACTTTTTCTTTTTTTTGTTTTGGGAATTTGTTTCTCCCCTTTTAAGTTGTTTTGGGATGCAGTCATAGTTTAATCTGCTAAGCCAGTTGTGAAATGTACTCTCAATGTTTCATAAGACATGGGGTGCAATATTTTCTGCGCAGAAATGCTTAAAGGTGGGTCTGATGCAATAGGAAAATTGATGGGCATTTTTTTTTCTTATTAAAATTTCCATGCTCACCCAAATTCTCCATTTTCGTAATGTATCTGACACTGTAATTATTATCATTTTTTTGAGTGATGAGGTGGTCCTAGTCTTCCATACATGCAGCTGTCAGAAGGACTTTGAAAGAATTCTGAGTCTCTGCTATTTATTTTCTTTTCTTTTTTTCTCTTTACAAACATATGAATAAGACATGTCTTAAGCCAACATTGTCCCATGTCATGTTTTTCTGTTTCTTTGTTGCTATGTTTTAGACAATAAAGTTTTATTATTAAGTGATATCTGCCGTGTGATCAAAATCTGATGAAGATCAAAGAAGGGCTTTTGTAGTGAGCCATTGAATAGTTCATGGTTAACATGTAATATATTGCTCAGCCAAGCACTATCCAACAAAGTGACAAATTTGATAAAAAGAGAGGCTCTGCTTTTGTGGCTTTTTCGCTAAACAACAAGGGATGAAATTGCCCGTGAATATGTCTCGTGGGTCATGACTCATGACCGAAAGGTGCCATCTTTGTAACCCCACCACCACGTTGAAGAATCATAACAGGTCAGAATAAAGAATAAAATATGGCTTTAGGCATAACTTTTCTTGGCTCTTTTTTGTGTTGCACGTTGAATCAACTATATCTTGAGCTATTGACCTCTACATAAACACAGAATATCTCGTTTACTTTTTTTTTTTTAGATACATTGATATAATTTATATTGGCCCTTCAGTTTTTGGCTACTCCTTCAACATGAATAAATCTTTAGTACATCGCATTAGTAGGAGTGTGACATATCAACCAACAAGATTTTGAAGAGATATATTTTTTTTAATGTTATAACTTTATATATTCTTCAGAACATAGTAGTTAATTGCGTTGCAATAGCGCCGTGAGCCGCGCCGTATGGGCGTTGCGGTGCCTCGCCACAAGAAACTGCGTCGTGCCGTATCGGAACACAATAGCGGCCATTGCGATCACATTTGCGGTCATATTACTGTCATAAAGCAAAATGTCAATTTTGTCCTAAATTTAAATGTGTAACAAAAAAAATTTAAGGATTTTTTAGTCTATCTGTCTCTCTCTGTCACTTCTGCCTTTAAAAAATATTTTTTTGTCATTATTTCTGTCATATATTTATGCGCTATTTCCGACACCGCAACCTGCTATAACGCTATAGCATTTTTCGGAGTTGGCCGCGATATGTCGCAATTCGCATTTGATAATTATGCTCTGAAATACATAGTTATAATATTAACATTGCACCTAATGTTCGATGCCACGGTAGTACAGATTTGTTCCATCAAGGTTGCTTGGCCTTCTCAACCTTTGTACGCACGTTAATGATCCGGTTAAAAAATATCAAGAAGAATTTTGTGTGAAACTATGGGGAGACCAAAAAAATATTCTAATTCGGTATGCAAATGAACAATTTCAAGAAGGGAGAATAGTAAACCTGTCATAAACTCAAATAATGTGTAATATTTGCTGCCCACTATTATTATTATTATTTCTTTGATGTCAATTACAGTGTAAAAGATGACTGTAAATTATACTGTCCTTTGTCTTTATTTTTTATTTTATGTTAAAACTAATCTATGACTAAATAATTTGCAATCGAAATATAACTCTGTAAAATTCTTATTTACTGATAATATTATATGTTTTTTATTTATATAAATTTACATTTATTATCATTATGTAGAACTTCAGATTAACATACCACTCTGTAGATTGAAAAAAAAAAAAAACCCAAGTGGGATAAGATTTGGTTGATATTATTACTGTTAATAAAGTCAAATGAGATGGAAAGTTTACATTCCCCCTAAATTTGGAAAAAGGTAAAATAAAATCCAATAAGAGTGGATTAGTTGTGACATGACAGCTTCACATAATTTGCAAGAAATCTTAGGTTAAAAGATCCATACCACACAAAAGGTACCCAAAAGTAAAAGTATCCATATCTAATGGACACAGACATAATAGGGGCAAAAAACCAAATCAAACACTTGGACATCCAAGACAAGACATATCTTAAATTCCCATTGCAGCTATTTCAGTAATTCCCAGTTCAGAACAAAGTGAATTCAAGCCAGATTCTTCCAACAGGCTGAAAGCAGCAAATCCATAGTAGGAGTGGTACAGGTCTGGAAACTCTCCAGGGAATTTGCTGAAACCACCATACTGGTTAAAAACCAATATAAGAAGCAAAACATGAGTTTCAAAAATTAGTTCATCCAGTCTAAGAAAAATTCAGGAGTCATTGAAGCAGCAAAATATGAGTTTCAGAGTTAGTTCAATCAGCCAGAGATTTTGGCATCACATAAAATAGTTCCCTCCCTTCATGTGTTCTGCTAGGAACTAAAAATCTGGTCTTTTCTAGGTCAATTTAAAATCCTCATTTCACCAATTAATAAGAACATAAACTTGACATTTCCCTTCCATGGTTAGAGGTGGACTCAAGTACTAAACCGATGGTTTTCTCTAAAGGGAAGAGGCAAATTACTGTAAAAATCATAAGTTTGAGTTTAAATGTAAGAAGTGAAAGAACATTTTTTTTTTTCTTTCTTTTATGCTGGGAAAGTGGAATTAATAGCACCTCAAAGAAAACCCAGAGTAAGTATAAATAGAATAGTTTCACAAATTAGGATAAAAAGAAAATTATTTAGCCAATATAACTAGAGACTGGACTCGCTTCTTACTTGTTCACTCTCCTCACACTACCCCTCTCCTTTCCATTATAAAATTAAATTGACCATTGAATATTCTTCCTGTTATAATTTCATGACATATTATATATACTATTTTACTTCTTTGATAGAGAGTGTGGCTAATGATCTTATCTGACACAAAAAAAGGAAAGACTTGAAATCGATTTCAAATGAAGAGAAAATAGAGTAATAGAAAAGTCTTAGTTGCTTATCATACAATTCTTTTTTGACTAGAATCAAATATGGAGTCCATAAAGTACTATGATGCTTTTGACAATGGTATAATCATAACATAAAAGTACAGGAAAGAAACCCAAAAGAATGGGAAAAAAAATCCCATAAATGAAAAGGCAGTATCTAACATTTTCCTTAATATACTTAACAACAAAAATCGTGTTAAACTTAAATCACTATCACTATTTTCCTTACCTTTCATTTTCTATAACTTTTATGATATAATTAAAAAAAAACCACTCCCCGTTAAACTCGACTAGCGAGTGTGGGTTGAAGGCAATCCTTGTACGTAGCCTTATCCTTGCATATAATTGCAAAGAGACTGTTTCCAAGATTCGAACCCATGACCTCGAATCCAGGAAACAGCCTCTTTGCAATTATGCAAAGGTAAGGTTGCGTACAAAGATTGCCTCCACCCCATACTCGCTAGTTGGGTTTAACGGGGAGTGGTTTTTTTTTTTTTATGATATAATATATCATCAAATTTTATTTCTCCCCCTAACATCTACAACACACTGTATGGAAAGCAGAATAGTAATTGTAGTACCTGATACTGACAGGCAAGCAAAAATCCACGAAGAGCTTTATTGTCAACAAAGTTGCATCCACCTAGAATCCTTAAGACGGCTCCAATCCTACCAAACACATGATGCTTGTGAAGGCTTTGACGACTTACAAATAAGTCAGGGACGCAATACCATAGAAATTAATAAAGGCTCCATACTGTACTTACCAAAATGCATAACATGTATCGCTAGGTTTATTACGTCTACCTTGAAATCCACCATCATTTCCCTGCCTCTGAAAAGGAAAACAGAATTAGTGAATCTTGATCCAAGGAAACCGAGCACTAAATGATTAAAAAAAGAAAGAACAAACACCGGTGCATAAGGCTCCTCGACTTGCGAGGATAGAGGTGATGGCCGATTGTAACAGCCTTACCCTTGCATTTTTGCAAAGAGGTTGTTTGCTAGATTTAAACCCGTAACCTTCTGGTCACAAGGAGCAACGTCTCCAAGGCTCGCCCTCAGGCCATTATTTGAAGGTCATTCACAAATAAGCAGCTCTTGAAAATGATCCTCAATCCAATGTGTTTATTTACTAATTAATAGTTTAATAAAATCAATTCATCTTATATTGAAAGTGTTTAGATGTAAAAACCTGCAAGATCCAGTCCAGCAGCAATGGCACATCTATCAAAGAAGATGAAGCACAACTTGAGAGAATATTATCTTCAATGAACCCCATTAATCGGAGAGATGCAATAGCACAATAAGTTGCACCACCTGAGCCACTAAAACAAGTAATTTTGATAAATATAATCTAAGAAATAATAAACATTTTAAAACTGGATGAAGACCACCATTCAAAATGCATGCAAATAACTTAAGAAAACCAACAGGTCTGAACCAGAATTGTTATTCCATGGAGCATAAAATTTAAATTGAATGGAGCTTGAGCAGGTTGTTAACTACAAGTCCACGAGTATTACAATGGCCACCACAAGGATACAAAATAGCAGCCAACTGATTGGTTTACATGGATACTAGACTATGTCAATACTCGAGAGTGTAAAACAATGACAAGAGGAAATATCAAAAATAAAATGTTGAGGTCTGTTCAAAGAAGGCAATCCACAATCAATATTTTAATGAAAGATACTCTCATAAGTCAAAACCAATCTGTCCACCCAACCAAAGGGGAAGAAAGAAAAATATGCCTAGAGGCTAAAACTTTGCCCTCTGTAAATTAATATTTAATCTGTAGGATTTCATGAAACAATCTTAAATCTCATGTAGTACATCTTCTAAAAGGAAAATATCTCTTGATCAGATAGCATAACATTTCGAAGTCTTAGATTTCAACCTCCAACCAACCAAGACTAACGTAAAATATATTAAACAAATCTATCTTGTGATGGACAATAGCATCAAAAAATAAAAACTGAAAAAATTACTTCAGGAGATTCAGGAGAAAGATAACAGATTGTTTGAACTCACCGTGAGATTCTGCACCCGGTACTAATCCAAAGCCACCATCATAAGACTATAAAGAATAAAAAAAGGAAAATAAAGATATCAATGTCATTTATGTACACACACTCATTTTCATGGAACATTTATGCCCTGAATATAGTACAATCATGAGATAATACTCTTATACCATCCCCAGTAGATGCACTAGCTTCACAAACCTGGCAATGTAATATGTAATCCATGGCTTTCTCCTTGTCCATGCCACTCCAGTTATCCAGCATGAAACAGATGGCAGCTGATACAGTCAATTAGTTAAAATTATATGCGATATCAGGATTATTTATTAATCAACTAAGTAGCATCACCATTTCATGTCTTTTTTCTCTTACCTGCACAATATACAAACCTAAGATCTGTTTCGCCCCCAGTATGAATAGGCATGAAACTGTCAACATAGATCAAAGAGTTGAGGAACAAGAAGTAATTCCAATTAAGCATATCATTTTTTGTGTTTTGGGGGTGGGGGGGCGTTAAATTTAGACATAAATCTCTGAAACCATATTCCACTAAATTGAAAAACCATCGTGGATTTTACTCATATGACCATCACACAAGCACAAAGGGCACGGTTCTAATCCAAATTTCAAAAGCATACCTTCCATCAGGCTGTTGAAGGTTCCTCATTGAAGTCAACATTGATTCAGAATCAAGATTGGACAATTTATAACCAACAATTTTCAATATGGCAAGGGCACAATAAGTACTTGCCAAGTGACTATTGTTGTGAAGCAAAACCTTAAAAAAATAAAAAATAAAAGTAAAGAAGTTAGGATTCTTCACCAACAGAAAAAAAAATTTGCACTTTAAAATTTCAATCTTTTGTCGTACCCCATTCTCATCTGGAGGAAACTGTGAAGTTCTGGAACCATGAAAGCCATAGAATTGTCCTGCAGCAAAAACCTTCAAATGGGTCAACTAAAAATCAAATTTTGGAGATCAAATGCTGCTAACAAGTGCATTTGCATACCATTGTTGAGGTCAGCTTTGGTTCCAGGGTGAACTTGGAAAGACAAAACCCAATTGGCAACAGCATCCTTCTCAACCTTTAATCACAAATTCAAAAAAGAAAAGAAAAAAAAGAACTTGAGTTCACAAATGAACAATGAATCATAAAAGCAGTAACAGCATGCATAAAACATAGGATTATTATATATACTCGATGAAGAGCGTTGAGAATGTCAAGTCCAGAGATAACAAAGTAAGCGAGAGTGAGGTGGTTGATCTCTTGAGATTCATATGGGGATGGGAGCAAGTGATACATCATCTCAAGAAACGTGACATGAAGATCCTTATCCATTATCTCGCAACAGTTTGGTGGTGTTGACTCCGAGGATGAGTCTTCTGCAGAATCCATGGAACTGCTTGTGATGATGCTCAATTTCAGAAAGTGTGAAATATAAAAAGGGTTCATGAAATAACTTTGTGATATTTTTATTTAGAGTAAATATCCTTCACGTTCCTTAGAAAATTTCACAGCCATGATTTAGTCTCTAGCAAATAAAAAGGTTACGTGGTTCTTAAAAAATTTAAATTGGACCCATTTTAATCCTTTTGAGGACTAATATGGCTCTTTTTTGAATTTGTGAGGGACCACGATTTCAACCAAATGGGTCCTTTTAAATTTTTGAGGGACCACGATGGCCCTTTTTATTTGCTAGGGACTAAAACGGCTTCGTGAAATTTTCTGAGGACCAAAAATGGTATTTACTCTTTTATTTAAATTACCTTATTTTGATGTGTTTTGAATATTTTTTGAATATTTTTTCAATTTTTAAAGAATATATAATTATATTATTTTAGAAAAGAAAAAGACATAAAATAACTCACTTTCAAAATTTAAAATTTATATTAAAAACAAAGAAAAGTTAACTCATGTTCTTATGATTTACTTCAAAATCACCTGTATCCCTATTACCTGTATTCCTGTGATTTTTTTATCACATATGCCTTCGTAGTTTACAAAAAGGACATATTTTTTTATCACATATACTCCTGTGAATATTTTATATTTTACAAATCACAAGAACATATGTGATAAAAAAAAGGGTTTTATAAGAATTATGTTATTGGAAAAGTAATTGTGTAATGTTATAGAGATTCGTTTTGCGTGCTGTAATTTCTTTTTTCTTTTTTCTTCAAAAAGTGTGGGCCGCACAAAATGTTGAGTGTATAGAAAAGTTTGTTGTGTCATGTTAAATGACAAATGTAAACCCAAAAAAAAACACCACATAAACATAGATGATTCTACAGCAAACCACAAAGGTATTAGTGAACTTTTCGGAACAGTGACCATTTTGTCACGTTTCTCCAAATTATTTACCAGACTGCTACGCCAACAGTAAAAATTTCCGGAATGCCATGCGGCATATTTCGCTCCACTGTGCAGCGAATTATGCTTGCAAATAATTCGCTCCACAGTGTAGCGAAATAAGCCATGTCAGGCTGCACAGTCAGCAATAATGACACATGTCAAGCAGGCACTAATACAAGCATGATTTGCTACACAGTGTAGCGAATTACTGCCAGCTTGACACATGTCATTTTTGCTGACTGTGCAGCCTAACAAGGCATATTTCTCTACACTATATAGCGAATTATTTGCAAGCATAATTTGTTTTACAGTGTAGCGAATGAATAAATCTTTGGTGCTACTGTTGCACCAAAGATTCAGTACATCCCATCAATAAAAATATTACATGTCAGTCAAAGTTTTCTTTCCTCTGCCAAATTTTATCTCTCTCCTCTAATATGTAATGCTCCTATTGGTGAGATGCACTGAATCTAGGTGCAACAATAGCACCAAAGATTTATTCGTAGCGAATTGAATTATGCCGCGTGGCATTTCGAAAATTTTTACTATTGACGTGGCAATCTAATAAATAATTTGAAGAAGTGTGACAAAATGGTCAGTGTCCCGAACTTTTCCCTAAAAAAACCCACTCATTTTATCTTCCATAAATTCGTGTTTTTCCCCCTAAACATCATTAGTTCATTACCCTAAAATCGTCTTTTAATTCATCCTAATTCAAAAATAAAATAAAAAAATCCTATAAACCGCGTTCTGAAGTCTAAACGCAAAATGGTTGATGGTGGTGTATAACTATAAGCTTCAAACTCCAAGCATTGGTTGCGTTGCAGGCCCTAAATACTTATAGTAGTTTTATCGAGCAGGTAGTGCGCACACTCCAAACCAATGAAACGCAACAAAGCAACGGTGTTGACATTCGCTGAGAAATGCAAGGTTCTTCCTTGTTCTCTTTCTCTTTCTCATCAAACAGTAGCACCATCGATATGATTCATTTTCAAACAATATTTCATGCCTTGTTATGTATGTAGAATATATTGGCATCAAACTGGCAAGGTTCCCTTAATACTATCAAAGCAGATGCCAAAGGAAGGTACCCAATTTTCCCTTTCCCTTTTGCTTCCTCTTCATATTCTCTGTTCACAACTCACAAACCTTAAGCCCAGCCTTACTTCCTTGCAACACTTAACATTCTGTATAAAGTTTTTTTTTTCTTAATAATTAAAGACATGTGGTGTGATGATTCTGTTACAGCAATAGTAGTTTACTAATGAGTCTTTGTTACTTTTGCATGATTTCAACAGCAAAGGGGATATCCATACATCTAAGGTTAAATACATACTTAAAAGGGGGCAGCCATACCTTTGGGTGCCAGAAAATGATTTGCATAATGTGGTATGTTGATCTTCATATTCTTTTTTTTTTCTTTCTTCTGTTTTACTATTGCTTATTTACCCTGTCCAATGTGAAGATGCGATGGCTAAAGAGAAATCTTAGTTCATAATAAAAATATCTTGTATCTTTTCTAAGGGTCAAAATGTTTTAGTTCATCACAGAAGTATCAGAGAGAGGTAGCTTTGCTCTGAGGGTCGGTTTGGAGTCCCTTTAAAATGGGGTGAAAAATTAAGGGATGAGCTTCGAGATATGTTAGAGAGGTAGCAAAAGTATATTTCGAATGACAATATAAAACACTGCCTCACTACAAATCAATCCAGTTTGATGAATTACTGTGTTAAATCTCCCAAACCAAGTCTATAGAGACTTTCGAACCATAGAGAGAACGGCAGTCGGAACACTTATGTAGACTTAACCTAAGAAACAAAACCAAGTGGTTGTTCCTTATAAATCTGTTCAGCAAGCTCAAAAGACACTTTAAATCTCAAGCTAGCAGATAAGCCAATGGTGCATGGTAGCCTCGGAAAGAAAAAGGTGAGCATATTCAGCAGAAGCAATCTTGGCCAAATTTGAAGTGTCGCCTTAATCCAATCCATACATGAGTGTAGGTTATAGGTTTTTAACCACCAACCTTGCTTTAAGGCAATTTGTCTGGCCATCAGAACTTTATCATCTAAACACAATGATCACCAATGATAGATTTGCCTGGAGGAAAAGGAACCAGCTCTACGGCACTAAATTGCAAGACAGTTATTTTTTCTACCGTTTTTGGTTGCTACATATGATTGGATAGAGCCTAACCGACATTTTTGAAGTAGAAATAGAACTCGAAGTGACAAATTCATAATGGGGTGAAGACATCCTATGTTAATTTGAAATAGTATAAATAGGGTGTGAATTTTGAATAATTAATAATAAACAATATAAATTATCATTACTATCTCAACATAATATATGCAATTGCAAGACTTTGTTAAAAGCAAATGCATTACATTAAAGGAAAGTATATTCATCTCCTAGGGAAATTTTGATGTTTGGTTTTATTTCTTTTTTCTTTTTTGTTAATCATTTTTAATGATAACTGGTTGCTTTGATTGTGATTTATTTGTCTTTCTCTTCTTATTCTCTCTATTAGTGTTTTTGGTTCATGTCATCAACTGGACAGTTCATCATATTGTAGATGAACCTAATAGCAGGAATGTTTAGAAGGCTGCCATCTAGCAGATGAAATCCATTTTTATTTTTGTTCACGGTTTAATTCCCCCCCCCCCCCCCCCCCCCCCATGCGAATGCTTATTTTACTTATGAGAATGAGACTAGATGTGTTAACAAATTTCATCTGAGTATATTTCATAGTTACAAGGAGTCAAGGATGACACATTTGATTTTTGTTTTATGCAGAACACAATCATTGATGAGCGTGGTTCATTTGCTGTGACCAGCCCTTTTCCAGGCCCACTGGGAGTCTTATTAAAATCAATGAAAAAGGTTGTGCATGGTATACATTTGTTTTCTTTTGATACTACAATCTTATCCTATATGAGAAAATTTGTATATCCTAGCTTGATTCTCCATAAAAATCTCTAATAAAGGGCTTTTTTCCTAATGGTGCCTGCTTTGAGATTCCTGTATAATTAGAAGAAATAAAGGTATAAGCTAATTGGCTGATTTATTCACATGCTGCAGTTACCAATACGGGTTGCTTTATCTGGGGAAGTTCTTCCTCTTAAAGAAGATAAGGTAATGCCACAGCAACTGTCCATATGCTTGCTCTTCATCATTTCATGATCGATAATATACTTTACCCTAATAATGCCAGTCCTTTTCAACTGAAAATCTGTATTTTTTGAGCTTTGTAGCTTTTCAATGTCTTTAGCTTGGCCAAATAATTGCTACGCTTCAGTAAACTTTATCTTTTATGCCACTCTTCAGAAGTTTTATGAAAAAGAAAAAGTTAGTTGATTTATCATCAAAACTACCTATAGGCTATAGGTCTTCATCGTTATCAATTTTAAACCTTGATTTGTTCCTTAATAGTCTGTAGGGTTATATTCTCAGTAACTGATTAGTGTGAAATTAAATTGGTTAGGACAAACCGGAGGTAAATGAAAAGAATAGTCAAGTTTTAAATTTTATTATTTATCAATCATTTGAACTGATAAAAGCTGAGCTTTTTGTAGAGGATGTCAGCCGATACTGGGGAACCTTATTGGACAAATTTGATTCCCAGCTGGATCAGAGTAAATATATAATTCATTGAACAGGATAAAAATACAAGCTTATTACCTTAAAAATTATAATGGGAATGGGTCAAAATCTTATTTTTATTCCAATTGCATGATTGTTGTTAATGTAATATCTTAAATTCTGATAAAATAAGTACACAACATTTTGACAAGTCCTAATTGGAAGATGGAAAGCTTAACTATATATTTGAACTTTTATTTTCTGAAAATTTTCATATTGGCTTTGAAAACTTTCCACGTGAATAAAATATAAGGGAATAGTATTTCTACAGTGACTGCAGGTAAGGTTCTCTATGTGGCCCCCAAAACTACACTGTTTCATGCTTAAACAATAAAAAACATCTGAGTTGCTCTCTAATGAAATGTTAATCATTAGGAGTTATCATGAATCTTCTCCTTTAGCATCCGAACGGTGCTGTTCAAGTCCACTTTCACAGAGAAAGCATTTCTCATGAATGAAAAAATATTGACACTGATAAGAGGTGGCGGTGGGGTTGGCAACACCGCCACCGCTGAAGCGACCTTGATTTTGTTTGGCTTCCGTCGCACCTGCTTCGTCGCCGTCATTGACTCCTTCACGGGAAGCTGCTGCATTTCCTCCCTAATTGGCGTCAAATTCTCTGTCTCCAGCAGCTGACGCAACTGGTTTGTCACCGGGCCCTGAAATCCTTCAAATGACGGCGGCATTGTCACTGGGTCCTCAAGTAGTTCGTATAATGGCGGCAGCACTTGCTCAGTCACTTAGAGAGCAACTTAGATGTTTTTTTATTGTTTAAGCATGAAACAGTGTAGTTTTGGGGGCCACTGTAGAGAACCTTACCTGCAGTCACTATAGAAACGCTATTCCCAAAATATAATTACGTGTATGGATAATACCAGAAAAAAGATGGAGTTTTATATTATTTCACATTTTTTATTCATTGGTTTTTGATATATAAATCAATAGATCCTCCAGTCAGGTTAGGTATAATACGTGGCTTATCATAATGTTGGCAAGGGGCAACAGAATTCACTGCATTGCTATAGACTTGTTCTTGATAATTGATATTGACATTAAGTTATTGATCTTGGTGTAGATTAAGTCTCTTGCAGAAAAACTTCAGGAAGTCATATTATCTGAGCAAAAAGTTATCAATGAGTTCAGTTACACTGTTTCTGGAGTACTAAGTTCTAGTGTTAGCTGTACATCACGAAGTGATAATCTTCAGGAACTATTGGGAGGCAGTGAAAGATACTCTGTGTATAGATTTAGAATGAGGTAAGAACTTGGATGTTTAAATCTATATCTTGAAATGTGTTGTTTCACTATATGAATGCAAAGATCATATCTGGTTCTAGTATCCATCCAGATTGGGTCTTCCTGCAATCCTAAATAGTTTACTACAGTCATGGGACAAGTTTAACACCAAAATTTCAAATTGTTAGGGAACATAAACTAAAATTTTATATATTTAAAATTAAATACAGATAGTTGTGGTAGGAGGGAGAGTGAGCCTACTTAATTCACTATTTCCTTCTATGAAACTTATGGTTTTAATATTTTTATTAAGTTGGTAGGTTTGTGGCAATACTTAGTTATGACACTTAAGTAATGGTTACTTTTAAAACATTAAAATTTTGAGAACCTGCTAAATGTCTAATATGTTGCATCAGATGATTGTCCGTGATCTTGTTCTGTATGCATCAGCAAATAGGGCTTTTACAGAAGTCATTTACTTAGGAAGCTTCTTCCTGAAATAATCAGCTTGAGCGAACTTTTATTATCCTGCATCCGCTAGTGTGACCAGGACATCATTAAACTATGAATGAAATTAAAAAATCTAAAATGTTTGTTTCATCTAATGTGAGAGTTTACTGCTCAGATCTTGCACATTTATTGATGCATATGGAGGCACATTTGAAGTGGATGTTGAAGATTTGGAAACATCCAAAGCTGATGTCTTAGGTAAAGACCTGGTTTGAGATGCATAAAATCAGTATCTCATATTTATGTAACAGAAGATTCACATCTCTTGTATGTGTCTTGTGTAGCACCATTTTCAGCAAAGTTGATTGATGGGATTAACCAAAGCGAGGCAAGGCGGAGAGCCCTCATGCTTTTTTGTTTTGTTTACATGGATGCCAATGCAAAGGTAACTTAATAATCTTAATTATTCTCTGCGAACAAAACATATGTTAAGAACATCAAATTGAAACCATGAAATATTATCATCTCATCTGATTACAAAGTTGTTAGTGCTTAAACATCTAGAACCCATATCTTACCTAATCAGTTCATTTTCTTTTTTTATTCTAATAATATAATTGTAAGAAAAACTAACTATTCCACCGTTTTTGTATTAAGGATGCATACATAGCATCCATTGATCGCAAAGGATTTGATGTCCTGGCAAAAGTTTCCAGTCCAATTTTGACGGATGGCGTTGGTCACTACCAATGGAAAGAATTCAGGTTCATGTTCAAGGAAGAGGCAAACAATGTTGAAATGTTTTGTCGCCAACTAGTCGAAATGGAAGAGGAGGTCATCAATAAGGTTTCGACCTCTAGTGGACTAAAATAATAATGTTGACCTTGGTCGGATCCATTTTTGTATAAAATGTCAGCTAAAAGATATGATAGCTAAACATGCAAGAGACTCTGCGCATCTTGACATGAATAATTTGACCCTTTACTTTTTATGTTATTTTTTGTCAATTAGAACTGTACAAGGTTTTACTATTCCATTACAAACTTGATGAATGATTTTTGAGTGAGTACGTCTTGATGGGAGGATGTACATTTTGATTGAAATTCGTTCGCTCCCGTTATTCCCATTGGCTGCGGGTCCTGATATGTCTTCATCAATATTTTTTAATCAGATTAGTCGGCAAAACCCCCTTCTCTCTCTCTCTCTCTCTCTCTCTCTCTCTCTCTCTCTCTATATATATATATATATATATATATATATATATATATATATATAAATGTGAAAGCAGGAAATTTTTGGCATATAAGTAACATTACCCAATTTAAATCAGCTTGAAACTGAAATATATCAAAATCTTCATACTAAAATTATATGATCCAGATTAATAATGAGCTGACAGTATACTATTTTTCAATTATCAAAACCAATGACAAATTGAAATCAACAATACAATTTACGAAAGCAAAATTCTATACTAGCCATAACAAAACAAAATAACAAATACTAATACGCATAATTTTCTACCAATACCTAACAAATCCATTTTAATCAACCTCCTCAATCTTGGGGCCAGCACCGCTACCACTTGCAGGTGGAGCATCATCATTCTCATCACCACCTACATCAGCCCCGCCTTGATACATCTTGGCTATAATAGGATTACATAAGCTCTCAAGCTCCTTCATCTTGTCTTCAAATTCATCAGATTCAGCAAGCTGATTGGCATCAAGCCATTGAATGGCCTGCTCAATTGCATTCTCAATCTTTGTCTTGTCTTCTGAGGAAAGCTTTGAACTGATCTTCTCGTCCTTTATGGTGTTTCTCATGTTATAGGCATAGTTCTCCAAGGCATTCTTCGCCTCAACCTTCTTCTTGTGCTCCTCATCTTCAGACTTGTATTTCTCTGCTTCTTGAACCATCTTCTCAATGTCTTCCTTTGACAATCTTCCTTTGTCATTGGTAATGGTAATCTTGTTCTTCTGCCCAGTGGTTTTGTCCTCGGCAGAGACATTCAAGATACCATTAGCATCAATATCAAAGCAAACAGTGATTTGAGGAACACCACGGGGAGCTGGAGGAATGCCTGAAAGCTCGAATTTACCCAACAAGTTGTTATCCTTAGTTCTTGCTCTCTCACCCTCATAAACTTGAATCAAGACACCAGGTTGGTTATCAGAGTATGTAGAGAATACTTGTTCCTTCTTAGTAGGAATCGTAGTGTTCCGTGGAATTAATACAGTCATGACACCTCCAGCAGTCTCCAAACCTTGAGACAAGGGGGTGACATCCAAAAGCAACAAATCTTGAACCTTTTCATTGCCTTCGCCACTTAATATAGCTGCCTGGACAGCAGCTCCATAAGCAACGGCTTCATCAGGGTTGATGCTCTTACACAGTTCCTTCCCATTGAAGAAGTCCTGCAGCAGCTGCTGAACTTTAGGAATCCTAGTAGAGCCACCAACAAGGACAACATCATGAACAGTGCTTTTGTCCATCTTAGCATCCCTAAGACACTTCTCCACAGGTTCCATACACTTCCTAAAAAGGTCCATGTTGAGTTCCTCAAACCTAGCCCGAGTGATTGTTGAATAGAAGTCAATACCCTCAAACAAAGAATCTATCTCAATGGTGGTCTGAGCAGTGGATGAGAGCGTCCTCTTCGCTCTCTCACAAGCAGTTCTCAACCTCCTCAGGGCTCTTGGGTTTCCGCTAATGTCCTTTTTGTTCTTCCTCTTGAATTCCTGTACAAAGTGGTTCACCATTCTGTTATCAAAGTCCTCACCTCCAAGGTGAGTGTCTCCGGCTGTGGCCTTAACTTCGAAGATACCCTCCTCGATGGTGAGGAGAGAAACATCAAAAGTTCCACCTCCGAGATCGAAGATCAGGACATTCTTCTCACCAACACTTGTAGCTTTCTTATCAAGGCCGTAGGCAATAGCTGCGGCAGTTGGCTCATTTATTATTCTCATGACATTGAGGCCAGCAATAACACCGGCATCTTTGGTAGCTTGACGCTGAGAGTCATTGAAGTAAGCAGGCACAGTTACAACAGCATTCTTCACAGTTGACCCAAGGTAAGCCTCTGCAATCTCCCGCATCTTTGTTAGGACCATAGACGAGATTTCCTCCGCAGCAAATAGCTTCTCCTCACCCTTGTAGTTAACACCAATCATGGGTTTGTCACCAGCCGCAGCAACAACCTTGAATGGCCACAACTTCATATCACTCTGAACAGAAGCATCGCTAACTCTCCTCCCAATTAACCTCTTCGCATCTGCAAAATAACAATCACCAATTAGCAGCCACATCGTGCCAAGCAAAAAGAAAACCTTCCACACAACACATACAAACAGCATCCCAAGACAGTAAAACAACTATGTGATAGGAATAAAAAATAAAATTCTTTTTAATTGAAATAGGTTAAAGGAATTGCTCATTCATGTCTTATATTGATCTTTATTCAAACCCAATCAACGCATGCTTATCAATCTGCTACCCACTAATTCAGCAAAATACCTAATTAAAATTAAAAGTTTACATCTAAACTACACACCTTACCGATTAAAAGGAGATTAATAGACAATAACAACTACAAAACTAAATACTACGCATCTGAATCAATCAAGAGTTAAACTCTTGAAAACTTGAGCAAGAAAAGGGGTTTAATTTTTTCAGATGAATTACCGAAAACGGTGTTGAGTGGGTTCATGGCGACCTGGTTCTTAGCTGCATCTCCGATCAACCTTTCGGTGTCTGTAAAGGCAACATACGACGGCGTCGTACGATTCCCCTGATCATTAGCGATGATCTCAACGCGGTCATGCTGCCACACTCCGACGCAGGAGTAGGTGGTGCCGAGGTCGATTCCGATCGCCGGTCCTTCACCTTTTGCTGCCATATTCTCCGACAAAACTTTAAGCCTTAGAAAATTGAGAGATACAGAGATAAAGAAGAAAGAGTTAAGAAGAATAAGGGTTTGAATGAGTATTGAGAGAAAGAGAAGGTATATATATAGGTTAAAGGGAGAGTGTCTAGAATGTTCCGTAAGTGGGTCCTAAGCAGTTGTTGTAGACGATTTTGATTTTTTTTTTTTCCGAATAAATCTTTAGTACATTAATAATGTATCTGTTCATTTATTTTATGATATTTGGAAAAAGAATATCACATCATCTAAAAAAAAATTAAATGTGAGATAATTTTTTGAGGCAGGATTATCTTACATCAGTATAAAGATCTTAATCATTTTTTATATATATTTAACGGTTAAAATTTATTGTGTTTCATTAATTAATTAATTATTAATTCTCAATAATTTTAACCGTTAGATATACAAAAATTTACGATTAAGATTTGTTATAAGAATTTTTTTTTGCACAGATATAAGTTGATTCTATATCTATTTTTTGTTTTTATATCACAAAATATTTGGACAAATACACAGAATTTTGTTATATATCTAATGTACTTAAAATTTATTCCTCTTTTTCCTTAATACGTGATTGGCTCAGTGTAGTTATTGGACGATGGAGAACTGTCGTCGGCTACGCGTTAAGAATAACACTTGCACAACCTTTAGCTGTCACATTGAGTGTAAAAGTACAATCGAATCATCAACAAATCGAATAATTAAATATATATATTTTTTTACCGATTTGATAATTTAATATCTTTTTAATTGATTTAAGAATTCCACTATTTTTTTTAAGGGTTTAATAAGAGTTATGTTGTAGGAAAAGTGATTGTGTTATGTTATAGAGATTCGTTTTGCGTGCCAGAGTTTTTTTTTTTTTTTTTTTGGTTTCAAAAATTGTGGGTCCCACAAAATATTGTGTGTGTAGGAAAGTTGTTGTGGTCATGTTAAATTATAGATACAAAACCCTTTTTTTAAATCCATTTAAGGCAAAGAATTAAATCACTTCACTTCACTGATCTCCAATAAAATATATATATATATATATATATATATATATATATATATATAGGTAAAGGATTTCTCCAGTCATCAAGTTATCTCCAGTGAGTCCAAAACGACATCGTTTTGTGACAGAAATCAAGGTATTTTTATAATTATAATATATTGCAGGGTTATATTAGTCTTTATCATTTTAATTTTTTAATCTTATAACCTCAAAACGACGTCGTTTTGAGCTCACTGGAGATAATTTTATCTCCGGTGACTGAAGAAATACTTTTCTCAACATACACCAATATACCAACCTCCACCATTCATGCACTTAATTTTTTTGCACACCAAACCCAACAACCCTAACTTGGCCGAATTATAGAGAGGTAACATCATGGAATTTTTTTCCAACTTTACACTTATTCACATGCTTATCTCACATTACCACAACTACACAACAATAGTTCATCATCAATTCAAATTTTGAACTCAAAGTTTCCCACCAAAACATGCTTTAAATTTTCAAAACTCAAATCATATAAATCAAACCATTGAAATGAAGATTTCTTACCTCAAATCACTTATCCAAAGTCCAAGGAACAAAACCCAAGCAAAACTCACTCAAAATTCACACTTTTGCACTTGGATGAATAGTGCCACGAATTGGAGAGGAGGAAGAACTCTTCCCACATGCAATTTCAGCCCAAACAAAGTGGTGGAATGGATTCCTTGGATGATTTACTATCAATTTCGTGTAATGGACTTATGGATTTGGATGCTTGTGTAATAAGAAATCAAAAGAAAAAGAAAAGAAAACCTAAGCCTTCCATGGAGGAGAAGCTCGACCAAGGAGAGAGAGAAGGAGGCAAATTTGTACTGCCATGCTTTAGTGACTTGGACTTATATGCACATGTGGCATTTCACCGGTTATTTTTCTCTCACTTAATTTCACTTAAATTGACCCGGAACTAACTTAAAGCTACGTACATATTTTTATTCTTTTGAACTTATTTACAGTAATTTTTATTCGCAAAGGAACAATATTCACAATTCACAGTATGGTGTCTGCACCATTTTTGACGAAATGCACTGTGAATCACTAATTGTGACCGTTTGCATACGAAACTTAAAACTTATAAACTTATCATTCTTGGGTCTATTATGACTTGTTTGGCATATATTGGACTTTCTTATTCTTATTTCATCAATTATTTAGTTATGGGCTCTACCGGTTGCTTAAACAGCGATACAAAATACCCGGCAAAAAATATTATTCACGAGATTTTCACGAAAAGTGTCAGACTATATAATTTTTCGTTTTGAATTCATATTTGGCATTAGAATTGTCAGATTAAGTTTCTAAACTCATTTTGCTCATTCTGAGCACTACCGGTTGATTCAAAACAATGCAGAACATCCAGCAGAATGCACTGTTCATGACCTAGTCATGATTACAGTCAAAACACTCAAAATCACGATCTGAGTCTAATTATGACATTTAAATCCTTAAATTAAATCTCTAATTAAGATTTACCAGGTAGGGTCATTATAGTATTCTTGGATGATTTTTCATTCACAATTTACACACAAAACAAATTTTTAGGTAAATCATTTTTTCGGGTAAATTTTCTGAAATGTGATATCAAAAATGGTCTTCATGGAAATCCACCCTCACTTTTTTGTGTATCTAAAAAAAAATTCCTCAACCAAACACCCCCTTGGAATAATATTATGAACAATTTTATATTTATTTATATATATAACTTAATAATCTTTTATATTTAATTGAATATTGCATATACTTTTCTTTCCTAAGTTAGTTCAGGCCCAATGTGATGCTAACATGGGCTAGGCCTCACCTAACTGCACTTGACTAGAAAGAAATATATGAAATCAAGGCCAAGAGAATCCCAGTTTAACGGTTATTTTACTATTATGACTGAACTCGCGACAGAGGCAATAATTTGCTAACTAGTTTGAGCAAGTATTTTCTTCTCATTAAGAATGATTAAATATCACCTCTCGATGTGATTCGAAACTCAATGAACAATGATGGAGTTATAAATTTGCTTATATATGGTACTAGCGTGTCTTGTATCAAGGCTACATAAGAAATAGTAAAATCATTGTTGTACGCAAAGAGTGACCAAGTCTTGTTGCACTTGCTCCTCAAGTAAGGATAAGAGTTCCTACAAATTAATGGTGGCAAGAGAGCTCGAAAATGAGGATTGCAACAAGAAACGGAAATCATTTGGTGATTGCAATGGAAGATTTTCTTATTCCATTGGAACGTGTAGTGCCCTTGAAGCTGAACTCTTTGGGACATATACAAAGGGCTTACTTTTACGTGTCAAAGCTCATCGTGGAAAGCGATTTGTTAGAGGCTATTTTCCGTGTGACTAAGAATGAAGGTGCCATGGGCTACTCCCATTGACTCCAACAAATTCGATTTTGGATGGAGCAAAATTAGTGTGTCCAAATTACTCAACCAAGTGTGCAGATTACTTAGCAAACCTTGGATGCGATCATGAACACGTATTGGAAATGTTACCTTTAAAAAGCTCTTTCCCCTGCATTGAACTGATGAGGATTACGTAGGAGATATCTTTTGCAAGGATATTCATTTTCGTTCTTTAGTTTGTTTATTCTATTTCTCTTGGAATGATGCCCTCCATTAATACTACAAAAAAAAAAAAAAAAAAACAGACTCTCATCAACAAAAAAATAATACAAGACATTTTCTTATTATATTTCAATAAATGTGAGCACATTAATTTTTCTGATTGCATCGAAATTAATATCTTTCTTGTGTTATGCTTTTTTGAATACATCTTTGATTACTGAATAAAGTAAAGAAGAACATTAGAAGATAAACATTTATACTCGATAACTAGCCATCTATGTAGCTGTTGGTAAAGTTTATAGTGACTTTAGATATAGATTTATAGCGATATCATCAAAATTCCTTAAATATATGTCCTCAGAATAAAATTAAAATAGTATGGACGTTTGAGGTAACAGCTGATTAATTAGTTTTCTTGTGGTGAATTTGATACTTATCTAGCAATGAAATTGATTAATTATTTCATGCTCAAGATTTCATTTTTTATTTTTCAAAAAAGAAATAAAAAGAAACATCATTTTTTTTAGTTAACACAATCCAATGGTGTAACTAGCCCAAAAATTTAAGTGGTGCCAAAAATTGACATATTAAAGTAACATTACCCAATTTAAATCAGCTCGAAACTGAAATATAGCAAAATCTTCATACTAAAGTTATATGATCCAGAGTAATAATGAGCTGACTGTATACTGTTTTTCAATTATCAAAACCAATGACAAATTGAAATCAGCAATACAATTTATGAAAGCAAAATTCTATAATAGCCATAACAAAACAAAATAACAAATACTAATACGCATCATTTTCTACCAATACATGACAGAACCATTTTAATCAACCTCCTCAATCTTGGGGCCAGCACCGCTACCACTTGCAGGTGGAGCATCATCATTCTCATCACCACCTACATCAGCCCCGCCTTGATACATCTTGGCTATAATAGGATTACATAAGCTCTCAAGCTCCTTCATCTTGTCTTCAAATTCATCAGCTTCAGCAAGCTGATTGGCATCAAGCCATTGAATGGCCTGCTCAATTGCATTATCAATCTTTGTCTTGTCTTCTGAGGAAAGCTTTGAACTGATCTTCTCATCCTTTATGGTGTTTCTCATGTTATAGGCATAGTTCTCCAAGGCATTCTTCGCCTCAACCTTCTTCTTGTGCTCCTCATCTTCAGACTTGTATTTCTCTGCTTCTTGAACCATCTTCTCAATGTCTTCCTTTGACAATCTTCCTTTGTCATTGGTAATGGTAATCTTGTTCTTCTGCCCAGTGGTTTTGTCCTCGGCAGAGACATTCAAGATACCATTAGCATCAATATCAAAGCAAACAGTGATTTGAGGAACACCACGGGGAGCTGGAGGAATGCCTGAAAGCTCGAATTTACCCAGCAAGTTGTTATCCTTAGTTCTTGTCCTCTCCCCCTCATAAACTTGAATCAAGACACCAGGTTGGTTATCAGAGTATGTAGAGAATACTTGTTCCTTCTTAGTAGGAATCGTAGTGTTCCGTGGAATTAATACAGTCATGACACCTCCAGCAGTCTCCAAACCCTGAGACAAGGGGGTGACATCCAAAAGCAACAAATCTTGAACCTTCTCATTGCCTTCACCGCTTAATATAGCTGCCTGGACAGCAGCTCCATAAGCAACGGCTTCATCAGGGTTGATGCTCTTACACAGTTCTTTCCCATTGAAGAAGTCCTGCAGCAGCTGCTGAACTTTAGGAATCCTAGTAGAGCCACCAACAAGGACAACATCATGAACAGTGCTTTTGTCCATCTTAGCATCCCTAAGACACTTCTCCACAGGTTCCATACACTTCCTAAAAAGGTCCATGTTGAGTTCCTCAAACCTAGCCCGAGTGATTGTTGAATAGAAGTCAATACCCTCAAACAAAGAATCTATCTCAATGGTGGTCTGAGCAGTGGATGAGAGCGTCCTCTTCGCTCTCTCACAAGCAGTTCTCAACCTCCTCAGGGCTCTTGGGTTTCCGCTAATGTCCTTTTTGTTCTTCCTCTTGAATTCCTGTACAAAGTGGTTCACCATTCTGTTATCAAAGTCCTCACCTCCAAGGTGAGTGTCTCCGGCTGTGGCTTTAACTTCGAAGATACCCTCCTCGATGGTGAGGAGAGAAACATCGAAAGTTCCACCTCCGAGATCGAAGATCAGGACATTCTTCTCACCAACACTTGTAGCTTTCTTATCAAGGCCGTAGGCAATAGCTGCGGCAGTTGGCTCATTTATTATTCTCATGACATTGAGGCCAGCAATAACACCGGCATCTTTGGTAGCTTGACGCTGAGAGTCATTGAAGTAAGCAGGCACAGTTACAACAGCATTCTTCACAGTTGACCCAAGGTAAGCCTCTGCAATCTCCCGCATCTTTGTTAGGACCATAGACGAGATTTCCTCCGCAGCAAATAGCTTCTCCTCACCCTTGTAGTTAACACCAATCATGGGTTTGTCACCAGCCGCAGCAACAACCTTGAATGGCCACAACTTCATATCACTCTGAACAGAAGCATCGCTAACTCTCCTCCCAATTAACCTCTTCGCATCTGCAAAATAACAATCACCAATTAGCAGCCACATCGTGCCAAGCAAAAAGAAAACCTTCCACACAACACATACAAACAGCATCCCAAGACAGTAAAACAACTATGTGATAGGAATAAAAAATAAAATTCTTTTTAATTGAAATAGGTTAAAGGAATTGCTCATTCATGTCTTATATTGATCTTTATTCAAACCCAATCAACGCATGCTTATCAATCTGCTACCCACTAATTCAGCAAAATACCTAATTAAAATTAAAAGTTTACATCTAAACTACACACCTTACCGATTAAAAGGAGATTAATAGACAATAACAACTACAAAACTAAATACTACGCATCTGAATCAATCAAGAGTTAAACTCTTGAAAACTTGAGCAAGAAAAGGGGTTTAATTTTTTCAGATGAATTACCGAAAACGGTGTTGAGTGGGTTCATGGCGACCTGGTTCTTTGCGGCATCCCCGATTAACCTTTCGGTGTCGGTAAAGGCAACATAAGACGGCGTCGTACGATTCCCCTGATCATTAGCGATGATCTCAACGCGGTCATGTTGCCACACTCCGACGCAGGAGTAGGTGGTGCCGAGGTCGATTCCGATCGCCGGTCCTTCACCTTTTGCGGCCATATTCTCCAACGAAACTTTAAGCCTTAGAAAATTGAGAGAGACAGAGATAAAGAAGAAAGAGTTAAGAAGAATAAGGGTTTGAATGAGTATAGAGAGAAAGAGAAGGTATATATATATATATATATATATATATAGGTTAAAGGGAGAGTGTCTAGAATGTTCCGTAAGTGGGGTCCTAAGCCGTTGTTGTAGACGATTTTGATTTCTGTTTTCCCTCAATACTTGGTTGGTTCAGCGTTGTTACTGGACGATGCAGAACAGACGTCGGCTACGCGTCAAGAATAACACTTGCTCAATCTTTCTCTTAGGAGGTGTTTGGTTGAGAAAAATTTTTTAGAACAATAGAAAAATGTAAAAAAAAATTGTTTGGTGAGAAAAAACTTTACTGGGAAAATTAGGTAACTTTATGAAATCAACAGTGCATTAAAAGTGAGATAACCGGTTTTCCAAAAAATCCCACCTTCAAATTGAGTTTCTAAACAGTGCGAATATCTATGTTTCTTATAAATCCATACAAATTGTATAGATGAGTTTTTGGTGAAAATATGTTGAAACAAACATGGTGTTTCTCAAAGTCATACTTGAGAAACATAAATATCTCTTGAAAAGCTCCAAACCAAACACCACCTTAAAGATTTGAGTGAAAATAAAAATATAATCGAATCATCAATAAATTTAATATCTTTTTTAATTGATTTAGGAATTCCACTATTTTTTTTCTAAATCCATTTGAAATCAAATCACTTCACTTCACTTCACTTATCTCCAATAAAAAAAATTATAATGAACTTAATTGTACCTATTTCTTTGAATTTATATATATATAATTGTTTATATTTCTACATATGTTATACGCGCAATAGTAAAATATTTGCTATATATATATATATATAAAAATATTAAATACGGAGAATCATACAAAAAGGGAAAGCATTGAATGTGGAGAACAAGGGCCAAGTTTATAAGGGTGTGCATGACAACCATTTTATTCCCTAGCACTGTTTCTGAAAAGAAACAATTCTTTTCTATTTCTGTTCCTTGGAACAATTTCTGAGGAAAAAAAAGTGTTTGATAACATATTCTATTTTTATTCTGAGAATGAGAATTACGTTTGATAACATAACAAATAATATAATAAAAAATAATTCCTATTAAATGTAAAAAAAAATTGGATCATCACTTTCCTTTCCATATGATGTGGTTGTGGTGGTGGCGACGGCGTGGGGTGGCATGGTGGTGGTGGTGGCGGCAGCAGTGGTACGGCGGTGACGTGGTGATGATGGTGGTGGTGGTTGTGATGGCAGTGGCTGTGGCGATGGCAATGGTAATGGTGGCAGAGGCGGTGGTAGTGGTAGGATGGTGGTGGTGGTTGTGATGACATCATAGAGATGGTGGTGATGGTGGCAGTGGCTGCGGCAGTGGTGGTAGGTGATAGTGGTGGTGGTGTAATGGTGGCGATGGTGGTGGTGGTGGCTGTGACGATGGTGGTGGTGGTTGGTGGTGTCGGTGGTGGCTGCAGCAATGATAGTGGTGGTGATGGTAGCAGCGACGTTGTGGTGCTGGTAGTGGTGGCGATGGTGGTGGTGGTAGTGGCGTGGTGATGGCGATGGTGGCGGTGGCGGCAATGATTGCGATGATGGTGGTGGTGGTTGATGGCGGTAGTGGTGATGATGATGGTGACGGTGATGGTGATAGTGGTGGTGGTGGTTGCAGCGGTGGTAGTTATGGTGGTGGTGATGGTGATGATGACATGGTGGTAGTGATGGGTGAAGGTGGTGGTGATGGTGGCGGTGGCATCGTGGTGGTGGAGGGTGGTCACGACAGCACTAATGGTATAACGACAGCAACGATGATGGCGGTGGTCGTGTTGGGAAGATGGTGGTGGTGGTGATGATGGTATAGATGGAGAGTAATTAAGAGAGATAAGTGTTTCTCATTTTGTGCCCGAGAACAAAAAAATAGAAATTTTTTGATTCTTTTTTCTGTTCCCCAGCACAAAAATTAATTCGGTTCATCCGGGAACAAAAAAATAAACTGATTTTACCAAATGAGTTTTCTATCAATTTCTGTTGGGAACAGAAATTAAAAAAAAAAATTGATTTCGGGAAGGTTGTCATGTGCACCCTAAGTATTGCGTTTGCGCCAACAAACACATCAATTTAATGGTTGTATAAGGTGAATTCTTTCTTCTTTTCCATATTGCAAAAGAAAAAGGGCCAAGTTCACGGAGATGATACATGGGATACAAACCTATTATATCAAATTGGCCATGGATATGCACTAGTGAAATTAAGATGATGTATTGGATTGAGATTTCAAAGTATTTTAATAGATGTTTTTTTGACAAAAAAATCTATTATTATTCAATTAGGATTTTAAATAATTGAAAAAAAGTCATGATTTTAAAAGATTATTTTAGAATCCGTTGGTATTTAATCATGATTTTAAACAAAGAAAAAATAATCTTGTGGTAATGATTTTAATGAATTTTCTTTTGGTGTGAATTTTGTGAGACTTTTTAGTGAGAAATATTAATATGATGCCTCTTTCACAATCTCACCCTAACCCCTAGGATTTTTTGAGATTTTTCTATTGTAGTATCTTCTTATTCCTTTGGCGAGTTGACCCAAAAAAGTAGATTTTTTAGAGCTTTTGAAAGTTTAAAAACAATTTTTCAAGCTACGAGTTGCTATTTTTTTGGGCACAAAAAGGTATGATTTTTGTATTAAAAACAACATAAAACAATGAGAAAACAATAGGAGAACTAAAACCCTCAAATCAATTTTCATTTTACATCAATGAAGCAATATTAATTTAAAGAAAGATTAAAACTTTCATAATATGAATCCTATATTTCGTAACATTATATTCATGAGCGAAATTCCTTCGTTTTAGGAAACAATTTCAAACAATTTTTGTGTCAATAGATAAGTAAAAACTTGTTTTTCAAAAGCCCCAAAGTAATTTAAGGTTTCAATGTATCGATTGAAATTAATTTGAGAATTTTTTTAAACTTTCATGTATTAAAACTCAAAAATTCAGATTTGAAAATTTCTTAGAATACTTAATGAAAACATGTTTATGATATATGGTTAGAAAATACTCATCATGTAAAACAAAAACCTTCCCAAGGTTTCCAAGTTCAATTGCAAAAAATTCCAAACGAAATTTTATCATGAACTTTAGGTTCTATATGCAAATTTAATAAATAAAAAAATTGTTTTAATAAATAAAAAATTAGGTCTTATAAACATATATGCATAGCCCTAATACAAAATGAAGAAGATAATTATTAACCCATTAGTCAAATCCAAAAGATGGAACGAGAAAATGATATTGCGTGAAGGACTAGTATTACTTTAGATATGTAAAGAGTTGTTGCCTATGTTGCACCGACACTGACACGCGACACGAGATACGACACGACACGTTAATTCTAAAAAATGTTAGATTTTGACACGTTACGACACGTTTTGATATTAAATAATATTTTTAATATATAATATAATTTATATTTAATACATATTACAATCTCTAATAAGTCATATAATTAATCAAATATTTAAATTTTATAACATAAATCTGAAAAGACAAATTTCTATCCCTTGAAACTTAAAGTCAACGTGGCATACTCATCTTCCAACAAGCATTGGATAACAACTCGTTTTTGATATAAAAAAAAACTATAGATACCTCGTTTTTTTAGCATCTAGAAATAATAAAAAATTTTACAGTTTTGTTTTCTTTCTTCATTTTTTTATTTTCCTTCGTTCAGTTTGGAGGTTGACGATGGCGATGCCAAGCACCTCTGTGTTATTTGATGTCTTGAAGAGGGCGAAGGTGTCTAAGGAGCGGAGCAGTATCATAACGTCACTGTCGTCTTTGTCGTTGATCAGTAGGAACAACGATGTGTCATAGGAGAGATCAATGATGGATGATGAAAGTGGAGAAAATGAGGCTGATAATGCCTACAATAGACCCTTCACGCCATGGAAACATTGGAAGAGGTTCTTCTCGTTGGTCCACAGATTTTAATTTTATAAAAAATTCAAAATTTTAACATTTTTACCTTTTGACGGAGTCGGACACGATCAAAATCGCGTGTCCACATAGTCAACGTGTCCCAAAATGGGTGTCGCGTCCGACACCCATTTTTTCAAAAAAAATAATGTGTCAGTGTATCACAGGCTGTTGCTTAGTAATTTTGAATGTTTGTTAAAAATTATATTATATTTTACTGATTGAGAAAATTATATTAAATTCTACTTTAATTTATTAATATCATTGCATTTCTTTGTTTTTTTTATTGACTCTTGTAATTTTGAATGTTTGTTAAAAATTTATATGATTTTTTAAAATCTTATAAATTCATACTGTCCTTTCAAATCTTATAAATTCTATTATAATCTTTTAAAATCTAATCTTATGAAATCTTGATCATAAAAAAAGTCTTTTAAAAAAGAGTTTAAGTCCCTCCAATTCTAAATAATCTTTTAAAATCTATAAGATTTTTTTATCTCAAAAAAGTCTTTTCAAAACCTACTCTAATACACCCCATTAAATAAAAAAGAAATAGTTTAAATCCTTATAATTTCGTCATTTTATATTCTATACACATGATATAAAGTAACAAAATAACATATCATAAATAGAATCAAAATACAATCTAGTTTTTAGGAAAGATAATTTTATTTTTATTTTGTTAAATAGGAAAGATAAATTATTAGTAATGTGGAGGGTGAACCTGGTTTGGACCAAGTGGTATATGATGAAGCATTTTTATAAATTATTTACCTAGGATTTTTATCTTTTGTTAAACTCTAGTCTTAAGAAAAATTGTTTGACCAAAGTTAGGAATGTTGGTTTTGTTCTTTCACTAAAATCCAATTAGGCTTAGTGTGCAAAAAAAGTTCAAGAAACCAAGAGCCCATTCAGCTTAGGGCTAAAGTTTCTTGGAATCTATTTATATTTTACACTTGCAGTCATCAGCCTTTTTGTCTCTATTTTGTGGTTGTAGACGCAGAAGTAAAGTTATCTTCATGATAATAAAAGAGTGCCCACACCAGCCTTA
The DNA here is from genome assembly GCF_033153095.1 of Gastrolobium bilobum. Classification (NCBI taxonomy): domain Eukaryota; kingdom Viridiplantae; phylum Streptophyta; class Magnoliopsida; order Fabales; family Fabaceae; genus Gastrolobium; species Gastrolobium bilobum. The sequence continues at coordinate 541,854 of NW_026898898.1, read as the reverse complement.
TTCCTTCTTGAAACATATTCCGAAAGATCTACCACTCTCCAACTTCAAGGAAATTGTTCGTGCAGAGAACAACAATTTGTGAAGAGGAATCAAACACGAAGAGATGCTGCACAGATCTGCGCTACACGAGATAAATTAGAACCACGATATCCCAAACCACAATAGTCTAAATGGGCCTTTTGACCTTCATAACGTAATATTTATAATGTTTAACCTGAATAATTTCTTGGTCAAACTATCTACCTAAACAATGCATAACGACGCGTTAGGCTGGGAAACGTATCAAGACATGATACAATGGATACTGCGTCTTGTGCAAGGCTATGCACGTCCATCATGAGCTTGGAACGCGTTAGCATCACAGCTGCGTCCAATAAAACCATATACAAGGGACGCAGCACTCAAAGTATCATGTGTCAGTCCTGTGCAAGGCTCCACTCATAGTGAACTTTATCTTGCAAAAGTCATCAATTTCCTTAACTGACACACTAGAAACCAACCCTAATGTTTGTGGTTGCACTGATCGGTTGTATGGATGTGGGCTCATTCACATTTCTCATTTTTTATCTTTCTATTTTTTTTTACTCTAATTTATATTAGTGTAGGTTATTGTTACTCTCACCTCACTTTGACTCTGATATGAAACCGATACTTAGTATAAAGCAAAAATTTCTTAAGTACCTAAAAAAATTTCAGTCAAGTCAAAAAATACAATTTAACAACTTATCATAAAATATGGGACCTTTAAAGAACATAAAAATACAATTATGCATAAAATATAACATCACTAACCTAAAATATTAATAAAATTTTATAGCATATTTAACAACTTTCATAGTATAATTAATACAATAATAATAAAATTTTATGCAAATAAATATAAAACAGTAATAATAATAATAACGCAATAATTTGCTACAAATATTTAATTGCAACTATTTTATAATATAACTACAAAAATTTCTTAAGTACCTAAAAAAATTTCAGTTATGTTATTGTAATAATTTGCTATTGTTTATGTTATCAATATTTTATATTTAATTACATAAAATGCTATTATTATTATTGTTATAACTTCAGTTATATTAATATTTTAGGTTAGTGATCTTATGTTTTAGGGAAAAACATTTCTGCAGTTAATGCAGATAAGTTATCTGCATTTATTCTCAAAACAACGTCGTTTTGGTATTGAAATTTTAAAAATTATAAATATAAAGACTATTATAACCCTGAAATAAATTAAAATTACAAAATACCATGATTTCCGTCCCAAAACGATGTCGTATTGGGCTTACTGCAGATAACTTATCTGCAGTAATTGCAGAAAAAGCGAACCCTAAGTTTTATGCATAATTGTATTTTTATGTTTTTTAAAGGTCCCATATTTTATGATAAGTTGTTAAATTGTATTTTTTGGCTTGACTCAAATTTTTTTAGGTACTTAAGAAATTTTTCCTTTATATTAAGTATCGGTTTCATATTAGAGTCAAAGTGAGGTGAGAGTAACAATAAACTACACTAATATAAATTAGAGTAAAAAAAAAATAGAAAGATAAAAAATGAGAAATGTGAATGAGCCCACATTCACACAACCGATCAGTGCAACCACAAACATCAGGGTTGATTTCTAGTGTGTCTGTTAAGGAAATTAATGACTTTTGCAAAATAAAGTTCACCGTGAGTGGAGCCTTGCACAGGACTTGACACATGATAATTTGAGTGTCAAGTCCCTTGTATATGGTTTTATGGGACGCGGCTGTGATGCTAACGCGTTCCAGGCTCATGATGGACCTGCAAATAGCCTTGCACATGACGCGGTATCCATTGTATCATGTTTTGATACGTTTTCCAGCCTAACGCGTCGTTATGCATTGTTTAGGTAGATAGTTTGATTAAGAAATTATTCAGGTTAAACATTATAAATATTACATTAAGAAGGTAAAAAGGCCGTCTAAATGCTTCGGCAGATCCAATTGCGCCTAAAAGAAAAGAATTAAATACCCTAATTCTTTTGATAAAGAATCGATCACTAATTCTTTACTAAATGCATGGAATTTATTTAACATTGGAACGAACAAATATAAAACCATCCCAATGGCTAAAGATGAATGTAGATGAAACATTTGTTCAGCATAATTCAATGGGTGTTTGTGGTGGTCTGGCCCGAAATTCATTTGGTGATTGGAATGGAGGATTCTCTTATTCCATTGGAACGTGTAGTGCCCTTGAAGCTGAACTCTTTGGGACATATACAAAGGGCTTACTTTTACGTGTCAAAGCTCATCGTGGAAAGCGATTTGTTTGAGGCTATTTCCTGTGTGACTAAGAATGAAGGTGCCAAGGGCTACTCCCATTTACTCCAACAAATTAGATTTTGGCTGGGGCAAAATTTGAGTGTCAAAATTACTCAACCAAGTGTGCAGATTACTTAGCAAACCTTGGATGTGATCATCAACATGTCTTGGAATTGTTACCTTTAAAAAGCTCTTTCCCCTGCATTGAACTGATTGCTTTAGGACTGATGAGGATTATGTAGGAGATAACTTGCATCTTTTGCAAGGATATTCATTTTGTTTCTTTAGTTTGTTTTTTCTATTTCTCTGGGCATGATGCCCTCCATTAATACTAAAAAAAGAGAGAAAGAACAGACTAGCATAAAAAAAAAATGAAACAAGACATTTTCTTAATATATTTCAATAAATGTAAGCACATTGATTTTTCTGATTGCTTCGATATTAATATCTTTCTTGTGTAATGTTGTTTTGAAAACATCTTCGATTACTGAATAAATTAAAGAAGAACATTAGAAGATAAACATGTATACTCGATAACTAGCCATCTATATAGCTGTTAGTAAAGTTTATAGTGACTTTTGATATAGATTTATAGCGATATCATCGAAATCCCCTAAATATATGTCCTCAGAATAAAATTAAAATAGTATGAATGTTTGAGGTAACAGCTAATTAATTAGTTTTCTTGTGGTGAATTTGATACCTAGCTAGCAATGAAATTATTTAATTTCATACTCAAGATTTCAAAAAAAATTTCTTTTTGGTGTAAAATGATCACCCTATATATATATATATAGTTAAAGTGGCCAAGAATGTAACAGGTATATGATTGAGCTAATGTGGGGCAACGCGAGGCCATGGTTAACCAAGAAGGAATAGATTGGAATCGCAGAGAGAGAGAGAGAGAGATTGATCATATGTTGAAGGACGTCACAAAAGCAAAAGCTGTCAAGGACACAGAGAGAACATATCCACGCCTAGTAAATTATACTTGTCTGGGCTTCTGGTATCTTGTGTTTGATAGCAATGGAACAAGGAGGAATTTTTCGTAAGGCCATGAAAATGGACTAGGAACGACACTTTCACACATATAGGGGATATTTAGGCAAAAACCTACCAAAATTTATATATAGGCAAAAACCCCTACACCTCTCTCTCTCCACACACACATATATATTGTAAGGTCCTTTAACACCAGTATCAAATTTAAAATTTGACACACACATATATATATATATATGCGTGCCTATATATAATTTCTTTAATTAAAATTTATATATAGACATACAGACATATATATATATATATATAGTAGGATCCTTTAACACCAGTGTCAAATTTGAAATTTGACACTGCTGTCAAAAAATCCTACCTCATATATAATATATATATATATATATATTTGCGCCATATAAGTAACAATTGCCCAATTTAAATTAGCTTGAAACTGAAATATAGCAAAATCTAATCTAAAATTACATGATCCAGGGTAATAATGAGCTGACAGTTTTTTTTTTTTTTTTGATAACAGCTGACAGTTTTTCAATTATCAAAACCAATGACAAATTAAAATCAGCAATCAATTTATGAAAGCAAAATTCTATAATAGCCATAACCAAACAAAAAAACAAATACTAATACGCATCATTTTCTACCAATGCCTAACAAATCCATTTTAGTCAACCTCCTCAATCTTGGGGCCAGCACCGCTACCACTTGCAGGTGGAGCATCATCATTCACATCACCACCTACATCAGCCCCGCCTTGATACATTTTGGCTATAATAGGATTACATAAACTCTCAAGTTCCTTCATCTTGTCTTCAAATTCATCAGCTTCAGCAAGTTGATTGGCATCAAGCCATTGAATGGCCTGCTCAATTGCATTCTCAATCTTTGTCTTGTCTTCCGAGGAAAGCTTTGAACTGATCTTCTCATCCTTTATGGTGTTTCTCATGTTATAGGCATAGTTCTCCAAGGCATTCTTCGCCTCAACCTTCTTCTTGTGCTCCTCATCTTCAGACTTGTATTTCTCTGCTTCTTGAACCATCTTCTCAATGTCTTCCTTTGACAATCTTCCTTTGTCATTGGTAATGGTAATCTTGTTCTTCTGCCCAGTGGTTTTGTCCTCGGCAGAGACATTCAAGATACCATTAGCATCAATATCAAAGCAAACAGTGATTTGAGGAACACCACGGGGAGCTGGAGGAATGCCTGAAAGCTCGAATTTACCCAGCAAGTTGTTATCCTTAGTTCTTGCTCTCTCACCCTCATAAACTTGAATCAAGACACCAGGTTGGTTATCAGAGTATGTAGAGAATACTTGTTCCTTCTTAGTAGGAATCGTAGTGTTCCGTGGAATTAATACAGTCATGACACCTCCAGCAGTCTCCAAACCTTGAGACAAGGGGGTGACATCCAAAAGCAACAAATCTTGAACCTTTTCATTGCCTTCGCCACTTAATATAGCTGCCTGGACAGCAGCTCCATAAGCAACGGCTTCATCAGGGTTGATGCTCTTACACAGTTCCTTCCCATTGAAGAAGTCCTGCAGCAGCTGCTGAACTTTAGGAATCCTAGTAGAGCCACCAACAAGGACAACATCATGAACAGTGCTTTTGTCCATCTTAGCATCCCTAAGACACTTCTCCACAGGTTCCATACACTTCCTAAAAAGGTCCATGTTGAGTTCCTCAAACCTAGCCCGAGTGATTGTTGAATAGAAGTCAATACCCTCAAACAAAGAATCTATCTCAATGGTGGTCTGAGCAGTGGATGAGAGCGTCCTCTTCGCTCTCTCACAAGCAGTTCTCAACCTCCTCAGGGCTCTTGGGTTTCCGCTAATGTCCTTTTTGTTCTTCCTCTTGAATTCCTGTACAAAGTGGTTCACCATTCTGTTATCAAAGTCCTCACCTCCAAGGTGAGTGTCTCCGGCTGTGGCCTTAACTTCGAAGATACCCTCCTCGATGGTGAGGAGAGAAACATCAAAAGTTCCACCTCCGAGATCGAAGATCAGGACATTCTTCTCACCAACACTTGTAGCTTTCTTATCAAGGCCGTAGGCAATAGCTGCGGCAGTTGGCTCATTTATTATTCTCATGACATTGAGGCCAGCAATAACACCGGCATCTTTGGTAGCTTGACGCTGAGAGTCATTGAAGTAAGCAGGCACAGTTACAACAGCATTCTTCACAGTTGACCCAAGGTAAGCCTCTGCAATCTCCCGCATCTTTGTTAGGACCATAGACGAGATTTCCTCCGCAGCAAATAGCTTCTCCTCACCCTTGTAGTTAACACCAATCATGGGTTTGTCACCAGCAGCAGCAACAACCTTGAATGGCCACAATTTCATATCACTCTGAACAGAAGAATCGCTAACTCTCCTACCAATTAACCTCTTCGCATCTGCAAAATAACAATCACCAATTACCAGCCATATCGTGCCAAGCAAAAAGAAAACCTTCCACACAACACATACAAACAGCATTCCAAGACAGTAAAACAACTATGTGATAGGAATTAAAAAAAAAAACTTTTTAATTGAAATAGGTTAAAAGAATTGCTCATTCATGTCTTATATTGATGTTTATTCAAACCTAATCAACGCATGCTTATCAATCTGCTACCCACTAATTCAGCAAAATACCTAATTAAAATTAAAAGTTTACATCTAAACTAAACACCCTACCGATTAAAAGGAGATCAATCGATGATAACAACTAGAAAACTAAATGCGAGACATGTTAATCAATCGAAGTTAAACTTTTGAAAACTTGAGCAGAAAAAGGGGTTTAATTTTTCAGATGAATTACCGAAAACGGTGTTGAGTGGGTTCATGGCGACCTGGTTCTTAGCGGCATCCCCGATCAACCTTTCGGTGTCGGTAAAGGCAACATAAGACGGCGTCGTACGATTCCCCTGATCATTAGCGATGATCTCAACGCGGTCATGTTGCCACACTCCGACGCAGGAGTAGGTGGTGCCGAGGTCGATTCCGATCGCCGGTCCTTCACCTTTTGCGGCCATATTCTCCAACGAAACTTTAAGCCTTGGAAAATTGAGAGAGACAGAGATAAAGAAGAAAGAGTTCAGAAGAATAAGGGTTTGAATGAGTATTGAGAGAAAGAGAAGGTATATATATAGGTTAAAGGGAGAGTGTCTAGAATGTTCCATAAGTGGGGTCCTAACTCCTAAGACGATGTTGTTTGTGTGTAAAAATATAATCGAATCATCAATAAATCGAATTATTAAATACATTTTTTTGATCGATTTGATAATTTAAATTTTTCTTAATTGATTTAAGAATTCCACCGTTTTTTTTTTCTAAATCCATTTAGGGCAGAGAATCAAATCTAATCACTTCACTGATCTCCAAAAAAATAAATTATACTGAACTGAATTATACCTATTTCTTTGATTATATACATATACATATATATATCAAATCATGAATAAAATCAAATCACATTATAAATAATTTCATTTAATTACTTTGTATGCCCTTGTATTCTAAAAATACTCTTAGAATAATATTATGAACAATTATATATTTATTTATATATTAGAATATTTTATATTTAATTTAATATTGTATATATCTTTTTGTTCAGGCCTCTATATATATTTATAGGGTTCGTTTTTTCTGCAGTTACTGCAGATAACTTATCTGCAGTAAGCCAATACGACGTCGTTTTGGGATGAAAATCATGATGTTTTTGTAATTTTAATTTATTTTAGAGTTATAATAATCTTTATATTTATAATTTTTTAAGATTTTAATACGAAAACGACGCCGCTTTGAGAATAAATGCAAATAACTTCTTTGCATTAATTGCGAAAACATTTTTCCCATATATATATATATATATATATATATATATATATATATATATATATATATATATAAAGTTCAGGCTCAATGTGATGTTTATATGAGCTAGGCTCACCTAACTGAACCTGACTAGATAGGATGAGATGAAATTAAGGCCAAAAGAATCCTAGTTCAATGGTTATTTTACTATAATAACCGAACTCGTGAGAGAGGCAACAATTTACTAACTGGTTTAAGCAAGTATTTCCTTCTCATTAAGAATGATTAAATCTCATCTCTCAATGTGATTCCTCTATCAAGGATGTGTTACAGATTTAAGAATCTGTAAATGACAAAAGGGAGGAACAAGGATGAGTATAGTTTGAAACTCAATGAACAATAATGGAGTTATAAATACACTTAAATATGGTACTAGTGTGTCTTGTACGCAAAGCTACTAAGACTTGTTGCACTTGCTCTCCTCGAGCAAGGATAAAAGCTCCTGTGAATTTATGGTGGCAAGAGAGCTTGAAAATGAGGATTACAACAGCGAATGCAGGTCAACTGTGATTGTTCTTCCATGATTATGTAACAGTGGCTCCCATAAAATTATATGACGGGAGCTGATAATTTATATTACTATTATGAAAACATAGTGACAATTTTGATTGGAATGATCATGTTAAGGATAAAAAATGCATGCTAGAAAAAACCTAATAAAATTACGGACGTCCACTATGCGTCAAGAATAACACTTGCTCAACCTTCCTCTTTGTAATGTCCCACATCGGTCGGAGAGGGGAACGAAACATGCTTTATAAGGGTGTGGATACCTCTTTTAGTGTGAGGCCTTTTGTGGGGTGTCCCAAGAAACAAAACCGTGAGCCCAAGGGCAAAGCGGACAATATCATGCTACAGGAGTTTGTAAATGTTACATTTGTTATCAGAGCCTGGCCCTGGACCGGTGTTTACAACGGGGTTTTGGACTGTTACACTCTTCCTCTAAGGTGTCACATTGGGTGTAAAAATATAATTGAATCATCAATAAACCGAATAATTAAATATATTTTTTTATCGATTTGATAATTTAATATTTTTTTTAATTGATTTAAGAATTTCACTTTTTTTTTTCTAAATCCATTTAGGACAAAGAATCAAATCACTTCACTTTAATGATCTCGAATAAAAAAAGTTATACTGAACTGAATTATATATATATAGGTAAAATTATTTCTACAGCCGCCTTACGTATAGCAATGACAGGTGTATGGTTATGATTCCCCACATTTAATGCTTTCATATTTTGTATGTTTATGATTCTTCTCATTTAATACTTTTATACATATATGACAAGTATTTGATTGTTGCACTTACAACCACCTATGATGCACGGATACGGACACGGGACGCGACACGACACGCCGACACGTTAATTCTAAAAAATGTCATATTTCGACACGTTGGAACACGTTTTGATATTAAATAAAAATTTTAATATATATAATATAATTTATATTTAATACATATAAGAGTCTATAATAAGTCATATAACGAATCAAATATTTAAATTTCATAACATAAATATAAATAATTTTTCGTACTTTGTTAATTTTTCATGTCAAATTTCATAACAGAAAAAAAATTAATTTATAAATTATTTCTTTTAATTTAGTTAACAAAATAAAATTAAGATTTAAAAAAAAAAAAACGTGTTCGAGCGTTGACCACGTGTCGGAAAACATGTCGGAACGTAACCGAGAGTTGACCGCGTGTCCTCAAATATTGACTGCGTGTCGGAGCGTGTCTGTGTCGGACACGTGTTCGACACGCAATTTTTTTGAAAAGTTGCGTATCCGTGCTGTAGAGACAGCCACTACAGAAATATAAGCCCACATATATATAGAGAAAAAAATTTCTCAAGCAGCTTGAGATATATTTATCTCCGTCTATTTAAAAAACTACGTCACTTTATTTATTTATTTCCTTATATTAATTGATTTACGTTTGAATGGTTATGATTCTCTTTTTCTTTCTCTTCCTTTATCACCATTGGTACATCTTTGTACGGTTATGATTTAGTAACCGGAGATAAAATTATCTCAAGCAGCTTGAGAAACGTTAAGCTCTATATATATATATATATATATATATATATATATATATATATATATATATATAATCAAATCCCATTATAAATAAGGGAAAAACATCTATTCTTTTAAAAAATATAACCTTATATCATTTTAGATCCTAACCGTTGATTTTCGTCCATCAACGGTTATAATCTATTGGGTCAAACTTAATGGGCCAAATTTATTATTAATTAATTAATAATTTTGATCAAATAAATTATAACCGTTGATGGATATAAATCAATGGTTAAGATCCAAAATGGTATAAGTTTATATCATTTAAAAGAACAGATATTTTTTTCCTATAAATAATGTGATTTCATAACTTTGTATGCCCTTATATTCTAAAAAAACACTAAGAATAATATTATGAACAGTTTTATATTTATGTTAATAATATTTTATATTTAATTCGATATTGTATATACGTTTCGTTCCTAAATTAATTCAGGCCCATGTATAAAAAAAAGTCCAGGCCTAGTGTGATGCTGACATGGGCTAGGCCTCACCTAACTGCACCTGACTAGAAAGGAAGATATGAGTTTTTAAAAAAAAGAAAAGAAAGGAAGAGATGAAATCAAGGCCAAGAGAATCCAAGTTTAATGGTTATTTTACTATTATGACTGAACTCGTGAAAGAGGCAACAAATTGCTAACTAGTTTGAGCAAGTATTTCTTTCTCATTAAGAATGATTAAATGTCACCTCTTAATGTTATTCCTCTATCAAAGATATGTTACATATTTAAGAATATGTAAATGACAAACGGGAGAAACATGGATGAGTATATTTTGAAACTCAACGAATAATGATGGAGTTATAAATACGCTTATATATGGTACTAGTGTGTCTTGTATCAAGGCTATGTAAGAAATATCAAAATCATTGTTATACGCAAAGTAATCAAGATTTGTTGCAAAGGAGCAAGGATAAGAGCTCCTGCAAATTTATGATGGCATAAGAGCTCAAAAAAATAAGTGACAGCAAATACAGATCAATTTAATGGTTGTGTAAGGTGGGTTCTTTCTTCATTCCAATATTGCAAAAGAAAAAAAAAAAAGGCGAGGCTCACGGAGATCATACATGGGACACAGACTTATTATATCAAATTGGCCATGAATATGCACCAGAGAAACTAAATAGAAAAGAAATAGTTTAAATCCTTGTAAAAAAATAACATATCATAAATAGAATCAAGATACAATCTAATTTTAGGAAATATAAATTGTTAGTAATGTCGAGAGTGGACCTGACTTTGACTATGTGGTATATGATGAAGCATTTTTATAATTTATGACGAAGCTTACTTGGGGAAAGTAGTAAAACAAGATTTAATGGAGTGAGATATAGATTGGCGGACAGTATGTCTTAGAAAGGAATGGAGAAAAGCTATAAGTATGGTGGAGGGTTAGACCCGCTGTTATTCCTATGTTCCAGATGGTCCCTTTTTAGTCCTTTTCCCCTTCATTTCCCCCACTTCTTCTTGTCCCTTTCTTTTTTACTTTTATTTATTTATATATACATATATTTTTATTTTATTTGTGTATTTTTATTTATTAATTAATTAATTTATTTATTTTATTTTATTTTATTTATTTATTTATATTTTTTTTTTTACTTTTTTTTCAACCGTTTTATATCTTTAATGTGAGTTCATCTACCACCGACCCTAATTAATTTGGGATAAAGGTGTTGTTGATGTTGATGTTGATGTTAAACTCTAGTTTAAGAAAAATCGTTTGACTAAAGTTAGGAATGTTAATTGGGTTTTGCTCTTTCACTAAAATCCAACTGGGTGAAGTGTGTAAGAAGAGTTAAAAAAACCAGGAGCCCATTCAATTTAAGGCTAGTGTTTCTTGAACCCCCGTGTGTATATATATATATATATATATAGGGTTAGGATCATTTTACACCAGTGTAAGTTACACCTTTAATCTTGTCCGTTGATTCCACTTATATCTCAAGGCTCTAATTTTTTATTAATGTGAGCCATTTGATACAAGTGGATCAATGGTCAAGATTGAGTGTAAGACTTTTAACTCTTACACCGGTGTAAGAATATCCTGCCCCATATATATATATATATATATATATATATATATATATGGATAATACATAGCTACTGTTACAGGAAAAAGAAGTTTTTTCCAGCAGAGACAGTTTTTCGTGAGCCTCATCGATTACTTTTTCTCTCTCCTTGAAATATTTTCTCTCTCATGGAATGTTGTGTCTACAGGACCATCTTTTATTTTTCTGCAACAGGATCGATACATTCCCCCTATATATATATATATATATATATATATATATATATATATATATGGGATAAGTTATTCTACCTACTCTTATTTTGCCAACCTTATTAATACCGTTTGATTATAATCTCATCCAACGGTTGATATTTGTGATATAAAATAAATCTTTTCTTCTTCTTCTTCTTTCTTCTCACTTTGTCCCTCACCATTTCTCTCTCTTCCTTTTTTTCTCATCCTCTGCAGTGAGTGTTTGATAAGTAATGGGTTCTCAGACAAGTCCGTGGAAGATTCCGTGGAGGGGGTTAATGGGATTTTGGGTAGGTTTTGGTATGTGTATATTGAAATCCAAGAAAAGGGTTTTTTCTGGGCATTTGATCAAATAGTGGAAACGGGACAGATTCCGTGTAAAGGGTTAATTTTTTTTATTTTTTTTCATACAAGCAATAGATGTGAACACGATTCACAATGAATATCTATTAAAATGCTTAAAAATGAGTTTCTATTGCTTTCCAAGTTAATGAAATGGAGTAACAAACTTTATGATTTCCTACATTAAGAGTTCGCATTTCACAAAATTCAAGTGAAAAATTGTTCAAGGCTTCGAGGCCAAGCACATGTGTGTACGAAGTATTTTGAATAAGGGAAATAATACTCTTATGCTACATAAGAGTACATCATTTTCCTACACTAATTCATTTTCCGTGCCAATTAATTTTTCTTTTCTTTTTTAATATAAAATATGGGACCCACATTTAACTTCTCTCTACTTTTTTTATCTCCTACAATCCTACAACATAAGAAAACTTAAACCCTTTGAATAAATTTAAAATAGATAGTGCAATTCTGTGAAATTGGCGGCGGAAGTTTTGAAAGGTAAAGAGGATTGGTGAGGGGGGTTGAGAAAAAAAGGAGGAGAGAGAAAGGATGTGAGAGGAAGTGAGAAGAAAGAAAGGAGATTTTTTTTTTTATATCACAAATATAGATCGTTGGATGAAATTATAATTAAACAGTATTAAAAGGGGTAGACAAATGTAGGCAAAATAAGAGCAGGTCTTATCCCTATATATATATATATATATATATATATATATATATATATATAGGGCTTTAAACTTCTGCAGTGACAGCATGAGTTCCTCTTCGGCCAGTGACACAGAAATGGTGGACCCCATCAATAATTAAAAAAATAAAAAATGAAACAAATTTTGTTGCGGAAATCGAACTGACACCGGCAGAAGAAGAACACTTCTGCAGCAACAGCAGAAGTGTTTTCCCCACACACACACATATATATATATATATATATAATAGAAATGGATCCTCTCATGTGTAATTTAACATGATCATGTTATGTGGGATGATCTTAACCATTAATAATTAAATCAACGATGATGATTGTGTAACTTCCTATATACTTATATTTTTTTTCTCTTCTCCCTTATTACCATTAACTCATCCATGTATGGTTATGATTTCCCAACATAACATGGTCATGTTATCCACTCCCATATATATTCTACTCTTATAGTCATCGGATCCACTTTGTGGTTGTAGATGCTAATTCTCTTGGTAAAGAATCGATCACTAATTCTCTGCATGGAAGTTATTTAACATTGGAACCAACAAATATAAAACCATCTCAATGGGTAAAGATAAATGTAGATGAAACATTTGTTCAGCATAATTCAATGGGTGTTTGTGGTGGTCTGGCCCGAAATTCATTTGGTGATTGGAATGGAGGATTTTCTTATTCCATTGGAACGTGTCGTATCGTACCCTTGAAGCTGAACTCTTTGGGGCATATAAAAAGGCTTACTTTTACGTGTCAAAGCTCATCGTGGAAAGCGATTTGTTAGAGGCTATTTCCTGTGTGACTAAGAATGAAGGTGCCATGGGCTACTCCCATTTACGCCAACAAATTAGATTTTGGATGGAACAAAATTAGAGTGTCCAAATTCTGCATGTTTTTGGTGATGCAAACAAGTGTGCAGATTCCTTAGCAAACCTTGGATGTGATCATCAACGTCTTGGAATTATTACCTTTAAAAAGCTCTTTCCCCTGCATTGAACTGATTGCTTTAGGACTGATGAGGATTATGTAGGAGATAACTTGCATCTTTTGCAAGGATATTCATTTTCTTTCTTTAGTTTTTTTTCCTGTTTCTCTGGGCATGATGCCCTCCATTAATACTAAAAAAAAAGAGAACAGACTAGCATCAACAAAAAAATAAAACAAGACATTTTCTTATTATATTTCAATAAATGTGAGCACATTAATTTTTCTGATTGCATCGAAATTAATATCTTTCTTGTGTAACGTTTTTTGAATACATCTGATTACTGAATAAAGTAAAGAAGAACATTAGAAGATAAACATTTATACTCGATAACTACCCATCTATATAGCTGTTAGTAAAGTTTATAGTGAATTTAGATATAGATTTATTGCGATATCATCGAAATCCCCTAAATATATGTCCTCAGAATAAAATTAAAATAGTATGGATGTTTGAGGTAACAGCTAACTAATTAGTTTTCTTGTGGTGAATTTAATTTGATACCTAGCTAGCAATAAAATTATTTAATTTCATACTCAAGATTTCAATCCCCCCCCCCCCCCCCCCCCCCCCCAACCCCAAAAAAAAAATGTAGTAAAACGATATATATATATATATAGGGGTAGAATCCATTTACAATTTTTTTTACAAATTACACTAAGTATGACCGGTCATACACTCTTGATTAGTGTATGACCAGTCATACATAATGTAGTTTGTAACCAAAAAATTTGTATATATAACCTTCCCTATATATATATAATTTCTGCAGCCACTTTACGTACAGAAACGACAGATGTATGGTTACGATTTCTCATATTTAATATTTTTATCATTTGTATGGTTATGATTCTCCGTATTTAATACTTTCACGTATATATATGACAAATATTTGATTGCTGCACATACAACAGTTACAGAAATGTAAACCCCATATATATATATATATATATATATATATATATATATATATATATATATGTCAAATTTAAAATTTGACATCTCATCTGAGAGCCATTAGATAAAAAAAGATCAATGGTATCACATGCTTACAAATCAGAGTCGTGGATTTTTTTTTTTCTAATGATTCTCAGATGAGGTGTCAAATTTAAAATTTGGCACTGGTGATCTTACCTATATATATATATATAGTGAGGATATTTTAACTACCAAAAACTCTCACTACCAATTTACTACCCATCACATCACCATTGGATCAAAGAGAGAGAATGTTAAAAAGTTTTTGAAGAGAGAGAAAATGTTAATCTAATGGTGATTAGATAGGTAGTAAGTTGGTAGTGAAAAATTTTGGTAGTTAGAATATCTCTCCTCATATATATAAATAAGGGTTTGCATCTATCATATCACATGACACAAATTTTTTTTCTATACACACAACATTTTGTGGGGCCCACACTTTTAAAAAAAATAAAAATTAAGGCACGCAAAATGAATCTTTATAACATTATACAATCACTTTTCCTACCACATAACTCTTATAAAATCCATATATATATATATATATATATATATATATGCGCGCGCGCGCTACTAACATACTATATAGGTTGCATGGCCACAATTATATACAGTAGAAGATATATAAATATATAATAGTTAAAGTGGCCAAGAATGTAACAGATATATGATTGAGCTATTGTGGGGCAACGCGAGGCCATGGAACCAAGAAGGAATAGATTGGAATCACGGAAAGAGAGAGATTGATCATATGTTGAAGGACGTCACAAAAGCAAAAGCTGTCAAGGAAACAGAGAGAACATATCCACGCCTAGACATGTGGGCATCAGCAAAAAAGAAAAACTATGCTATAGTAAAAGCGCTTGCTTGGGATTCCGAGCTTCAGTTGCTGCTGCTGCTTCTCCTACTTCTTCTGGTGGCCTGTTCCTCTTTCTTCGAAGTTTCTTTGCTTTTATCATCAGACATTTATACATTACGAGCATGATTATATTTATAAAATTTTTCTGGGGAATAACAAATACTTTAGTATATACTTACCAAAATTTGTAAACAATTTTTTTTATAATATAAGCTAATTAACCATATATTTTTGTGATCTCTATCCCATCAATACACTACGACCAACCGACCAACACGAACCTTACTGCACTGTTTCCTCCAACAAATTAAGAGAGAGAGAGAGGGAGAGATTCGCTTTTTTGACTATGTTGTGGTACCTTTATTCCTTGTAAGCGAGCAATTATCTAACTTTGGTAATTGCAAAAAGCAAACCCAAAGCCCCAGATTCCATCTGTAAAGCTAGCCCCGTTGAATTATCATATAAATATATGACATCATAATCATAATTACATTATCACAAATCTCTTGTGTGAGATTCATTTGCATGTGCTTTATTGTATTTTATGTCAAAAGGAAACTAAAGAAGGAAAGATGAGGGCTAAGGTTTTTTCTCTTTCTTTTTCCTGTTTTTGTATTTGGACACTAGGGTTTAAACTAGCAATTTAACATTTGAGTATTTTTCAGTTTTCTTTTCCTCTTTATGGGTCTTGTTCTGTTTAGTTCTTTTGTTTTTATACAATTGAAGTCATATCTAGAGTTCTAGTCCATGAAAGATGTGTTGCATGGTTTTGAGCGGGATTTTGGCGTTTCTTTCCAACATATGAAACATATCCCCCTTTTCCACGGCTACCACTTTCGGTTAGCATATACAACAAAGAAGTACGATCCATTTGGTCAATTTCTTTATAATTTGATAATTATTTTAGCCACCAAATTGGTACAACATATTCATATTACTACAATGCAACAACATCGATAAATGTGATTCTACTCACTCTCATGGTCCCAATTTGGATGTACTCGAAGTGCTTTTTCCTTCTAACGGTTAAAAATAAGTAACCCAAGTTAAAAAAAAGGGCTTCTCGAAACATGAGACCAAGAGAGTTCTAGGTATTTGAAGTTTCTATTTAGATGATTAAAGAAGCCAAGTTTGAAGTACTAGCAGCAATGAGAGTCAGATCAAACTAGAGCTTCAACTCGACAAAATTAATGCATGGGAAAGTCGTCATTCATGAAACTGAATCATCAGTCACAATTTATTAGCACCTTGCTAGCCCCCCAAAAATGGGAGTCTCCAAGCTTTAAAATTTGCATTGTCCCCGAAGAGGAAAATATATATTAATGTAGCTGCCTACCTCGGTTCAGTTCCTTGATAGCGTTATCTACATTATGCGTGTGAGAGAGGAAGAGGTGCAGGGGATGGAGAAAGGGCCTCTTTAAGTATTGGAAAATGCATCTTTAAAATTCATTTCATTTCCTTCATTCTCTCTCTCTCTCTCTCTCTCTCTCTCTCTCTCTCTCTCTCTCTCTCTCTCTCTCTCTCCCTCTAACTATATATATATATATATATATATATATATATATATATATATATTTCTAATTGTGAATATAGTTGAGGATTCTCCTACAGTGAATATATATATAAATGCGAGAATATTGAATTGGATATAGTCAAATCCTAAAAAATCCAACGTATCTTTAGTTTGCTAGAATTTGTTACATTTTGATGCTCAAATTATATGACCATTACTTTTGTTTCAAATATTTTGCTATGATCTTTCAATTAGCCGGTTATATTATGCATAAATGATTTTCTTTTTGTCTTTCTAAGGAAGAAAATGATAGTAAGAATGGATTTAGTTAGATGAAAACAAAGAAAAGTATCGGAAGTCAGACGTTGATGATGGAACTAAGTTTCTTATACTTTACACGTGTTACAAATAGTGAATGAGTAAACATAAAAATGGCATTAATCATCACACAAAAAGCTCTAGTCCACATACATATAGCTGCACACAATTACTAATATAAGCTCAACCGTTCATGTCATATAAACAAATACACCAACTTCTCTAGCTACATGTTCATACTTGGAGTACAACAAAAAAATATTAATGATGTCCATTGATGGGAAATGGAAATAACTTGAAGAGTTGCGTACCATTTTTTCGCTTCTTGAGGTAATACAAAGTGTTCCTGGTCCTTCTTTCCCATCTATTCTCGTAAGACTCATAGAGGGTGGAACTCCTTTCCATGCATGGTTAGCAAGTTATTGATTCTAACCCTTATACCTTTGATCATTTCTATGATTAAAGCGAAAACAGCAGAATTGGAGTAGCTAGATTGATTCCAAGGATTTATCACAATAAGTGGTTCGTTGGAGGAGTGAAGCTAGGAACTTCACTCCATGCATTATTGCCACTTGAAGTCCAAAATAGATCATTTCCTGAACTACTCAAGACATTTTTTGGCAAACTCAACCCTTGATTTTCTTCCATTTTTATTCCACTTACACTAGAATCCATTGCCTTAAAATTACGAAACCTGCCACCATCTTTTATTACATAACTTGGCTGTTCAGCATTTTCTCCACCAAACTGAAACAACCCAATTTGTGGTTCCAGATTAGTCATAAAAGGGAACTGTTGATGCTGCTGCTGCTGCTGCTGATGATGATGATGATGAACTTGTTGCAGATTGGGAAACCTCCATTGGTCACCAAGTCCATTTGACATCACAGAACTACCATTATTACCAAGTGATGAACTAGTAGTACCAACTTGAAACTCAGTACTAGTATTGTTGCCATTTCTTGCCACCAACGATGTTGTTGGGATTGCCCCAAAATGCGAGCCAATGTTCCCAGAAACAAAGTCACTAGTACTATAATGATGCAAAGAAGCCAAGAATGGTAATTGATTTGGCAAATGACCCAACACATCATTAGTGCAGCCACTAGAAGAAGAATTTGCACTTGCAGAAGTAGAACCAGAAGCTTTCATAGAAGATTTTGAAGTAGTGGTTCCTTTGGTTCTTTTGTTTCTTCTACAGCCACCACCAACAGGAACGTTTCTGAGTGCACCTCCTCTTGTCCAGTAACGACGGCAAGTCTTGCAAAAATGGCGAGGCTGTGAAAGACTGTAGTTATTATAGTAACAGAACTTTGTGTTTGTTGATTCACATCGTGGACATTTCAGTGATGCATCTGGTTGGTGAATCTTTGCTAACCGAGCTCTATCAGCCATTGATCCTGGTCTTATAGACCCTTGGTAACAACCACCTGATGATCCAACGGCTACGCTTGAAGGTTGTGGCTGAGGAGGTAGTGGAATCTGGTTTCCAATTCCTGCTTGCTGCTGATTAGGTTGCTGTGAAATTTATATTTTTTTTTTACAAAAGTGTAAGACAAAAAATGTAAAAAGAAATAGCATAATTGAATATATACACACACAAAGAGAGAAAGTATATTCAGGGGAAGAAAAAAAATATAAAGTGTGTAGGAATATCTGTTTCTAATTATTTATGTTCTTAGCTTTATTGATGAAGAAGCTAAAGAAAATAAGAAGAAAGGAAAAAAAATTAAAAAATTTAAATAAAGAAAATATGGAAGAGAATTGAAGAATTAATCCTTACATGTTGTGACCAGTTGGGTGGATCTTGATAGATTGGAAGGGATGGGAAGACCATAGTTCTTGTTGATTAGAGAGCTTTCTCTTTTCTAAAAGTTTGATGGGTTCTTAATTTGGAGGGGTGTGTGTGTGTGTGGGTGTGGGTGTGGGTGGAGAATCACATCAACATGAGAGAGTTGCAGAGAGAAAGAGATCACAAGGAGATGGAAAAAAAGATAAAGGAGTATGTGGGGGTGTGTGTTTATTTATATTTGTTCTTTGTTTCCTCTTCTCTCCCTTCTCCCTCTTCAATACTCAGCTCTCTCCTCTTTTTGTTTTTATTAAAATTTGTGTGATTATTGAAGAGCACCAAACGAGTTTCTTATTCTTTAAGCACCTTTATCTTTTTTTACTGTGCCATCAACATTAAAGACTTTTACTCTCCAATCGCCATGCATGTTAAGAGTGAGTTGCCCTAGCCCTAGTTTGTACTATATGAGGTTCTTGAAGTCTTAAAAAATTTGTCAGAATAATAATAATTGGAATTTAAAAGTAAAAAGGTGATGAGTCATGGACTCATGGTGGGGAGGTCTTCGGTGGAAGTGTCACAATCGAATGTACCTTTGTTTCCCTAGGCTCTGCTCCAGGAAAAAAAGTCATTATTTTTTATTCTTTATTTAATTAAACTTTATTTTGTAGCAACAGCTTTTTAACTTTTTATGTTAAAAATGATTCGTTAATATATTATGCATCATAAATATACATAGCTTTTGCATATTGTGATATTTATTTACCACTTCAGTCCTAGACTCATAGGATTAAAGATGTATTATTATATATGAATGATACTCTCCCAGCTGCAACCTAAGGACAGAGTAGCAAGATTCAGTACCCTTATGCTCTTATGAAGAGAGGGATATAAATTCATACAGTAGATAAAAGATGTAGCATATAAAACTAGCACTGACCAAGCGAAACTTTATAATTTGTAGATTATTAGTTAGTTTTTACTTCCTTTTTTTCCACCTTTCTTATATTTGAAGTTTTTTTATAAGTCAAAGGGTATTAGACCTTCCAACTTTTATAGTGTGAATGAGAAGAAGAGCAAAATCAAATGCATCAAGATTAATCACCAATATATAAAGTGATTTTACAAACATTTATAAATAATGGACCGATGTAACATAAATATTCTGTTTTTTTTTTTTTTTTTGAAAATATCATCAATATAGTAATTATAAATATCAGTCTCCGTTGCATGTACACATCATCGTAATAACTCTTTTATTTGTAACAAAAAAATGAATTACGTGTTACCACAATACCACTGACTATTTACGTCGGTCATGGTCTGCCAAACTGTGTTGAAATTGAAATGACAGTCTTAGAGTGGAAAGTGATGGAGGGTTTCCCTGATTGGCTCATCTACAGACATATAAAACGTGCAAATTAATGGCCTTGTCATAATCTGTAAGTTTTTTTTAATTTTTTTTCCTGGTAGATATAATCTGTATTAATATTACTGTCATTAGACATACAAAATGATATTGTGCCTCAATATTGACGAATAAATGGATAAGAGCACGGCTTACTAAATGGTAGACATACAAATTTTTTGTGTAACAATATATTTTATATTCATAGAAAATATAAATGTTACATGCTATATAAAAGTATATTACATGTACTTATTTCATCAAATTAAACTAAATCATCAAAAGTTGTACACTTATATTTATTTGATGCATATATAACGTAATAAAGACTTGTTGGACGATTGCATTTTTTTTATAAAATAAAACATGATTTAGAATTAAATCCAAAAAAATAAATTTAAATCTAACGATACTTTTAATTTTCACATTCTGAGAAAAATATTATATATATATATATATATATATATATATATATATATATATATATATATAGGGGCAGAATATTCTTACACCGGTATAAGAGTTAGAAGTCTTACACTCAATCTGGATCATTGATCCACTTGTATTCAATGGCTCTCATTACCAAAAAAATTGAGCCCTTAGATAAAAGTGGAATTAACGGACAAGATTAAGAGTGTAACTTACACTGGTGTAAAATGATCTTGACCCATATATATATATATATATATATATGGGCATAATATTCTTACACTGGTGTAAGAGTTAGAAGTCTTACACTGAATCTTGATCATTGATCCACTTGTATCCAATGGTTCACATTACTAAAAAATTTGAGCCTTCAGATATAAGTGGAATCAACGGACAAGATTGAGAGTGTTATTGAGAGTGATACTGATCTTATATATATATAGACAATTTTTTTGTCAACAACTCTACATGCTATCTTGTGAACAATGATTAATTATTGGCATTCTCCTTGATTCAGGTAGATAATCGTATGCTTGATCCAATGAAATGACAGTCCCATTTGATCTTACCTGAGTATGATTATTTAAATCCTTACCTAGTACTTAAAACTTTAACACTCTCCCACAAAATAAAATAAAACAAAACATATATTTATCACTAGCGTATTCGTTTTACCTTCCATTTGGTTTTTTTTTTTTCTTTCTTTTTTGTTTTGGTGTTTCAACCTCAAAAGCAAACTCCTAATCTTTATTTGAAGATTAGATGTTGGTATCTGTTATCGCTCTCATGAATTTAGTGCTCACTTATTCGATGACAACATTAAGGCACCACAATGATTTTTGCTGTCTTTGTTCTCTAGAGAATTTGGGAGACGTGCAATGACAAAGTAGTGTTCAACAATAAAGATTGGGATGTTGCAATAGTAGAACTAATAAAAACAATAATTATTATATTGCCGATGAAGATCAGAAGAGTTCTTCAACTTATAAGGACTATTATCTGTCTTTTGCCTATCAATCTAAATACTGGTGGTGCTTTTTAAGATTCTCCTTTTTTGCTCCCTGGACAGTGTGCATTTTATTTCATAATTGAAAAAAACAGAAATATAACGATGAGGCAAAGTATTGAGTTTTTTTTTTTTGTATGATTATTACTTTAAGCAATTTTTATATTTTAAATTTATTGGTGTACAAACAAACAACTTGCTCTTAGTATATCCGTGCAACGATAGTTCTCACGTCACTATCAATAATGGTCATACTTATGTTACTTCCTCATACAATATTATTACTCCGCAGATCATTTTACCAAATCTTGGGTCCTGTAGCTCTTTGCATTTTGCATCCAACTCCTCCAGTTGGGATCCCGTTTATATCAATGTTCATTTACGTATATATATAGTGAAGGTGGTGGGGGGTTGGTATTGTTATGAGAGTAATAGTACATTTATATCTAATTAATTACACACACAAAATTTACCCTCCTTTTCATACTGCTTTTAATTATGCAAAAAGTTATATTAAAAACTTTTGGCAAAAAAATTATAAGTATTCCTTGATCGAATTTTACCCCTCATTCATGCTGATATTGTAAACTTTAAATCCAGGTGAGAGGTTTTTAAATTTTTTGTGCATCTGTTTATCAATATATGTGGAAATCTATAATTAATTATCAACATCTTTTTTAAAAAATGAGAAAGAATTACATGAACAAACGAAAGATAGTAAGGTCTGTTTATAAGTTTTGAAAAGGTTAAATACCCATAATCCAAATCCAAAGATTTATAAAGACTACTTCAAAATAAAATACAGTTTAAGGAGTACTTAATCCCATAACGTGAATAAATTATTTTAGTGCTATATTGGTTAAAACCGGAGCAATTCTAAAAATAAATAAATTAAGTAGTCTAATTATAATATAATAAATATTGAATGGAAGTTTTGATATATGTCTCATTTTAACACAATTAGGTTACTTGAAAAATCTAAATCAATGTATGTATACAATTTTAATAACAAAGTCCAATAAAAACACACAATTTGATTATATTAAAATATAGCAAGCAAGGTCCCACATGCTTTTATCAAATTTTAAAATTTTGAATTCAAAAAACTGTTTAAATTAACAATAAAATTAATTGGGAGACAGGAGAGGGACAAAGAATGGTGGTGGTAGTGGGCAAAGCCGCCAGTGAATGTGGGGAGGAAGATGGAATGGTGATGGCTAAGGTGGGGGGACTCTTACTTTACTTAGCCAAGTCCTCTCCACTGTTTTGATGATGCAGGGTTCAGCCCCACACCTAATGAAACATGAGGCTATCATAATGGCTTAGCCTTCCTTGCATGGACAGTGACATGGAAGATGGGAAACATGCATTGTGCATCAAGTCTTGATTTTAAGATAAGATTGTGACTTTTGATTCCATATATCTACCCCACCATTATTTATGCTATTTAGAGATAAATGTATATGCCTGATTAATAGCTTTTATGCATACACAATCTGGGACAAATTCAGAAAATACCCAAGGCGGGTTGAAAATAAAGCAAACTTGAATAATCCATTAAATAAAAATTAAAGTGACAAAAGTATTTAAATATTGGGGAAGGATCCATTTGCAATTTTTTTTTACAAATTACACTAAATATGACCGGTCACAATAGTGGACCTGTTTGGACGCCTTTATCTGCAAGTGCAGATATAAACCTCTGAAATTTTGTTTTTGTTTTTTTTGTTTGTTTTAAGTATAGTAGTAAAGCATGATATTGGTTAATTAGACTTTGCTTGATATATAATGGGATGAAATGAAAATGAATGGAATACGGTGGGATGGAATTGATGGGATGCTATATGTTTTATTGGATATTTTATGATGTCATACAACAAATCAACTTGATTAAAATAAAAGTGTTGGGAATAATTTTTTATGTTAAGTTAAATTTTTTTTTTCTTTTCTTATTTATATTTTTTTATTTTTAATACATTTAAAATTTTCTTTAAAAAAAATTTCAGGGGTAGCCATCTAAATGTGCGGACACAAACAATATTTTCTGGGTCCGTCACTGACCGATCATACACTCTTAATTAAGTATGACTGGTCAGATATAGTGTAATTTGTAAATAAAAAATTTATAAATATAACTTTTCCCTTAAATATTAATAACAAAAATGAAGTAAGCATTAGTAAGACTTTTTGGTTTTATAAAAAAAATTACATATATATTATTTTAAATATTTGAGGACGAGACCATGCCCACGATCGCCTCCCAGCTGGATCTGTGCAGGTCTAAGTTAATTATATTGCATTTCTTATAGAAACTTGTAAACTAAACAAACTGAATTAAAATTTTCATGTTGCCAAAACCGGAATTTTTTTTTAACCAAGACTAAGAGCCTGTTCTGAGCTTTTTATTTTTATTTTTTTAAGTTAAAATTATTTTTAAACTATGATTAAAAATTATTTGGTCATTATATAGTTATTTTAAGAATTTTAAAAATAAAAAATGAAATAATTTATTATTAAGTTAAATAATAAAATTTATGAATACAAGTTTGGAATAATGATAAAACTGAAAAAATAAATATAAAAATTCCAAAAAACTTATGCACACTTTAAAAAAAAAATTCTCTTGAGAGCTTTTACTTTTTTATTTTTCATTCATTATAAAAAAAAATTATAATAATTTTTTTCTAAAAATATGTTTGGCCAAACTTGTTCTTTTAGAGGGAAGAGAAGATAAAAAAAGTTCAAATGGAAAATATACAACACAAATTATGTAAAAAAAGGAATAAAAAATTATTTATTCCATTAAAAAATTTAAAATTTTAATGATTTTGTGACTGTAAAGAACCTTGGGATACACCACCCCAAAAGATAGCTCAAAGGGTGGGAGTGTCTAAGGCCTTATTAGGGATGCTAAACGAACCAAGGGCCTTTCAGGGGCCTTTGGCTCGACTCGTGAAGGCCTAAGCTTACATGTCTAAAATTGGTTGTTGGAACTATGCTTGAACTTGTATAAAAACTCGTTTAATAAAAAGGCCTCAGGCTCCAATTGAAAAGTTCGGCCTTATAGCCTTTCAGGCTGACCTAGTATATTAATTTTTAGTTTTATTTTATATTTTTTATATTTTTTATATTTCTTGTAGTAACCCCCTCTCCCTCCTCAATCCATTTCGCCCCATTTTATTGGTTAAAAAGATTTTTTGAATGATTTTGTTCTATATTATGTTGTTTGGATATACATTGAATTTATGAATATTTATGGAATTAGCAGTGCTGTTTATTGTATTTTCTATTTGGATAAATTTATGTGGTCTTATTTTTTGTAAATAAGTCAGGCCGCAGGCCAATAATTATATTCATAACAGGTAACAGGCTTGGTCAGACTGACACATTTAAATACAGGCTTAGCCTCTTAAAACCAAAGCTCGGCTCATTTTATGGAATTAACAGTGTTGTTAATTGTATTTTCTATTTGGATAAACTTATGTGGTCTTATTTTTTTGTAAATAAGCCAGGTCGCAGGCCGATAATTATATTATAACAGGTAACAGACTTGGTCAGACTGACACATTTAAATACATGCTTAGCATCTTAAAATCAAAGCTCGGCTCGACCCGTTAACACCCCTAGACCTTATAAACTCCACATTAGTTGCACATACAACCAATGTGGGACTATATATCTCAACACGCCCCTCACACGAGAGCCCATTGGGCTAGAAGCGTAGATATTGCACAGACCCAATTTTTGGTTTACCTTTTTGTGCTTTTTATTTTAATTCCACTTTAAAGTGGGGCGGAAAAGATCGAACTTGTGATCTTATAGTCACTCAAGCTTTGATACCATGTAAAGAACCTTGTGATACATACCCAAAAGCTAGCTCAAAGGGTGGGAGTGCCCAAGGCCTTATAAACTCCACATTAGCTTCACATACAACCAATGTAAAACTATATATTGACGACGGTCATGATAAATTTTCATTAAATGACACAACTTTTGTTAATTTAACGACTACCACAATTTTTTTCCCTGCCAGTTTAAATGATTGGAGACCGTCACAAAGACTTTACGATAAATTCTTTCAAATTTTTTTTTTAATTTGCTGGCAGCTTTGAGTGTCAAGAAAATTATTTATTATAATTATTTTAAAATTTAATATTTTCATATTTGATAATTCACTATCAGATTGCAGCGTTAGGGCATTTTTTTTTTTCAACAAATGACAAGTCTCCATAGCTTTTGAATTTATGTAGCTTCTTAATATTTGAAGCATCAGTTTTCGTTTATAGATAAATGTTAATACATTTTAACACAATGATATAAATGTTAAAAATATGAACTCTTAAGATTTATATTCATATTCTTGATTTTTGAATGTTAAACATAAATTTTGTATGACATAATAAAGAAAAATTACAAATCATACATATTTTAGTAGTTGAATAGAAATAGATAAAATCTATTTATTTGATATATATTATAGTAGATCTTAATAGCAGTCCTGTAAATTTTTGTAAACCATTATAGTTTTTTATTGCTAATTCTAATTCTTGCAAACTATTTGTTAAGCTTAATAGCACTCATAAATTCGCTCGAAAATGTCGACTGAAACGAATTCGGTCAAAAATTTCGATAGATATGAATTTGGTCGAAAATGTTGGCAAAAATAAATTTTTGTTGAAAATTTCAATGAAATTTTTTGACAAAAATATATTCTATCAAAAATTTCAATGGAATTCATTAAATAAATAGTATTTTATGACTGTTGTTTTATTACGGAATGATCTGACCTTCAACCGAATAATTTTGTCGAAATTTGTAACAAAAAAAAATTTCGTTGAAATTTCTGAAAAAAAAAATTTCGTTGAAAAAAAAAATTCTGTCAAAAGAATTACTATCGATGAAAAGAAATTCAATGCCTTGCAAAATTTTCATCATTTTCGATGAAAAACTTTCGTCGAACAAATGGCCTTCTCTAATAGTGATAATTAATAGCTGAAACACACATATTCAGCTAAGAATTTACTAATAACTTACTAAATAGTGAACAGCTTGCTAACACATTTATCCTAAACAGTCTTCAATGCACTAAAATTCAGTGAATAAGATTTTTTTTTTTACTTTATCTTGATGATTATAAATTAAGAAATTGGGTTTACTATGTGTCTTTTTAAAGGATATAAGTTGTATCCTTTTAATTTGTTTACTATATGTACTTCCGATAGTACATGATTATAACATGAAAAATTATTTTTTCTTCACTTTTCACGTCAGCTGATGTGACTGAGGAGAGAAAAAAAACTTTTCATGTTATAACTATGTACTACCGAAAATATATATAGTAAAAAAATTAAAAGAACACAACTTACATCCTTTTAAAGCACAAATAATTTTCCCTAAAGAAATTTGTGTACAAGTTTCTTTTGATACAAATTTACAATAAAATACTTCATTTTAGCTATTATAAATGATTAGTTTTTTTATATTTATCGTGATGATTATGAATTAACGAATTTATTAACAATTTAATTTCATTCTAGCTATTAGGAACAAGAAAGCAAGCAATTTAAATACCGATTATGTAAGAAATAATACTTAACATTTTCTATTTGTACTTAGGGGACTTTAAACATTTATTATGAGAAATAGTTACTAATAATTACTTAACATTACATAGAGTCTTCCTTCTTACCTCAGGCCACCACCAAGTTTCCCTTGGCCAAATTTCATCTACATCCCCCAAAATAGTTTACTAACATGACATCATCAAGCTTGCCTACTGAGATTAGGTTTAGTCGCATGTTAGGAACATGCCTTAGATCCTTCAACACAAGTCGGCACCCGACATCCGTGGTGAGTTACATCACGGACACCAACAATCTTACTCGTCACCTAATTTCCCATCTTCATGACTTCGAAATCACCATTTCTGTAAGAAAAGAAAAGAAAACCTTTGTGTGGAATAACGTGAAAGGAGGCACCTGAGTCAACAATCCAGGTGCAATCATCATAAGCTACATTCAAAAAATTATCTTCTCTGAGAAGGAATATCTCGAATTAGCATTGTCAACCACTAGAGTGGTTGGTGCTTTTGTCCTCTTTCTTCTTCGGTACAATTTGATCCAGCTTCACAGTGCCATTCTTTTTATCTTTCTGTAGAGTCTTGCAGTCAGGTTTCCTGTACCTAGGCTTTTCACAGTAGAAGCATTTCAATTCATATTTTGGCATAGATCGACCTCTGAACTTATCATGTCCGGCACGACCCCAGGCATCAGATGTTTCCATGTTCTCACCAACATTTGCCTCAGAGGTGCTTGTCACACCTTGTTCTCTTCTCCTGAATTCTTCATTAAGGATTATGTAAGTTACAACTTTCATTGTCAACTTCTCATCAGGAGCCGAATTTACTTAAAGTAACTACCAGAGTATCTCAACTTTCTGGCAACGAGCTTAAAAGTAACAGGCCTGCATCTTATCATCGACCTTCACCTCAGCTTTGGAAAGCTGATTCATAATTCTTTTGTAAGTGTTGAGGTTCTTAATCATGCTCCTGTCATCCTTGTATTCGAGCTTCACAAATCACCAACCAGGTGTGCTTTGTTCCTGGGAGTCTTCTTCTGGACCATGGACTCCAGCTTCATCCATAACTTGTACGCGTTCGTGAATTCAGACACGTGCTCAAAGAGACTTTTGTTAATATATTTCCTAATCATGGCCACCGCCTTTTTATTCAGGATGTCCCATTCCTTCGTATTCTTTTCTTCAGGTATCTCGGCATTAACAATGGGCTCATACAAGTCTTTGCAGTAGATATGGTCTTCCATCATAGGTCTCTAATATCGTTAGCAGTCAATTTAAACATGTTTCTGTCGTGGGCAACGCCACTGGTCTACATCTTGTCTCTTCACAACCCTTGAACTCAGGCTCTGATACCACTGTTGGGATAAATTGGTCCCTCAAAGTCGGCTAGGAGCTCGGCAATATCAAAAGTCGCCTGTAGTCACCAGGTCGGCCAACTCGCAACAGAAAACAAAAAATTGACAAAAGAGAGAGACAAAGAAGAACACTGTCCAATTTTAATGTGAAAAATCTTCTTCAATGTGAAGAAGTAAAAACCACAGGACACTAGTCCAGAAAATCTTTGAGTATGTCAAAAAAAAGATTACAAGGAGTCAAACTTCCATAGTATTTCACTAGAGGTACAATCAAGCATCACCAATAATAGTGATATTTTCAACCTTCCTTAAAGAGGTCTTACTCAAACTTCTTTCTAGAGGCATTCTAAATTCACTCGGCTCTAACCTTTCTAAAAATCTCTAACCTATTACAAAGGTCTTCAAGCGTATTTATAAGATGAGGAGAACCATTCACCTTCTTCAAGAATATTCTCACAATGATGAGGAGATTGATGTAGTTGGGCTGACTTGAGCCTTGCATCCAATAAGGGTGTGCATGACAACCACTCTATTCTTGAGAACTGTTTCTGAAAAGAAATAATTCTTTTCTATTTCTGTTCCTTGGAACAGTTTCTAAGAAAAAAAATGTGTTTGATAACATGTTTTATTTTTATTTCGAGAATGAGAATTGTGTTTGATAACACAACAAATAATATAAAAAAATAATTCCTACTAAATATAAGAAAACTTGGATCATCACTCTCATTTCCATATGGTGTGGTAGTGGCGACGGCGGCGGTACGGTAGTGGTGGTGGCAGTGATGTGGTGAAGATAGTGGCAGTGGTTGTGACGGCAGTGGCTGCGACGATGGCGGTGGTAGTGGTGAGGATGGTGGTGGTGGAGGTGACGGCAGTGACTGCGACAATGGTGGTGGGTATGGTGGTTGGTGGCGGCAACAATGGTAGCAGTGGCATGGTGGTGGTGGTTGTGAAGGCATCATGGTAGTGGTGGCAATGGCTGCGGCGGTGGTGGCGATGACATGGTGATGGTAGTGGTGGCATTGGTGTAATGGTGTCGATGGTGGTGGTGGTGACGGTAATGGCTGTGACAATGGTGGTGGTGGTTGGTGGCGGCAACGACGATGGTGGTGATGGTAGTGGTTGCGACAATGGTAGTGGTGGTGATGGTAGTGGTGGCGTCGTGGTGGTGGGAGTGATGGCGATAAGGGTGGTGGCAGTGATGTGTGATAGCGATGGTGACGGTGACTGCAGTGATTGTGATGATAGTAGTGGTGGTTGATGGCGGTAGTGGTGATGGTGGTGGTGACGGTGGCGGTGATAGTGGTGGTGGCGACGGCAGTAGTAGTTGTGGTGGTGGTGACGGTGGCATGGTGGTAGTGATGGGTGGAGGTGGTGGTAATGGTAGCGGTGACATCGTGGTGGTGACGACGGCACTAGTAGTACGATGGCGGCGGCGATGCTGGTTGTGACAGTCGTGTCGGGATGATGGTGGTGGTGGTGGTGGTGATGATGGTAGAGGTGGAGAGTGATTGAGAAATATGAGTGTTTCTCATTTTGTGCCCGGGAACAAAAAAAAAAGAAATTTTTTGATTCTTTTTTATGTTCCCCAGCACAAAAATTAAATCGATTCATCCCGGGAACAAAAAAATAAACCGGTTTTACCAAACGAGTTTTCTATCCATTTCTGTTCCCAGAAACAAAAATTAAAAAAAGAATTGATTCCGAGAAAGTTGTCATGCACACCCTAAATGAGAGTGCATGTCAGCATTAATGGAGAAACAACACCTAACAATTTGATCATGTTCAAAATATTAATAAATAGATATATATATTTTAATATTATATAATATATTGAATAATAAATTAAGATAAAATCACAAAAAATTAACATAAAACAACCATATTATATGTCACATGGAGTAAGTGGCAAACATTCGCCCATTCAAGTAATGGATTTTTACTTACTATTCCCGGTTTTCTTCCAAAAATATCAGCATAAGCGAGGACCCTTTTCTCTGATTTGGGTGATATTTTGTTTGGTGAGAGCCTCTATCACCGTGTTAATTAAATCCTATATTACCAGATATATTGTACTCATAAGCAACACGTCTCCAGCTAGCGTTCTCAGATATTTTATATGGTAGCTTTATAGCGAAGCTTTCTTTACATTGTAGAATATTACAGATTCTTGGGTGGGTAACTCTCGCTCTTCTCATGCCTTACTTTATGGGTCGTGATTTAGACATTCGCGTATATGTAAAATTACATCAAGGCATATTTACCAACTAATTCCATCAAGGCAGCAAGAGAAATGCTGCTTCTCAATAAAGCTTAACGAAAATTATTGTGCACAAAGCCTATGATGGCCACTCACTTTTTTATATATTTGTAAACCTTACATTAAATTTACTGTAAAGCTTAACGAAAATTATTGTGCACAAAGCCTATGATGGCCACTCACTTTTTTATATATTTGTAAACTTTACATTAAATTTACTGTGGATCTTACTCATATTATGAGTGTGTGTCTATCATTGCACAAGTTTATCTCAACTTCACTATAACTTAATCTCCAATGTTTCTGGTTAAACTTTTTTTTAGGTGGTTAATGATTTTGGTTATTTGTTTAAATTTAAGGGTTTTATAAGAGTTATGTTGTAGGAAAATTGATTGTGTAATGTTATAGAGATTCGTTTTGCGTGCCTTAATTTTTTATTTATTTTTTTGTTTTAAAAAGTGTGGGCCCCATAAAATGTTGTGAGTGTAGGAAAGTTTGTTGTGTTATGTTAAAGGATAAAAGGAAAACCCTAAATTTAAACACGACCTCATTTAGTTATCAAATTTTTTTTTTTTTTGTACAAGTAGGAAGTTTAAGTGGGGTTAGACACCGGTATCCCAGTAGGGTTAGGGAAGACCCCCCAACCTCTTTGAGGATTTCTGGAAGGGATTACATATCACCCACTAAAAAGTCATCACATCGGCCAGCGGGATTTGAACTCACGCCCTTGAGGGATATGGACCAAACCCTTAGCCAACTGTGCTCACCTTTGTTGGCTTAGTTATCAAGCAGGAAACGTTTGCTTTTTCATTTGAAGTGCTTAGTTATACTTATCATTATGTGGGCATTAAAAAAAAATTATGGTATAAAAAAATGGGAAGGATATTGTGACAACTAAGTTGTGTTACTACCAAGTGACTCCCAATCAATCTTACCGTTAGATCGATTATATTGATCCAACGGTTATATTTATTTCCATCTTTGTATGGTTATGATTTCCCATATTTAATGCTTTCACTTTAAATATGGGGAATCATGACCATACAAAGATGTAAATAAATATAACCGTTGGATCAACATAATCGATCTAACGGTGAGATTGATTGGTAGTAACACAACTTGGTTGTCACAATATCCTTCCCCTAAAAAAATAACTTTTGTTAAAGATCGTATGAAAATCTTATTGATAAATTTGTCAATATAATTTTAATTTTACTCGAAAGTTTAGTAGGTATTAAATTGATTATGAAAGTAAAAAATATCTGTGACTTTCACCTAAGAATTTAAGCTTTTAGATGAAATGATTGTTTTATAATTTAGTTTTCTAATAAACATTTAATTGTAAAATTTTAAGTATAGGTAAGTGAGAGTGTGTATTATGATCCATACATCAAGTTCAATAAACTCTTGCGTGAGAAAATGTGAAAGTGGCATTCATTTAACCACTTGACGTTCTAAGTAAGATGGTTGTTTAATTATATATACTTATATATAATTAAGCACTGAAAGGAAAAAATGTGAGTAAAGTGATCATTTGAAAATAGAATTTTTATTCCTGAACTTATTACAAATTTTTTATGGGATAATATATTATGCCTATCTTTTTTATGCCTAATCTATCTACTTCTCTCTAATATTGTTAAATCTTAATCTCGACTAACCTTCATCATTTCTCTCTCCTTTAGAGATTGTGATCCAACAGTGTTGGAGAAAAAAATAGAGTAGGCATAAAAAAAAGGAGGCAAAATATTAGGGGTGGTAAACGAAATAGGGGCCTTTGGCCCTAATAGTGAAGGCCTGAACTTACATGTCTAAAATTGATTGTTGAAACCAGGTTTGAACTTATATAAAAACTCGTTTAATAAAAAAGTATCAGTCTCCAATTCAAAAGTTCGGCCTTAAAGCCTCGCAGGCTGGCCTAATATACTAACTTTCATTTTCACTTTATATTTTTTATACTATTCATAATAGTCATATTCTCCAATTCAAAAGTGGCATTCATTTATGCTTATACTTCTCATAATTTTTAGTTTTTTTTAAGTTCATTTTTAGATGTAATCTTATTATATTTAAAATTACAAATGCAATTCACATGTGGGAGAATGTTATATTTATGAACTTTTTGTTTATAAAATCTTACAAATTACACTATGTCTGACCAATAAGACACTCTTGAGTAGAGTGACCGGTCAGACATAATGTAGTTTGTAAAAAAAAAAGTTTGTCAATATTACGGTTGGCAAAAATGAGTCAGGGTTGGCTCATAACCCGTGAAAAATGAACCGTTGGGTTGGCAAAAATA
Organism: Gastrolobium bilobum; assembly: GCF_033153095.1. Lineage (NCBI taxonomy): Eukaryota > Viridiplantae > Streptophyta > Magnoliopsida > Fabales > Fabaceae > Gastrolobium > Gastrolobium bilobum. The sequence goes on along the minus strand of NW_026898898.1, from coordinate 508,517 downwards.
AGATGTCAACCCGACTCGAGCCAACTCGAAAAAAATGAGCCAACCCGCGGGTCAAACGGGCCAGCGCGAGGGTTGAGTTTTTTTTATAAAAAATACAAAATATAATATACAAAATGGACAAAACCCACACTCGTTGTCATCGTCTTTCTTCCTTCTCTAAACCTAAGTCCCTAATTTTCTCACATCGCTGCCATTTTTATATTGTTAGGTTGTGCTGGCTCTGTTTGGTTCAAATATCTTACCCACTTGATAGCAAGTGGTTATGATTGTTTCTCGATGTTGGTGTAAATTTATTGAGAAGAAAATTTGAAAGTAGAATATTTTGCTTTTACTTTCTATTTTGTAACTTTCTATTTTGCTTTTTTTATAAACTATTTTGTAAGATGTAACACCCCGTATATATCCGGTAGTGTTATCATTACATCGTATTAAGCGGTGCTTAATTAAAAATACGGAATATTCTTTTTCTTTTCAATAATGACGTCATTATCAATTACCATCTTGATTACTTAATCATTTTCATAAAATATCGCCTGTATGTAAATTGCAATAAGACATCTACTGAAATACCTCAATATATAAATAAGTGTGTATCTAAAATCACGGATCTACAACTCGTAGTCCGGACCGTATCCTGATACATTATTACAACTCCAAATAAAACAAGACATAAACAATACTATGTGTCATGGACAATCTCCATGCTCACCAAATAAACAGCGTAAACAACAAGTCTCAACATAAAACTCCATAACATAAACTGAAGCTATAAGCATATGAGCAGCATGCAAATCCAGCATCCAACATGTCAGCATAAATAACAGCAAATCTAACTCAGCTCCGGCCTCCTGCCGCCTGAGGTCTCAACATTACCTGACCCTGAAATAAGCATTCCCCAAACGTGGGGTGAGATCTCTAAACAAGAAATCTAGTAAGACAAGGGGTCCTCAAGGATCTTCCACCCCAAGCTCACTTACATGTGCAATATAAGTTCTAAAAGCAGTAATATCATTATCAGTTCCAAAACTATGTAGTGCAACAAATATTTATGGCATGTGTGTAATCACTATCTACTGGCTAGAGAAATGTAGGAATCCGTCTATTCCCTGCATGTAGTACAAGGAACACCGCTTGCACCTCACCCACAGCCTCACCCTATTGTATGTTCTACATACTCAGGCTTACCGTATAGGTGGAACACCTCCATACATATCAACAAGGCACTAACATACAATAGCTCAACAACATTTCCAAAACATCAAAAGCATGTAACACACCATGCATATACCATACCCCCATGGGACATGGTGGAACCACAACATGGCTAAACCGAGGACACGAAAGCTTACCTTGCAAGCTAACTATCCAAGGCAAGAGTCAACACTAGCTCAAAGCCCGCAAACAGTACAACCTCAATCTGTTTATACAGTAAGTAATCATCAATAACCATCTATCAAGGTTACATTAAGCGATTAAGGCTTTCCATCTCATTATAAGTCATTTTATGCATTTTCTGCATGAGGTATTCAAATACTCCTCGATGAGTATTCGAATACTCCCTGTCTCCAGAAAGTATTCGATTACTTTCATTAAAGTATTCGAATACTCGCAAGTATCCGAATACTTTCCCCCCCAGTATCTGAATACTTCAGTATCCGAATACCAAACCTTACTGTTTTCGAATACTTTCCAGTATTCGAATATTTCTTCAAAGGTATCCGAATACTTCTCTTCCCAGAAAAGTATTCCAATACTCCCGCAAGGAGTATTCGATTACCATGAACAAGTATTCGAATACTACACGAAAAGTATTCGAATACTTCTTCAACAGAATGCAGAAATTCGAGCCAACTTCTACGTAATCCCAAATTTAAAGGTCCAAAAGCGATTGGGAGTCCAATGACTCCCTAAACAGATATAACCCAACATGTTATGAACCCAGAAACACATTCCTTTACTCAAATGGTTAAGGTTCTTCTTTTTAGTTGATTAAATAAGCTTTAAACCTCAAAATGACAAAGAGTGTTCATGGTATACCTCCAAGGCACCAAAACTCCGAAAATGAGGCACCCAAGGGACACTCTACACAGCACCAAGGTTCTGACTTAAGCAAGACACGAATAGGACTACCAAGCTTGATCCTTTAAGCCAAAAGGTAGCTTCTTGAAGCTCAAGAAACCAAGAACAAGCTCCACTCACACAAACTCAGCAAGAACAACCCCAAAAAAGCCCAATACACAGCAAGCATCAACTCAGAAATGCTTCATAACTCCCTCACACTGTTTACAAGCTTAGTGTTTACAATTCTAGGAAGAAAACTCTCAACAAAGGTGACTTCTTGGTCCCTTTTCATGAGCAAAGGACAAGACTTCAAGGGGAGAAGAGAAGGCTGAAGGGAAGTCAGCAAAAGACTCACGTAGGCAGCCTCCAATATGGCCTAGGGTTTAGTGCCATTAAGCATTTATAGGTCCACTTAAAATACAACACAGTATTAACAATAATAGCTACGCTTAGCATTTTAATCCCAAAATTTGGAATCTGAATCTACTCATTTTTCCAAGAATAATCATATTTTTATTATATTTTTCCGAGCACCTTTCCGGTACGTGCTTTTCATAGCCAGTATCATTTTCTGGCACCAGTTCTCATTATATTAACTTGAAACTCATTTTACAAGTCCTATATAATATTCTAGTAATTATCATGCACTTTTCATAATTTTCTGAGATACTTTTTCGGTACGCATTTATATCGACTAGCATAACCGTTATCTGCACTTTTCCTCCGAAAAGCGACTTTCATCATTCTTAATCACTTACTATAATTATATAAGCCTTATAATAATTATTAAGGTCAATTATGGAATCATTTCCTATTTTTGCATAGTTAATTAATTAAATTCCTTAATTAACGGTGCGAGTTCTTACATAAGGCAATTGTATTATGTAAGCTGATGGAAGTCGCATAGCTGACACATTAATACTACATGTTCATTTAAATAGGCTGAAAATGAGCCAACATGCGAGCCATTTTTGAGCCAACTCGCGTGCCAATTTTTGAGCCAACCCGCGAGCTATTTTTTCAAGTCAATCCACGAGCCATATTTTTTAGCTAACCCACGAGCCAACCCTAATCCAACTTGGGTAGAGTTGGGTTGAGTTTTCTGGCTAATTTTCTTTCAGCCAATCCTAATCCAGCTCCTTTTTTTTTTTGGATTGCATGCGAATTGAGCCGGATTGGCCCGTTTTGCCAACCCTAGTCAATGTAACCCTACTCTTCACATATACCTACTAATTTATTTATAAAGTTGGCCTTTCGAATTCACATATACATTATGGGATATGATATTGTAACAACCAATTAGTTTTACTACCAATATTACTACCAATCAATTTTACAGTTAGATCGATTATTTTGATCCAACTGTTATATTTATTTCCATCTTTGTATGGTTATAATTCCCCGTATTTAATGTGAAAGCATTAAATATGAAAAATCATAACCATGCAAAGATATAAATAAGGCTTCGCTTTTTCTGCAGTTACTGCAGATAAGTTATCTGCAACAAGCCCAATACAACGTCGTTTTGGGACGGAAATCATGGTGTTTTTGTAATTTTAATTTATTACAGGGTTATTATAGTCTTTATAATTATTATTTTTTTAATATTTCAATCTCAAAACGACGTCGATTTGGGAGTAAATGCAGATAACTTATCTGTACTAACTGCAAAAATATTTTTCTGTATAAATAAATATAAAATATTAAATATGAGGAATCATAACCATACAAATATAAAAATAAAATATAACCGTTGGATCAACATAACGATCTAACGATAAATTAATTGATAATAACATTGATAGTAACACTAATTAATTGTTACAATATCTTTTCCGATACATTATTATCACATTAATTATCTTTATTATCCTTTCCCACGTCACTTGTTCCTTTCCCCGTCATCTCGTGCCACCTCATCACGCACAACTTCCTCCATCTGCGTTAGCCACGTTGTCTTATTTGAAAGGTTAGCTCCAGCTTTGATTATTTATTCTAGAAAACATGTTTATGTTTTTTTTAAGAAAAACAGTTTTATGTTTTTTTAAGAAAAACAATTTATAATATTGTTTTGTGAAAATCAATTTAAAAATAATATTTATTTTATGAATTTTAAAATAAAAATAAATGATCATCTTTTTTTTTTTATGATTCTATTCCTGAATTATCTATATAATTACTCTTAGGGCAGGCAAAAACCTTTTAAATTGTCCGTTTGTATTATTAAAATTCAATAGAGTTAAAAACCTTCGCAAAAACAAAGAGTCATGGGACAAGTACGTGATAATCCTACAACATACCATAGAGTCAAGGCTCAAGTGGCTTTATGACACCTTCATGTTATAAAAAGCCAGAAACTGCATTAAATTTATTCGCAGAAAAAAGCTATTTGAGGATTAAGGAGAAGCCAGAGATGAATAGCACACCCTCAAGTTCCATAGTTACAGTAACTGTTCTCTTTTTGAGGATCTTTACCTTTGTGTTCCTTTTGATTGCGCTCATACTCATTGTCATAGACAAGTTTGAAGATACAAGTGATTACCCAGAAGACACATATAATGAAACAGAGGAACTCAACTTCAATTTTTTGCATGCTTATCGGTAAGCGCTGTAATTTGTATTTCTCCATTTTATTATCCGATCGAGCTAATTAATCTTCTCATCTATAATACGACTTTGACCTTTATATGACTAGCAATGTGAGATTTTTACCTTTGTGTATTGCTAGACAAATGCTAAACGTTTTGTCATCCATTTTTGCACTGGACATTCGTTTTTGGAATGATCTAGACATATTTAGCCCATTTTAATTTTTCTTTCTTTTAAAAGATGTTTATATATATATATATATATATATATATATATATATGGGTTCGCTTTTTCTGCCGTTACTGCAGATAAGTTATCTAATACGACGTCGTTTTGGGACGGAAATCATGGTATTTTGTAATTTTAATTTATTTTAGGATTATAATAGTATTTATATTTATAATATTTTAAGATTTCAATGCCAAAACGACGTCGTTTTGGGAGTCAATGCAGATAACTTATCTGCATTAACTGCAGAAATATTTTTCCATATATATATATATATCTTTAACGTTTCTACAGTGAATGTAGAAAAGCTATCTACATTTTTTCTCAAAACGATGTTGTTTTGGGTTGAAAAACTAAAAAATTATAATGAAAAAGACTATTATAACCCTGAAATAAATTTTAATTATAAAAATTCCTTGATTTTTGCCTCAAAAATGACGTCTTTTTGAGCTCACCGAAAATAATTTAATTCCATTGACTTGGAGAAATCCTTTACTCATAAATGAATTCTTGAATATCAACTTTTGAAAAAAAAAAAAAACTTATAAGAAAATCAAATCCAATTTTTTTAATAAAACAATTTTTTTTTGGCTCTAACGAAAATAGAAATTAAAAATCAAATAATTTTCTCAAAATCAATATTCACCCCAAGGCCATACCTAGGGGAATTTTTAAAGTGATCCCGGCCTATTTCTTTAGAGTGGTCCTTTTTCTATTTTTGGAAAAATGGGCTTCCCTTTTTGCCTCTCACTTTTTTAAAAATTCTCTCTAACCCCCGTTCTTTTCTGCTTTTGGAATGTTCCATGTGTATCGGGTCTACCAAAATAAAGCTCCATACCTAGCCCCAATCTCAATAACCCTCTCATCATAGGGTTGACAAAATGGCTCGGCTCGGCTCGATAGACAGAGTTTTATAACTCGCCTAGCCCGTCATCTTTGGGCCAAATTTTTTGGTTTTTTATTTTTTTAAATATAAAATAGGTTCAGACTAGTAGATCGAATTTTTTAACCCACTCTCAAAAGCGGGATGGGACAAACTGATATATTTTTTTATAGTTGATGGCAAGGCAAGGCAGAAACAGCCGTTTGCTTTGTCACCTCTACCCACCACCACCGTCATCTTTGTCGCCATCGTCGCTCCCACCCCGTTGTGGTTGCTGGAACCACTAGATTTTATTTTCATAATTTACTTTCATATGTACATGTCTTTTTCAATAATTTTATACATAAAAAGTGTTTTTTAATTTTAATATCTAAATAATTTTTTAGTTAAATAAAAAAGAACCCGTTGTACTATATCCGATTAAATGACTATTACTCATAGGTTCATTTCAATTCAAATTTTGATAAATTCCGAAATCGGACTTGGAAACATCATTGTCTCGTCCTCAAATATATTGAGTCACATTAAAAAAGAGCGTAGGAAATGTAACAAAAAAAAAGAGTGTAGGAAAAGGTGAGTATAATTTGAATATCAGAAAAATATTTCTTCAGTTAATACAGATAAGTTATCTGCGTTTATTTTTAAAATGACGTCATTTTGAGATTGAATAATTAGAAAATTATAATTATAAAGACTAAAATAAATTAAAATTATAAAAATATAATAATTTTCATCCCAAAATAATGTTATATTAGACTTAACGTAAATATAACTTATTTACGGTAACCGAATAAAAGTTGAACCCTTTAAATATATACAACAAGGGAGAAGTAGAATTATTTTACTAAAAATGTGCTGTTCAATATTATTTTGGGATTAGTGAAGACTTTATCAATGAAATAACCAAAATACCCTTTGCGACAAAGACGGGGTCCTACTCCTACCGAAAAGAAGCGGCTCCTTCATTAGTGACTCTTACGGTCCCTTACTTCCTCAGAAATCATTAGTAAAGTCATCGAAATAGATTAAAATAACATTAAAAAAATCATATTGTTTTGTTCTTTCCTTCTTTACTAATTAACTAGCTACAATTTTGAAAATTTAGATACATGTTATCCACAATAGTCATCGGATCTGCGTATAACCTCCTGCAAATGGCGCTCTCAATCATCAGTTTGGTCACAGGAAACCGTGTATTTAGGGGTAATGGTGGCTATCTATTTGATTTTCTTGGTGACAAGGTACATCATGCTATAACAAATCTTCTAGCGTATGCAATATTGTTGTTCTACAGATTAAATTAAACAACCTTTGCATTATTTCCTTGGACAGATTATATCATTCCTTCTAATTTCCGGTTCAGCTGCTGAATTTGGTTTCTCTCTAGATCTGCCAAGGATGTACGAATTAAATCATTCCATGAAGTCCTTTTTGGAAAATGCAAACATCGCAGCTAGTCTTCTTCTTATTGGATTTCTGCTCACTGCCATCGCATCAATTTTCTCTTCGTTTGCTTTCCCAAAGAAAGCTTAACTTCATGCAGAAGATGATGTTCACGGATATTTTGATTCTTTTGACCCTTCTCTAGTTTGGTTTAGTTCGATTTCTTTGGTGTTCAATCAGTTGAAAGTTACGGTGGATTTGTATCTTCCTTATTTATCTATATTATTCCTTCATAAGATACGCAACAAGTGTATTAGTTTTTCTCTTGCTTTTGTTTCTATTTAATCCAATGCAGAGGTTTAAATTTATAATCTCGTGTATAAAAATAATTCTCACCAATAAGCCACACTAGTGATTTTTCTCCACTTTTATATCTTTATTCTCTTATCAATAAGTTATAGGAATTTTTTTAAAAATGCCCCTAAAGTTTCTCTATGCCCTTAACCTTTTTTTAAAACAATAATGCCCTTAATGTTTAGAACAAGAGAAAAATATGTATCATTTTAAACGACGTAAAATTATATCATTTTAAATGAGAGAAATAGATAGACAGAGGAGGAGAGAGATAGGACAAAAAAAATAAACATGTGAGTCCCACATCTTTGTGAGAGTAAAATGATATATATAAGTTGTGTCATGTAAAATGACAAATATTTTCCCCCTCCGTTATCCTGAAATAACATCTTATATTTTATCGCATCGTGACTATTTTACCCTCCAATTGTCTAAAAACATTAAACAATATAGTTTGGCTTCTGCCTTAATTTCCCCCCAAATATTAGGATTCCTTCATGAAGAAGCTTTTACATTCATTTTTCCCTATTTAATTGATATTTTTTTTTAAGCTTTTTATTTAAAAACTACACTATGTACTTTGGGAGTATAAGCACTTAAGTGTATACTCCCCATAATGCATAGTGATATTTGTAAATATAACTTACTCCAAATAAAAAATATTTTCTGTCTTGAAAAAAAGGAGTATGCATCAAATACAAAGGAGGTTTCTAAATAAAATAGACCTATGTTGGCCTATATATCCAACGTAATATAAAGAAACCAGGGCCATTCAAAGAGGTGATATTGGATAGAATGGGAACAGATGAATATAGAGAGATTGTGAGAGTTTTAGAATTTGAGAATATTGGGAATATTGAAAGGAAGATGAGGAGAAAGGAAACAAACAAATATTGGGCTGAAATGTTTAAGCCTGCCTCTTTCTTCCAAAATAATAATAATAACAGATGGGCCTAAAGTGGAAATTTGCTCTCAGGGCCTTTAAAGCCCATTTGACTTTAAAATTGTTCAGATTGTCTATGAGATTTTTTTTCTTGTTTTTTCATGTGAAAAAATAGAATTTATTATATATTCTAATTAGAAATAAGATCCGTAACAGAAAAATAAAAAATGAATAAAAAAATATTTTTAAAGTAGATAAAGTTAAAAAAAGAATAAGATAAATTTTTATTTTTGATAGGATTATTTAGATTTGACTTATTATTTGATTAGCCGTGTTTTATTTTTCTCAATAACATATTGTAATTTTAAAAATATGTGTTTGGTTTATTTTAAAATGGTTAGCATCCTTTATAAATATATATATATATATATATATATATATGAGCTAATAATTTAAATGATGCTAAGTTGAACTATATATAACCTAGTTCAATACTATAAACACCAAAAAACTTTTGTCAATTAAAATAATAGTTGACAAATGCGTTAGCATTAGCAATGATTCTTTTTCTGCTGTGTTTTGATTTGGAGTACATTAATAAACAAGAGACAGGCTTTCAATAATATTATATTGTAAATATAATAATGAAAATGTATGCTTGGCGTTTCTCTCTTTTCAATGAAGCTACAAAGTACGAACAACTTGGTTGCAGTTTCACACTGTTGACCCATACGAAAATGTAATCGCGTCAATAAAGCTTACACATTTTTTTATCAAATGATTTTATGACATTTTTCTTCAAATAATGATAAGAGAAGACGATGCACTTAATCCTCGGTTAACTTATATTAAAATTATAAAATAAGTAAATATCACATGAATTTTACTAATAATTTTAAATTCAGGTAAAAAATATAAAAAATTGAAAGAGAAAATTACTTTAAATTATTTCTCAAAATGTACTTTCTTTATTTTGGACAAACTACATATGTCTCTCACAAGAGATAATCTTAATTGAACCTGATAAAATTCATATTATGATGAGGCTAACTCTTTCAAATAATTTTTTTTTTTTTTGCATTCACATAGAATTGAATCCAAGACCTAACTTAAATAAAATCAAGCATGTACCACTTGAATCAATTCCTTCTTCTCTCAAAATGTACTTTAATTTAATATATAATGGTGAATTAATTTTTTAAATAAGTGAAATTATTCATCGCTTAATTTTATAGGTGTAATTGTTTGATGAAGTGTATAAAGTTCTACAACACACTATTATGTAATGCAAATGTCTTAATTCTTATAGATACAATTTACTTGTTATCAGAGCTAATTATATATTATACATTATATAGCTTTCTACAAAGAGCCATTCCGAAGAGGTCAGATCTTCAAACCAAACTACATGTACAGTTTGTTTTTATGTAGTTTTTCGCTCTTCGTAGTTTGTTTTTAACAGGTAACAATAAAATTTCAATTCCGTAATTGGTTTGCTGTAGAATGTTTATGTACTCATTTTTTTTACAATTTGATTCTATGTAAATATTAGTCACAATTTTTGGTTAAAGATTCACGGAACGTGCAAGTCCTACACGATCTATATATATGAAATTGAAAAATAAAAAATAAAAAAAGTGATATCGAATCAAAGTCATGTAGTAAATATTACTCAAGACACAAATGCTCCAGCTAATTAATAAGTCTACCAATATGTGAAGTCAATGATATCAAAGAATGAGAGCTTTCGTAGAAACTTTTAAGCAACCACAGATTTTAGTCAATGAATTGGTTCAGCACGTTGTAATGGCACCATTTTCAAGTCACCCATTTTTATTTTATTCCAATTCATTCTATCTATCTACTTGGCCAATTGACTTTGCCCTTATCCTAGGTAAAGGGGACTAGCTAGAACACCATAATGTTATAAAAGGCAAGAAGTTGCACCTACTTTCTTCGCAGAGAAAAGAGAAGTTTTTTTGAGTGCTAATTAGAAGCCTGAGATGGATAGCACACCCTCAAGTTCCACAGTTTCAAGAACTGTCCTTCTCCTTTTGAGGGTCTTAACCTTTGTGTTCCTTTTGATTGCGCTCATACTCATTGCCATAAACAAGCAAACTGAAGACACAAGTGATGGCCCAACGGAAGCCAAGTTCAATGATATCCATGCTTATCGGTAAGCTTTGTAGTTTGTATTTCTACATTTATATTATCTGAGCTATTTAATGTTCTCATCTGTAATTCAACTTTGACCTTTATATAACTAGCAATTGAGAAGGATTTCTACCTAAATCTAGTTATGATTAAGAATTGGTTTTCAAATACTTTATACAGTTGTATTTGTTGCTAGGCAAATGTCAAAATTTGTCATCTACTTTTACCTTGCATTAGACAATCATCTCATGTTAGTACTGTAGAAACGACCAATAAGAGTGATCCTTGTCAGATAATATATTTCCTAAAATAAGCAACTTTTTTTTCAGAATACGGAAATAGAACCTCTCATGTTAAAAAAACATGACATTGTCATGTGTAAAGATCACAACTATACAAAGATGAATCAAATTATGATTTTGTAATTACTTATTTCAATATTTTTTCTCTCTTTCTTTATTATCATTGATCCACCTTTCTATGATTATGATTACTCACATGACCATATCATATTTTTTTAACACAAGAGGATCCAGATACCTGAAATACATAGTTTGTAATTTTATTTTGAACTACCGTTGCACTGATGACTCAGTGCAACAGATGTACGAAAGATTTTTTTCTCGTACACACACAAAAAAGTAAATAGGATCCACTAAGGAGAAGACAAAGAATAGGTCCCATCAACTTTTTTGTTTGTTATGAGATAATTTTGTCTCATGCAACATGAGAAATGCATTCCCTTTAAATTAGTATAAAAAAAATCATATAGTTTTTGTACTTTCCTTCTCTATTAACTAGCTACAATTTTGAAAATGTAGATACATGATCTCCACGATAGTCATTGGGTTTGCATATAATCTCCTCCAAATGGCACTCTCAATCTTTAGTGTGGTATCAGGAAACCGTGTATTAAGCGGTGATGGTGGCTATCTGTTTGATTTCTTTGGTGACAAGGTACATTATTCCATAACAAATCTTCAAGTTTATATAATAATGTGGTTCGACAAAACTAAATATTCTCTTTGGCCTCAATATATATATTCATTTTAAACAACCTTTGCATTCTTAATTTCCTTGGACAGATTATATCATACCTTCTACTTTCGGGTTCAGCTGCTGGATTTGGTGCTTCCGAAGATCTGCACACTTTATTCAAATCAATAGATCTTCCCTTCAACTCCTTTTTTGAAAAGGCAAACGCCTCAGCTAGCCTTCTTCTTATTGGATTTCTGTTCACTGCAATAGCATCAACTTTCACTTCCTTTGCTTTGCCAAAGAAAGCTTAGCTTATTGCAGAAAATGATGTTCATTTATTATGATTCTTTCTTCCTTCACTAGTTTGCTTCAGTTTGTATCCTTTGGTGATCAATCGTGACTTCTTGTGGATTTGTATCTTCCTTAATTGTCGATATTTTTTCCTTCCTAAGATCTGTCGCAATTGTACTTGTTTTGATTTATTTATAAATAGAATGGATTTATTTTAAAATATTGAATATACAAAATATTATACATGTGAGTAATTGCTTTCCTAATAAAAAGCTATTTATTTTTAAAAAAAAATAAGATACAAATGTATCCTTTAATATCACAAACAGAGCCTGTATCAAAAAAAAAAAAAATCACCAACAGAGCAACACACCATTGACCACTTATTTGAGCTTGCAAGGCATGTGTTCCTAGCAATGACTTACAGATGAGCATAAGCAATTTTAGCAACATTTCAACCTATGTAAATAGAACCATTGTTTCCGTTGTTCCTTTTCTTCCATGCTCATTTGATTTGTGATATTGCTTCACTAAAGAAATACTGTCATACTGGTACGGGTTTTATAAATGATTCATCCTTAATGGCCAAAATAATAATGATAACAACATCAAAAACAACAATGCACACTACTGTTGCTATTCGAGTGCAGACTGGGATTATTTTGTTGAATTTTTTTTTTTGGAAACACAAAAAAATAAAAAAAAATAAAAATTTCAACAAAATGAATAGTCAGGCTTGAGGCTGCTTAAAAAATGAATGATGAAACTGTCCATTCTACACAATAACCTTACCCAAAGAAAAAAAAATTGCTCTTCTCAGTTCTCATTATTACTTCTTCTTCTTTTCCCTTCACACTGTAATGCATTTATTAAATAAGTCGAAACGAAATGACTTCAGCTGCTCTCAGCGGGTCTAGGAGAAGTGTAAGAACTCGCATCGTTAATTAAAGAAGTTAATTAATTAATTATGAGAAATTAGGAAATAATTTCGTAATTGACCCTAATAATTATGATAAGGCTTAAAGAATATTGGTAAGTAATTAATAATGATGAAAGTCGCTTTTCTGACGAAAAGTGCAGATACCGATTCAGTTACTCAGTATAAATGCGTACCAATAAAGTATTCCTAAAAATTATAATAAGTGCATGAATATACCTAGAATAATATATAGGAATGTGATTTCAAGTTTCAAGTTAAAATAATGAGAACTGGTTCCAGAATTGATACTGACTATGTAAAAGCGCGTACCGAAAAGGTGCTGCAAAAAATAAAATAAAAATATGAAAAATCTTAGAAAAATGAGTAGGTTCAGAATCCTAAGTTTGGGATTAAAATACTAAGCGTAGATTTTAGCGCTAATACAGTGCGATTAAAACTTAAGTGGCCTATATATTGCCTTGGCACACACTTCTAGGTCAGATTTTGTTGCTTCATACGTGAAGTTTCTGAGGTGAGCTGCTGCCACCCTCTTCCATGGCCTTCCTTGCATGAGAAACTCTCCAAGTCACCTTTTTTCTTTGATTTCTTCATCATCTCTAAACAAGTAAACACTTGGGTGTGAGTCTTAGTGAGTGGGAAAGGAATCATCTTCTGAGTTGTGGGTGTTGTGCGTGTGTTGAGAAGGGGATGACTTCCTGGTGTGTGTTGTGAAAGCCTTTGTCTTGGTGTTTTGAGCTTCAAGGAGTGGCCTTTGATAAGAAAGGACCCTTCTTGGTATGTCATTTTCGTGCTTTGTGAAGTCAGAATCTTGGGAGCTTCATAGAGAGCTCCAAGAGCATTCCTTTTCTGTTTTGAAGCCATGGGTAAGTTGTTAAACTTTGATCATGAGTTTTCTTTACTCAAAGGTTGAGTCTTGGCATGTTAATGAGTTAAACAAGTAACCAACCAGTATATGAACCTAAAAGAGAATATAAATGCATGCTTGGACGTTCTAGTGGGTTAAAAGTTGAATCTTTGGAGTGATATCTCGCGAAATGCAGAAACTGCATTCTGTCGCAAAATATCCGGATATGGGGTCTTGTGATATCCGCATATGGATATCCGGATATGCGATATCCAGATATGTCTCTGACAAATATCCGGATATTCTGGGTTTTCGAGAACAGTAGCGGTACTGTTCATACAGAAGGCTGTTTTGGGTTTGTGGACCCTAGATTGCTGAAGTTGAACTTCTGTATCACTTAAGCTAAGTCAGAATCTATGTGATTAAGGGCTTATGAATTTGTGAGAAGCCTAAAGACATGAAACGCAAAGGAAATGTGTGGTCTTTATATCGTATGCTTGTTGTGCTTGAATATTGATATAATCATTGGTCCAAACAGATTGTGATTGTGCTGTGTGTGGACTTTGAGCTTGGTTGGACTCTTGACTTGGATAGTTAGCTTACAAGGTAAGTTTTCGTGTCCTCGGTTTAGCCATTGTTTGTTCCACCATGTCCCATGGGGAGATGGTTATATGCATGATGTGTTTTCATGTACTGTTTTATTAAAATGCTATTGAACTGTTAAGTGCAATTGCTTTATGATATGTATGTGGTGTTTCACCTAGACAGGAAGCCATGGGGTGGTCCTGTGGGCGGGTACAGCATGGGCATGTACCGTGTGGATAATAGACGTATTCCTACACTTCTCTGATCAGTAGAATAGTTATAACACACATGACATGATTATCTGCTGCATTGCACTGGTTTTGGAACTGATATTGAATTACTGCTTTTAGAACTTATATTGCACATGTAAGTGAGCTTGGGGTGGAAGATCCTTGAGGACCTCTTGTCTTACTGAGATTTCTGTTTAGAGATCTCACCCCACGTTTGGGGCACTATTTTCAGGTTCAGGTAGTGTTGGGTTGAGACCTCTAGCGGCAGGAGCCGGAGCTTAGCTGATATATGCTGTTTATGATGATTATGCTTGGATGCTGGTTTATGCCTGTTGTTATTTTGCTGTTAGCTTTATGATTATGTTGCTGTTGTTGTTGAGACCTTGTTGGGCTTGTTGCCTTATTTGGTGAGCATGGGGATTGTCCATGCCATGTTGACTTGATTATGTCTTAGTTTAGATTCAAGTTGTAATAATGTATTAGGATTATGTCCGAACTATGTGTGTAGTTCCGTGATTTTAGATACTCACTATTAATTATATATTGAGGTATCTCAGTTAGCTGTCCTTTGCAATTTTCATACAGGCAATGTTTTATGAAAAGAATTAAGTAATCAACTTGGTAATATTAATGACGTCATAATGGAAAGTAAAAAGTTATTCCGCATTTTAAATTAAGCGTTGCTTAATACGACGACATGTTAACAAACCGAGTATACACGGGGTGTTACAAGAAGCATGTGACAGGGACTATCACGAAGGGGCTAAGTTAGACCATTCACATCGAATTGGGTTTTTGGGTCTTTTCATTTATATGAACTTCACTTAGTGACTCATCATACTTGAATATCATAATAATATCTCTACAAGTATGCTCAACATTTATATGTTCCCCCTCAACCAAGTACCTAAGCCCAAAATACTCAACCCGCCACTAGTCAATCATGGCTAGCCAGAGTCCAATTCGACTCTGATATCACTATCAGACGAATCTACTAGAGGAGCTCATGGTGGGAAACCACCGCCAAAGATCGGAATTATATTACATGCGCAATTAGTATTAACAAAAACTGAAAGATCGGAGTTATAGGGCCCAATTTTTTATTTTACGCAAAAACTCCAATTGCCTGGTATTCCAAGTTGACGGTGGCTATATTTGTTTTTTTTCACGAGATTTTTAGATGGCTGAACAGTTTATGCGTTGAGACTTGAGATTATTCATTGTAGATTTATGATGGGGTGTAATACTATGAGTCATGAAGTATTTCAATATAATAGTATCAAAGCTCAATGGAGTAAGGGGAGGTGCCTCACGGTTTGATGGCTCTTGGGTTAGAGTAATTAACAAATGATGTGTAAAAGCTCGAGCTAAAGAGAGATATTTATAGGTTTATTGTTTGTCATTTTAAAAGATATAAAGTTATATTCTTTAATCCCTTGTAATCATGTATTTCAAGAATATATAATTATAATATAAAAATTATTTTTTCTCTTTTTTACGTCAATCGACAAATTCGTAAAAAGTTGTTGAAGAGAGAAAAAAAAATAATTTTAATATTATAATTATATATTTTCCAGAGTACATAGTTATAAAGAATAAAAAAAAATATTTTTATATGCTTTTAAAGGACACATTTTTTTCTGATATTTATAGGTGAATTTTTTTTTCCCAATAATAAGTAAGAGAATGAGTCATAATAACCCTAATATATCTGAGACAAAGTATACTAACATGAACAAAAAGTGAGATCTTTCACAATAAGGATTAAACGTATTATTTATTCTTTTATAACTTAAAAGTCTCATTTTGTTTACCAAAAAAAAAAAGTCTCATTTTCGCCATACATGACAGTTCTGACGTTTAATATGAGCAACGCCGATCCATTGGACCGGCTAGAGTTACCAATCCAAAATAGAAACCATTCTCTACGCTCCCACTACAAATAAATTAAACCTCATGAATGAAAGAACGATTAAGATTGGGGTAAATTGATCCTTTCGTGTAGACAGACAGCCGGATTAAGGTTTGGAAATTGACGTGACTAGCAGCCATCTAGGGTGTGCATTTTGATTCAAATCAATTAAGCTTTTAAACATTATAATTGTTTTCTTTCAGACAAGAGGTGTATTTGAATATGAGCATTGTTCCTAAATAAAGAGACCATTGAGGTGATTGAGCAAACTATTGGAATTAACAACTTGTCTCCAGATGTCGCTCATTTCCGAATCAACTGTTCATTATTTTATTCCGAATCATTCTACATATCTACTAATTGACTTATTGTCTTTGCCCTTATCATATAGGTAAACGGGGCTTGCTAGAACACCCTCATGTTATAAAAGGCAAGACGTTGCACCTACTTTGTTCGCAGAAAAAAAGAAGCTTATTGAGTGCTAAGGAGAAGCCTGAGATGGATAGCACACCCTCAAGTTCCAGAGTTTCAAGAACTGTCCTTCTCCTTTTGAGGGTCTTAACCTTTGTGTTCCTTTTGATTGCGCTTATACTCATTGCCATAAACAAGGTAGCCGTAGACATAAGTCATCGCCAACTTGAAGTCAAGTTCAATGATTTTCATGCTTATCGGTAAGCATTGTATTTTGTATTTCTACATTTATATTATCCGAGCTTTTAGGGTTCGTTTGGACGATTTTTTTTTTTTAAAGAAAAATGCTTTTAACTTAAAATCTGTTTAGACGTCTGCTTTAATAGGAAATAGAAGTCACAAAAAAAATTAAAAATATTTTTTTTTTGGAAACTAAAAGTTTTAGATTCTAAAAAAGACAAGAATCAAAAGTCAAATTATTTTAAAAAATCTAAATAACTTTAGCTTTTTTTAAGAAGCACTTCTAAAATAAGAAAGATATAAAAAATACTTTTTTTAAAAGGTGAAAGAAACTGACTTTTAGTGTTCTCATCTATAAGTCAACTTTGACCTTTCTATAACTAGCAATGTGAGAAGGTTTTCTATCCCAAACTAGTTATGATTAAGAATTGGTTTTCACATAGTTTATTCGTTTATATATCTTGCTAGGCAAATGCCAAAATTTGTCATCTACTTTTGCATTGCGTATTCGTTTATAGGTTAAATTAAAGGTTATAGTACACTCATATTGTATGAGAGTAATATAATTTTTTATAGATCCGCTGATTTTTGTGTCTATCTTTTTATTTTTTTTATAAATAATGAGACACACCACATAATTATATTTATAACATGAAATAATATATCTCTTATTGTATAAGAGTAATATAACCCTTAAATTAATAAAAAAAATCATATAATTTTTGTTCTTTCCTTTTTGAAAATGTAGATACATGATCTCCACGATAGTCATTGGGTTTGCATATAACATCGTCCAAATGGCACTCTCAATCTTCAGTGTGCTCTCAGGAAACCGTGTATTAAGCAGTAATGGTGGCTATCTGTTTGATTTCTTTGGTGACAAGGTACATTATTCCATAACAAATCTTCAGGCTCATGTAATAATAATAGGTTACCAAAAAAAAAAAATGTTCGACAAAAGTAAATATTCTCTTTGGCCTCAATATATATTTATTTTTAAGGGTTAATTGTTTTACCAGTTACTGCAGGGAGAAGGATCCATTTACAATTTTTTTTTTTTACAAATTACATTAAGTATGATCGGTCATACACTCTTGATTGAAGTAGTATGACCGGTCATACTTAGTGTAGTTTGTCAAAATTTATAAAAAAAAAATTATAAATATAACATTCTTCTTGATGGAGAAACAATTAACTTTTCCACTAAGAGAATAAAGTATGGAGTCAACCAATTTTTTTTTAAAAAAAAAAATGGAATTTTCGATGTCTATGCTCTGCAGGGTAATTGTTTCTCTTGAAGCAGGAGAAACGGGTAATTGTTTCTCTTGAAGCAATTGACCCTTATTTTAAACAACCTTTACATTCTTAATTTCCTTGGACAGATTATATCATACCTTCTACTTTCGGGTTCAGCTGCTGGATTTGGTGCATCCGAAGATCTGCGCAAAATATTCCATTCAATAGAACTTTTCAAATCCTTTTTTGAAAAGGCAAACGCCTCAGCTAGCCTTCTTCTTATTGGATTTCTGTTCACTGCAATAGCATCAACTTTCACTTCCTTTGCTTTGCCAAAGAAAGCTTAGCTTAATTCTGTAAATGATGTTCATGGATTATGATTCTTTCTTCCTTCACTAGTTTGCTTCAGTTCGATTCCTTTGGCAATCAATCAATTGTGACTTGTGGATTTGTATTTTCCTTATTTGTCTCTATTTTTTCACTCCTAAGATCTTCCCCAATTGTACTTGTTTTGATTTATTATAAATAGAATGAATTTAAAAGAAAAAATGTGTATCATTTTAAAGAATATAAAATTGTGTCATTTTAAGGTGAGAGAAAAAAAATAGATCATGGGAGAAAGAGAGTGCAATAAAACAATAAAGATGTGGATCCTACTTTTAATTAGAGTTAAATGACACAAGTTGTATTATTTAAAAGGACAAATAATTTTCTCTTAAATTTAAAATATTGAATATTATTATTTAATTATTTATGTACAAAATATTATACATGTGACTATGTGAGTGATTGCTTTCATAATAAAAAGCTAATTCTTCTTAAAAAAAATAAGATACAAATGTATCCTTTAATATCTCAAACAGAGCAACACACAATCGACCATTTATTTGAGCTTGCAAGCATGTGTTCCTAGCAATGACTTATAAATGATTCAAGCATGCTGGCATGGGTTTTATAAATGATTCATCCTTAATGGCCAAAATAATAATGATAACAACAACATCAAAAACAACAATGCACACTACTGTTGCTATTCGAGTGCAGACTGCGATTATTTTGAAGAGGCTGCTTAAAAAATGAATGATGAAACTGTCCATTTTGCACAATAACATGAACCAAAGAAAAACAAATTGCTCTTCTCAGTTCTCATTATTGCTTCTTATTCTTTTCCCTTCACACTGTAATGCATTTATTAAATAAGTCAAAACGAAATGACTTTAGCTGCCAATTGTACAATGTGACCATCACACGTATATAGGATTTGCATTGTTTGCACCAAACCAACACCAAAAACAACAAACCATGGGCAATTATTTCCATTAGTAACTACACTGAATAAGGAATTCCATCAGTTGACAAAAAACTAAAAACAAATAAATCGTCTAATTTCCCTTTGAAATTAAAGAACATTCTGAGCAGTCCTTCCCTATGGAACCCTACCTTTTCCAATACCCTCTGGGAAGCCTTGTTCTCTACAAGAGTGAAAGCCTGCAACCTTCTCAGATGAGGGAACTCTTGGAAGACTTGGGACAAAACAATCTTCAGTGCTGTGGTGGCTATCCCATGGCCCCAATAGTTGAACCCTAAAGCATACCCCAAATCTGCTTTATACCTATCATCACCACGCCAAGGAAGCACCCAAACAATCCCAATGGACATGTCATCAAGGCATATTGACCTTCCCAATGGGTGAATGTATTCATCTCTAATGAAAGCCAAAGCCTCTACCCTTGAACCACAAGTCTCCATTCTAGCATTCTTAGTTACTCTATCATCTCCTGCCCATAATAATACATCATCAACATCGCTTAGCTTGAATGGCCGTATAGAGATCCTTGACAAATCTATTGCCATAACCAACTAACTATAGATAAATGCTGTGTCTCTATATTAATATAGAAAATGATAATCTATAGCAGAACCAGACATTAATCAAGATAATTGTTGGATTATTTCTCTTTAATTAGATACAAATTCCAATGCGTGGAAGAATGAAAAGGCTTCATGGAAAAATGAAAGGACTTCGTGAGAGAACGAAAAGTCATATTGAACGTGGTAATGAAAGGAAATTTTTTTCGTGTCCTTCATGTAGATATATTTCTCCAATCTCAATTTCAGGGGGTTGTATTTATGTTAAGCCTCAAAAGATATGTTGCATCAACTATCTCAAGCCCTTCATCAAATATGCCCTTTCTATTTATTGACAGGTCTTTCAAGCTTTGCTTTATACATTCTACACCAATTGTTACTGCTTTATAGGTTTCCACCACTGGTTTTACTTTTAAGAATTTTCAAACCCCCCCTACCCCCAAAAAAAGAATTATTTTCACCCTCACACTGAACAATCATGGCTCTGCCACTGCCTACCAGTACCACATACTTAATGATATCTTCACTATCTTTCTCTCTCCCACCATATCAGGCAAAAGAAGAGACCTAGTTTAGGTTGATAAATGTTTTATTGAATTTGTTTCAATATCTTATATTTATATTTCAACATCAATATACTAAACTATTGCAAATTAATCAAAAAGGAAAATTCCAAACGCAAGTTAATAGGTTTAGGGTAACAGAACCCTAATCCCTGAATCAAAACCCTAATTTCCTATTAAAATCCTAATTTCAATTCTCAAATTTGTTATCAAGTGGATCATCATGGACCATAATCACATTAATAATAAAATAAACTTAATTGGTTCGTGGGGAGGATCACCACAAGAGAACCCATTATTTTTCTTTTGGATATTATTTATCAATTGATCGATTATTCAACTAGTTCAATCATTTGAGTCGGATGAGAGGGGCGGCAAAGCTTTTTCTATTAAATTTTAATATAACATATGCACTAACAACTCATCATTATGTGAAAGAATCACTAGAAATTTCAAATAACAAGGCAAAAGCTATTTAAATTTTAAAGCTGTTATTTTTTTAAAAAAATTACTTAATTACCGTCCCTGATTTATATTACATCTGCAATTAGGGTGTGTACGAACACCATTTTCTTCCCTCACACTGTTTTTGAAAAAAAAATTCTTTTCTATTTATGTTCTTTGGAATAGTGTCTGAGAAAAAAAAAGTGTTTGATAATATATTTTATTTTTATTCCGAGAATGAGAATTTTGTTTGATAACGCAACAAATAATATAATAAAAATACTTTTTATTAAGTATAAATTTTTTTCAAATCATCACTTTCCTTTCCATGGTGGTGGCGTGATGGTAGTGATTGTCAGGCGGATCCAGAGGGAAGTCCGTGGCAGGAGACCACCACCAATGGGCTCCAAATATACCAAGTGAGTCCGACACCACATCTTAACCCAAAATCTTAAGGCATTGGGTTCATGGGTCCACTCACTTATATATTCTTCACTTAGACCATTACCAACCAATGTGAGACTCATTACATTTGAATATCTCAATATTCTCCCCCTCAGGTGTGAAAGCCAACATTGATATATTTCCCCTCAACCGAGTACCCCAGGGCCCAAATACTCAACCCGCTTCCTAGTCAATTACCAGGCTAGCTCGAGCACAACCCGGCTCTGATACCATTGTCAGGCGGGTCTAGGGAGAAGCCCGTGGCGGTGGGCGGCCACCACCAATGGGCTAAGTTAGCCCAAGTATACCAAGTGAGTTCGACACCACATTTCAACCCAAAACCTTAAGGCATTGGATTCATGGGTCCACTCACTTATATACACTTCACTTAGTCCATTACCAACCAATGTGAGACTCATCACACTTGAATACTCCAACAATCTACCCCTCAAGTGTGAAACCTACCATTGATTTGCTTCCCCTGAACCGAGTACCCCAGGGCCCAAGTACTCAACCCGCCTCCTAGCCAATCACCAGGCTAGCTCGAGCACAACCTGACTTTGATACCACTGTCAGGCGGGTCCAGATGGAAGCCAGTGGTGGGGGACCACCACCAATAGGCTAAGCTAGCCCAAATATACCAAGTGGATCCGACACCACATCTTAACCCAAAACCTTAAAGCATTGAGTTCATGGGTCCTTCCACTTATATACTCTTCATTTAGCCCATTACCAACCAATGTGTGACTCATCACACTTGAATATCTCAACAGTGATGACATAGTGGTGGTAGTGACGACAGTGGCTGCGGCAATGATGGTGATAATGGTAGCGATGGTGGTGGTGGTAATGACAAGGTGGTGGTGGTGATGGCAGTTGCTGCGACAATTGTGTTGGCGGTGGTGGCGTGCTAGTGGTGGAGGCATGATGGTGATAGTAGTGGCAATGGTGGTGGCGATAACGATGACTTGGTGATGGTGGTGGTGACAGGAGTGGCGCGGCGATGGTAATGGACTAGTGGTGGTGGTAATGGTGGTGGCAGTGGTGGCGTGGTAGTGGTGGAGGCATGGTGGTGGTAGTAGTGGTGGCGATGGCGATGGCGATGACGTGGTGATGGTGGTGGTGACAACAGTGGTTGCGACAATGGTAGTGGACTATTGGTGATGGTGATGGTAGTAATGGTGGCGACATGATAGTGGTAGTGGTGACGATGATAATGGTGGTGATGGCAATAGTTACAATGATGATGATGGTAGTGATAATGGTAGTGGTTGATAGTGGTTGAAAGGCATGGGTTTCTCTTTTTATGCCTGGAAAAAGAATAGAAATTTTTTTTTTCTGTTCCACATAATAAAAATTAAACTGATTAAAACAAAAAAGATAAATTGACTTCACCAAACGAATTTTCTATTTATTTTTATTTCTGGAAATAAAAAAATTTCGAAATTGATTTCGAAAAGATTATTGTACAAACCCTTGGTGTTAACAAAACAGAAAGATCGGAGTTATAGGACCCAATTTTTTATTCTACGCAAAAACTCTGATTGCGTGGTACTCCAAGTTGACGGTGGCTATATTTGTATTTTCACGAGCTTTCTAGATGGCTGAACAGTTTTTGCGGTGAGATTATTCGGTGTAGATTTATAGCACTCGATGGGGTGTAATACTTTGAGGCATGTAGTATTTCAATATAATAGTATCAAAGCTCAGAAGTGTGTAAGGGGAGGTGCCTCACGGTTCGGTGTAGAGTTACAAATGATCGATGTGTAAAAGGTAGCTCGAGCTAAAGAGAGATATTTATTGGTTAAAAAAAATCTCCAATAGTCGTAATAACCATAATATTTTGTGAGGAATTTAAATGTGAATGATTGAATGAAAAAGTCTCACATTAATTAAGAATAAATTAGGTAGGCACTCTATAAATGAAAGGATCCGTGTATCTAATGTCTTAAGAAGGTTTAGTATAAGTTTTTGGGGAAAATGTTTATGCAGTTAATGCAGATAAGTTATCTGCATTTATTTCAAAACGACGTCGTTTTGGTATTGAAATCTTAAAAAATTATAAATATAAAGACTATTATAACCCTGAAATAAATTAAAATTATAAAAATATTATGATTTCTGCCCAAAACGACGTCGTATTGGGCTTATTGTAGATAACTTATCTACAATAACTGCAGAAAAAGCGAACCCATTTGATTAAAATGCTGGGAAAGTGGGGATGAGAATTTTTTTGTCCCACGTTTGGTATAAGTAGAAGTGAAAATTATCTTAGAATACTATTTTTCTCGTCATTTTATTTTTAACTACACATTTCCAAAAAATAATATCATCCACCCATGGTATTATTTTTTTCCCTGAGAAATGCGTAACAATATTTTGAGACTAAAATGCTCGGATAAAATGAATGTTTGATGACTGACAAGATATTCAATATTCAAAATGATAGATCATTTTGTCCTTCCGGTTTAGATTTCCATCAATATTTTATAATCAATCAAATATAATATCATGGTCTACCAAACACCTTTTCGTAACTTACCCCAGAAAAAAAAATTCTTACTATATTCCTAAAAATCTTTTTTTTCGATAAAAAAAATATCTCCTCTACCAAATATATCCTTAACATCTTAAATTTGATTATCACGTTTCAAACACACTTAATCATGAGCTCCTCCACAACCCAACAAATACATATGAGAAAAGTATACTCACCTCAACAGAAAGTGAGATACTTCACAATAAAGATTAAAATTCTTATTTATAACTTAAAAGTCTCATTTTAGCCATACATGACACTGACGTTCAATATAAGCCTTAGCTGCCGATCCATTGGACCGGCTAGTGTTACCAATCCAAAATAGAAACCGTTCTCTAGGCTGCCACGACAAATAAATTATTCACAGTTAATTTCACTCGCATGCTCTACGCTCACACACGACAAATAAATTAAACCTCATCAATGAAATAACGATTAAGATTGAAGTAAATTGATCCTTTCTTGTAGACAGACAGCCCAAAGATTTGGAAATTGACGTGACTAGCAGCCATCAACAACAACAACGCACAGTTGCAGACTACTATTGCTATTGGAGTGCAAAGTGGAGTTATTTTCAAGAGTCAGGCTTGAGGTTGCTTAAAAAATGAATGATAAAACTGTGCATTTTGCACAATAACCTTAACCAAATTGACCAAACTACTTTGACACAAATAGTAAGAAATTTGGGTTCCTTAACCAAAGGTTTCGAATTCGAGTCATGTAAATTAAAAGAAAGATTTGGGAGAGCCGCCTTCGAAAAGGTCCGACAATGCTCGAGTGGAAATTAATCTTCCGCTACGGTCAGAGGATACCCATGAAATTACTCAAAAAAATAAAAAAAATAAAAAAATTGCTCTTCTCAGTACTCATCGTTCCTTTTTTTTTCGCCTCGCGCTGTAATTCATTTATTAAATTAGTCAAAGCGAAATGACTTTAGCTGCCAATTGTACAACGTGACCATCACACGTATATAGGATTTGCCTTGTTTCCACCAAACCATCCCCAAAAACAACAAACCATGGGCAATTATTTCCATTAGTAACTACACTGAATGAGGAATTTCATCAGTTGACAAAAAACTAAAAACAAAGAAATCCTCTAAGTTCCCTTTGGAATAAAAGAACATTCTGAGCAGTCCTTCCCTATGGAACCCTACCTTTTCCAATACCCTCTGGGAAGCCTTGTTCTCTACAAGAGTGAAAGCCTGCAACCTTCGCAGATGAGGGAAGTCTTGGAAGACTTGGGGCAGAACAATCTTCAGTGCTGTGGTGGCTATCCCATGGCCCCAATAGTTGACTCCTAAAGCATACCCCAAATCTGCTTTATACCTATCACTATTATCACCACGCCAAGGAAGCACCCAAATAATCCCAATGGACCTGTCATCAAGGCATATTGACCTTCTCAATGGGTGAATGCATTCATCTCTAATGAAAGCCAAAGCCTCTACCCTTGAACCACAAGTCTCCATTCTAGTATTCTGAGTTACTCTATCATCTCCTGCCCATAAAAATACATCATCAACATCGCTTAGCTTGAATGGCCGTATAGAGATCCTTGACAAATCTATTGCCATAACCATCTAACTATAGATAAATGCTGTGTCTCTATATTAATATAGAAAATGATAATCTATAGCAGAGCCTGGCATACCAGTACCACATATTACATGATATCTTCACTCTCTCTCTCTCTCACACTCACCATATAATATAAGGCTGAAGAAGAGGGCAAAAAAAATTAATTTAATGTAATTTAAATAAATAATAACTAAAAATAAACCAATTTTAGTGTACCTCGTACATTGACTTTCCCACGACACAACCCTGGGAAGATTAGTGCATGTATAAATTTAAATTAAATTGTATGGAGATTTTATAAGTTCCAGGCGTGAACCACCGTGACTATTTATTCAATTAAATATAGTTTAGGTTGCTACATGTTTTATTCAATTTATTTCAATTTCTTATTATTTTATTATACTATATTTCAACATCAATACACTAAAATATGCAAATTAATCAACATGAAAAATTTAAGACGCAAATTAATCAATATTTTTTTTTCGTACAAGGCAAGGGCTAAGCCCCAAAAGAAAAAGAAACAGCTAATCCCTGAATTAACACCCTAATTTCCTAATAAAATCCTAATTCCAAAAATTGAATTCCAATTCTCAAATTTTTAACATCAAGTGGATCATCATGGACCATAATCACATTAATAATAAAATAAACTTAAACGGTTCAATGCCAGGACCATAATCACATTTTGTGAATGAATCACTTTAAATGTCAAATAACAACGCAAAAGCGATTTAAATTTTAAAGCTGTTATTTTTAAAAATATTACTTGATTGCCGTCCGTGATTTATATTACATGTGCAATTAGTATTAAATAAAAAATCTTGTCGCTTAGTGAAAAAATAGTTTATTTAATAAGAGAGGAGAATAACAAATCTTCTACTGCACTTTTAAATAAAAAAATATTTCTCCTTAGTAGCCTGCCCATTAAACTTGGTTAAAATTATTATTTATTTATTTAATATTTAAATTAAAAAAAGATATCTCATTTTTCTCATCATAATTTCTATTATATAATTGCTTCTCTCATGAAACATATAAACATAATAATTTAACTAAAATAATTGGGATACCACCAATAAACTCAAAAAAAAGTAACAGTTGAAAAGAGGAAAATTAATTTCTGGTTTTAATAGTTAATTTCATTCCCATCACAAATCTTGGGGTAAATTGATCCTTTCGGGTAGACAGTAAATATCAACTCTGGCATACTTGTGTAGCAAATTCGCGTCCCTCTATTGCTGAAGGACAGCGAATCACAGCCCAAAGGTTCTAGGATTTGCATTTTGATTCAAATCAATTAAGCTTTTAAACATTATAATTGTTTTCTTCCAGACAAGAGGTGTAATTGAACATGAGTGTTGTTCCTAAAGAGACCATTGAGGTGATTGCACAAAGTATTGAGATTAACAACGTGTGTCGTCGCTCTGTGTTGCTCCTGATATTGAATGCTGCTCCACATTATGCAGGTTTTGGCATCATTTAATTATGAACTATTTTTTGGCTTAAATAATAGAGTTTTCTTAGAAATAAATTTGAACAAAACAAGTGTTGAAGTTGAACTATGGAACATGCTCCTATCTTCTGTCTCTTACACAGCATGAGCCATTCTAGGAGAACCACTGTTGATGCTGCACTGAACTTGAACCTCCTTGTACTCACAACCAAGGGCATCTTCTCCTGAATCTCCAACTTCGCAGAGGTAGCTGAATTGCTTTGACCAGCCTCTTGTTCCTTGTTCAAATGCTTTGTGACAATCTCACCATTAGTACTATTTCTTAGTACATACCTATTTTAGAACTTTCAACGTATCATCGACCCCAAAGACATATTTCCTAGCATCTTGGCTGATCTCTAAAACCACCGAGTCCCATGCAATCGAAATATCTCATGAATAATTATTTCTGCTATTATTTTCACAATTTTCTTCACGATCATCACATGTATGTTTGACACTGCTAAAACTCTAAAAAAAATTATATGCTCTTTGATGATTATATAAAATTATTAGCTTAAAAATTACTTAAAACTATTCATTTCAAAAAAAAAAAACACATTTCAAAAAAAAAAATTCATACAACTTAAAAAAACTCCTCTCGTTAGCTTCTGACTTTTGTTTTTTTTATTATAATTTACTTTTATTATAAGAGTTTTTGTAAAAACCTATTTGACATAGCGTCTAATTATAAGAAAAAAGAGAAGCTAAAAAAACTCTCAAACAGGAACTAAGTAATTGACATAATTATAAATAAGTATGTGTCTCTCACGATGTGGTCTCTCTTATATAACGAACAATCATTCCAAATGAACTAGAAATAAGGTCATGATATTTCCATGAAGATTAATAAACTAATAAATGTTATAATAAATAAAAAATAAAAAATATTTATTTATTCAAAACCGATGATAGCAAGATTTTCATATGCATTAAAATCTTAAAATACAAATAAACTCTCTTCCTCTATAATCACCAAATTCCCGATAGTTGTTACGAATAGAACCATTCAATAAGGGCTTATTGTTTTTTGTTTTACTTTTATTACAGAAAAAGTGAATGAGTCTTATTGTAATAAGAAGAGAGAGAAAATGTTAATATAATTCACTTATTCATAGAAACGTTAAACCCATTAAATAATAAAGATTGCATAAACGGAGTATGAGTAGGTTGAACGTATAAACTGTGTTGCTTATCTTGATTCATAAGAAAAATTAATATAAACACAGCCTATTGTATAATTTTCATAGGAAAGCAATGGCCAGAACCGTGAACAGTGGTTGCTCAATGATGAATAGGTGCAGTGTTCAAAGAGCGTAAATAAAACAATATAGTTAGGCAAATTATCAGTGACGAAAATACGACCATGGTTCTCTCTTTTGATGAACCTTTAGTTTTCTTGTCTATTTCCCCTCTCACTCAGAGATCATAAACTCCGCAATCAACCCTTTCTTTGAAAACTTTAGGTCATTTCTAATATATTTTTGGTCCCTCCCTTTTTGGAATCATAATCTCGGATTCCTGAAGCATTTTCTCAATTTCTTTAGTTGACCGTATTCCATTTGCATTCGTTATTGTAACCTCCATTTTGTTCCCTGCAGATACCTCTAATATATATACCAGCCCAGCAATGACCTTGGATGGCCACAGCTTTACATCATGATGAATAATGAAATTGATATATTTGCTTCCATTTAACCTCCTCCTTTTATTAAAATTTTGTTCCTTGTTAATTGATACCTCGTCAGCTCTAACAAGCCCGTTTATTATTGTCTTATAAAAGTATTTTTTTAATCAAAATTTAATTAAAAACTTTATATTATTTCAATAATTTTTTAAAAAATAAAAAATAATTTTAGTGCTTTTAGCGTCTATATCTATATCTATATATAACTAGAAGAGAAAAATTACCGGAGGACAAAAATATCACGTGTTTACTTTAAATTCAATGAACCAGATTTATTTTTACACTTAACCGGTTAATAACAATAATAATAAATAAATAAAACAATAATAATATATACCCTTAATGGAAATTAAATGAAAAATATAAACTAAATGAAAACGAAAAATACTTTAAAAACAAAAAATAAATTAGCAACGGAAATTAAATGAAAAACATAAATTAAATGAAAATGGAAAGCACATGAAAAATAAAAAAGATAGACACAAAAATCGATGAATTTATAAAAATTTATATTACTCTCATGCAATATGAGCAATGTTGTTAAGATCGAGATCTTACTGAAGAATTAAGATCAAGAGGGGATAAAAAAATTGTAAATCATACAAACGACACGATCGTAAAATCATACCTGTTCATATAAATGGTTCGTTTTTGTGTGCAGTAAGTCTAATACGACGTCGTTTTGGACAGAAATCATTGTGTTTTTGTAATTTTAATTTATTTCAAGAATATTATAATCTTTATAATTATAATTTTCTAATCTTTTAATCTCAAAACGACATTATTTTGGAAGTAAATGTAGATAATTTAACTGCATTAACTGCAAAAATATTTTTCTGTCATATAAAATTTAAAATTACATAAATAATTAAATAATTTCTCACATAATCATATTATCTTAAGTTTTTTATTTAAAATAAAAAATAATTTATTACATGATCCTTAATTGATACAGCTGTAACGTAAGGTTGGTGGTCGCATAAGCTTTTTTATTTACCTCGAGGAATAGACTTGTCACGTGACAAAACTCTAGAAGGTTTGAGCAACAACATGGCAATGATGTGGCAAGCATTCACATTTATACTAACAACTGTTATCTAGTAGCGAATAAGCGACAAAGTGGAAAATGTGCAAAAACACTGTGCTCTTTTGAATCCGAGAAGCACAAACAGAGGCAAAGAGAAACCACAATAAAGGTGAGTGTTTGAGAGAAGATGGTGATGAGAATGGACCATATTAGTCTGGTTGTCGATTCCAACGGCGTGCACGACAAAGGTGAGTGTTGGTGAGAAGAAGTGTGATGAAACTGGTGTAAGGCTGTGAGCTATGAAGCTCTCCTCTCCATCTCCATCTTACAAAGTTTTCTTTCTTGTGATAGTTGTTCTTCTCTTTTTAAGGTTCTTTTATGTGGTTTTTCTCTCTCTGATCTCCGGTATTTAATTCCAATCGGTGAGGCTTTTTTCACATTCGTTAAAATGGTGAGATCGGACGATTCATTGAACGATTTTACTTGTCGATCTCACATGATCTCGATGGAGAATGATCTCACTTGCGATTTGGATCGCTGGGTTGAAAAAAATCGCAGGATCGTACGATCCCACGATGTTAATCGCGATATTGACAACGTTGATGGTGGCTATATTTGTTTTTTCAAGAGAGGGGATGTTATGTAGTATTTCAGTATAATTGTGATAAAATAAGTAACGGTATAGACCAAAATTTAGTGGAGAGTCACGGTGAATTTGTCTCCAATGACGTGTAAAAAAATGTTTTTTCAATGACAAGAAATGTATTTATAGGTGAAAAAATTCTCCAATGAGAGAATAAGTTATTTTGCTGTACGTGAAGCAAATACACTCATATGAAGCTGAGATATGAAATATAGATAGAGACATAGAGTCATCCTCCGCGACAAGGGTCTAAAAATTTAGAAAAGTGACTCCTTGATATCAACCTTAGTAGCCTGCCCATTAAACTATGTTTGTGTGGCCGATACATACAGGAATTATTTATAACTTAGTGAATAAATAGTTTATTTATTTATTTTTATTTTTATTGGGGTAAGCTGATGGGAATACCCACAGCAAAAAAAAAAAAAAATAGTTTATTTAATAAGAGAGGAGAATAACAAATCTTGTA
Organism: Gastrolobium bilobum; assembly: GCF_033153095.1. Classification (NCBI taxonomy): domain Eukaryota; kingdom Viridiplantae; phylum Streptophyta; class Magnoliopsida; order Fabales; family Fabaceae; genus Gastrolobium; species Gastrolobium bilobum. The sequence continues at coordinate 477,555 of NW_026898898.1, read as the reverse complement.
CTGTACTTTTAAATAAAAAATATTTCTCCTTAGTAGCCTGCCCATTAAACTTGGTTAAAATTATTATTTGTTTATTTAATATTTAAATTAAAAAAAAAAAGTCTCTCATTTTTTCATCATAATACGAGGGAACTAATGGCTGTTTCTATCCTTTTTTATTTATTTTTATTTAGAAGTTACTTATAAGTAGGGGTGTAAATGGGTTAGGCCAGCCTATAGGGACCTATGGCCTAGCCTATATTAGGTTAGACTTGACCTATTAAATATAGTAAAATAGAACAGACCAAGACTTTTAAAAAAAATTATTTAGAAAACAGGTCATACGCTATTTTGTACATATCAGGCTTATAAGCTTAGAGACAGGCCTATATCGTATTATTTATTTAAAATATAATAAATAAAATTATTATTTTAATAATTTTGAATAATAAAATAATATTATTTTAATTATTCTTTTAATTGTTGAACATTTAATAGGTTTAAACAGGCTAATAAGTCTAGGGTAAGGTTTTTATTTTTTAAATATAGGTCAGACTAGACTAGTAATTCGGGGCCTATACAGGTTAATAGGTCAGGCCATTTCCAATAATTTTCACACAGACCTGGCCTATTTAAGTCAAAGCCTAACATATTTACACCCCTAGTTATAAGCGCATAAGATAGGCCAAACAGGTTTTGACAAAAACTCTTATAATAAAAAACTCTTTTTTTTTTATAATGAAGAAACTAAAAGCTTTTTTTTAAGCTTTTATCTGTTTTTCTTGAATTGTGTGTTTTTTTTAAATGAAGAGCTATAGAAATAGAGAGAGATAATTTTTTTGAAATATGTGCTTTTAAGTAATTTTTAAGCTAAAAATTAAATGTAACTATCAAATAGCTTTTACCTTTTTTGTTAGTTCTTTTTGTTAGTTTTAGCTTATAAGTAGTTTTTGGCTTAAATTTTGGATTTTTTTTTTTTTTAAATTAGAAGCTACTTATAAATAAAAGTTAGGTTAAATAGGTTACCAGAAAAACTCTTTTAATGAATTTTTTTTTATAACAAAGAAGAAAATTAAAAGTCAAAATTTTTAGGAGGAGCTTTTATAAAAGCTTTTCCTTTATCAAATTGTGTTTTTTTTTTTTTTTTTTTGTGAAATGAAAATTTCTTAAAATATATATTTTAAAGTAATTTTTAAGTTAAACTTTTTACGTACTTACTAAATAATTTTTAATTTTTTTTTTGAAGTTGTTTTTTTAAATTTTAATATTTTTTAATTTAAAAGAGAGGATACAGAAAAACTAACACTGAAAAGAGAAACACTAATTCCTAGGTTTAAATTTTAATAGTTAATTTCATTCGCATTCTCTACTCTCACACACAAATTTTGGGTAAATTGATCCCTTCCCCAGTAGAAATCAACCCTGGCACACTTGTGTAGCGAATTCGCGTCCCTCTGGCTGAAGGTCAGTGAATCACAGCCCAAAGGTTCAGACAAGAGGTGTATTTGAATATGAGCATTGTTCCTAAAGAGACCATTGAGGTGATTGCGCAAAGTATTGGGATTAACAACTTGTCTCCTGATGTCGCTCTTTGTGTTGCTCCTGACGTTGAATACCGCGTGCGCCAGATTATGCAGGTTCGTTTAATTATGAACTGTTTTTCTTTTTTTTAAATAATGGAGTTTTTTTAGAAATAAATTTGAACAAAAAGTGTTGAAGTTGAACTATGGAATATGCTCCTATCTTCTGTCTCTCTTAACCCAGTTTTGTTCAAATCTCAGGAGGCAATCAAATGCATGCGCCATTCTAGGAGAATCACTTTGACTGCAGATGATGTTGATGCTGCACTAAACTTGAAGAATGTTGAAGTAAGTAAAAAAAAAAAAAAAGTTTTGAAGTGGTTGGTTTGCTTTTCAGAATATTTTCATTTTTCACTTGTGGTGTTCTGGAGAAATCTTTGTTATCTTTTTACACATTTAATAGGGTTTGTTTGTTGGCTGTATGTAGTGTTCACTGTTTTGGGCTAAATTTCATAATCAGATCTGAATGTGTTTGGATGTGAGCTTTCTTCATGTTGTTTTAGTAAGGAAGTGAATCTTTCTCGATTGTGTTAATTGTGTATTTACTTTTTTCCGAAGCATGGATAATTTTCAATTAAGCAGGAATGATAGTTTTCAATTCTATTTACATCCTTTAGGATGAATCATCCCATCCTGTGATTTTTTATTTTTATTTTTTATTGTAGTTTTTGCTTACATAATGCAATGATTGGAATCATTTATCAAATCAAGTTATAATTTTCATAGCCATAAAGCAGCACGAGCTTCTAAAGATAAATGATAAGATACTCTTTTCACTTTTCAGTAATAATTGATGTGGTACTCACCGGTCAACCTTTTCAGTAATAAGTGATGCGGTACTCACCGGTCAACCGCAAGTGATTGGGTAGCACTAGCAGATAATAATCAATTTGTTTTGAGCCCTTATGTTTGGCCAAAAGAAATACTCAATGCTTTTGCCTAACAGTAATCTGAACCCTGTTTAAAAACATGCATAGATAGAAAAGGGTTACGGCCTATATGACTCTTGTGGATTTTGAATATTGTGAATTTTGTGCAAACTTATTATATCCATCGGTGATTGAAAGAAAACAAGTTTTCTTTAATGAACTGTGTGTCTTCATTATATTCTTGTAGAAGCAAAGCATTATTTTTACATGTAAAGCCTTTAATGTAAAAATAGTTTATTGGTTTTCTACTGTTATCTTCTGTGGTTCTTCATATATCTTTGTTAGATTAGGTAGTTATTGATTTATTCTTCCAAACTAATTGGCACCCCCAAAAACTGTTAAAGGACGTATGTTTATAGGTTTCTTTGTTTTGCATAAAAGTTGTATGCTTATTTGGTTTTCATGTGTCTCTGGCTTAGAAATGCTGTAGTGTAGGTATTTTGATCTTTGGAAAGATAAGTTTAAGCTTAGAAAGCAGAAACATCCTTTGTTTTTTGCAAGTTAAAAGACACATCTGAGAGCTATGTATGTGGAAACTTTTGAAGTGTATCGTAATAGTTCAAACTGGTCAGCTTACTCAAAGTTGTGGGAAGATGTATGTTTATTTATATACTGACTGAGAACTTGACTGTGAGTATAAGGATCTGTGTATAGCTTGGACTAAAGTTCTATTGTTTTCTGCTATTTCCAGCTAGAATGATATATAGTAGAAGTTTAGAACTGCCATGTGGACAGTTATGAGGATGTCTCATTGTGAAAAATGCATGATTATTTATTTCTAATCTCATTTTCAATATTTTTCTTTTAATGTCAGCCAATATATGGATTTGCATCTGGTGGTCCTGTACGGTTCAAAAGAGCTGTTGGACACAGAGATTTGTTTTATCTTGATGACAAGGATGTAGACTTAAAAGATGTAAGGGAGAACTCAATCATTGTCCCTTGAATTGGATTTAAACTTGGAGTGCCGTCACCTCCTTAAAATTATAGTTTGTGTTAATCATAGGTTATCGAAGCTTCTTTACCAAAAGCACCCCTTGATAGTGCAGTTACTTGCCACTGGCTTGCCATCGAAGGCGTGCAACCTGCTATTCCAGAAAATGCTCCTGTAGAAGGTAGGTCTCTAACCAGAAAATGCTCCTGGTCCTTTTATGAATATTTTTTTTTCCCTTATAACATTTTATTTGCAGTAATTTTGGCTCCTTCCGATGTCAAGAAGCATGAACAGAAGGATGTTAACCTTCCAGTTGACATCAAATTACCTGTAAAGCATGTACTATCTAGAGAGCTTCAGGTATCTAAATTATTATGCCACTGCGAGTATCTTGTTTCTCATCCTGTAGTTTATTTAGGTTAGTTTTATTGTTTCTTGCAGCTGTATTTTGATAAAGTGGCTGAGCTAACTTTAAGCGAGTCTGATTCAGTTCTCTTTAAAGAATCATTAGTAAGTTTGGCCACTGATTCAGGACTTCATCCATTAGTTCCTTATTTCACATGCTTTATAGCTGATGAGGTAATAATATTTGTCTTTTTATCATGTTGGTGGATAAGAAAGAAAATGTTGCCTTATTCTTGCTCATTACAACTGTGTGCTTCTCCATTCTTTTCAGGTTTCTCGTGGTTTGAATAATTTTCCTCTTCTATTTGCCTTGATGCGAGTTGTTCGTAGCCTTTTGCAAAACCCTCATATCCATATTGAACCTTATGTAAGTTCACCTCTTGTTGATTTAGTATATTTTTTTATATTCTTGCTGACATAAACATGATCTTTGCATAAGCAAAGTAGCATTATTAATATTCAAAGTTGGTGCACCGTTTTTTAATTGGAATTATGTTGTCTTCATGGAATCTTGAAAACATTGATTTGTCATTCATTGCTCCTCCATAAAGATGGCCCTAACAACATTTGGCCCGTGAAAATTTAAAAGCAAATAAAAAAGAAATAAAAATTATTCTTATTGTACTTCCTAATAGCCTGGCCTATAGGCTGGACCATGAGCCTGCAAATGCCAGGCTGGTGTCCTGTTTTCTGGCCCCATAAAAAAATGGGCTCGCATGTTTTCAGCCAGGCTGCAAACAGGCCAGGTTGGGAAGTTCCAGCCTGTTTGTCAGTGCTTGATGGCTTTTATTATCTAATAAAGTGATTTCCACGTTTATTTTTTATAATTTTAAATATAGAGATGCTGTTTGCTATCTTGGTTGAATATGTACGTAGAGTAGTAAAATGCAGTAGAATGAATAATTACAACAAAAGCAACAAAAGCCTTTCCAATAGGTTGGGTTGGCTGCATGGATCAAATGATGCCATTGTGTTTTTGTCATAAACCATGTCTTCAAAAATGCCTTTTAGATCAAAGTCCATTTTAATTGTTTCTCTTAGGGTTTCCTTTGGTCTTCCTCTACTATTTATTGGGTCGTTCTCGAGCTAATCAACACCTTGCTACTCTCTTTTGGACAAAAATAATAAATATTACGAGACAGAAGAAAAAATGAGTAAAAGGAATGAACAAAATAAGGCGTTATCCTTAGCAAAAGACATGACGAAGAAAAATAGAAAGAATAAACAAATGCATAAAAAAACTAAAGCTCTGCAGCCCCTTTGTACATCTGTGAGGGAGATTCCTTCTAAGAATCAATAAAAGAAACACCAAAGACAAGCCATAAAAATGGTCTAGTCTCAAATGATATCTAAGGCTTAGAAGAGTTCTTGAAGAAGCCAGCATTTCACTCCAGTTATATACACCAGAGAAAAACATATAGCCTGCAGGCATAAATCCGTTTTCTCCTTAGTCTGATGAAAACCCTGGATAGTGTTATAAAGAAGCTGTTCCAAGTTGAGAGGGCATAGCGGCATTCCTAAAGTTTTCCAAAAACACCAAATAAATTGATCCATAACGATCTGGTTGTAGAGCCTTGTAAAAATTAATGAGAAACCAATTCAGAACTGGACTAACAGATGTCACATAATGAGAGAGAGCTTTGTGGGCTATCCGAATTTGGAAATATCATTAGTGGTATTCTTCTTGACATATAGTATTGAATATTAAATTGTTTGGCTTATTAACTTGTTGCACCTGATACTTGACTACCAATTTTTTTATTTTTATTTTTCATGTGGTTCCTACTTCATTGTAAATCATGTAAGTGCTGTCTTTATGTTTTGATCATACATGGCTGAATAGTAAAGTATTTATACTCTTCAATGTTCTTATTGTTGCCACATATTTAAAAAGATTTTTGTCTTCTCTGGACAATATTTTTCCATGTTTGCAAATTGCAACTTTTATATTAAGCAATAAGAGTTCTAACGAATAGCATTTAGGCATGACATGACTAGGGTTGGGATAAAAACTCGGTTCAAATGAATGAGTTAATGTGAAACGAAACCTCTTATCTCTTTCTCTTTCCATTTTTTCTTGCTTCAGCTACACCAGTTGATGCCATCTGTTGTGACCTGCCTTGTTGCCAAAAGGTTGGGAAGTAGGTTGGCTGACAACCATTGGGAACTTAGAGACTTTACAGCTAACCTGGTTGCTTCAATATGCAAAAGGTGAGATATACTCAGTCTGTCCTGTTATATGTTGTGCATAAAGGGAAACGGAAACAATTTTTACCTGATATTTTATATTCGTTGTACGTTTGCTTCTTTGATTTTATTGTAGCAAAGCCAAATAATAATATATTTCTTGTGTATTTCCTATGAAATGCACCCTTGATTTTGGAGGTCCAGTCCAAAGGCCCACCACAATGTTTTCAATTTTCATTCACTGAATCAGTATGACTAAAGCTTATCCTTTTTGTTAAGTTCTCAAGCAACTTCCTAGCATTGCCCGTGGCCTTTGAAGATGTTGAACTTGTTACAGACTGTTGAATCATTAAATTGTAAACCGGAAATCTAGTCTTCGTTAATGACTTTAGGTATCTTGCCTACTTTGAAATTTTGTGTGGCTTATTTGTTGGGCACTTATTGATTACATTGCAAATTTGTCTTTCTTTAAATGTTTGTGTTGTCTTTTCATTTGGGTTTATCGAACATCGATCCCAACTAGTTTGGGATAAAGGTGGTGTTGATAGATATTAATGTTGTAAATGTTTGTATTATGCAGGTTTGGACATGTTTATAGTAATCTACAGTCCCGGTTGACAAAAACATTGCTGAATGCATTCTTGGATCCCAAGAAGTCATTGACGCAACACTACGGTGCAATTCAAGGGTTAGGAGCACTGGGACCCAATGTGGTATATGCCCCTCTCCCTGCTATTTGCAATTATGGAATTAGTCAAAGACCAAAAATCATAAAAATATTGTGAATGAAAAAATCAATAAACCAGAACATTTGTATTTATTCTATGTTGGAAATTAGCCCTGCAATGTGTATTGTAGAATGTTGTCTTGCATGGTATCAGAAATAGCTGATTGGAATTTGTTTTTATACCCAAAATAATAAAATAAAATTGTTTAGGTGCCTGGGAAGAAGAAGTTATTGTTTCATAGGAAAGATTGGGGTAGGAAGTTTTTGTTGGACACTAGGGGAAGAAATGTAATTTCGTATTTAGCAGCCTTAACAAATTTGATCCTTTAAGCTCAACCTTTTTTTAATCAATTAGATCACTAAACGAAATTGATTAATTTAATCCTTAAGGTTTCAATTTCTATAAAATTATGTCCCATAATATCATTTTGTTTGTTAAAACCACAACTTTCCAATGTACTGACTATATACGCTTATCGTTATACTTATCATTTGGTTCCCATGTTTGTTTAGGAAGAAAATGCTGTTTCATTGTAAATTCAATATTGTGAAGTATATTGAGACCTTAGTTAAATTCTTGATTTCGGGAAAAAGTAAGTTGCTGCATCTGCATGCTTGATGTTTATTCATATAACTTATTGAGCATAAAAGTAACATGGTTTTGTTATTTAATCCAATGGGCAATGGCATTCTTGAGAGTGAAATTGAATAGAAGTGGGAACTTTAAGGATCAAATTGACTAATTTCAAAACAGCCATACATGCATGTGATATACTTCTTAGTTGTTTGATTTAAGTCAGATTTAATACTTACATCTGAGGCCTTCACTTTGGATGCATATTTGAATGTAGGTTCGCCTTCTTTTGCTGCCAAATCTTGAAACATATATGCAACTTCTTGAACCAGAGATGCTTCTCGAGAAGCAGAAAAATGAAATGAAAAGGCATGAAGCTTGGCGTGTTTATGGAGCCTTGCTGGTAAGATATGTTGACTGATACAGATACTTATGAGTAAAAAGGAGGTGCTTTGAGAACTGAAAAACATCAGTCTCAGTGTATGGTTGATCTGATGATTGTATGTATTATTTAGCATGCTGCAGGTCAGTGTATATATGATCGACTAAAGATGTTCTGATGATTGTATGTATTATTCAGCGTGCTGCAGGTCAGTTTATATATGATCGACTAAAGATGTTCCCAACTTTTCCATCTCCTCTTCTTCATGCTGTCTGGAAGACCAATGCAAGAGTTCTTACTTCTTCAACTAGTGAGTATTTTACTTGTTGCCCAAGAAAATACTGGTCAAATGTTCATGCAATGTCTATCATAGTTTTTAAACCTGCTCATAGGAGGGAGGACACCTGGTGCTTGAGTAGTTGTTTGAATGGAAACCAATGTGTATAATAGCCACAAAGAAAGTGATCTTCATGACAATATGGGATGAAGCTTTTGAACCCGAAGCAATGGTGATATCTGGTCATAATTGTTTTTACTAAATCATATGACGTTGAAATAATAAATTGATTTCTTTTTTAAACAAAGCGAATGCATGTATTGAGGAATATATTTGAAATTAGAAATACAAATGTTTAATTGAATTATATTGTTTCATCAGGTAAATAGATTGCTTTTCAGAATGTTCTACTCCACGTGAATTTTTGGTTTGAGTTGGGAAGCTCTACATCATATAAAAAAACCAATGCACTTAGAAGTACTCATTTTTTGAATGTCAGCCATTTTCTTGTGGAAATGTGTTCATTTTAGTTTTTTTTTTTTTCATTTGGATATTATTTACTGGAGTTTTCTTCAGTTTAACCTTTCTAAGTTATTGTACTCAATAATGAATTCACATGTTTAGAAAGATTTTCTTTCTAAAAGAAATTACAAAATCTTTTCATTGAAAGTAACTGGCAATTTGACCAGTAATGGCTGATAACTATATGCTAAAGCTGGTAACCAAGTTCTTTGCTAGGATATCATCTAAGCTGCATTTCTTTTTTTTAATGTACTAAAGAGTAATGCTTCCAAACCACCTTGCAGCAGTTACAACTTCTTTTACTTGGTTGTTAGTTACTAATGTTATTCATAAAGGTTTGATGATATAAAAAGTATGCAGTAGTCCTCTTGAGACTTTCACAAGTCTGGTCTGTAGTTTGCCAAACCATAGTATCAAATATAAGCTTTGCACTTTTCCATGATTAGTTTGTATACTAACTCCTTCCCATAATTGATTATCAAGATAAACGCAAGGCAAGCCTTGAGCAATTAGAACACCAGCCACCTTTGAAGAAAAATGCTACTGATGGTGAGGTTGGTGTGGTTCTGACAAATTCCTCTCCATTTCGTAAGGAAGGGGAGGCAGGGATTCAAGCTGATTCAATCATGGGCTCATCATCATCTTCTGGACAGATGAAAAATGAGACCACGTTAGATGACGAAGTTAGAAGTAACAGGGATGATACTCAGGCATTGAAGACATCTGCTGCCCTCGCCCAGGTTTGGAAGGATGATCTGAATTCTGGTCGTATCCCGGTGTTACTGTTTGAGTTGTTTGGTGAAGGCATTCTTTCCTTCGTTCGGGCTCCTGAGATGTATATGTTCTTGTAACTTGGAGTATTATAATAACTTTGTTTATGCCTTTATGGATGGATCATGGATAACCTATAGATAATAATTTTGAGCAAACTAAACTTACTCCTTTGTATAAAATTTATAATTTTCTTTTGTGGTTCATGTGAAACTTGCCTTGATGCTTTATAATATGTTGGATGATATTGCTCATTGGATTTTGAGTAATTGCTACCATGTCAAATTCCTTGTTGCAGCCTGATGGAAATTCAAATAATAACCAAAATACTGATATGGGGATATGAACTGGTTATTGGATCTAGACAGTCATTACTCATCATTCTCATAAGTACAATCCCTTTTTCCTTTTCTGACAACTCAGATTTAAGACAGTTTAGTTCATAAAGATTTGAGGAATTCAGAACAAAAACAATTTAAGCAGATATTCTACTGAAAACAGAAATAACAACAAACAGGACATTAAAACATAACAATCCTTGCTGAACTTTAAATCTCTGAGCTTGAGTAGGGAGTAGTTCTTAGGCAGACACTTTATTGGACTCTCTTTCAACTGCTTTTTTCAGGATGCTGTCTTCTTCCAAGACCATCTGAACTGGTAAGAAACCCATTCCATCTGCCATGGCAAGCATCATCTGCTTGGTTTCCTTCTTGAATTCTTCCAGATCAACTGTGCCATTCAAGTTGTGATCGAATTGGATGAACAAGGATTCATAAACACGAGCAAGCTCATCCGGGTCAGGCTCCACATCAATACCAAAGTGGGTTTCAAAAACTCTCAGGCTTTGTAGCTCCTTCAACATCTCTGCATAGGAAAGAAGACCATCCTTGTCTGTATCAAGGTGAGCGAACAGGTTACACACCGAGATACTAAATGCTTCTTCATCCTCAAGGAAGTTGACAATGGTGTCACCATCCAAGATTTCTACACTCATCTTTCTCTTCTATTAGATGTCAAATGGAAGGTAGTTTGTATGTATAAAAACTTAAAAGCAGAGGATTATATGTTTGCAAATGCTAGTGCTAGTGCTTTGACGAAAAGAGTTGGATTCCTCCTAGTGTATATATAGCCATTGGTAGTTGGTTCCTAGAGCATAATAACTAGCATAGATACCAAAGGAAAAATGGTATCGAAACCTCCTCTTGTTTTTATGTCCCTTGTTTAATTCGTGTCTTTGTTTATTGTATAGCCAAACCGACTAAATTGGATGCTTCCTTACGTAAACCTTTGGGTCGTGATTGTTGGAACATGGAATTGTTCCCTGTCTACATTCCAGTAATACATAGATCTATGGTGGAAAATGATCGGCATTTAGGGAAGCATGATAAGATAATTATTCATCATCGGGGTAAATTATTTAAATCAAACGGCTTAGATCAAATGGGTCATGAGTGGGGTAATTGTTGTGCCCAGAAGTCAATGGGCCTTTGAAATTCCAATTGGCGGAATCAGCGTTGAAAGTCTAAAACCCTTTAAGTGTAGGCCGAACCAGTGAACAATAGCCTAGTTTGATTGGACATGGTCTTTCATTGAAATATGTCTAAGCGAAGCACGAGTTGATAGTCTTAAACAAGGGTACCCACGGATTATTTTAACACTATTCAATTAGCGGAATTTATGCTTTGCAGTTTGCAATATAAAGGATCTTCTTGGTTTCTTCTTCTTATTCTTTTTAACAACTTGTTGCCCCGGGGTTAATATCAAAGCACTAGAATACCTGTTTCTGAAAGGACTTTATTATCATATTTTAAGAAAAATGCATAGCCACCCTTTCGAACTTCACTTTAGATTAGCACGAGTTACTATATGTTCGGTTCTGTTAAACCGTATAATGATATCTTAAGGGTATGCGCTCAGAGATATCCTATGAATAGGTATCTTGGTTGGCTTATAGCCAATATCCCTATCATTGCGCACAAGCAATAGGCTTATAGCCGAGACGTAGGTGTGTGCACAGTGTGGGCAGAAGTAGTAAATGAGTTCAGTGTGTATACTTGGGGTCTTTAACCTCTTATTTATAAGGGTTACCTCTTGGGCTTGTGTAGATCTCCCAGTTGTAGTAGGATTTAACTTCCTTTCTGTTGGGATAGGGACTCTATCCTTAGCTGTCTTACTGTTTTATATTGTTAGAATAATTAGAGAATTATCCTTTAAGGGATCCTTGGGTAGGTGGTTAGGATATGTAAATATTCCATAACAGTTGCCCCCCAGCCCGGCAGTTCGGAAGCTCGGAGTGCTGGGGTGCCTAAGTTTGATTGATAGGTCGACCCTACCGAGGTACTATGATCCTGCCTTGGGTCTGGTGTGACTACCTCTTCTGGGTTTAGCTTTTTATATTGGCTTCTTTTCTCTTGAAGTCTCTGAGTGGTGAGGCGGTGTTTGCCTTTTTTGTTGACTTTGAGCTCGGCTTCTCTTGCCGAGATTTTTTAATTTGACTTGGCTTTTGCCTTGCCTACACTTTTGAAGGCAGTATATTTGCCTTTCTGATTTTAGCCCGGCTTAATGTACCGTGGCTTTTCTAGACTTTTTGCCATATTTTGTTTGAGCCCGGCTTCGCATACCGTCTTGATTTGTCTTTTATCTTAAATTGGGGTGTGATCCTTTTCTTAAGATCACATCTCTCATTTTCTGTCTTCATTTTGATCTCGGAGCCTGAAGCTATGGCTTAGGCTGAGTTGAAGCTCAAGGCTGAGGCCGAGCTTTAATCTTGAAGCCCTTCATTGGGCTGAATTGGAGCTCAAGGCTAAGGCCGAGCTTTTAAGCTTGAAGCCCTTCGTTGGGCTGAGCTGAAGCTCAAGGCTGAGGCCGAGCTTTTAATTTTAAAGCCCTTCACTGGACTAAGTTGGAGCTCAAGGCTAAGGCCGAGCTTTTAAACTTGAAGCCCTTCGTTGGGATGAACTCAAGGCCGAGGCCGAGCTAATGAATTTTGAAGCCCTTTGTTGGGCTGAGTTAAAGCTCAAGGCTGAGGCCGAGCTTTTAATTTTAAAACCCTTCACTGGGCTGAGTTGGAGCTCAAGGCTAAGGCCGAGCTTTTAAACTTGAAGCCCTTCGTTGGGCTGAGCTCAAGGCTGTGGCCGAGCTCTTAAATTTAAAGCCCTTCACTGGGCTGAGTTGGAGCTCAAGGCTGAGACTGAGCTCTTAAACTTGAAGCCCTTCGTTGGGTTGTGCTCAAGGCCGTGGCCGAGCTCTTAAACGGGAAGCCTTTCGTTGGGCTGAGCTCAAGGCTGTCGCCGAGCTCTTAAACTTAAAGCCCTTCACTGGGCTAAGTTGGAGCTCAAAGCTGAGACTGAGCTCTTAAACTTGAAGCCCTTCGTTGGGCTGAGCTCAAGGCTATGGCCGAGCTCTTAAACTTGAAGCCCTTCGTTTGGCTGAGCTCAAGGCTGTGGTTGAGCTCTTAAACTTAAAGCCCTTCACTGGGCTGAGTTGGAGCTCAAGGCTGAGGCTGAGCTCTTAAACTTGAAGGCTTTCGTTGGGCTGAGCTCAAGGCTGTGGCCGAGCTCTTAAACTTGAAGCCCTTCACTGGGCTGAGTTGGAGCTCAAGGATGTGGCTGAGCTCTTAAACTTGAAGCCCTTCGCTGGGCTGAGCTCAAGGCTGTGGCCGAGCTCTTAAACTTGAAGCCCTTCGTTGGGCTGAGCTCAAGGCCGTGGCCGAGCTCTTAAACTTAAAGCCCTTCACTGGGCTGAGTTGGAGCTCAAGGCTGAGGCTGAGCTCTTAAACTTGAAGCCCTTCGTTGGGCTGAACTCAAGGCCGTGGCCGAGCTCTTAAACTTAAAGCCTTCACTGGGCTAAGTTGGAGCTCATGGCTGATGCCGAGCTAATATATTTGAAGTGCGACGACGAGAATCTCTGTCAAATCGTTATCTTCTTGGATTTAGAGCTCCATTCTAGAGTCTCTCGGAGGATCAAAAGCCCTTTTTGCGGTAGGGTTTGTCTCCTTATATATATGTGTGGTTTCAGCAATTTCAGGGTGCGCGAGTTAGCCTGCAATCTGTGGCTTTGTGCTATACGGCACGCGTGTTCACCATGGATGGGAGTCGAAATTTGCAGTTTCCCACAGACGACGCCAATGTTCGGTTCTATTAAACCGTATAATGATACCTTAAGGGTATGCGCTCAGAGATATCCTATGGATAGGTATCTTGGTTGGCTTATAGCCAATATCCCCATCACTGCACACAAGCAATAGGTTTATAGCCGAGACGTGGGTGTGTGCACAATGTGGGCAGAAGTAGTAAATGAGTTCAGAGTGTATACATGGGGTCTTTAACTTCTTATTTATAAGGGTTACCTTTTGGGCTTGTGTAGATCTTCCAGTTGTAGTAGGATTTAACTTACTTTCTGTTGGGATAGGGACTCTATCCTTAGCTGTCTTACTGTTTTATATTGTTAGAATAATTGAAGAATTATCCTTTAAAGGATCCTTGGGTAGGTGGTTATGTTATGGAAATATTCCATAACAGTATATAACAAAATCCCACAAGTACATTTTTTTAAAAAAAATTGTGCTTGATAATCAATTACGGGAAGGAGTTAGTATACAAACTTAAAATTAGTATGTACCTGTCTTGGTCATAGCATGATACGATTCATAAATCTAACAATACTTTTGTATCGAATAATATAGTATTGTATTTTACAATATGTGTATTATATGATACAAAAATTAAATAAAAAATATAATTTTTAATATAAAAAATATAATTTTTAATATAAAAAATATAACTTTTAATATAAAAAATATAACTTTTAATATAAATAAATAAAAATTTGATTTGCGATTTAAATTAAAAAAAATTAAAAGGATTCTTTTTGGAAAATAATTATGGATTAGTTATGTCACTAATTGTTGAGAAATATAGTCTCACATTGGTTGTATGAGCAACTAATGTGAGGTTTATAAGGCCTTGGGCACTCCCACCCTTTGAGCTAGCCTTTTGGGGTGGTGTATCCCAAGGTTCCTTATATGGTATCAGAGCATTCGAAATCTCACCGCCTCCCACTTTCTTTGTAGTGGAATTTCCACATGTAGGTGGACTTGTATGTTGTCCACCCTTCAAGCCCAGTGGGCTCTCGTGTGAGGGGGTATGTTGAGAAATATAGTCTCACATTGGTTGTATGGGCAACTAATGTGAGGTTTATAAGGCATTGGGCACTCCCACCCTTTGAGCTAGCTTTTGGGGTGGTGACCTCAAGGTTCTTAACACTAATAGATGCTGATAGTGATAGTAGTGATGTTATTAGTCTTAATAATTGATAAGTAAGAGAAAAATTGGTTTGTATTTTAATTATTTATGTATTTTGCTTATTGGATTTTTTTGAAATTTGGATTTATATGATATTAATTATATTATATTTTTGTATTACGATTTGAAACGATTCACGATACACGATACAAAAAACTGGCCAAACAATACATAATATGTATTGCAATTCAATATCATTGGTCTCAGTAATATAATCCAATAATCCAATCAATTTTAAATGTAAAATTAAAATTATGCTTTTCTTTAAAGAGATAGGATATTGTTAGTTTGTTACTTACTACTAATTAGTATTACTACCAATGTCATTATCACTTTATTTCATCGTTAGATCGATTATGTTGATCCAACAATTATATTTGTTTCAACCTTTATATAGTTATGATTCTTTATATTTAACGTGAAAACATTAAATATTAAAAATTATAATCATACAAAACTGAAAATAAATATAAATTATTGAATATAGGGAGAAGAAAGAAGTTTTTAAAAAATTAAATCATAACCGTTTGATCAATATAATTGATCTAACGGTAAAATAAAAGGGTAGTGGTAGTGACATTAATAGCAACACTAATTGATAGTAATTAGTAAGAATGTCTTATTTCCTTTTCTTTTCTTTTTTTATAACAATCCTATTTCCCTTTTAGAATGAAAAAAAAAATGAATTCTTTTGTCTGAAAAAAGTTAAAAATTCTTTTTTTTTTTAAATAGTGATTCAAATACAAAACAATTAAAAAAATCATGATTTTAAAAAACGTTACAGAGAGAGGGGAGGGGGGCTGTAAGCCTGTAACAGTTAGTGTGTGGTAAGTTGGACAAAATGTCCCCAACCACCAACGTAGTGGTTCTAGACAACGGCGGCGGCCTCATTAAAGCCGGCCTCGGCGGCGAACGCGACCCCTCCGCCATTCTCCCTAACTGCCTCTACCGCTCCCCCGCCTCTAAAAAATGGCTCCACCCAAATCCCCTCAACCACGCCACCACCACCGAACAAGACCTCACCTCTGCCTCCGTCCGCCGCCCCATGGACAGAGGTTACCTAATAAATCCAGACCTCCAGCGCGAAATCTGGTCCAACCTATTTTCCTCGATCCTCCGTATAAACCCTTCACACTCCTCCCTCCTCGTCACGGAACCCCTCTTCACTCTGCCCTCCATCCAACGCTCAATGGACGAGCTCGTCTTCGAAGATTTCAACTTCAGGTCACTCTACGTTGCCGACTCACCCTCCCTCGTTCACCTCTACGAGGCCAGCCGCAGGCCCAATGGGCTCGTCTCCAGGGCCCAGTGCAGCCTCGTCGTGGACTGTGGCTTCTCCTTCACGCACGCTTCCCCTGTGTTCCAGAACTTCACCCTAAACTACGGCGTTAAGAGGATCGATTTGGGTGGGAAAGCCCTCACCAATTACCTGAAGGAACTTGTCTCCTTTCGCGCTGTTAATGTCATGGAAGAAACATTCATCATCGATGATGTCAAGGAAAAGCTTTGCTTCGTTTCCCTCGACGTCCCTCGCGACCTCCACATCGCCAGGTTTTGTTTCTTCATTTTGCTTACCTATTATTTTTATTTTATTTTTTATATTATTATTATTTTACTAGACTAATTCGATTCGAGTAGAATTATGAAAAAAATATGTATCATTTCAAAAGAGGTAAAGTTATGTCATTTGAAGTATGAGTGTGCAAAATAACCAAAAAAGGTGGGTCGAACCATGAACCGAACCAAACCGTCCCATAAAATAACCAGTTTTTAAAAACCAGTTCAAGAACCGAACCGGTTTTTAAAGAACCGAACCGGTTTTTAAAGAACCGAACCGGTTTTTAAAGAACCGAACCGGTTTTTAAAGAACCGGTTCATGAACCGAACCGGTTTTTAAAGAACCGATTTAAGAACCAAACCGGTTTTTAGAACCGGTTCCGAACCGAACCGAACCATTTTCAAATCAAATCAAATTAATTTTTATCTTTTTTTTTTAAATTTTTAATTTTTTTTCTTTTCAATAGAGGGTCGACCCGAACCGGTTCCGAACCACTTCCGATCCGAACCGAACCACTTCCGAACCAAACCATTTAAACCAATTTGGTTTGGTTTTTCAAAAAATCCGATTCGGTTCGACCCATGCATATCCCTAATTTTAAGTGAGAGAAAGAGATAGATAAAGGGAGAGAGACTGGATCAAAAAAAATAAAGGTGTAGATCCCACCTCTTTGTGAGAGTGAAATGACATAAGTTGTGTCAGAAACACTTTTCCCTAGAATTATGTAGGTGACAAAGCTCTTATCAATTTTTAATATAGTTGCGTTCCTAGTGACTCAAAGCTTTTCTTATCAATTTTTAATATAGTTGCGTTCCTAGTAACTCGAATTCGAGACCATGGTTAAGTTGAAATAACCCCTAGTCAGTTGATCCACGTGCTTGATGGTGTTTTGTTATTATTTTTGAATCTTAGCTTATGTCTTATATTTATTTTTGTTATGTTAGCTTCATTTCATGGGAGTGGTTTATATTTATTATATGTTGCTTCATTTCAATATAGGAAGAGTGGAAAAGAGAATCTCTTCAGGAGCACATATGTGCTACCTGATGGTGTTACATACACGAAGGGGTTTGTTAAATATCCAGAGAAAGCGTGCCAATATCTTGCTTTGAGGGATGGTGGTTTTCCTCCTCCTTCTATTCCACCTTTGGAAACTAGGAGGGATATGAATTGCAACGAAATTGTTGAGCAGCCTGAGGAGGACAGAAAGAGAGTTGATTTGACAAAAAATGTATATGCTGGCATTTATTTATTTTTAGTGTGACATTGATTTATGGCAATGATTTTCATGTTTTTGCTTAATTTTGCTTTGTGTTCCTGTAGGAATTCGACTTGACAAACGAACGGTTTCTTGTCCCGGAGATGATCTTCCGTCCTGCTGATTTGGGTATGTCTTTGTGTATTTTAATTCTAGTACTATTTTCAAATGACATACGAGTTAATTCTTTGGATGATGAGTTTCTTTGAGTGGAATGTAAATGAGGATTTTAATTAGTCTAATTTTGATCATTTTCTCATTGTGAATAACATACTGCAATGCTGCAGGAATGAACCAGGCTGGGCTAGCAGAGTGCATTGTACGAGCTGTTAATTCCTGCCACCCACATCTCCACCCTGTGCTCTATGAAAGGTAAATAATTCAAACCATTGGATTTGATTCTTCTCTCCTGTTTGTGGATGTTTGCATCATTTTCTTAATTCTCGTTCTCATTTTTCATTGCTGTGCGTGCATTTTCTCGGCAGCATCATTTTAACTGGTGGAAGCACCTTATTTCCTCAGTTTGCTGAGAGACTGTAAGTTTGTTTCGGCCACTACACTTTGTACCGTGATGCCATAAATTTCTTGCACTTTGTTGACCTATCTTTTTTGGCCTGTGTAGCGTGGTGTACAAATTTAAATAATTGATTCTAAATGTTGTAGAGAGAAGGAGCTTCGGCCTCTAGTTCCTGATGACTATCATGTGAAGATAACTACTCAAGAGGAGTAAGCATCTTTTCCTTGATAGTTTTGTTTCATTTCCTGTAAGTAGAGAATTTCCATTAAAGAACTTATGGTTCTTCTACAGCCCCATACTGGGTGTTTGGCGAGGAGGATCGCTGTTGGCATCGAGTCCAGATTTTGAAGCAATGTGCGTGACCAAGTCTGAGTATGAGGAGCTTGGTTCTGCTAGATGTCGCAAGAGATTCTTTCATTAACTAATGCATGCAATCAACATGGCTATGCTAATCTTGTAAGTAAGTATATTATGTACTATTTATTTATTGAGATTCATAAAGATGTCTTTCTTTTATTATTCTGTATCATTTCCTATAAGACAGTGAACTGCCATTGTAACGTGTGCAAATGGAGAATAGTGACTAAAGCCACTGTAAATTACTGCATGGTTCAGCCAATGTTTTGTCCTGTTATCTTTCCAATGGAATCTTGCTTGGGACCAAGGTGTGAATTCTGGATGATCATCTTCTCTAGAAAGGGTTTATTTGAGAAGCCAAATATTTAGTCTGCAGTTTTCAAGTGAGCATGATACAGGCAGACCGGTGTTTTGGATCAGGGTCCATAGGATGGTGACTTCCCTTTCATTTACAACGAGTTAAAGTGTCACCTAATGTGGTCTTTGCAAAGATTTTGCCACTGGCATATAATATAATGCCCGTTTTTTTTTTTTTTTTTTTTACTTTAACAACTTAAATGTAACTTTTAACTTTAAAAAAATGTGCCAACCAGACTCTTATTAATTTATTTAAATTACATTATTTCCATTTTTCTTAATTCTTTTATTTTTTTCTCATACCCGACAAGTCTCTACTTCCTATTCTTAGTCAATTTCAGTATTACAAAAATCGGCTTGAACCGGTTAGTTCGAATCGTAAATCGGTGAATCGGTTAGATAACCGGTTTGAGTTGCTTAATGGATCAGACATGATATCGAACCTAAGTGAACTGGTATAAACCCACAAAACTCAGTCAGTTTGGAAAAAATCGGATGCATTATACAATTTTGAAAGAAAAAAAGTTATAGATTTGAGTCCATCTTGCTTCTGCATCTTCCGCCTTATGATGAACAACACTAGATCTCTCGGCTGACAACAACAAAGACTTGTTGGTGGCAGATCTAAGCAATGGGTCGTGGATTTGGGTGCTGGGGTGTAGATCTACAAGTTTGGTCACATATTTGGTGCGAACAGAGACAAATATTGCTTAAGAAGTAGCTAGTAAACTCAGACCCATAGTGACATCTCTTCTTTGCGTGATCGATTTGTGGTTGCTGGGTGTGACTGGTTGATATTTTCTTTGCATTAGGAGGAGGCTGCTGTCAATGAAAAATGGACGTGAAATAAAGAGGTATTCAACCTTTTCTTTATTTTTTGGGTTTGCAGTGACTGGTTTAATGATTTATGGGCTGTGTAAACTATGTTTGAAACCCATAAATCATAAATAATTTATTTGTTTGCAGTGATTTATTATGGGCCCAATAAGTCTATTAATGATTTGGGTTTTATGTTTTAAGTCCATAAATTAAAATGTTACAGATTTGTAATAAATCAAAGCCCAAATTTACCAAATGGTGATAGCTCAGTTGGCGCATGGGAGCTGAGCAGGTGGGGTGAGAGCATGTGTTCGATCATCTCCAGTACCACCTTTTGGAGGAGTTTAAAGCCTTAATCCTGAACCCGCCCCGAATCGGACTAGTCGCTAAGTGACGAACCGATTGAAATATTCCAAAAAAAAAAAAGGGCCAAAATTGAATTGATATTATTTCTTAGATGTATTTAAGTCTTTTTAGAATTTTTAAGTATAAAATATAAATTTTCATATACTTATCCGAGCCAAACGGTTCAATCGGTGAGCCATCGGTTAAATTAGTGATCTAGTAACCCTTCAAAGCACGGACACGCTCCCTGGAAAAAAATTTGCGTGTCAGACCCGTGTCCCACACGGACACGCTTCGACATGCTCGGACACGCGTCCGACACGCAGTCAACATTTGGGGACACACGGTCAACTCTCTGACACGTTTTATCGACACACGGTCAATTTTTTCGGACACGCGGTCAACGCTCGAACACGTTTTTTTTTTTTTAAATCTTAATTTTATTTTGTTAACTAAATATAAAAGAAAGAGTAAATACCCTTCTGGGTCCCTAACAAAAAACACGGTTCCCACTTTAGTCCCTTACAAAAATAAATTAGTCAGTTAGTCCCTAACAAATTCAAAGTGGACCCATTTTAGTCCTTTTGAGGGACTAATATGGGATTTTTTTGAATTTGTGAGGGACCAAGATTTCAACTAAATGAGTCCACTTTGAATTTGTTAGAGACTAATTGACTAATTTATTTTTGTGAGGGACTAAAGTGGAGACCGTGTTTTTTGTTAGGGACCAAAAATGGTATTTACTCTAAAAGAAATAATTTATAAATTAATTTTTTTCTGTTATGAAATTTGACATGAAAAATTAACAAAGTACGAAAAATTATTTATATTTATATTTATGTTACGAAATTTAAATATTTGATTGGTTATATGACTTATTATGGACTCTTATATGTATTAAATATAAATTATATTATATATATTAAAAATTTTATTTAATATCAAAACGTGTCCTAACATATCGAAATATGACATTTTTTAAAATTAACGGTCAGTGTATCGTGTCGTATCCCGTATCTGTGTCCGTGCATCATAGTAATAACCTAGTATCCCGACCAGGTCAATGATGGAATCGGGTGTAATAACATTTGTCAATTTTATTTCATCTAGTTGTACCTAAACGAGTACGAATATAAAGTTATATTCATAGAGCGAGTAGGTTGTTTCCTTGTGGTTCTTAACTGTTTTAAACTTTGCTTAATTAAAATAACTTTTCTTAATTATTTTATTGAATAATTTATTATTTCTCACTTATTCTTAATTAATTATTTGCACTTAAATTTTAAAAAATAATTATTTAATTTATTAATTAAAAAATTTCGCCTTTAATTTAAAATGAGACAACCTCCCTTCTCTTCAAATTTTTAAATAACATAAAGAAATTGGTATACAACATTTTAATATTTCAAATTCTCATTATTTTATATTTTTAGTGTTTTATTTAAATTTATAGATTTAATACTTATTTTATTATAAATTAAAATATAAAAGATTTAAAATAATTATAAGGGATATAGATTTCTCCTATTACAAGAGAAGAATTTTTTTTCCTATAAACACAATACAAAGGTGTGTTTATAGTTCTAAAACCTAATATACTTTGTACTTTGACTATATGATTGGGTTTGTTTAATTTTTTTTTTAAAAAAAGATTTAAAACTTTTTCGATATAATGTATTTTGGATATAAAAGAAAAGAAAAAACATCTATCCTTTTAAAGGATATAAA
Organism: Gastrolobium bilobum; assembly: GCF_033153095.1. Lineage (NCBI taxonomy): Eukaryota > Viridiplantae > Streptophyta > Magnoliopsida > Fabales > Fabaceae > Gastrolobium > Gastrolobium bilobum. The sequence goes on along the minus strand of NW_026898898.1, from coordinate 456,046 downwards.
TTTATATCACTTTAGATCCTAATCGTTGATTTCCGTCAATCAACAGTTATACTCTATTAGGTCAAACTCAATGGGCCAAATTTATTATTAATTAATTAATAATTTTGATCCAATAAATTATAACCGTTGATGGAGAGAAATCAACGGTGAGGATCTAAAATTATATAAGCTTATATCTTTTAAAATAACAGATGTTATTCCCATAAATAAATTAATACAAATAGACAAAATCTTAATTAAATCAAATTATGTTTTAATTCTCTAAAATCATAAGGATGTATCCATACACCAGTTACCTGTATTAACTAGTATGGATGCTAACAGTGAAGGCCCTATTCTTTGACAAAGGCACCTTCAAAACTAACTGGACTGCAAAAACTCATTTTAAGGTCAGTTAACTGATCGAATGCAATAGTATGGGACTAACGCAATTTCCTATCTGCAAAGGGAATGAGCTGCATTTTTAAATATTCACTTGTTTCTACTGTTCATAATATTACCTATGTAGTTCATATGCAGATTCTAAACAAGTTACTACACCCAAAGTATACCCCACATACTCTTATATAAACATATCTAGTCTCGTTTTAGCAAGCGGTGGAGGAGAAATGAGTTCAAGGATCAATTCTGGAAACTCTCAAGTATACTGATATTAAATTTTACTAAGATAATACGATGCATAAAGTTCTGCATTTTTCACACTCAAACTAAAGGAACTAGCCAATCCTGACAATAGGTCCAAAGATGCTCTTTAACTCCTTCAAATAATCCTCATACACCTTTGTTTCTATCTGCTGGCTGTTATCAAGCAAATTTCTGGCTTTCGCAATCACTGAACTAATCTTCATTTTGTCTTCTGGACGAAGCTTAGATCTGATATTAATATTATACACAGCATTCTGTATCTTGTAAACATAATCATCCAAAGCATTCATTGCTGTAACTTTCTTCTGGTACTTCTCATCTTCATCCTTGTATTTCTCAGCTTCTTGAATCATGCTCCGAATTTGTTGAATTGATAGTCTTCCTTTGTCATTGGTTATGATAATCTCTTTCTCATTGCCAGTGGCTTTTTCCTTAGAAGAAACAGTTAGGATACCATCAGCATCTATAGCAAAGCAATCTTCCATAAGAAGGCCTCGTGGAGCAGGAGGAAGTGAAAGATTAAACGAACCCAACAAGTTATTATCGCTGGCTCTTGTCCTCTCACCCTCATAAACCTCAATCAAGGCAGTTGATTGGTTATCTACAGTTGTAACAAAAGTTTTTGTCTTCTTTACAGGAATGGTAGTGTTCCTAGGAATCACCACACTCATGAGATCACCTACTACTGATACACCAAGTGACAGCGGTGTAACATCCATTAACACTATATTCGGAACAAACCTATTGCTTTTACTCAACAAAGCAGCCTGGACAGCTGCTCCATAAGCAACAGCCTCGTCCGGGTTGATGCTCTTGCAGAGATCCTTCCCCTTGAAGAAGTCCTGCAATAACTGCTGCACCTTGGGAATCCTACTAGAGCCACCAACAAGAACAACATCATGTACATTACTCTTGTCCATCTTGGAATCAATAAGACACCTATCTACGGTCTCCATGCATTTTGTAAAGAGGTCCATGTTGATTTCCTCAAACCTTGCTCGAGTGATTGATGAACATAAGTCAATGCCCTCAAATAAAGCATCTACTTCAACAGCAGTATCAACTGCGTATGAGAGTGTCCTTTTTGCCCTCTCACACACAGTTCTCAACCTCCTCAGGGCTCTTGGGTTCCCACTAATGTCCACTTTCTTCTTCCTCTTGAACTCCTGTGCAAAGTAGTTCACAATTCTATTATCAAAGTCCTCTCCTCCAAGGTGAGTGTCTCCAGCAGTGGCCTTAACTTCAAAGACATCACCCTTAATTGTGAGGAGAGACACATCAAATGTACCACCACCAAGATCAAAGATAAAAATATTTCTCTCACCAACACAATTAGATCTTTTTTCAAGGCCATATGCAAGAGCTGCAGCGGTGGGTTCATTGATTATCCGCATAACATTGAGGCCAGCAATGGCACCAGCATCTTTGGTAGCTTGACGCTGAGAGTCATTGAAATAAGCAGGAACAGTAACAACAGCATTCTTCACCGGTGACTCCAAATATGCCTCTGCAATCTCACGCATCTTTGTGAGGACCATGGATGAGATTTCCTCAGCAGATATTTGTTTTTCCTGACCCTTGTATGAAACAAGGATCATCGGTTTGTCATTAGTACCAGCAATGACCTTGAATGGCCATAGCATTAGATCATTCTGAATAATGGGATCACTATATCTTCTACCAATCAGCCTTTTCGCATCTGAAAAAATTAAAGAATAAAATTAATAATTTCCTCTTCTGACTTTTTTTAAGTTTTCAAATTTCACTTTCAATTAACTTTCATTCCAAATTATTGTTTTAAATTATTGAATTAGGACGTTTTCTTGAAAGGTAAGATTTATGTTAAATGCAAAACATCATTCATGTTAAATATGAATTAGGTAAGATTTATCCGTTAATGAAGTTAATAGAAGTAACATTCAGAGAGAAGAACGTTGAGTGAATTTAATAACTTAGCTGCTAATCTGAACAAAGAAGAGTTAGAGAATGAATTTGATAAACTAAAAAGTAAAGTATTATTTTGTGCCGCAAAATAAATAACGAAAGTTAAGTTATAATTTGTTCATCTAAAAGCAAACATAGAAATAATAAATGTAGACATTTAAAGGAACCCACAAAACAGAAGAATATTCATTTATTACCAAAGACAGTGTTGGTGGGGTTGGAGGCAGCCTGATTCTTAGCAGCATCGCCAATCAACCTTTGGTTGTCAGTAAAAGCAACACAAGAAGGAGTAATAGTGTTGCCCTGGTCGTTGTGAATGATCTCCCCGCGATTGTGTTGCTCTTGCCATACTGCAACACATGAGTATGTTGTGCCAAGGTCTATTCCCACCGCACATCCCTCATATTGTTTTGCCATTCTCTTTCTAGTGATTGTAGAATGTGTTCAAAAGATTAGAGTCAGACATAGGAACTCATATAGCAAAGAGGAAGAATTCATTTTGATTTTCATAATTGAGAAATTAAATATATAAGTCATACATTTTATATATGTATATTATTATTGCAATAAATTGAATTTATTTTCTTTATGAACAATCAAGACTTATTCTCATAAATGAATGAGTAGACCTGCAATGCTTCATAAACGAATGGAGGGTTAAAAAAATTAAAAATTTAAGAAACCCTGTTCTTTGAGTGAAGATCTCACTTGTTTGTACCATGTCACTGTTAACTTTGTAAATTTATTTCTGTTAATTTATTCTTATAAGTTTGAAGAGTCTTTTACGGTAACCTATTTGAAAAAACAAGGTACTGAATGTATTTGGGAAATCCAATCCCTCTTTCCAAAAAATTTGAGAACTCTTAGTGAAAAAATTCTTCCTTCTGGGAGTATATTCATCTTTGTAAAATTACATATTGTAAAATCACATGTTTAGTTGGCAAAAGAGTGAGTGGAAGCAAAGGTGGTGAATGAGTGAGTGAGTGCATCATTCAAGACCAAACTTGAAGCATAGAGAGATAACAGTTTTACCTTGAACCGACCGTGAATGAAAAAACAGTTGCGATTCTATCTGGCCTGTTTTGCTTTCAAAGCTTCTCTTCACAAATTACTCTTTGGAATACTCGAACGTCTCAAAAACTACCTCATTCTCTCTCGACTCGAAGCAATATTTCAACTCTGTTCTGAACCCTTTTGATATGTTTATCCTTTTTTTCTCTTTTTCTTTTTCCCTTTGTTAACTTTTTCCTTTTGACCTTTTTTTTTCCCCAAAGAAGTTAGTATCAATATTATTATTATATTTTAATTAATTTTTGTGGTTATTATTTTCACAAATTAAATTTATTAATTATTATTAATTCGTAATTAATAATTAATTATTAATTAATGAAAATTAACAATTAATATATAATAATAACATTATTTGATAATAACAATAACTTATTTTTTTCCAATGGCAAAACACAATGAAATTTTGGCTCAACAAACTGATAGGGGGTGATCAAGATTTAAATATTCAACAAACAATATTTAAAAGAATTTTTAAAAATAATTGAAATAGAAAATACGAAATTAAGAACTGTTAAATGAATGCATTAAAAAAACCTAATTTCTGATCAATAAAAATATAATATTATATTTAGAGATAGGATATTGTAACAACCAGTTATTGTTACTACAAATCAATTTCACTGTTAGATTAAATTATGTTCATCCAACGGTTATATTTATTTTCATCTTTGTATGATTATCATTTCTCCTATTTAATACTTTATATATATTTTTATCTTTGTATGATTATGATTTCTCATATTTAATGCTTTCATATTAAATATAGGAAATCGTAACCATACAAAGATAGAAATAAATATAACCGTTGAATTAACATAATTGATCTAATGATAAAATTGATTGGAAATAACATTGGTAGTAAGTAATAACACTAGTTGGTTGTTATAATAATATCTTTCCCCTTCTATTTATATATTTTTGACAATATATAATCTGTAATATTATTTTAAGTGAAAATATTACTCACTTCTTAGTGTGAAGGGAGCACTAAAAAATAAAAATCCTCTAAAATTTCACCTCGTTAAATTATTAGTGTTCATTAGCTCTTTTTAATAGAGTGATCAGGTTTTGCCGGGTTTCGAGATCAGATCCTTGAATTCACAAGATAAAGTGTCACTATCAAGTGTCAACTATGGGTATAATAACGAGCTTTTTATCACTATAGTCTTTTTTTAATAATTAATTATCAAATTGATTTTATTTATAAATTATTTTAAAAATTTAACTTCTTCAGAAAACATAACACCAATCTGTCCCTGTTTGACCGTTGACCATGAAGCCTACCCGGGTACACTCTTTCCTGCCCAGATATATTTTGAAATTTTTTACCTACTCGAATACACCTCTCCCTATCCGGGTATATTTCTTGAATCTGAAAAAAGTTTGAATTATTTACCCTGGTAGAGAGCCAACTACCAGGTAAATATTTGAGACTTTTGGCATTCAAACCATTCGTGTAAAATTGCATATATTGCTGATTGGTGCAATTTATTTTACGGCTGTTTTCAATTCCTTTTGCAGAAACAAATAAAAAGGAAGGAAGGAACAGAAAAGCCACGCTTTAAATTTTCCTTATTCTTTGAAAACATTAATCAACACCCATTATTTAAAACACCGAAAAGTTCAACAGCATTGATTCGTGTGCAATTTATTTTACCGCTGTTTTCAAAAAATGGGACTATACATTGAATTACATTTCTTACCCATCTTATTTTATTCAAAAAATCTATTTTATATATATATATATATATATATATGAGGTAGGATCATTTGACATCAGTGTCAAATTTAAAATTTGACACCTCATATGATAGCCGTTAGATCAAAAAAATCAATGGTGTCACATGCTTACGAATCAGAGTCGTTCATCTTTTTTGATCTAATGACTCTTAGATGAGTTGTCAAATTTTAAATTTGACACTGGTGTCAAAGGATCCTACTTCTCTATATATATATTTAATCAATTTATATCAATGTAACCGCTGTTTTCAAAAAATGGGACTACTTCCATTCAATCTCTTTTTTATGCTAAATATAAGATGAGAAATACTGCAACATATAATTTATTTGTTGCAGGCTTTAAATGCTGAACTGTAAATAAAAAATCTCAATTTGGTTATAGATGTCTCCAAATAAAGTCTATGGCATACCTGGTCTATTTTGCCTCCTTGACTATAAGATATTGAGTTTCACCCTTTTTTTCTGAAATTCTGATAAAATAATAGATATGTGCCAACTAAGAAGAACAGAGATAGGTGGAGGCTAGATAGATAAAGTCGGAAAATTCTTATAATAAAACTCAAAAATTAATCGTAAAATTCACAACTTATTGAATGAGGAAGAGTGTGACTTCATTCATGGCATCGAAAATGAAAATCCTATTTTAAACGTTTCAGCTTGTAATAATTATTTCAGTCCACCGTGCGCATAGAAAAAAGAAAAGCGTGACTTCGTGGCATCGAAAATGAGGTACTGTTATTTCATTTTCAAGCTAAGTAAATAAGTAAAATAGTCTCTTTGATTTCATTGCATGTGTTTTATGCTTTCTTCTGACTGTCTCTCTTTGTGATAATTTTTCAGAGGCCAGATAAGAACAAACAAACAAATGACCTTCTAACAAGAAAATTTACCCGGGTAGCTGCCTCCCTACCTGGGTAAATAATTCAAACATTTTATTAGATTCATGAAATATGTTCGGGTATCTCCCTCTTTATTCGGGTAGGTAAAATTTTTCAAAATATACCCGGGTAAGGAGGGGTGTACCCGGGTAGTCTTCATAGTCAACGGTCAAACAGGGACAAATTGATGTTATGTTTTTTTGGAAAGATTAAATTTTTGAAATAGTTTATAAATAAGATCAATTTAGTAATTAATTATTAAAAAAAGGCTATAATGGTCAAAAAAAACCTATAATAATGAGTACCCTTCCATATTAACAAAGGTGCAAAAATATTTTATAAAAAAGTGACAATCAAAATGCTTAGATACACTTATTTTTTTGGATAAAAATAAAACATGTCTGTTAAAAAAAAAAAAACACAAGTTTAATTATAATTAAATAATAAAGATTACACAAACGGAGCATGAGTAAGTTGAACTTGTAAACAGTGTTGCTTATCTTTAGTCCTGAGAAAATTTAATATAAACACGGCCCTATTGTATAATTTTCATAGGAAAGCAATTCCTATAAAATAATGAGAAATGTTATATTTACGATCAATTTTTATTTATAATCTTTTACAATTATATCTTAGTTGTTGATTTTCGTTAATTAATAGTTATCATTTATTATAAATTAATAATTAATTAATAAATTGATATTGCGAAAATTATAACCATTAATTGACAAAAATCAACAGTTAAGATATGACGAAAATATGTTGTAAGTATAATCTTCTCTTAAAATAATATAGTCACGAAACTTAACAGTGACGAAAATACGACCATGGTTCTCTCTTCTGATAAGCCTTTGGTTTTCTTGTCGCTTTCCCCTCGCACTCAGAAATTATAGAGTCTGTTTAATTGTGTTTTATGTTTCTTTTTTCTTAAAATTGTTATAAAATAAGTATTTTTATTTTATTTTAAAATTTAAAAGTCAAAATATAAAATAAAAAACTCATATTTTCATAATTTGATTAAAAAAACGAGGTAGGTTATACTTACAACTTTTTTTTTACAACCATATCTTAACACCGTTGATTTCTGTCAATCAACGGTTATGATTTTCGCAAATTAAACTCATTAATTAATTATTAATTCACAATAAATGATAACCGTTGATTGACGGAAATCAACGGTGTTAAGATATGATTGTAAGAGGTTGTAAAAAAAAATTGTAACTATAATCTTTTTCTAAAAAAATAATTATAACTTTTAAAAAAAATTACAAAACAACTCATATCAAAAAAAAGTTTATAATCTCCGCAACCAAAACCAACCCTTTCAATGAAAGTTAAGGGGGCGTTTGGTTTCATGCTGTTGTAAATAATTATTTATTAGTTATTATGTAGTCATTTATTTGTTGTATTGGGCCAAGCCCATTAGGTCAAAATTAGGTCAAGTATTCTCTATAAATAGAGAACCATTTGTATAGATTATATACAATTCAATAAAATTTCAAATACCCTTTTTCTTTCAAGTTGGTATCAGACCTCTCGATCGCTCTGCTTCCGCGCCTATTGTCTTTAGAACAAGAACCTTTTATTCTTTTTGTCTCTCGCTGCCATCAGCCGCCACCGAATTTTTTCCGGGGACCTCTTGGACCGAGAAGATCTCTGTTATATTAGATCTCTGTTACTGTTCATCGTCTCTGTTACTGTTCATCGTCTCCATTATTCTTCATCACCACAATACAGCATCTGTTCATCACGATTGGACCCTTTCCCGGTGGTTTTTCAACTCCGAACAGACCCAGAAAGAACCGCGCTCACCGGACGACGTTGCTCCAAAAATTTCAGACCAGACGGCCACCGCACGAGCCCACACGCGCCGCTCCTTCAACCGCGAGTGAATCCCACGCGCAGCCAATCTCACCGGCACGTGAGACCATTTTTCCGGATCGGACCACCGCGATCTTGATCGTCCCTTCATCCTCTTTATGGATTTGTGCTCCTCTCTTTGATCGGACATCGTTTGGTATTTATTTGTGATTTTTTGGCTTCTTGGAGCTTTTCTTTAACCATTTTCTGTGCAGTATGACCTCTTCTCAAAGGAGTTCTTTTTAAATTTTATGATGGTACCTCTTCTAGACCTAAGAGAGATGACCGATGGTGTTCTTATTGTAAAAGAATAGGTCATATCAAGGATTTATGCTTTCGCCTTTATGGAAAGCAAACTGTCTTAGAAAAGATGGCAAGGATGCATGGTCAAGCGCATTTTACTTTTTCTGAAATAACCCCTGCACCTAATGAGACCCAATCTGCATTTCGTCCAGATGAGTTGGAACGACTCCGAACCATTCTTGATTATCTGAGTAAGCTATCTGATACTAGTGCTTTGGCTATGACTAGTATGAGCTCCAAAACTTATTCTTTCATTTCTTCATGTAATGATTTTAAACATTCTTGGGTTGTTGATTCTGGTGCTACTGATCATATGGCTTCTTGTGCTGACTCCTTTATTTCTTATCATCCTACCATTGGAACTCATACAATATCCATAGCTGATGGCTCACATACATCAGTTGCGGGTTCTGGTGACATAAACTTACAGCAGTCCTTACATTTTAAGGATGTTCTTCATGTTCCTAAACTCTCCACGAATCTTCTTTCTATTCACAAAATTACAAAAGATTTGAATTGTATTGTAACCTTCTTCCCTACCCATTATGTTTTTCAGAATCTCGCCACGGGGAAGACGATTGGTAGTGCTAAAGAGCAAGGTGGGCTGTACTATCTGGTGTCACAATCTCCCGCAAATAAAGTAACAAATCACACCTTCATGTCTCATGGTCAATCAACTGCTAATTCTTTAATTTGGCTGCAACATAAGCGTTTGGGTCATCCTTAATTTAGTTTACTCAAATCTTTATTTCCGTCATTGTTTTTGTCTAAGTCTGTGGAGTCTTTTCATTGTGATGTTTGTGAATTTGCTAAGCATCATCGTGTGTCTTTTCCTTCTAGTATTACTAAGAGTGTTGAACCTTTTGATCTTATTCATTCTGATGTTTGGGGTCCTTTTAAGGTCCCTCATTCTTCTGGAAATAAATGGTTTGTTTCTTTTATTGATGATTGCACTCGTGTAACTTGGGTTTACTTAATGCTTGAAAAGTCTGAGGTACCACAACTGTTCTTTCAATTTTATAAAATGATTGAGACTCAATTTTGTAAAAAAATCAAAAGACTAAGGACAGATAATGGTACTGAATATGTCAATCACTCTTTTTCCCAATTTATCCAAATCAATGTATGATTCATGAACTTACTTGCGTAGACACCCCTCAACAAAATGGGGTTGCTGAAAGGAAAAATCGTCACCTTCTTGAAGTTGCTCGTGTCTTACTGTTTCAAACACATGTACCCAAATGCTATTGGGGAGATATCATTCTTACTGCAGCGTTTTTAATCAATCGTCTACCCACTCGGGTTCTCGATCATGTAAGTCTTATTCACTCCATGACTTCTTTTTTTCTTTCTGTTCCAACTTTGCAAAGTCTTCCTCCTCGAGTATTTGGGCGTGTTGTCTTTTTTTTTTTTTGATATAAATGGAGGGCCTAGCCCAGCAAAACTACAAAGACAACTGATGCATGTTAGAGTTCACATGCTCTATCAGTAAATTCACCCTAAAGGTGTTCCACACAGCTACAATGCTATCAGGGGGGAGGCAAACACTCTTATCTCATCCCCCTTAAGGTACAACCTTTTTTAGCTAAAAGATCTGCTACAAAATTACTATCTCTATTAATATATTCCAGCTGAACAAACTCAAAAGAGTTGGCAGCTTTCCTTATATTAGTTAGCAAGGATGAGAACCAGAGATCTTCAGGCTTGTCCTCTAAGCACGACAAAGCTTCTTTACAATCACTTCCTATCCAAAGCTTTGATATTTTTAATCTTGCAGCTAGCTTGAGTCCCTCAAGGATACCTTCTAACTCAGCTTCCAAAGGAGTGCATTTGCCTATCGAGTGGGAAAATCCACCTAGCCAATCACCATCAACAGAAACAACAAATCCTCCAGAAGCTCCTTTCTGATTAACAATGCTGACAGCACCATCAACATATATCCTCACCTTGCAATTAGAGTCCTTCTGACCAGATCCCTTAAGGTTTAAACACTGGCTAGCCTCAAGCACTGTTGGTTCACCCTTCCTACTTCTACTCATCCCCTTCAAGTAGCAAAGAATTTCATAGACTGGGTACAAAGGTCTAGAGAAATTTGCCTCATGAATGACAGAATTCCTCCACTGCCAACAATACCAGCAAGTCAGAACAAATAATTCAGTCCAAGACTGCCATAACTAAGATTGGAATTTATTAGTCAAATTTAATCTAAACCACTCCAAGTTATCAGTTTGCAGAAAACTCCTAGGAATTTTACCATCAAACCAAATCTCCCAAATGCTTCTAGCAGCAGAACAGTCTCTCATCACATGCATCAATGTTTCATGCCCAGCAGCACAAGTTGGACACAGAACCTCCCCCCCACTCCATAGGGAAGTGATACTCCTAACAGACAATTTATTAAGACAGGCTAACCAGATAAAAACAGTCATTCTAAAAGGTCCCTTCCACTGCCAAACAGCAGCCCATATTTTGTCCCTTTCATACTTAGGATTCAAAAGTAGGCAATAAGCATTTCTCACAACTGATTTCCCAGAAGCAAGATTTTTCCATTTGAGCCAATCCTCAGAACAGTTAGCATCAGGAATACTAATTTTACTCAGATTGCTGCAAGATGGTCTGTCTAAGAACTTACTCAGGTAATTCCAATCCCAGTCTTCACCTTTACAGTCAACCACTTCACACACCTTAAGGGTAAGGTCAGTTATTGGTGGTTTGATAGTAGCACTATCCAGCAAAGTCTCCTGCCTGCCTCCTCACATGTTAGTCCAAAATAAAACAGATTTGCCATTCCCTACCACCCATTCCAGGTTTTGATCAATCTTTGCTCTAGCTGAGACAATATTCTTCCAAAGAATTGAGTCACTACTCTTAGCTGTTAACCCACGGCTAGGATCCAGATTTCTGCCATACTTCCCTAATAGGACTTGAGCCCAAAGACTGTTCTTATTCTCTATCAACTTCCAGGCCAGCTTGTGCATAAAGGCTTCATTTTGAGTCCTTAGGTTGATAATCCCCAAACCTCCACACACCTTAGGCTGACACATCCTCTCCCAAGCCACATAATGAGCTTTTCTTTTATCATCCTCATCTCCCCAAATAAATCTTCTTTGCATTCTCTCAATATCATTACACACATGGACTGGAATCAAATTATTCTGCATATGATAGGAAGGAATAGATGATATAACACTCTTTGCTAAAGTGATCCTCCCAGCCATAGAGAGGCATTTGGACTTCCATCCCTGGAGTCTAGACTGAACTCTAGCAATAACATCTGAGTAGTGATCCCTGTGAATTCTGCCATGTCTCATTAATGCTCCTAAGTACCTGCCAAAGTTCTTCACCACCTTGAACCCACTCGCTTCAGCAATTGACTGTATAATATCCTGATCAGAGTTTTTAGATAAGTATATACAAGATTTCTCAAAACTCACACATTGACCTGACATCATGGAAAACTTGTCAAGACAGTTAACAACACACTTGAGTTGGATTAAAGAGGCTTCTGCAAATAATATTATGTCATCAGCAAATAAAATATGTGATATCTGTGGCCCAGATCTCCCAGCTCTCATTGGGCACCAAGCTTTACTCTCAACTTCATCTCTAATCAAATGAGACAACTTTTCCATACCTAGAACAAAAATATAAGGGGATAGTCTTCCTTCTCGAGTGTTTGGGTGTGTTGTCTTTGTTCATATTCATAAACAGCATCGCAGTAAGTTGGATCCTAGGGCTCTTAAATGTGTCTTCCTTGGATATGCTCTTGATAAGAAGGGCTATAAGTGCTATCACCCTGGAAGTCGAAATTTTTTTGTTTCTATGGATGTTACATTTCAGGAATCTGAGTCCTTTTTCCAAGGTCCTCATCTTCAGGGGGAGAATAATTCACCAGAAGACTCATCACCTTCCTTCTTTGAATCTTCAGTGTCTACTCCTTCACCTGTGTCAGTGTATCCTCCTCTTGGTCTTGTTCCTCCTGTGTCTGTTCCTCCTGTGTCTGATCCTCTTGTGAGTAATCCTCTTGTCACTGATTCTCCTGTGATTGATACATCAAGTACACCAGAGATACGGAAGGTTATGACACCTGAAAGAAGGAAACAACCCATATTGTCTCAGCAGCAACCTCAATCGTCTGAACCACTGGTAAGTCCTGAATCTCATATTTCTGATCATGATGTTAATACTTCTGATGACTTACCCATTACTACTGATTCTGATGATTTACCCATTGCTCTTAGAAAAGGAAAAAGAGCTTGTCCCAAGAAATCTTGTCCCTTATGTCCCTCTTGTACTCAATACCCTATCTCCCATTTTGTTTCCTCTGCTAATCTTTCTGTGCAGCACAAAAGCTTTGTTTTAGCACTAGACTCTATTGCAATCCCAAAATCAGTACATGAAGTCTTGAAAGATAGAAATTGGGCTCAAGCCATGCAAGAGGAGATGAATGCTTTGGAGAAAAATAAAACATGGGAGGTTATTGATAGACCCAACGGAAAGAAAGCAGTAGGGTGCAGATGGGTTTATGCCCTGAAATATAATTCTGATGGCACTCTTGAGAGATGCAAGGCTCGATTAGTGGCCAAAGGTTACACTCAAACCTATGGCATTGATTATGAAGAAACCTTTGCTCCAGTTGCAAAGATGAGTACAGTAAGAATCTTGTTATCCCTTGCTGCCCATTACAATTGGGATATAAATCAATTTGATGTGAAAAATACTTTCCTCAATGGTGAGTTAAAAGAAGAAGTCTACATGGAAATCCCGCCTGGTTTTGATTCTGTGAAGGGGGAAAATAAAGTTTGTAGATTAAAAAAGGCCTTGTATGGATTGAAGCGGTCACCTTGTGCTTGGTTTTGAAGGTTTACTAAGGTTATGATGACCTTAGGATACAGACAGAGTTAAGGAGATCACACTCTTTTCTTCAAGCACTCCCAAAATGGGAAGCTTACTGTGCTCCTTGTATATGTTGATGATATTATTATCACAGGTGATGATTTTGTGGAGAGACAGATTCTGCAACCACAGCTTGCCTCTGAGTTTGAAATCAAAGACCTTGGGAAACTGAGATATTTTCTAGGGATAGAAGTAGCTCATTCAAGCAAAGGAATTTTTATCAGCCAAAGGAAATATGTTTTGGATCTTCTCAAAGAAGCTGGAAAGCTCAGGTGTAAACCCTCTAATACTCTTATTGAGCAGAATCACAAGATGGGCTATGAAGAAGAGAGTCCTCCAGTTGATAAAGGACAATACCAAGGGCTAGTTGGGAAATTGATATATCTGGCCCATACTAGACCAGACCTCGCTTATGCTGTTAGTGTTGTCAGTCAGTTTATGCACGATCCAAAGGAAAAACACATGCAGGCAGTAGAGAGAATTCTTCAGTATCTTAAAGGTACTCCTGGTAAAGGATTGTTATTCCGACGTGATGGAAATTTATCTTTAGAAGGCTACACAGATGCTGATTATGCTGGATCCGTGACTGACCGTCGTTCTACCACTGGTTATGCTGTTAGTGTTGTCAGTCAGTTTATGCACGATCCAAAGGAAAAACACATGCAGGCAGTATAGAGAATTCTTCAGTATCTTAAAGGTACTCCTGGTAAAGGATTGTTATTCCGACGTGATGGCAATCTATTTTTAGAAGTCTACACAGATGCTGATTATGCTGGATCCGTGACTGAGCGTCGTTCTACCACTGGTTATTGCATGTTTCTTTGCGGTAACTTGGTGACATGGAGAAGTAAAAAACAAGATGTGGTTGCCAGATCAAGTGCAGAAGCTGAATTTCGAGCTATGGCTCAAGGCATTTGTGAGTTACTGTGGCTGAAAATTGTACTTGATGATCTCAAAATAAAATGTGAGGGACCTATGAAGCTGCTATGTGATAATAAGTCCGCTATTTGTATAGCTCATAATCCAGTTCAACATGATCGGACTAAACATATTGAGGTCGACCGCCATTTCATCAAAGATAAACTTGATAGCGGGTTGATTACCACTCCATACATTCCCAATGGGCGTCAATTAGATGATCTATTAACAAAGGGGCTTCCTTCAGACAGATTTCAAGAACTTACTAGCAAGCTGGGAATGATAAATATCTATTCCTCAGCTTAAGGGGGAGTGTTGTAAATAATTATTATTTAGTTATTATTTAGTCATTTATTTGTTGTATTGGGCCAAGCCCATTAGGTCAAAATTAGGTCAAGTATTCTTTATAAATAGAGAACCCTTTGTACAGATTATATACAATTCAATAAATTTTCAAATACCCTTTTTCTTTCAAGTCATGCCTTTTGAGATTTTCCTAGGTAAATGAAGTTTGGTTTTTAGAAAATTAATGTTTGGTTCAACAGCTTTTGACCAATACCCATCTATATGAAATGCATGACTTTTTGAGAAAGATAGTAATTTGCACTGTTTAGAAACCCGATTTGAGGGTGGTTTTTTGAGAAAACCCGGGTAAAGCACTGTTTACACACTTTTTGTCATATATTTCCCTGGTAAAATTTTGTCAAACCAAACTACTTTTTTTTAACTTCCCCATCTATTCAACTTTCTCTATGGATACCTAATAATTACATTTCTCTAGTATTTTTAAAATTTATTTTGACTCTTTTCTATGTACTAAGAAAAAAACTCTTTTCTAATCACTTTTTCTCCCGACCTCCTTGTACGGAGCAAAAGTGACAGCTATTGTAGCAGTCACGCAACCATTATCGTGTGACGGTGTGAGAGATTGGTAAAAAATTGAATCTTGATAATGATAACCTTCGATTCCAACACGAGATAAGAATTATTTTAATTTTAAATGAATATTTTGATCATAAAGGTTTGCATTTGTCAAATCCAAAAAGGCATATCGGCACAACAAACAATCTTAAATAAAAAAGAACTATTAAGTCTTGCCTATAATGTGTTCAAAGATGCTAGTAAGCTCCTTCAGGTAATCCACAAACACATCAATTTCATCCTGCTCATTATTAGCATCAAGCAAATTTGTGGCCTTGGTGATTGCGGAACTGATCTTCTCCTTTTCTTGTGAGCAAAGCTTCAAATTCATATCCTGGTTCTTCAAAGCACTCCTCATCTTGTAAACGTAATAATCCAAAGCATTCATTGCATCAACCTTCATACGGAAGTTCTTTATCTTCGGCCTTGTAATTCTCAGCTTCTTGCATCAATTTTTTTATTTCTTCTGTTGACAGCCTTTCTTTGTCAATGGTTATGGTAATCTCGTTCTCATTTCCAGTGGCATTTTCCCTAGCAGAAACAGTCAGGATACCATTTTCATCTATAGCAAAGCATACATCAATAGGATGATGGCCGCCGAGAGTAGGAGGCAAGCCATTAAGAGTAAAAAAACCCACCAAGTTGTTATCACTGGCTCTTGTCCTCTCACCCTCATAAACCTTAATTAAGACAGATGATGGGTAATCTATACTAGTCAAATATACTTGTTTCTTCCTTGCGGGAATGGTAGTATTCCTAGGAATCACCACATTCATAAGATCTCCTTTTGTAAATATACCAAGTGACAGAGGTGTAACATCCAATAGCACTAAGTTTGGAACAATCCTATTGCTTTTACTCAACAAAGAAGCCTGGACAGCTGCACCATAAGCAACAGCCTCGTCCATAACATCTATTGCGGGAATGGTAGTATTCCTAGGAATCACCACATTTTCATTGATTATTCGCATAACATTGAGACCAGCAATGGCACCAGCATCTTTAGTAGCTTGACGCTGAGAGTCATTGAAATAAGCAGGAACAGTAACAACAGCATTCTTTACCGGTGACTCCAAATATGCCTCTGCAATCTCGCGCATCTTTGTGAGGATCATGGATGAGATTTTCTCGGCAGATATTTGTTTTTCCTTATCCTTGTATGAAACAAGGATCATCGATTTGTCATTAGTACCAGCAATGACCTTGAATAGCCATAACATTAGATCATTTTGAATAGTGGGATCACTATATCTTCTACCAATCAGCCTTTTCGCATCTGAAAAAATAAAATAAAATTAAAATTAATAGTTTTCTCTTCTGACTTTTTTAAGTTTTCAAATTTCTCTTTCGATTAGCTTTCATTCCAAATTATAGAATTAAGACGTTTTCCTGAAAGGTAACTCTGTAAGTGTCGTCATCTTAAATGCAAAACATCATTCATGCATGTTGTTTAGTACGAGTTAGGTAAGAATAATCCATTAATAATGTTAATAAAACTTAACATTCAGAGAGAAAAAGGTTGTGTGAATTCAATAAGTTAGTGACTAATTTGAATAAAGATGAGTTAGAGAATGAATTTGAAAACTAAAAAATAAAGTATATTTTGTGCCACAAAATAAATAATGAATGTTAAGTTATAATTTGTTCATCTCAAACCAAACACAGAGATAATAAATGTAGACATTTAAATGAATCCACAAACAAAAGAATATCCATTTATTACCAAAGACAGTGTTGGTGGGGTTTGAGGCAGCCTGATTCTTAGCAGCATCGCCAATCAACCTTTGATTGTCAGTGAAAGCAACACAAGAAGGAGTGATATTGTTGCCTTGGTCGTTGTGGATAATCTCCGCACGATTGTGTTGCTCTTGCCATACTGCAACACATGAGTATGTCGTTCCAAGGTCGATTCCTACCGCACATCCTTCATGTTGTTTTGCCATTCTCTGTCAAGTGATTATAGAATGAGTTCAAAAGGTTTCAGTCAGATATATATAGGAAGTCATATAACAATGTGGAAGAATTCAAATTGAGAAATAAATATATGAAAACGAAATATAAGTCATATAAACAATTAGAGTATAACAAATATCAAACATATTCATCTTTTATATGGGACCCGCACACTAAAAATTACATATTCTAAAACCAAATGTTTGGTTGGAAAGAGAAACGCTATGTAGTGAGTTTGTGAGTTCAGCATTCAAGAACAAACTCAAAGAATAGAGATAACATTTTTACCTTAAATTAGGAGTGTTATACAAACCGATTCAAATCGTGGTGACCGACTCCAAAGCACGGACACACAATTCAGTGAAATATTTGCATGTCGGACACTTGTCCGACACACGTCCGACACGCGGACAACGTTTGGGGACACACGGTCAACTCTCCGACACGTTCTGACACGCAGTCAACTTTTTTCGACACGCGGTCAACGTTCGGACACGTTTTTTTTTTTTAAATCTTAATTTTATTTTCTTAACTAAATATAAAAGAAATAATTTATAAATTAATTTTTTCCTGTTATGAAATTTGACATGAAAAATTAACAAAGTACAAAAAATTATTTATATTTATATTTATGTTATGAAATTTAAATATTTGATTGGTTATATGACTTATTATGGACTCTTATATGTATTAAATATGAATTATATGATATATATTAAATTTTTTATTTAATATCAAAACATGTCCCAACGTGTCAAAATGTGACATTTTTTAGAATTAACGTATCAGTGTGTCGTGTCGTGTCCTGTGTCCGTGCATCATAGGTAGGGATGTTAACGGGCCGAGCCGAGCCGAGCTTTGATCTTAACGGGCCAAGCTTGTATTTAAACGTGTCCGACTGGCCTTAGCCTGTTACCTGTTACGAATATAATATTGGCATGTGGCCTGGTTTATTTACAAAAAATAAAAGCATGTGTGAAGCCTGTCTTAGCCTGTTAGCATGTTAAAGAATAAAAATAAGAGAACAGAATTTCACAAAAAATCAATTTTCAGATAGAAACCTTAGCTTCCAATTTGCAGCAATAATTTACAAAGTCTACAATAAATAAAAAAATTAAAGTGAGAGAAGGTAGATAACAACTTATATTATCTTAGCCCATTATAAAAAAAGTGCCAACAAAAATAAAAGTAAAATAAATAAAATAAAAAATAAATTGACACAAATGAGCAGTGCACGGTGGAATGAATGAGTTTTTGTGGGTTTGTTTGTGTGAAGGAGGAAGAAGGATAATATAGAACAACACTAGTAATTCCATAAATATACATAAATTCAATATATTTCCAAATAGCATAATATAGAACAAAATCATTCAAAAAGTCTGTTAAACCAATAAAATGGGGTGAAATAAATTGATGAGAGAGAGTTATTACAAGTAGTATAAAAAGTATAAATAAATATTTATATACTAGGCTAGCCTGGGAGGCTCTAAGGCCGAGCTTCTGAATTAGAGTCTGAGGCCTTTTTATTAAACGAGTTTTTATACAAGTTCAAGCCTGGATCCACCACGAGCTTTTATTAAACGAGCTCAGGCCTTTACGAGCCGAGCCAAAGGCCCCTGAAAGGCCCCTGACTCGTTTACCACCACCCCTAATCATAGGTGACCGAATCGAAAAACTGATAACCGAAAACGGATAAACCGAAACTAAAAAAAAACCGCAAATTTTAATTAGATTGTATCGGTTTTCGGATTGGTTGATGAAAACCGATCCAATCCAAACCGATCCAATATATTAATTCTCCTTTACCTACTTGGGCTTTTCCCCAATCATAGACCAAAAATTTCTAAACTCAAGACCTATTAACCTATCAACTAAACTCAAGAAAAAATCTAGTCACATCTCATCAACAAAATTTTATCTGTGTAGAGTTTCATATCTCATTATTGCCCAAAACAAAACTATATTATCAATTACACAAAAAAAAACTATATTATCGTTTATTGATTGCATTTGTATTTCAAAAAAAAAAATTACAAAGTCAATATATACAAAAAATGTTATATGCACAGTAATTATAAAATAAATTTTAGGATTTTTAAAAAATTAAAAACCGATCCAATCCAAATCAAAATAAATTGGATTGGATCGGATCGAATTTGAAAAAAAATCGAAACCGGATGGATGATTATATAATCAAATCGAAGGTATTGGATAAGATGATTTTTACCTTTAACACCGTGAATGAAAAAAACAATTGTGATTCTCTCTGGCCTGTTTTGCTTTCAAAGCTTCTCTTCACAATAATTTTTTGGAATACTCAAAAACTACCTTATGCTCTATCGAAGTTATATTTCAACTCAGTTCTGACCGTTTTGACATTTTTTCTTTTTTCAATGGGATAGGATATTGTGACACCCAAGTTATGTTACACCCATGTGACACCCAGTCAATCTCACCGTTAGATCGCTTATGTTGATCCAACGGTTATATTTATTTCCATCTTTGTATGATCATGATTTCCCAAATTTAATATTTTATATTTATTTCTACCTTTGTATAGTTATAATTTCCCATATTTAATGCTTTCACTTTAAATTTAGGAAATCATGACCATACAAAGATGGAAATAAATATAACCGTTGGATCAACATAAGCGATCTAACGGTGAGATTGACTGGGTGTCACATGGGTGTAACATAACTTGGGTGTCACAATATCCTATCCCTTTTTCAATACTAAAACACATTGAAATTTTGGCTTAACAAACTGATAGGGGGTGATCAATAATCAAATATTCAACAAACAATATTTGAAAGAAGTTTTAAAAATAATTAAAATAGAAAATATGAAATTACAAAACTAGGGATAAAGATATCTAATCAGAGATAGATCAATGGTGATAAAAGAAGAGGAAGAAGGAGAAATATGGAATCATAATCATAACTGCTTGAGATATCTTTATCTTCGGCTACTAAATCATAACCGCACAAAGATAGATCAATAGTGATAAAGGAATAAGAGAAAAATGGAATTATAATCATTCAAAGGTGAATCAATTAATAAAAGAAAATAAATAAATAAAATAACATAATTTTTGGGTGGACGGAGATAAATATATCTCAAGTCGCTTGATATATATATATATATGGGAAATATAAGAATTATGTTGCAAGAATGACACTTTTCATTCCTGCAACAAGGATCCGGCAACGTATCTTGAGGATACGGCGCCGTATCCTGATTTTGGTTTGACTTTTTTTTAAGCGTGGGACCCACACTTGATTTGTGTGTGCAGGAAAATGGTCTTGTCATGTGACATGACAAAAAGCGAACCCTATATATATAAGGGAAAATATTTCTCAAGCTGCTTGAGATAACATTATCTCCTGCCACTAAATCATAATCATTCAAAGGTGAATCAATTAATATAACGAAATAAATAAATAAAACGTTTTTTCTGCAGTTAATGCAGATAAGTTATCTGCAATAAGCCTCATACGATGTCGTTTTGGGGGAGAAATCATGATTTTTTGTAATTTTAACTTATTTCAGGGTTATTGTAGTCTTTATAATTATAATTTTTAATATTTCAATCCCAAAACGATGTCGTTTTAAAAATAAATGCAGATAACTTATCTGCATTAACTGCAGAAATATTTTTATGTATATATATATATATATATATATATATATATATATATATATATATATATATGTAGGATCCTTTGACACCGGTGTCAAATTTCAAATTTGACACCTCATCTGAGAGTCATTAAATCAAAAAATATCAACGACTCTAATTTGTAAGCATGTGACACCATTGATATTTTCTGATCTAACGGCACTTAGATGAGATGTCAAATTATATATATATATATATATATAGGATTCTTTGACACCAGTGTCAAATTTGAAATTTGACACCTCATTTGAGAGCTGTTAGATCAAAAAAGATCAACGACTCTGATTATATATGGTAAAATCATTTCTGGAGGCGCTTTACGTACAACAACGACAGATGTATGGTTATGATTCCCCACATTTAATGCTTTTATCCTTTGTATGGTTATGATTCTCCGCGTTTAATGCTTTCAGTCACTGGACCGTTAAGTTCTCCGGCGAGAACATAGTGCACTAAATATTATAATGGTGTTCTCCCGAGAGAACATAGTTATAATATTTACTATAATTGTGTGTTCTCGCAGGAGAAGCATAACCCTATATATATATATATATATAACCATTAAATCATAGAGAGAGAATGCTAAAAGTTTTTGAAAAAAGAGAAAATGTTGATCCAATGATTATTAGATAGGTAGTGAGTTGGTAGTAGAAAATTTTGGTAGTAAAAATATCCCTCCTCTATATATATATATATATAAGTATTTAAGTGACGTGGCACCTCACTACTGATATAACATTAAGGAAAAACTCTAACGAGCTAGCAGTAAGCTAACAGAAAGCTGAAAATAGACACTAGCTATACCAACTTAACTTCACGTGAGAAATAGCTGCTAACAGAAAGTTAAAGCTAAAATGTCTCCATGCTGTAGTGTGATAAAAAAAATAGCATAATTCCCCCACCCTCTTTGAAATCATAATCTCGGCTTCCTGAAGCATTTTCTCAATTTATTCAGTTGACCTTCGAAATCGATGGCCACAGCTTTACATCATTCTGAATAATGAAAATGATATATTTGCTTCCATTTAACCTCTTCCTTTCATTAAAGTTTTGTTCTTTGTTAATTGATACCTCATCAGCTCTAACAAGCCCGTTTATTATTGTTTTTTAAAAGTATTATTTTAATCAAAAATAAATTAATAATTTGTTAAAAAATAAATAAATAATTTTAGTGCTTTTACCATAAGCTAAAAAGGATAACTCTAAGAAAGAGTTATAAAAAAAACTTCATTCAATGAAAATTTATGTAAAAGGCTAAATGGCAGAATCTCAAATATGAAAATCCAGTGTATATATACTATACAGAATTATTTTGAATGGCCGATCACACAAAACAAATTATTAAAATTAAAATATTTATAATAATAGGTGACATTAAAATTTCCTTCTATTACATGCTATTCTGAAGTCTTAAACAAGACACAATAATTGAATATTCAGCCAACATGTAATCGAAGAAGCAAAACAAGCAGCACCAGACCAACATAATAGATGAGGAAGCTGGATAGATACACGCAAAACAAATTTGCAAGATTTTATTAATACTATTCCACGCCACTTTCCTCATCAGAACTACATTGGTTGATCTTGGCCAAAACGGATTCAAACATGATCTCTAGCTCCTTCAAATAGTTAACGAACACACATTCTTCTTCCAGCTGGTAGCCATCAACCAAATCTTTGCCCTTTGTAATTGCACCTTTGATCTTAATCTTATCAAGCTTGGGAAGCACGGAACTCACATACTCTTCCTTGATAACTTTCCTCATATTGTAAATGTAATCATCCAAGGCCTTCATTGCTTTAACCTTCTTCTGGTACTTAATATCTTCAGCTTCGTAAATTACAGCTTCCTTACACATTCTCTCAATTTCATCGGCTGATAATCTTCCCTTTTCATTTGTTATTGTAATTTCTTTCTTGCGGCTAGTAGTTTCTTCCTCAGCAGAGACGTTTAATATACCATCATCATCTATAGCTAAGCATACTTTGATTGGAAGGCCTCTGGGAGCAGGAGGAACCAAAAGAGTAAACGAACCAAGCAAGTTATTATCACTAGCTCTTGCTCTCTCACCCTCATAAACCTGAATAAAGACCGCAGATTGGTTATCTCTATCAGTTGAATACACTTCTTTTCTCTTTGCAGGAATGGCAGTGTTCCTCGGAATCACTACACTCATGAGGTCTCCTTTTGTGGATACACCAAGAGACAGAGGTGTAACATCCACTAGCACCAGATTTGGAACAAACTTATTGCCTTTACTCAACAAAGCAGCCTGAACAGATGCTCCATATGCAACAGCTTCATCCGGGTTGATACTCTTACAGATATCCTTCCCCTTAAAGAAATCTTGCATTAGTTGCTGCACCTTGGGAATCCTAGAAGAACCACCGACAAGAACAACGTCATCTACATTGCTCTTGTCCACCTTTGAATCAATAAGACACCTCTCTACAGTATCCATACACTTACTAAAGAGGTCAATGTTGAGTTGCTCAAACTTGGCACGAGTGACTGATGAAAGGAGGTCAATACCATCACATATAGCATCAACCTCAATAGTGGTCTCAGTGTCGTATGAAAGTACCCTTTTAGCCTTCTCACACGCAGTTCTCAACCTCCTCAGTGCTCTTGGGTTCTTACTAATGTCCACTTTCTTCTTCCTACAAAATTCCTGTACAAAGTGGTTCACCATTCTGTTATCGAAATCCTCTCCTCCAAGATGAGTGTCTCCAGCAGTGGCCTTAACTTCAAAGGTATCATCCTTAATCATGAGAATAGATACATCAAAAGTGCCACCACCGAGATCAAAGATGAAAATATTTCTCTCACCAACACAATTAGCTCTCTTCTGAAGCCCATATGCAAGAGCTGCAGCAGTGGGTTCATTGATTATCCGCATAACATTGAGGCCAGCAATGGCACCAGCATCTTTGGTAGCTTGACGCTGAGAGTCATTAAAATAAGCAGGGACAGTAATAACAGCATTCTTTACCGGTGACTCCAAAAATGTCTCTGCAATTTCCCGCATCTTCGAGAGGATCATAGATGAGATTTCCTCGGCAGTAAGGTGTTTTTCCTCGTCCTTATATTTAACAACGATAATGGGTCTGTCGTCAGTACCAGCAACAACCTTAAATGGCCACAGATTCAGGTCATTCTGGATAACAGAATCATTATATTTTCTTCCAATTAACCGCTTTGCATCTGCAAAAATAAAAAATGATGGTAACTTATAATTCTGTTAATTAAGGAAGTCATGCACTGTAGGAACAAAATAAGATCAATTACCGAAGATAGTGTTGGATGGATTGGTAGCAGCCTGATTTCTTGCAGCATCACCTATCAACCTTTGGTTGTCTGTGAAAGCAACACAAGAAGGAGTGATTCTGTTGCCTTGTTCATTGTGTATGATTTCAGCTCTATTGTTTTGCTCTTGCCATACTGCAACACATGAATAGGTCGTTCCAAGATCAATTCCAATACAATGCCCTTCATATTTTTTGGCCATACTCTTTCTGATGATCGAAGACTGTTCTCCAGAAAAATTCTATTCCGGTTGTAGAAGTGTATAGTTGAATATCTCTCTGTCTTTGTTTTTATATCTGTGAAATATGAAAATTAGATGAATGTGTGGATGATTAAAACGAAATGAATTTATTATCTTCCTCTTGAAAGTCACGATTCACGACTTAATTAGCCTCCTATATCATTGTATTACCTATGTCTCGATTTAATCACCACCAATATCTT
Source organism: Gastrolobium bilobum (assembly GCF_033153095.1). Taxonomy (NCBI): domain Eukaryota; kingdom Viridiplantae; phylum Streptophyta; class Magnoliopsida; order Fabales; family Fabaceae; genus Gastrolobium; species Gastrolobium bilobum. Next base: position 431,481 of record NW_026898898.1, on the reverse strand, counting down.
TCAAGAAATCGAAATCCTGATTAGTTAATTAACATTTATATTAGTTACTTATTAATTATATTTAGTCGAAAATAATTATGGCCTGAACCAACTATTTTTTATAGCTAATCGATAGATTCCGTACGAAAAATTAATCTCTTTAATTTTAAGCACAGGTTCTCTGTATCGTTTAATAAATGGGAGGAAGACTGAAAAACTTAAAAGAGTCTCTTTGTTATCCACCCACCAGCTTTTATTGTTTTTAGAGTAAACACCATTTTTGGTCCCTGGCAATATTTACGAAATCTTTTTTAGTTCCTGGCAATAAAAGATGACCAAATTGGTCCCTGACAGTATGTAAAAAGGGCTACGTTAGTGACGGAGGAGTTGACATAAGGACTAATGTGGTCCTTTTTTCATAATTTTATGGACCAATTTGGTCCTTTTTTATTGCTAGGGACTAAAAATGATTTCGTAGATATTGTCAAGGACCAAAAAGGATGTTTACACTTGTTTTTTCTTGTTTTGTGGTTTTGTTAATATTAATTTGACATTTTTGTGACTTCTCGCTTTCTTCTTATAGTTTTGAAATAAAATAAAATAAAAAAATTAAAAGCACGCATAATTTTCTAGGATACGAGGAAAATTTGTATATGATTATTCTTAATTGCTCTTGTTTATGAATTTTTTGGGGCTTCTAGAGGAAAAATTGTATATGATTATTCTATTTATAATTGATACCTGACGTCAGATTTGACTTTTAGGGTACGTTTGGTATGCGAGATTCTCTGAGAATTCCGGGAAACTGAATTTTTTTAAATTTGTAATTTTTGAATATTATCGTAAACTGAATGCAAAAATCATATTTTTGAAAATCGAAATTTTTGGATAAAAAAAAATTTCTCCGGTACCAAACGTCCCTTAAGGAATTGGTGATCTAGCAAGCCCGTTTATTAGTGTTTTCTTAAAGTAGTTTTAATCAAAATATATTTGAAAATGTTAAGATATTTTAATACATTTTATGAATAAAAAATTAATTTTAGTGCTTTATCGTAAGTTAAAATGGATAACTCCTAAAAATAGTTCTAGAAAAATTTATAAAATGAAATCTTACGTAAAAGCGTAAATATAAAGTGCCTATACCAAAAACCAATATATAAATAATAGAGACGGCCGGCCCACCTCACCATCAAGGCTAATATTAACAGTACAAATTCAGCTTTTTCACCATTATAGTCTTTTTTTTTTTAATTAATTACTAAATTAATCCTGTTTGCAAATTATTTTAAAAATTTAACCTTTTCAAAAAATATAATATCAATCTGTCTCTGTTTGACCGTTGACCATGAAGCCTACCCGGTTACACCCCTACCTACCCGGGTATATTTTGAAATTTTTTACCTACCCGGGTATATTTCTTGAATCTAAAAAATGTTTGAATTATTTACCCGAGTAGGAAGAGGTGTACCCGGGTAAATAATAATTTGTCTTTGATGAGGGATTGATACAAACTCGGGTTGCACAAATGGAAAACACAAATGAAACGAAAGAAAAAGCAGAAACAATGTCACAAACACTTCCCAAACGTCATCTCTGCTTGGGGTTTTTATTGTTGACAAAATTAAAATTAAAAGTAAAAAGTAAAAAGAACAAAAAAAGAACACTCACCCCGGGCTCAAGCTTCCTCCAACACACCAGAAGATTACAAGAAAACTCTGTCTGTCCCGTGCACTGCACCACACAGAATCAAGATTCAAAGAAAGAACAAAAAAAGGATTTGTGTAGTTGAGTTCAAAAGATTACCAGAAGAAAAATCGATGAGGGAAACGGTTCTTGAAGAGGGCGCAGAGCGATTGTTTTCATACTTAGCTTTTGAGACGGAAACTGAATGCAACAAAGCATCTGTGTTGTCCTTCACCACTCAACAGGTTATGATTATTTACCCGGGTACACCCCTTCCTACTCGGGTAAATAATTCAAACATTTTTTAGATTCAAGAAATATACCCGGTAGGGAGGGGTGTATCCGGGTAGATAAAAAATTTCAAAATATACCCGGGTAGGTAGGGGTGTACCCGGGTAGGTAGGGGTGTACCCGGGTAGGCTTCATGGTCAACGGTCAAACATGGGCAGATTGCTGTTATGTTTTCTGGAGAAGTTAAATTTTTGAAATAGTTTATAAATAGAGTCAATTTGGTAACTAATTATTAAAAAAAGGCTATAGTAGTCAAAAAGCCGTACAAATTCACATATAATCAACAACATATTTCTTACAGGAAGAGGAACCATTGTTTTATTTTGTTCTGAATTATTTTTTTCTTAAAATTATTTTGTAGAATAGTAATAGGAATTATTGTTTTCTATGTTTTTTTTTGTTTTAAAAGTTAAAATTAAAACAAAAAAAATTCAGATATATTCTCTAAATTTAATTTTAAAAACAAAAAAATAGTTACTGTTTTTATTTTATTTTTACAAAACTGGAGTTTTCAAATGAGTTTTTTTATTTTTTTTGTTAACCAAAAAATTGTTTTTGAAAACAGTTATCAAACAAAGCCCAAATCTTAGTTATCACTATTTTGAAGTGCACACATCTCATCTCGTATAGTTTGTCTCCATCCCAAAGGAGATAACGTTTCACCTCAAGTGTTGTCTTACGAATAGATACAAAAGACAAAGAAATAAGACAAATAAAATGTGATTGAAAAAACGATGATAACTCATACTAAGCAATTACTTGGGTGGTGGACAAGAGTTATGAGTACCTTTATGGAAAGAAATGGATAAGTCAATGTAAGAGTGTGGGATCGAAGCTGTAGACGGAGATGACAATTGACAACGGCAATGAGTCCACATGCACTTTAGTATCAATAGTGTCAACGTCCTGGGCCATAGGCGGATCTGGTGCAGGGTCATCTGGAGGTGGTGGGGTATATTCAATCGAAATATGTGGTAACAGTGTCTACTTAAACCCTACAGTGGAGACGGTACGACTAGGACCCCAAACATATGAATGAACTAAAACAAAATGGAGACCAAGACCAACAACTAACTCTATTGAAAAACGAACTATAAGTGTGTTTTCCTAACTGACAGAACTCGCATGATAAGTTGGATAAATAGAGAAACACATCACCATCTTTTGAAGTTTACCAAAGCTTAGATGACACAGTTGAGCGTAAATAGTAAACAAATAATTCACAGCATAACACACTTGGAATGAGGTTGAAAGCTAATAAAAACTTCCAGAGAGGAGCTTTTATATATATATATATATATATATATATATATATACTTACTTTTTAGAATTCTCATATTTATTTTTCAATTTTAGTCATATTCTAAATTTGTATTTATCAAATTACTCTTCATTCTAATAATTTATTATAATAACAAATTATTTCTTCATTCCTCCTTTTAAAACCCTTAAGACAGCTTTATATAATCATCAAATAGTTTTTATTTCATTTTTTAAGAATTTTTTTTTACTTTAACAACTTAAAAGTAATTTCTAGCTTTAAAAAAATTTGTCAATCAGACTATTATTAGTTTATTTAAATTACATTATTTTCATTTTTCTTAATTTTTTTTTTCTCCATACTTAATCGTAAAGTCCGACAAGTCTCTACTTCCTATTCTTAGTCAATTTTATTTCATCCAGTTGTACCTAAATGATACGCGTATAATATTATATTCCTATGTTTTACCAAAAAAGAAAAAAGTAAAGTCTATTTTGGGTCCCTAATAAAAAATACGGTTCTCACCTAGTCTCTTACCAAAAGAAATTAGTCGTCTGGTCCCTATGAAATTCAAGTGGATCCATTTTAGTCCTTTTGAGGGACTAATGAGGGTCTTTTTTGAATTTATTAAGTATCACGATTTCAACTAAATGAGTTCACTTTGAATTTTGTAAGGACCTTAAGATTATTTTTTTTTTATAAGAGACTAAAGTGGATACAGTTTTATTTGTTAGAGACTCAAAATAGACTTTACTCAAAAAATATCATATTCGTAGAGCGAGTAGACTGTTGTATGGTGGTTTTTTTGGATAAACCATATATATTTTTCATATGAGATAATTCTTTTCGAGTCAAGAATATCTATATTATGATGGGGCTAATTTTTCCAAAAAAAAAAAAAATTTCACCTTCACAAAAACTTAAATCAATATCTTGCTTAAGCTGAATTAAAATAACTGGTGGTTCTTAATTGTTCAAAACTTTGCTTAATTAAAATGACTTTTATTAATTAATTTATTGAATAATTTATTATTTTTATCACTTATTCTTAATTAATTATTTACGCACTTAAATTTTAAAAAATACTTATTTAACTTATTAGGTAAAAATATTCACCTCAAATTTAAAATGAAACGTCCCTTTGTTGAAATCTACATAATCACACACGTAATCGCAGACTAGAAAAGAGAGAAAAGTGAAGACACTTTCATTCATTCAATATAGACTACGTCCTATAATATAAACTACATTCTCCTCACCGTATTCACTACAACACTTAGGGCATATTTGGTGCATAGTATAGGATAAGGCCTGATAGTATAAGACCTGATTAAATTTTAATACTATCCAGCGTTTGGTATGATATTGTATAAGATAATATCTTCCAATATTTTAAAAATTAATATATTAAAAAAAATTATTTTAATATATAAATATTGAAATGATATATTAGTTCTTGGGAATTGTACTTGCAAGCAATATTAATACATCAATCCCTTATCATGCCTAATCCACCACTCTTAGGCCGGATTAAGTTATACATCATTTTGATGTATAAAGGGATCATGTTGTATAAGCTTATACTATACGATGGTCACACCAAATAATTGAAAATGTCATAACGTATAGTATAAGCTTATATTATTAGGCCTTATACATCACACCAAACAGACCCTAAAGTTTATAAAGGAAATATCAATAGAATTAGAAACTTTAAGCCACAATAGTTATTAAGTTATATTTATCTCATCTTACATAAGATAAATAATTTTTCTACACACACAAAAGAGGGGTGGGTCTCATCACTTTTTTTTTCTCTTTCCTCTTACATGTGGGTCCCACTCATAATTTTATTTCTATAACTTTCTCAGTAATTTTTACCCAATATTTTAAGTAATATTTTGGCAAATCAAACACCTCTTTCGTAACATTCCGAGTAAACTCAATTTCTATTGTATTTTCAGTAATCGTGATTTTCGGATATCAAAAAATTTCTCTTGTACCAAACAGACTCCTAATATCTCTATCTTGGTTCTTGTGGTGGAAATCATGCATCGAAGAACAAACGTTGGATAGTGTGTGTGAGAAAGATAAAGAACAAAGGTTAGAAACCTTTGATCACGGAATCAGACTATTGATTTGATACACGATGAAACTTTTGTTTTACAAATTATCAGATAAAGATTTTTTTAATTTCAAATTTTTGTGTAAAAATAAACATAATTTCAATTGTCAATGTAGAACAAATCTTTAGGACAGCAGAAGTATTGGATACTCTCTTTTTTTAAAAGTGAATTTTTTTTTTCTCACTTGAATCCAATTTTTCATTTATATTCTAAATTTTTTCTCTTTTTGGACGGATGGACCATACATCCCTTATACTAAAGGTTTTTTTCATCAGTGTAATCATTCATATGGATTATTTATTTAGAGTAAATATCATTTTTGGTCCTCAGTAAATTTTACGATGCCTTAGTTCCTAGCAAATAAAAAGACTATTTGTGGTCCTAATAAATTCAAAGTGGATCCATTTTAATCCTTCTGAGACTAATATAGGTCTTTTTTTAATTTGTAATCTCATCCAACAACTTAAATTTTTGGATTGAATTAATTCTTTACTTAATCAGTTAGTTTTTTGAAAGTGCCTTTGTCAAAGAGTAGGGACTTCACTGTTAGCATCCATACTAGTAAATACAGGTGCATTTAGAGAATAAAAACATAATTCAATTTAATTAATTTTTTTTAATGGCCGCAGTTGTGAGATTTTGTCTATTTGTATTAATTTATTTTTTATCCAAAATACATTATATCAAAAAAAATGTAATTATTTTTTTTAAAAAAAATTAAATAAACGCAATCATGTAGTCAAAATAGAAAGTATACTAGGTTTTTGAACTATAATTGATAAGCCTGGTCCCAGACTTTCTCGTACACTGTGTTTTGAAATTTATTTAATAGATCTACAAAATAATTTATATATTTCAAACGTTGCAACAAATAAAACATTACAAACCAATTGATTTTATTTAAAAGTAATTTTACTTTGATACACTTTATTAAAATGGATAAATTAAATAAATGAGTAAATACCCTTTTTCGGTCCTCAGCAACTTTCACGATGCCCGCTTTAGTGCCTAGCAAATAAAAAGATTATTCGTGGTCCTTAAAAAATTTAAAGTTGACCTATTTTAGTCCTTTTGAGGGACTAATTTGGATCTTTTTTGAATTTGTGAGGAATCACGATTTTAACTAAATGGATCCATTTTAAATTTTTTAGGGACCACGAATAGCCTTTTTATTTGCTAGGGACTAAAGCGGGTATTGTAAAATTTGCTGAGGACCAAAAATGGTATTTACTCATTTATTTAATTTATCCATTTTAATAAAGTGTATCAAAGTAAAATTATTTTTAAATAAAATCAATTGGTTTGTAATGTTTTATTTGTTGCAACGTTTGAAATATATAAATTATTTTGTAGATCTATTAAATAAATTTCAAAACACAGTGTACGAGAAAGTCTGGGACCAAGCTTATCAATTATAGTTCAAAAACCTAATATACTTTCTATTTTGACTACATGATTGGGTTTGTTTAATTTTTGAAAAAAAAGAATTAAATTTTTTTAGATATAATTTATTTTGGATAAAAAATAAATTAATACAAATAGACAAAATCTCACAACTGCGGCCATTAAAAAAATTAATTAAATCGAATTATGTTTTTATTCTCTAAAATTATAAGTATGTAGCCATGCACCTCTGTTAACTAGTATGGATGCTAAGAGTGAAATCCCTACTCTTTGACAAAACTAAGTCACGTAAAGAATCAATTTAACCCAAAAGTTTAAGTTGTTGAATAAGATTACATTAATAGTTTTTATATATCTCAACAGTCACACGTCTCCTCACACGAGAGTCCACTGAACTTAAAGAGTGAATAATACATAAATTCACCTACATGTGCTAAGAAAATTCCATAAGAGAAAGTGAAAAACAGTGAAGATCGAATTCAAAACACGAAATTCTGATACCATATAAAGAATCAATTCAACTCAAAAACTTAAGTCAGTAAATTAGAACGCAAAAACTCATTTTAAGGTAAGTTAACTGATCGAATCAAATAGTATGGGACTAGCGCAATTTCCCATCTGCAAAGGGAATGTACTGCATATTTTAATATTCACTTGTTTCTCTTGTGCAAAATATTACACATGATACTGTTCATATGCAGGTTCCAAACAAGTTACTACACCCAAAGAGTACACCACATACTCTTACAAAAACATATCTAGTCTCGTTTTAGCAAGTGGTGGACGAGAAATGAGTTCAAGGATCAATTCTGGAAACTCCAAGTATGCTAATATTAAATTTTACTAAGATAATACGGTGAGTAAAGTTCTGCATTTTTCAGAGTCAAACAAAAGGAACTAGCCAATCTTGACAATAGGTCCAACGATGCTCTTTAACTCCTTCAAATAATCCTCATACACCTTTGCTTCTATCTGCTGGCTGTTATCAAGCAAATTTCTGGCTTTCGCAAGCGCTGAACTGACATCAATATTATGCATAGCCTTCTGTATCCTGTAAACATAATCATCCAAAGCATTCATTGCTGCAACTTTCTTCTGGTACTTCTTATCTTCATCCTTGTATTTCTCGGCTTCTTGAACCATGCTCCTAATTTGCTGAATTGATAGTCTTCCTTTGTCATTGGTTATGGTAATCTGGTTCTTACTACCAGTGGTTTCTTCCTCAGCGGATACGTTTAGGATACCGTCAGCATCTATATCAAAGCATACATTTAAAGGATGGCCTCGGAGAGCAGGAGGCATGCCATTAAGATTAAACAAACCCAGCAAGTTGTTATCACTGGCTCTTGTCCTCTCGCCCTCATAAACCTTAATCAAGACACATGATTGGTAATCTATCTTAGTGAAATATACTTTTTTCTTCCTGGCTGGAATGGTAGTATTCCTAGGAATCACCACACTCATAAGATCTACTTGTGTGGATATACCAAGTGACAGCGGTGTAACATCCAATAACACTAAGTTTGGAACAAACCTATTGCTTTTACTCAACAAAGCAGCCTGGACAGCTGCTCCATAAGCAACAGCCTCGTCCGGGTTGATGCTCTTGCAGAGATCCTTCCCCTTAAAGAAGTCCTGCAATAACTGCTGCACTTTGGGAATCCTAGAAGAACCACCGACAAGAACAACCTCATGTATATTACTCTTCTCCATCTTAGAGTCAACAAGACACCTATCTACTGTCTCCATACATTTTGTAAAGAGGTCCATGTTGAGTTCCTCAAACCTTGCCCGAGTGATTGATGAACATAAGTCAATGCCCTCAAATAAAGCATCTACTTCAACAGCAGTATCAACTGCGAATGAGAGTGTCCTTTTTGCCCTCTCACACACAGTTCTCAACCTCCTCAGAGCTCTTGGGTTCCCACTAATGTCCACTTTCTTCTTCCTCTTGAACTCCTGTGCAAAGTAGTTAACCACTCTGTTATCAAAGTCCTCTCCTCCAAGGTGAGTGTCTCCAGCAATGGCCTTGACTTCAAAGATATCACCCTTAATTGTGAGGAGAGACACATCAAATGTACCACCACCAAGATCAAAGATAAAAATATTTCTCTCACCAACACTATTAGATCTTTTTTCAAGACCATATGCAAGAGCTGCAGCGGTGGGTTCATTGATTATCCGTATAACATTGAGTCCAGCAATGGCACCAGCATCTTTAGTAGCTTGACGCTGCGAGTCATTGAAATAAGCAGGCACAGTAACAACAACATTCTTTACCGGTGACTCCAAATATGCCTCTGCAATCTCACGCATCTTTGTGAGGACCATGGATGAGATTTCCTCCGCAGATATTTGTTTTTCCTGACCCTTGTATGAAACAAGGATCATCGGTTTGTCATTAGTACCAGCAATGACCTTGAATGGCCATAACATTAGATCATTCTGAACAATGGGATCACTATATCTTCTACCAATCAGCCTTTTCGCATCTGAAAAAATTAAATAAAAAAATTAATAATTTCGAGTTTTTTTAAGTTCTCAAATTTCACTTTCAAATAGCTTTCATTCCAAATTATTGTTTTAAATTATTGAATTAAGACGTTTTCTTGAAAGGTAATTTTATAAGTGTCATCATCTTAAATGCAAAACATCATTCATATTAAATATGAGTTAGGTAAGATTTATCCGTTAATGAAGTTAATAGAAATAACATTCAGAGCGAAGAACGTTGTCTGAATTCAATAACTTAGTGGCTAAATTTAACAAAGATGAGTTAGAGAATGAATTTGAAAAACTACAAAGTAAAGTATATTTTGTGCCGCAAAATAAATAATGAATGTTAAATTTATAATTTGTACATCTAAAAGCAAACACAGAGATAATAAATGCAGACATTTTAATGAATCCACAAAAAAAAGAATATCCATTTATTACCAAAGACAGTGTTGGTGGGGTTGGAGGCAGCCTGATTCTTAGCAGCATCGCCAATCAACCTTTGATTGTCAGTGAAAGCAACACAAGAAGGAGTGATATTGTTGCCTTGGTCATTTTGGATGATCTCCACGCGACAGTGTTGCTCTTGCCAGACTGCAACACACGAATATGTTGTGCCAAGGTCGATTCCTACCACAGATCCCTCGTATTGTTTTGCCATTCTCTTTCTAGTGATCAGAGTCAGACATAGAAAGTCATATATCAAAGTGGAAGAATTCATTTTGATTTTCATAATTGAGAAATTAAATATATAAGTCATACATCTTATGTATGTATATTAATGTCATAAATTGAATTTATTTTCTTTATGAACAATCAAGACTTAATTCACATGAAGTGTCCCGCCTAATTTGGGAGAGTAGACTTGCAATGCTGTATAAACGAATGGAGGGTTAAAAAAAAAAAAAAACTTGTTCTTTGAGTAAAGATCTTACTTGTTTGTACCATGTGACTCTTGACTTTGTAAATTTATTTCTGTTAATTTATTCTAATAAATTTGAAGAGTCTTTTACTGTAACCTATTTGAAAAAACAAGGTACTGTATTTATTTGGGAAATCCAATCCCTCTTTCCAAAAAATTTGAGAACTCTTGGTGAAAAAATTCTTCCTTCTGGGAGTATATTCATCTTTGAATATTGTAAAGACCCACACACAAAAAATTACATATTCTAAAATCACATGTTTAGTTGGCAAAAGAGAGACAGTGAGTGGAAGCAAAGGTGGTGAATGAGTGAGTGAGTACAGCATTCAAGACCAAACTTCAAGCATATAGAGATAACAGTTTTTACCTTGAACCGACGGTGAATGAAAAAACCAATTGCGATTCTACCTGGCCTGTTTTGCTTTCAAAGCTTCTCTTCACAATTACTCTTTGGAATACTCGAACGTCTCAAAAACTACCTCATTCTCTCTGGAAGTAAATATTTCAGCTCTGTTCTGAACCCTTTTGATATGGTTTTTATTTTTCCTTTGTTAACTTTTTCTTTTTTCCTTTTGACATGTTTTTCTTTTCTTATTTTCAATCCCAAAACACATTGAAATTTTGGCTCAACAAACTGATAGGGGGTGATGAAGATTTAAATATTCAACAAACAATATTTGAAAGAATTTTTAAAAATAATTGAAATAGAAAATACGAAATTAAGAACTATTAAATGAATGCATTAAAAACACTTAATTTGTGATCAATAAAAATATAATATTATACTTATATATTTTTAAAAATATATAATCTGTAGTTTTATTTTTAAGTGAAAATATTACTCACTATTTAGAATCCGTTTATTTTGTCTTTCACAAAAAGTAATTTTTATCTCTTATTTATTTTAATAGTATTTTTTATAAAAATTAAAGTTATTTATATTTTATAAAAATATTTTATTTTAAAAAAAAATATTTTATTTTAAAAAAAAATATATTTAACATTTAACTTCTATTTTTTTAGAAATTAAAATTTTTAATTTTTTTATGAAAAATATTTTTAATGGAAACAAATTTAAAAGGAAAAATATTTTTATAGATCAGATCCTTGAATCCACAAGATAAAGTGTCACTATCAAGTGTCAACTCTGGGTATAATAATGAGTACCCTCCTCCGTCCATATTAACAAAGGTGCAAAAATATTTTATAAAAAAGTGACAATCAAAATGCTTAGATACACTTCATTTTTGTGGGATAAAAATAAAGGGAAAAATTAGTATCATCTAATATGATATAAATTTTTTTACCTACTGATCTATTGGATTCTGCATCAGCATTTTTTATTTTTTGTTTTTATTACATGTACGAGACTAACATGCATTTTTATTTCAGCAGAAAAATTTGTTTATATTATGTTACGTGATAGTAGTTTTATCCAAAAATAAAACATGTTTGTTAAAAAATTAACATAAGTTTAATTATAATTAAATAATAAAGATTACACAAACGAAGCTTGCGTAAGCTGAACTTGTAAACAGTGTTGCTGATCTTTACTCCTGAGAAAATTTAATATAAACTATTGTATAATTTTCATAGGAAAGCACCGCCCATAACAGTGAACAGAGGTTGCTTAATGATGAAGAAAGTTGCTGCAGTGTTCAGAGAGCATCAATAATATAAAACAATATAGTTATGAAATGGAACAGTGACGCAAATACGACCATCGTTCTCTCTTCTGATAAGTTTTTAGAAGATGTTTAGTAAAGGATAAATTTTTATTTATTCGATTTTCAGAAATACGACGAAAATATTCATTTTATGATAATATTTAAAAATTAAAAATTTTAAAAATTTCAATTTCTCAAAAATTTTACAAAAAGTCACGTACCAAACAACCCCTTAGTTCCAGTTTAGGAACACAAAGTGATCATTTTGTAACGTTTAGACAAAAAAATTACCAGACTATCACGCCAATAGTAAATTTTGTCAAAATGTCACGCGGCATAATTCGCTACATAGTGTAGTTAATTATGTATGCAAGTAATTCGCTACACAGTGGAGCGAAATATGTCACGTCAGAACCAAAAATGTCACATGTCAAATTTTGCAAAATTCGCTACCCTATGTAGCGAATTTTGCAAAATTTGACATGTGGCATTTTTGGTTCTGTGAGTTCTGACGTGGCCTATTTCGCTACACTGTGTAGCGAATTACTTGCATGCATAATTCGCTACACTTTGTAGCGAATTATACCGCATGTCATTTCGACAAAATTTACTGTTGGCGTGGCATTTTGATAATTTTTTGTCCAAACATAACACTTTATCACTGTTCCGACATTTTGTCCTCTAACTTTTTTTTCCTAAATGGCATTGTACGATACTCAATTTTTTGGATATCAAATTCCTTACTTTAGGCAGCGAAAATTCGCTAATCCAAGTAATTAATTTGGTTGTAATTAATGTACATACACATTTTTATCTATCACGTCACACAGACATGTAAACGAAATTCGTTGTCCGTCTCTAGCGAACTTCGTTGTATGTCTGTCATGTGTGATCGTGACAGGTGAAAATGTATAAGTGCATTAATTATAATCAAATTTGCTATCTGAAATAGTCAATTTATTCACGTGACATATTAGAAATTAATATTATTAACATGACATTTAAGAAAAAAAAATTAGAGAACAATTAGATGTTGATCATTGTTACTTTAGTTTTCTTGTCGCTTTTCCCTCACACTCAGGAATTATAGGGTAGGTTCAATTGTGTTTTATGTTTATTTTTTTAAATTTATTTTATAAAATAATTAATAAAAAAAGTATTTTTATATTAAAATTAAAAGTCAAAATATAAAATAAAAAACTCATATTTTATAATTTTGATAAAAAATAATTATAACTTTTAAAAAAAATTACAAAACAAATCATTCAAAAAAAAAAGGTTATAATCTCCGCAATCAACCCTTTCATTTAAAGCTGAAGGTCTTTTCTATGTACTAACAAAAAAGTCTTTTCTATAACTTTTTCTTCCGCCCTCCTTGTACGGAGCAAAAGTGACAGCTATTGTAGCAGTCACTGAGTCACGCAACCATTATCGTGTGACGGTGTGAGAGATTGGTAAAAAAGTGAATCTTGATAATGATAACCTTTGATTACGACACGAGATAAGATCTATTTTAATTTTAAAATTTTATGCAACTAATAATCAACAAAAAATTTATTCTTCCGCAATTATATTTATCACCAAGAGCATATTTTAGATCTAACGGAAATTAATACTTCCTTCAAAAAATAGGTTTTATAATTCTCATTTAACATGAGAATTTAAATTCTCCTACACACTCTTCAATTTTTATGTTAACATGGGTCTTACATATAATTTTTTTCTAACATACGGATCCCACATGCTTTTTGTCTCTACAAAATGAGAATTCAATTCTCATGTTGAATGAGGAATATAAAACCCTAAAAAAAATATGAAACAAGATCCGTTTACAAATTTTTTTTAAATTTTTTTACAACTGTATTCTCCCAGGAGAACATAGTGCAGTTTGTAAGTTTGTATTCTCCCGGAAGAATATAGTGTAATTTGTAAAAGTTTATAAACAAACAAGTTTGTAAATATAACTTGCACCAAAAAATATATTATAAAGATAAGGATATGATAAATATGTTATTTTTTTATTTGATAATAGATATACAGAGTAAGATTCTAAATATTTTCTTATCACCATACTATTATAACCAACTTAATCCTAAACCCAAATCTTATTTATTCTTAGGTGAGCGGTTATATTTATCGACATTTAAGTTGAGTTTAATATTTTTAATATGGTAAAAAATAAATTTATCTACAACACACATATAAAGCATATGGAGTTCATATTTAGAAAAAAAATAAGTCTCATATTTATACATGTGTATAGAAAATAAATTTATCTTTCACATTATTAAAAGATTAAACTCATTTAAGTTTATATCCTTAGAACCAACTTAATAATTAATTTCACATTTAGTATGTTTAGAAAGTCTAGAATATTTTTTAATTCACAAACCTTTTACTCTGGATAACAAGTTCCACTTATCCTATTTTGACAATGATAATTTTTTAATATCATTTTAGGGAGAAGACGAATAAAGGTGTAAATGGTCTAGGCTAGGTCGAGCTTTGGCTTTCATGATCTAAGCCTATGTAAAAAAATATTCAATCTATCTGACCTATTAGCCTATTAAAAGCTTTATTTTATAAGTCAGGCCTGAACTATTTTAAAAAGTTAGAAAGCCTGATATGGCCTACAGGCCTTGTAGGCCTCCCACCGCATATACTGAGCAAAGAAAATAATTGTATAAAGCAAAGAAAGTTCCATTCATGCATGCACTAATACTTCTCATAAAAAATAAAAAATGACAAACAAGAGTCAACATAAATATCCAAGCTCTATAACGTATATCAGAGGGGAATTAAAGTCAATGAAATACGGAAAATAAGAAAGAAATACAATTACTGGGTCAACCAAAAACGAAATTTAGATACGAGAGTGAGAAGTCACTTAGAAGCGGTGGTGCACAAAAGAAATTAAGGTTGGTACTTTGCTACCTAGAATAAATATTTTATTTTATTTTAAAAAATTAAATAGGCTAGCCTACAAGGCTTTAGGCCAGGCTTGACAAAGTTGGCCTATGGCCTATCTGTTAAAAAGGTTTTATCGTAAGCTAAGACTGCTCTACTTTTCAGAAAGGCCAGGCTTAACATAGGTCGGGTTATACGCTAGGCCAGGCTAGCCTGACCCATTTACACCCCTAAAGGTGAGCACTGTAATGCATAAATCGTATATCTTATTTTTTGTTGGTGGAAAAGAGGGCGTATGAAAATTCTTGAGGAAAACTATGCTAGGGTTGGGTTTTTTTGTTTGTTTCTTGTCTGCGGGGAGATGATGGAAAAAGAGGGAAGACCCCCAAACCTCTGAGGGGGAAGAAATCAACGGGATGGATTCTAAGAAGGCTAAAATGGAAAATCTAGTAGATCTGAAGATGCAAGATGGACCTTTCGATTGTGGGCGTAATGGAGGACAAAGTTGTTCACATGGAGCACAACATCGAGGCAAACACAGAGAATAGACCAGAGGAAGAGGTGCAAAAATACCCTTGCAAACTGGTTTCCTACAAGGACCACCTAATCAAAGTCAATAGACTGTGGGACGGGCTCTCTGCAACGTCGAAGATGACAGGCTGGCCTAGAGTAAGAGGGATGAAGACGAAATAAAAGAAGCCAGTAGAGCTTATGAACAAACAGGGGAAGATGACCCGCTAAATCCATATTACTATTTGTACATCTTGGAGAAGCTGGAACAATGTTAAAAATGGAGGAAAGCTCTGATTGTGAAGCTTACGAGAAAGAGACTGGAGTCAAAATTTCTATGGAACATACTCCACAAGTTATGGAATCTCGAAGAAGAATACAAAGTACTGGATTTGGAAAATGACCATTATATGGTTGAGTTTGAAAAGACACGAGATTATCTCTTTGTCCAGCAGCAGGGACCGTGGATTGTTGCTTATCACAACCTCATAGTCCAACGTTGAAAGCCTAACTTCGACCCTCATGATGACAAAGTGAAGAAATTAGTTGTGTGGATCAGAATACCAGGCATTCCTCGTGAGTTCTACACTTACAAAGACCTATGGAAAATGGGAAACATGGTGGGACAAACACTGAGGATTGATGAAAGCTAGCTGAGGTTTAGTGGACAAGGGCACCAAGAAGAGATAACAAACCGAGGTAGGTTTGCTCATTTATGTGCTGAAGTAGATTTAAGTAAAAGTTTACTTTCAAAATTTAGAATTGGTCAAAGACAACTTTATATAGGCTATAAAGGTCAACATCTTATATGTTTCTTTTGCGGTCAATATGCTTATAGAAAAGACCAATGTCTTATAAACCCAATCAATAATAAAAAACCTGATGAGACGACGGGAGAGGCTACACACTGTCACCACATTGATCCGTGTCATGGTGACATCAAACCAAAATAAGAAGTTAAGAAAAGCTAGAAAATTGATGTCTTTGGCAATTAGATGACAGTTCAGATGCAAAATAAAAATAGAAAACAGCCCTGCATCAGAAACCTAAGGAGCATGGTTCTGGCAAGGAGAAATCTGGATGGGAGAGTTCTGGTTATGGACACAAAGCTAAAGCTTATGGCTCAAGATTTGTTATGCTAAGGGATGATAAAGAGGAGGAGAACCCAAAGTTAAGCCTTCTTCAGTAGGCTTAGAAGGTAAAAACCTAAACTTTTCCATTGAAAGTAGCCAACCAAGAAATAACACTAATATAAAGAGGAAGAAGAGTAATTCTGAGAAAAGCACAGTCAAACAGGTGTTGGGACCAAATGTTAGGTCTGATGACAAGAAGATTGGCTCAATCTATCCTTCCAAAGAAAATGCGAGGATGCCCACTCACAAATCACCCACTAGACAGGCCATCTTAATTGATAGGACGGTAAACAAACAAAATCTCAACTTGGAGGCGAATGTGCAGGGAGTTTCTGCTATGAAAACTAAGCCCCTAAGAAAAGATCCAACCCTAGGCAACGTGAAGAAAATGGAGATAGGTATTTAACCTGTCTTAACTCCTATTCTGAAACAAAATCCACCTGATGCCGATATCCATGGTTTTAGATGACACTACCAATGTGGGTGGAGGTTTCGAAACCAATATGTTACTTTAATTAGAGTTGTTTGTCTCCTCTTGTTCTTTTCTCATCACATTTGTTTAATGATAGACTAGTGCGTACTTGGAATTGTAGAGAAGCGGAGAAAAAAGGTTTCTCCACTCTTATAAAAGATCTTGTTTTAGGTTCTGGCAATGCTAGAAATGAAATTAAGTTACAAAAGGGTTGATAAAGTTATTAGAAGCTTAGGCTTGGATAGCTATTTCAAGAGAGAAACAATGGACTTTTCAAGTGGTATTTGGGCTACTTTGGAATAAAAGTAATAAGTGAGTCCAAGGATGAAGAGTGATAATTAGGATTATAAGGATTCATTGTAAGCCATTGTATTTAATTCTGATCCAGCGATGATTAAGCTGGTTGTAAGAGTGGTGAACTTTTTTAGTGATAAGTATAACTGTTGCGAAAAATTGGCAAGTGTATCGATCGTTCCAAGTATTAAAAAGATGAGTAGAGTATCGTCTCCACGAGGATTGAGGCACCGAAATTATTATAACTAGTCCTCTCTTGTTGGATTAATAAAAGTGGTTTAAGAATAATTGTAGGTTGTGAAAATTAAGAAAAATTCAAGAAATTGTGAATAATTTAAAGATTCTCTTTAAAAACCTAAGAACAACAAATTAAGATTGAGAAAATATTTAAAATAATATTGTAGTAAATAGACGCCAACACTTTTATGATCTCCGCCTTGCAATCTGAATTAATGTTTACATTTAATTTAACCATTGATCAAACAATTCTCCATCTTTTAATTGATTAGTTAAGCCCTAATTCCTTAGTGATCTTAACTGTATTAACCCTATTAGAATCCTAATCCCTTAGAAATCCCTTTTTAGGTTAGACTTTTGAATCAATGAATCCTTAACGTTTGCGTTTCATGTAGCCTATCCCTAGTGCATACATGAACAATTACTTTCCTTTTTGTCTGGAATTAGAATACCAATATCCCTATTGAAAACCCTAACCCTCGCAATCCCAATAGAGTGATCAGTTTTAGAAGAATTAACATATGAAGAACAAAGGAAAATAAATTCAATTGGAATAAACAATATAAAATTAATCAAACTACAAGGGGTTCACATCAAGGGTTGTGACCCTTACCACAATAATGAAAGACTAGTCAGACATATTCATGTCTGACAACTTTAATATAAAAGAGTTCATAAAAGAATAAAACCAGAGAAGGAGAAGAAGACTTCTTGAATCTTTCAATCACCAAGAGTAGTTCTATGATCTCTGCCTTCAACTCGAATCCTTGTTTTTCTCTCAGTCGTATTGTTGATCCATAATTTCTGTCTATTTAGCATCCTTTTATATTCCTTCTTGCGCGTCTTCCAAAATTGTCCTTCAAAGCACGCAAACAGGTTTTCCCGTAAACTAGCGCGGACTCGCGCCACTATGGCGCAGGATCGCGCCAACATTAAAAACACGAGGTTAGCTTCCCGCAAACTGGCGCGGACTCGCGCCACTATGGCGCAGGATCGCGCCAAAACTCTGGAAATTGGCTTAGAGAAACTGGCGCTGACTCACGCCACTATAACGCAGGATCGCGCCAACTTTCTGGAAAATGGCAGTAGCACTATTGGATCAAATGGCGCGATTTGCACCATACTCAGCAACTTCAACTTATCTCCTTCACTTCATTTTTGGTGTTTCCTGTTATTAAAATGTATAAATTGAGTGAGAGAATGATTGAGAAGGAATAATCAGTATTTATAACATTTATGACTATTTTTCAATCATTATTGATTAATTCCTTGCTTCTTTTAGCTTAGAAAGCATCATATGCTGGACGCATATCAATAACTGTGCCCAAAAAATAATTATTTATTCTTATCAATTACTCAATTAAAAGGAATGATCATTCAATGTTTTGTAGTATATCATTATTTTAATGCTATTTATGATTTATTGTTTCGAACCCAGTGAGTAGTTGGCATTTCATATTTTTCAACAAATTATTATTGGTTGAGTTGAAGTATTATTGAGATTAAATACGATATAATAAATATATGCTTATATATATGTTAATTTTGTGAATAATTATTTATACTCATACAATTAAGCTGGGCATTTTTGTTTGAACTATTTATATGATATAATGAATGATATTTTGATATTACCCCATTCAACTTCAACTATGACGTTTTTGTTAGAATATTAAATGTACCAACTTAAATATTTACCAACTCTTCATCTAATATATATGTCACAAATACACACACCTCAGATAATCGATTTAGAGGTAATTATAGAAAATATAGATAAATAGTAATATAGACGCAACTATAAGAACTTTTTTGTGTGTGGATAAATATTTATATTTATCACATGCTGATATAAAATGCTGACAGTTAGAGGTGAAAAATTGGGCCCGGCCCGGAGGACCGCCCCGCCAACACATTTTTATAATTAAGTTAAAATTCCTCCATTCTTTTTTTATAGTTAAATTTTTAAATCTAATTTCATTTGTGTAAATACAAATTTGTAAAATTTCAAATACTAAGGACACAAATTCTTGTAAAAAAATAATTATTTTTTCTTATTTTGTAAATTTGATATTGGAAAATGAAAATCCATTTCTGAGAAATATTGAAAGAAGTCGAGTCAAATTATGTAATTTTTGAATGACTCCAGGGCAAACTAAAATGCAACAATATATTTTTACGATTTGCATTAACTTTTATGAGACAAACAAATCGAATTATTTTTTTCTCGTGCATGGCATAAGTAATATACTAGTTTATGTAAAATCCTAAATAACATAGAGTCTCTAATATGAAAATTTAGTATATATGTAGGATATGTTATTATACATATCTTAATCTCCAACACCATTATATCATAATCTCAAAAGAAAAGAGAAATATTATATTTAAGTTGAGATTCTGATCTAACGGTATTGGAAAGTAGTAAGAAATGTAGACATGAAAAAAAAGTAGGTAAAATAACTCATCACTGTATATATATAGGGGGCATAATTATTTTGAATAGCCAATCACAATTTTTTTTATTAAAATTAAAATACGAGTAAATACCCTTTTTCGTTTCTAACAATTTTCACAAGGCCCATTTTAGTCCCTAGCAATAAAAAAGGCCATTTTTGGTCCCTGATTTTTTCAAATTAGACCCACGTTAGTCCTTCTGTTAATGAGACTCTATCGACATCATTAACGTTTCTCACTTGACCGTTAAGTTGCTGACTCAGATTCTAAGTACATATAAAACGCCGTCGTTCCTTCCATATGGCTGTTTTATTCTCTTTTTTCTTTATTTTTGAAAAACCCAACACACCCATCTTCTTCTCCACAGCCAAACTGCCCCTCTCCTTCTCTGCCATGCCTCCTGCCATGATTTTTCTTCCTCTCTCATCCATGCCTCCACGTTACTCCTCCCTCATTCAGAGAGGATAATAGGACCATGCTTGATAGAAAAGAGTTGTTTAAGAACACTTTGAGGAAAGCGAGAGTAATTACGACGCACTAAATGAGGGGTAAAACAAATATATGAATTGATATGTCAAGCTGTAAAAGTCGTAATTAACAATTAAATAAAATAGTAAATTACAAAATGATTTCATCTTATTTATTCATCTTAAAAAACATTCAATGTTGTTCATGACCATTATTTTTGTTTGTTGGATACAAGAAGGAAAATACTCTTACTGAGTATCTATTAATTAACATCTTCAGTTTATCAAACAACCACTAAAAATGGTAAGCGATGTTTTTGCATCCAGACACTAGATGCCAACTAAGCTTTTCTTCTGCATGTGTTTTACTTGTCTCAAACAAACTGCTAACATAGTAGCTTCAAGGAAAGAAAGAAAATTATTTACTTTAACGAGTTCTCCAAATCTTATGCGTGTTTTAAACCTCAAATACAGAAAACGGTCATTAAAAAGGGAGAACAAAATAAATCCCTTAAAGTTCATGATCAGCTTACAGTACATACAAAGCCAATTACTTTGCTAATTATCCTGGAGAGGAATGAAACAAATGTTCAGGGGAAAAATTATTGTAGAACCACGGTAAGTACAAATTTTCTTTCACGGCAATATAATTGAGCCAGGATCTACAGAATTAATAGCTTATAAGACGACTCAGAAAACACTTAACTGCAAGTCTTCAGTTCATTCCAGGGCAAAACAGTAGATTAAGCAAATAAGTCATTCAGCCTACAACTGTAACATTGTCACGCACGAAAAAACAAAAAAAGTTGAATTATTTGCATAATCAAGTTTATAAAATATGCATATTGCAAAAAATCTCATCGTTGTTGACTGCTGGTTCAGTTACCGGTTGTCCAGTAATAAATGGCTAAGGTATGAATAACCAATTTAAGGAAACCATAGATAACATCAGAAATTCTAACTTTACCATATAACATGAGATTTCATTTCATTATATCTAAGGGAGTTGGACAGTAAAACAAAAGAATCAAATCAAAAGAGTAACTATACTCACCGGACGTAGAGGAAGACCAGAGGGACTCAGAAGAGGCCGTGGCACAACCCAGTCCTGAGGATGATGATATCGACAAGCTAAACCAAATTTACGGTCCCCTGTTCTCAGATAGTATTGGCATTCAGGTTCACCAGGTCTTTCAGGAAACACTTGTTCCTTCTGGCTACTGCCTGAAGGACCAGTAGAAGAGGGTAGAGGAGTGTATGGTCTAGCAAAAGCTGATGTTGATGAAGACAACTGGGTCACTCCATATAGAGGAGTAGCCCCGACAGCAGGTTGAGCAACTCCTTTCTGTCAAGCATGGTAGGAGGCATGGTAGAGAAGGAGAGGCGCAGTTTGGTTGTGGAGAAGAAGATGGGTGTGTTGGGTTTTTCAAAAATAAAGAAAAAGAGAAGAAAACAGCCACGTGGGAGGAACAACGTCGTTTTATATCTACGTGGAATCTGAGTCAGGACTTAACGGTATAAGAGAGAAACGTAAATAACATGTTAGAGTCCCATTAACGGAAGGACTAACGTGGGTCTAATTTGAAAAAAACAGGGACCATAAATGACCTCTTTTTTATTGTTAGGGACTAAAATGAGCCTCGTGAAAATTGTTAAGGACGGAAAAAAGATATTTACTCTTAAAATATTTATAATAATAAGTATCATTAAAATTTCCTTCTATTACATGCTATTCTCAAGTCTTAAACAAGCCACAATAATGGCATATTCTGCCAACATAATACACGAGGAAGCTGAATTGCACGATTTTATTGATATTATTCCAGGTCACTTTCCTCGTCAGGGCTACAATGGTTGTTCTAGGCCAAAACGGATTCAAACATGATCTCAAGCTCCCTCAAATATATAGTTAACGAACACATACTTTTCTTCCAGCTGGTAACCATCAACCAAATCTTTGCCCTTTATTTGTAATTGCCTTGATCATTCTGGAAAATCTCAGCTCGATTGTTTTGTGAATTGCTCTTGAAGAAAATAAATCTATCTAAAACTCCTCTCCTCTTCATCTTAAAAATTTGTTCTCTGATGCAGGGCCTTAACTAAATAGTTTATTAATAAAAAAAATTAAAATTGATCGAGTTTACTGCCCTATCCTAGGTTCTAATCTAAAGATTACAACCTGTTACCACAATTGTTGGCAATATGATATTTTTCTTTAATTGAATCATAATATTTTATAAATATTTTAATGAATTTAAATACAACTAATTAAGATGGTGATTGTTATTTTTTAAAATTAATAAGGATATATTGAGAAAAGAAAAAAAATTAAAATAAACTTCATTTTATGTCATGCGAGTCAATTTCTAACCAAGATGAAAAAATGTTTTTTTTTTTTTGAAAAATTAAACTATAACACCCAAAAAAATGTTTATAATGAGTAAAGGTTCACCAATTTACCTAAATAATTTCATTAGGCCTAAAATTAGAAGCACTGGATTAGGCCCAGTTGAAAAGCCCACACTTACAACAATTATAATAGTAATAATCAAAGCTTGCATGTTCCCCATCAACACTTGCACGTTCCACCTCAGTAAGAAAAGAAAAGAAAAATAGTGAAAAAATGAGACATTAATTATCAGGTAATTCACAGAGCTCATTTCATTGAGATTTAGTGGCTTGATTGTACATTAATTATGGGGTAATTTTTTTTTTTTTTTGATAGATATATTATCGGGTAATTTTGTTAACCTTCTAGGAGTATATTCATCGTTTAATATTGTACGGGACCCACACACAAAAAATTACATGTTCTGAAATCACATGTTTGGTTGGCAAAAGAGAGATAGTGAGTTGAAGCAAGCATCAGTTGTGACATGTGAGGCATGAAAGAGAAAGCTGGTGAGTGAGTGAGAGGGTGCAGCATTCAAGACCAAACTTCAAGCATAGAGGATAATAGTTTTACCTTGAACTGAATAAAAAGACCAACGGCGATCCTCTCCGGATTGCTTTGGTTCCACAAGCGTCTCTTCTCAATCATTATTTGGAATAATCTTGTAAGAATTAGACCGGACTGACCGAGTCAATTCGACATCCAGTGAACTGATCATTTAATCGGTTCGATTAGTCTCGAATTTTTTTTAAAAATAAATTTCAAAAAAATAAATTACCAAATTAATGATTGAGCTAATTTTAATAACATTAATTTAAAATACTGAAACATTTCAAAATCTTCCTTATTTTCTCTCCAAATTATATTTCAACTTTGTTCTGATCTTTTGGATATGCTTTTTCTTTTATTCATTTTTTAATTTTTTTTCCCAATGCCAAAACACATTGAAATTTTGGCTGAATTATTAAATATTCAAATATTTTTAAAAAATAATTAAACTATAAAATATGAAATTACACGAAACTGATATCGAAACAAATTAAAAAAAAAAACTGTTGAATGAGGGCATTAAAAAGTAAAAGCACAAGGAGCAATTTGGTACAAGGATTTTTTTAGAATTCTCGAAAAACTGAAAGTAATAATTTTATTTATTCACGTTTGGTACAAGATTTTTAAAATTTTTCCAAGAAATCTAATTTTTCTGGGATTTTATTTTGTGTGTAAATTTTTTTGAAAAAATCATCCAGGAATACTATCCAGGAGGTGATATTTTAGGATTTCTATGGCAAGAAAAAATTTAATACAACTAAACATAGTATCAAGAAAATTAAACCAATATTCTCAGAAATATGTTAGTCTACCAAACAATTTTTTGATAATATTTTCAGAAAACTCATTTTTTCATCGTATTCCTAAAAATCGTAATTTGTACGTAAATTTTTTTTTACATCTACCAAACTGCAACGCCACGAAAAAAGAAGTTAAAGCGAGAGTATTTTTAGTGTATTGGTGCCGCACTCGGTGGTCAGTAATGGGTATAAACACTCTGTTGTTTATTTGATTACTGAGAAAAATTAATATAAACACGGCCTATTTAGTATAAATTTCATAGGAAGCAATAGCCAGAACCGTGAACAGAGGTTGCAAGATTTGATTAATATTATTCCAGGTCACTTTCCTCATCAGAGCTACAATGGTTGATCTTGGCCAAAACGGATTCAAACATGACCTCAAGCTCCCTCAAATAGTTAACGAACACATACTCTTCTTTCAGCTGGTAGCCATCAACCAAATCTTTGCCCTTTCTAATTGCACATTTGATCTTTAATCATATCTAGCTTGGGAAGCATGGAACTCAAATAATTTTCCTTAATAACTTTCTTCATATTGTAAAGGTAATCATCCAAGGCCTTCATTGCTTTAACCTTCTTCTGGTACTTAATATCTTCAGCTTTGTAAATTTCAGCTTCCTTACACATTCTCTCAATCTCTTAATATCTCTCAGTTTCTTCAGCTTCCTTACCTTAAATGGCCATAGCTTTACATCATTCTGAATCATGGGATCGTTGTATTTCCTTCCGATTAACCTCTTTGCATCTGCAAAGATAAAAATGAAAACGATGGTTTTGTATCGTTGGTACTGCTAAAAGGAAATGAGAGAATCATGAAAAAAGAAGAAGATGAATTACCAAAGACAGTGTTGGATGGATTGATGGCTGCCTGATTTTTGGCAGCATCGCCTATCAACCTTTGTTTGTCTGTGAAAGCAACAAAAGAAGGAGTGATTCTGTTGCCTTGGTCATTGTGGAGTATCTCAGCTCGATTGTTATGTTGCTGGGCTTTTTGACCACTATAGCCTTTTTTTAATAATTAATTATCAAATTGACCCTATTTATAAACTATTTCAAAAATTTAACTTCTTCAGAAAACATAACACCAATCTGCCCCTGTTTGACCGTTGACCATGAAGCCTACCCGGGTACACCCCTACCTACCCGGGTAAATTTTAAAATTTTTTACCTACCCGGGTACACCCCTCCCTACCCGGGTATATTTCTTGAATCTGGAAAATGTTTGAATTATTTACCCGGGTAGAGAGGGGTGTACCCGGGTAAATAATCATAACTCAAGCTTTTCTCTTCTTGCTTTTCTTCTTTGTTTCTGGTTTCTTTTTCAAACCTTGCAGAGTCATTTTAAAAATGGCCAATTTCTGAGCATCTGAGACAACCCTCTCCAACATCTTCCTCTTGCCATCTTCAGTTGTCTCTTTTACAGTTTTCCACAACTCAAGCTTGTTAACGCCCAATTCCTTCACCTCTAATTCTGAACATTTTTTTGAATTGTCTGACTGGTGACATGTAATAGCATCCTTTGTTGGAGCAGAACCTTGATTATTTGCTTCACTAATCTCAGGCATATGATCCAGTGGAATATCTTTCATCAATAACCTGTTTTCAGATTTTGTTCTCCATGCGTTAGTCCTTCAATTTAGAGATTTTCATTTGCTGTTCACACAAAGAGGATGGGCGCACACAACCAGTTTATGATTATTTACCCGGGTACACCCCTCCCTACCCGGGTAAATAATTCAAACATTTTTCAGATTCAAGAAATATACCCGGGTAGGGAGGGGTGTACCCGGGTAGGTAAAAAATTTTAAAATTTACCCGGGTAGGTAGGGGTGTACCCGGGTAGGCTTCATGGTCAACGGTCAAACAGGGGCAGATTGGTGTTATGTTTTCTGGAGAGGTTAAATTTTTGAAATAGTTTATAAATAGGGTCAATTTGGTAATTAATTATTAAAAAAAGGCTATAATGGTCAAAAACCCTATGTTCCTGCCATACTGCAACACATGAGTAGGTCGTGCCAAGATCAATGCCTACAGAAACTCCCTCGAATTTATTGGCCATTCTCTTTCAAGTGAATGAAGGTATATAGCTAGCATTGTTGAATATCTTGGGTTGGTTGGCTTTTATATCTGTGAAATATGAAAGTTAGCTGAACCTGTCCATGTTAATATAATTACAACTGTTTACATGTATGCATCTTGATTCCACAAAATGAATTTATGACTTCCTATCAGAAGTCACGACTTAAATTATTCCCATTAACATCAATAGAGTCCCCTCGTGCACAGTGCACATCTGTACGCGGATTGGAAAATTGAAAAACTGAAAGGCTTCTAGTAATCGATATGTTATATTATTCTACATTGATTATATTTTTCTTTCTAGATGACAAGGTAATCTTTTATTATGCGTGTAAGTTGTTATCCAGTGTTTATCGTCTTTATATTTACAAGTTTATCATAGCGTGAATAAGTTATTCTATCTATTTTGTTTTTTCCTATCGTTGTTTATCACTTTAAAATATCATTAGATCATAATTTTAACTTTTTTTTGTCTATCTTTACTTATCACTCTAAAAGACCATTAGATCATAATTTTAATTAACATTTATTTTTCTCTTTTAATCTACGGTGTTGAAGAGTGATAGAAAAAGTTAGAAAAAAAAAATATAGGTAAAAAAACCTATCACTTAATTTAATAGTTTGTGACTTCTCGATCTCTTTTCATGCTGCTATAATTTATGCACGAAGGATATATTTTATGCATGAAGGAAAATAATCTCCTTTATATGCACACACATGACTATTGGGCTCCTTGGAAGGAGAATCGCCTATTCTACGTGAATTGCTCTTGAAGAAAATAAATCTTATCTAAAACTCCTCCTCTTCATCTTAAAAATTTGTTCTCTGATGCAGGGCCTTAACTAAATGGTTTATTAATAAAAAAAATTAAAATTGTTCGAGTTTACTGCCCTATCTTAGGTTCTAAACCTTACAACCTGTTACCACAATTGTTGGCAATATGATATTTTTCTTTAATTGAATCATAATATTTTATAAATATTTTAATGAATTTAAATACAAATAATTGAGATGGTGGTTGTTATTTTTTACAATTAATAAGGATATATTGAGAAAAGAAAAATTAAAATAAACTTCCTTTTATGTCCTGCGAGTAAATTTCTAACCAAGATAAAAAATAGTTTTTTATTTTGAAAAATTAAACTATAACAGCCAAAAAAAATGTTTATAATGAGTAAAGTAAATAATTTCATTAGGCCTAAAATTAGAAGCACTGGATTAGGCCCAGTTGAAAAGCCCACACTTACAAAAATTATTATAATAATCAAAGCTTACATGTTCCCCCCTCAACACTTGCACGCTCCACCTCAGTAAGAAAAAAAAAATTGAAAAAATGAGACATTAATTATCAGGTAATTCACAGAGCTCATTTCATTGAGATTTAGTGGCTTGATTGTACATGATCTGTTTGATGCAATGTCTGAGTTTGTTTCTATTACAATACAATACCACGTTCCAAAAACATGTTTACAAGTTGTTTGATATAATGTCTGAAAAACGGAATGCTTGTGCTGATTCCTGGCACACTTAATCTTGCTGGTGCTGGCTCTCTTCTATCTGTCATTGTCCTTGTCGTATAAGGAAGTGATGAATAATTTGCTTTATCTTTTTTGTGGATATCTTGTAGTAATTTACTGACTGTTTGATTTTGAGAATTATGGCATCAAGTCATCAACTCTATGGTTGATTTAATGAAATGTCAATTTTAACTTGTTTGAAATCTTTCCAGCGTGGATGTTGATTGAGCTTTCCCTAACATGATCCAATCATTTTGTTGATTTGGGTTTAACTATTGATAGGGGACTTAGGTGAATGACTTGGTCATTTTTTGAATGATTAAGCATTGTATTCCAATAAGTTGGATCCCACTGTGTGTTATATACTTATATCAATGATTATGGTATTTAGTATTTAAAGTGGAAATAATTTGGTTAGTCCTTCTATGCTATATGTCCACACAGATACATGCCCTGATGGACACACTAAATACTAACTTTTGGGCTTCTTCAATACAAGGTTTTTCTAATATTTAGCAATTCTGTGTGTTGTTAACTGCATTTACTTGGGTGAATGAATTGAACGAGTTATTTTTCTCTGTATATATAATTACTCAAAGGTAAGTAATCAGTATTGCCAATTTATTTGCTTGTTTTGTTTCTGATTATTTGAAGGTGTTGCTTTGCCCAAGTTTGTATTTAAATCATTTTGGGTGACACAAAAAGTCAGAAACATTTTGTGAGGATGAATAGAAAATTTGGAGGTGGAAGGCAGCCGACTGGGACTCCTTCACTGGCTTGGTCCTGTGTGGTCGTTATCTTTTCTCTTCTTGCGGGTGCCTCTGTTGTCCACAATATCTATAAGCCTAATCTTGTAAGCTTTTTCTTGCTAACACGTTCATGGCCTTCTCTTTAGCATATTTTTGATTCATTGTTGTGACTTATGAGTTAAATATGCATAAGGTATGTGTTTTATTTGTTGACGTTGGAATTTTGAATGCTTCATGTTTATTATAACATATAGGGAGATTATGTACTTGATTGAAACCTATATAATTTGAAATATCATTTCTTTCAAATTGTGAAATAACTTTTCACTTATGTTGCGAATGTAATGCACAGTTGAGACCATTGTTAACTATTTTTTGTGACGATATTGCCCATCCTTACATGAGAGGGTCAGGGGAGCATATTGTACAGTAACTTGAGTTCAACTTGCATGATTTCATATACATGTTAGATACGTTTCACCACCTGGACAATATATCTCAAACATTACATGAAAGTCCATACTGTCATAAATTCAAGTCATTATATCCAAACACTGCGATATATTGCATTTGTAATTGCACTTTCATATTTTTCTTCAAGCTTCATATCATGTCATATATTTTCATTTTGAATTTTAATTCTCTGCGCATTGCGTTGTAAAGAGTAAAGTACTAAACCATTGATGAAATAATAAACTCGTTATAATGTTATAAAATACAACACTTAAATAACAAGTCATGGATATGTATCCAGTATATTCTTTTGATTTTCTTATCAACATTTATCACTTGCACTTTACTTCCTAAAGTGCGTAGGGTGCACTTCAGAGGACCTATAGATCATTTTGCCATAATGTTATTAATTAATTCATATTTTGTCCTATGTAGACATTGCCTCCAGCTGATGGAGTTGATGGGACCAAGCAGAAACTAGATGACAAAGAATGACCATCTCCCCGTTTGTGAATTCTTTTTTTATTATCATGAAGATGGCCTAGTTTTAAGGCCTAAAATTTACTATGTCTGCAAGTAAGCCTGAGATACAGAGGATTGTTCTCTTCATATTGTTACTTTATATTATATTAGTTCGGATGGAGAATTTTAATTCTTTTTTTGGAATTTTGTTTGTAAGGACTGATGTGTTAGGGATCAGCACTCTTGTGACCAGGGAAAAATAAGGAAGTTTCTAGAGATGTTCAGCATATTTAGAGTCATTTATAATTCACTTTTTTTTTTCTTTATTAAAAAGGAAAAAACTTATTTCTTACAAATAAGTACTTCTAAATGTTTTTAAGTGTGTTTGGATGCAATATTAAAAATACCAAGGCAAATTTAAAAAGGAGAAGTTAAATACCCTCTTATGTTCTCATGTCATAGGAATAATTTTTATAATTATAAATAGAAAAGACTATTACTTAAGCTTTCACTCGCTCCTTGACTTTTTTGTACCACTATACCATCCCTATCATCTCTAAATCGTAATAGTGTCAGTGTGTCACGGTTTCAATTGAGGGAAAAAGTTGTATTAGTTAAGTAAATATTTGGTTGTATATCAGCTATTTATACAGTCGTACATGATAAGGATTGATTGTACTAGAAATGATGGATAGTATTTATAACTACTATTAATGCAACAGAAATTTATATAAGGCGCGGTGTTTGATGGGTTTAATACGCTCATGTGTTTATATTGAATATCATTTGGTTGTTATTCAAAGCTTTTTATTATGAATGTCCCATAACTAATCATAGTTGTTATTTGGTGAAATTTTAATTTTAAGAAAAAGTGGTCACATGTTGTGTGATGTAAAGGTCAAGCTTTATTCCAGATTTCCAGTACTTGTGGGGTTGAGAAAGGGGTGCATTCTATAAACTTGTGGAAAGTTAAATGGTTAGTTAGCTACGTTCCCCTTCACAATATAACTACAAACTTGTTCCCACCAACTTTAAAAGTCCAAGCAAGCCCAATGATACTTTTTAAGTCTGCCTTTTTGCTGTTGCTTACTTGGAAATTGGCTCAATGATACGAGTACGAACAAGCCCAAACCAAGAAAATAAATTAATTATAAAGTACTCAAAATAAATTAATCTAAACATAAGCAAATTCTTTCAACTGTCCGTCCAAAAGCTTTGATTTTAATAATTAAAAGTAAGGAGTACACATCTCTAATCTGATAAAAAAACTGTATTGCCTTCTATTGAATATAAATATGACCTTTGCTGTTTGAGTTTATTAAATATCAACTTTGTTCTATAAGATGGTATGTATTCTATTGTATAAACATTTACAATGAGATCTAACATAATGAGCAAAATGAACCTTACGGGTTTATCAACTTATATTTTCAATTTCATTCTATAATCTATAACACCCGATCTTATTTTATATATTGCACAATATAAGTCCTAATTAAAAAAAAAAAAAAGAGCTTAAAAGTTCGAATCAGCTGTTTGAATTTTCGCTGCAATTCTTGCAATATCTTATTATATCCTGCATAACAATAAAATTCAGGATCCGAATACTCTGAATCATGAATGTAATCTCAAAACAAATACATTTGAATTAACTGATATTTGAAATATTGTTGGTAACTGTTACGACACAAGCCTAGTTTATTGTTACTACATAAGTCTATTTTATTGGTCTAACCTTTAACGTCACACCTCTTCGTCACTAAAGTAAGACAAATGTTATCTCACCATACTAAATTTCATTGTGCATTTCATGCATAAGTTAAGAATGTTTCTCACACTTTGTGAAATCCACAAGGACAAAAATGATTATGACTCTCTCACTCATCGTTAGAAAATCTTTTTCACATATAAATACTCCTAATTGTTATAGAGGAGTCACTTTTTACATATTATCTTTCAATTTGTTACATAATCAAAATTTACCTACAAATTCAGATCTACTCTCTCTCGTAAGACCGTAACCATGATTCCCCTTTTTCTTCTTCTTTTGATATAAGTGGTAATTGAATACACAACCTAATACAATTTACCCAAACTCCTCCCCACTAGTGACTTGATGACTCTCCTTATGAACCTAATAAAACCTAATACACTATAAGGGCTCGTTTGGAGCACCTGATAAGGAAAATAGGATAAGATAACTTATCATATCCTACTCTTATCTCTTGTTTGGTGGGTTAGTAGGATATGATTAGCTTATCCTATTATCTCATTTTATCCTATCCAATGCATGATTTCTTATCCTATGGGAGGAGCTGAGTTAGAATTCAATAGGATAGGATATCAATATTAAATATCCAATAAATTCCCACGCTACCCAATATATCTCCACCTACTCAATATATTTGTATTTATTGCATTGTATTTTCTTTTTTCTTTTTCCTTTCTCCTTCTACGTAATCTTATCATATTGCTAATCAGGTGCTCATCAAACACAGGATATGATATAGGCTTATCAGCCTCATATCATATCCTATCCTTATCAGCTCCATATCATATCCTACTCTTATCCTATCATGTCCACCAAACAAGCCCTAATAGTTTAGTATCAATATATTTAATGTAATTTTTGCGCCGCGCCTTGATAGAGTTTCACCAACTTAGAAATGAAACACTTTTGTGCTGGCTATATACCTATATGGTACTCGAACTTGTGCTTAACCTCCAATAAATCGTCCAATAATTGATCTTGACATGCCTAAAGTCTGAAAAACTAACTAACCATATAAAGGCAAATACTGGGTTCATCTACGAGTCACCGTTTGTAAGACCACAACTAGTAATATATGTTTATAATATCCATTCCTTTTTCTTTTTATTCTATCTTTTTATTTTGAACACAATGCTTTGCTGGCAATTAATGCTTCGCTCTTCCTCCCTCTTGTTTTCCAATCCCATCCCTTTCAAATATTTGCTGGCAGTCTTACAATAGAATGACTTGACAGAGCATATTCAGTTAGGATCGAAGATTTCTTTAGTGCTGAACAACTATTTGTGGTGTGCTGGTTGCAAAATCCATGCATATTTTATTGTAAAGTGGATACTATAAAGTGAAAATTGATCATAAAAAAAGGTTGCATATCCTAAACAAATGGTGTCCCTCGAATCTTTCATGGTTGCCACTCCATCATTAGAGGAAAGGAGTGCTTTAACTTTTTGTAGTCCGTTCTTTTTTATAAGTATGAGCGAAAGAATAGGCTATTTATTACAGACATTGACTCAAACAAATTCTACTCTTTCTCAAATTATCATAATCCTTCAAATATAGAAAAATATTATATTTACAAAAAAATTATTTATAAATTACGCTAAATATGACTTGTCAATGTCATATTTCAATTAAGAATTTATGACCGGTCATACTTGATGTAATTTGTAAAAACAGTTTATAAATGAATTTTTCCCCTTAAATATATACATATTCTGTTGTACCCGCGCTAATTTCTCTTCCTCAATCTGTTGTTACTTGTTTTTTCATGCATTGTGTCCGAAAGTTATGCTGTTATTTTCGTCCAATGTTTCTTTTTTCTTTCTTTTTTTTCAATTTTGGCTCTAACCTCGTAATTAATTTTGCAAAAAGAAAAAAAGCACCAAGCCGATTGAATAAAAATAAAAATAAAAATTTTAAGTAATTAAAAAATCATACAAAATTATTTGGAGAGCGGATTTATTATATTTTACTTAATGAAAAAAATATCTTTAGTAAAAGCAATAATCATTCATTAGAAACAAATAAAAGTATATAAAAAAGCAATAGTTATTTCCAAGATTCTTCTTAATTTCATAGATTTAATATATAGAATATTTTTTTAAAAACGGATGAGATTAAAGAGAGTGAAAAAAAATTAACAGCAATTGATTTAAATCTAATTTAACAGTAATTAAAAAATAATAAGAGTGATAAATCTAAATGAATGATAAATATAACGGCCTTATTTGTTAACTACTTAAAAGAACAAATAACTACCCAACAAATAATAATAGTCATTTAAATGTTTTTTAATAACTTTCTCCATCTTTATAAAAATAAAAGTATTTATTATAGTTAGCCACTAGTGAAAATAAACAACTATTCAATGAATATTTATGTATTTCTTCTTTAACTGCATGAATAATATAAAATTTTGTTTACAATTATTAGCTACTCAACTATTACACATATGACATCACATAACTACTCTACAAAAGGTAATGTAGCCATTTTTATTTTAACTATAAATGAAGCTATATAAATGTAATATATCATTAACCAGTAATATTTATTTATAATTTTTTTAATAAATTTTTTCTTTATTAATAAAATTAACAAGTAATTTTATTTGTTATAACTACCTAGGGATGGCAAAAGTGACTCGTAACCAACATTGAGCCACGTTGGGTTGACAAGAAAATAAGCTGACAATTCGAGACAGTTCAAAAAAAATTGAGCCAATCCGCAAATTAGTTCGCGAGCTATTCATTTTTTATTTATTAAAAAAATAAGGGGGTCAGATGTGTTCAAAAAAAGTAGAAACCTAAAAAATAAATCCTAAACGCATTCTTTGTCGTTGTTGCCTTCGCTGCTTGGACTTGAAATATTTTGTTTGGAAACTTTTAATGAAGTATTGAACCTTTTGTGATGTATTTTTAGTTGTAGTTTTGGTCTTGTAATATGATAATTTAATTATACTCAACAGCTAAATATCTTATATCAAGTGTTTTCTTTTGCAGTAAATATCTTATATCAAATGAAAATCATTTCCTTAGCTTTCTCATCACATGTACTGGATAAGTTTGACAATTTTAATTTTTTTTTCTATTTTTTCGAGGCAACCCGCGAGTCAACTCTAACCCGACTCATTTCTTTTTCGAGTTGCAAATGGATTGGGCAGGGTCGAGCTGGGTTAGTCCGTTTTGCCGACTCTATAACTACCCTTCACATTTGAGTTGGGAATTACATTATTGGTTTGAGAATCGCTATGGTTTTTTCAAATTTTTTTAATTTAATTTTAACTCATTATCAATATAATATATATTTTTTTAAGTATAAATATAAAATGTTTTTAAGCTATTTATATTTTAATATATTAGTAAAAGAGTTTTTATTATGACTAAATCCCGACTAAGGATTAGTCACGGCTAAAAGAATTAAAAGCTACTAATATTGGATAGGGGTGTTTATCAACCGATCCAAATCGATTCAAACCGCGGTGACCGAACCAAAAAACCAATAACCGAATAAATCGAAAACCGAAAAACCAAAAACCGAAAAAAAACCGCAAATTTTAATTGGATTGGATCGGTTTTTGGATGGGTTGATGAAAACCGATCCGATATATTAATTTTTCTCTACCTACTTGGGTCTTTCTCCAATCATAGCCCAAAAATTTCTAAATCCAAAACCCATTAACCCATCAACTAAACCAAAGAAAAAATCTAGTCGCATTTCGTCAACAAAATTTTATCTTTGTAGAGCTTCATATCTCATTGTCAAAAAAAGAAAACTATATTATAATTTAGTAATGCTTTTGTATTTCAAAAAAAAAAATATTTACAAAGTCAATATATACAAAAGATGTTATTTGCACAATAATTATGAAATAAATTTTAGGATTTTTAAAAAACCGAAAACCGATCCAATCCAAACCGAAAAAAATTGGATTGGATCGGATCGGATCGGATTTGAAAAAGAATCGAAACCGAATGAATGATTATATAATCAAACCGAAGGGATTGGATCGGATGATTTTTGCTTACAAAACCGATCCAATCCAGACCGCAAACACCCCTAATATTGGGGAACCAACTCATGTCAAAGTGATATTAAGTTGATATAAAAAAATTAATATCTTAAATAATTATTATGATAATCATAGTTATCAGTATCGTACGATACACGATACGATTCACAAGCACAACGATATGTATCGTAGGGTGTATCAGAAAAGGATTTGTATCGGATGATACGATACTGTATCGTATGATACAATACGTATATATGATATGAAAATTAAATCCAAATTTTTAATTTTAATATAAAAAATTTTGATTTATGATTTAAATTAAAAAATCTAAAATATTATTATTAATAAGGAAATAAAAAATAATTGTTCTTTTAAATAACATAAAATTATGTTATTTTAAGTAAAAGTTGTATCCCTCATGATTTCTATTGTTTGTGTCTAATTCAATTCTTCCGGTGTTTGGTTTGCCCTGTTCCTATAAATTAAAGAAAATAAAGATTTGATTGGTGATTTAAACTCAAAAATCAATATAAAAAATTTGTATAATAAAAGAAATAATTAAATAAATATTTTAAAATATTTTTTATTATATTTCTACATGTTTCGATTTAATATTCACGAACCACACGGTATAAAAAATGTGTCAAACTATTGCTATTTAACAACACTTTACGATAATAGGAATAGGGGCAAGCCAAACACCATAAGAATCGAACGGTCAGCATGGCATCTGTTGCTTTTTTATATTGAAACTCATTCTTCATCCTCATTTGGTCTCTCTTCTTCTCCTCTTACCTCTGTGCATTCTCTTCAGCTCTTTGCCTTCCATCACTTTTGGCATTTCCCTTTCCAAGGTCCGTTTCTATTCCTCGATCCCGTTTCGGTTTCGCTTGGATCTGTTCCCTTTTGAATTTGCAGCTTTGAATTTTGAGTTTTTTTTTTTATCATTTCGCATGGATCATTCTTCGTTTTGGTTTTATTGGTTGCTGGGTAGTTGGATTTCAAATGGGTCATTCTTGGATTTTGATTTATTCAATTGTGTGTGAGAAATTTATCATTTTTCCTTTTTCTATTTTTTTTTTTCTAAATAAGAAAGGAAATTAGCTGTTAGAGGGTTGGATTCTTGTTAGATTTATGGTTTTTTTATGATTCATTCATTTTTTATAATCTGTGTAGTTTTTAATTGATCGATCTGGGTGTTTTTATGTGGTGGGTATTTTTTTTTAATTTTTTTTTTTTTTACTTTGAAGAAAAAAATATTTTTGATTGGTTTAAAATTGAATTATTACATTATTCACTATTGGTGTTTGTGTTTTTGAGATTTTTGGTCAGTGAGGATGGATCTATCATTGTTAAGCATGTTCTGTTAAAAGTTGTTTACAGATGAGTAGGGAAAGAATCTGAATTTGTTGTTTTGGATTGAGAGAACAGAATGATTTGCTGTTTACTTTTTGACATGATGCAATTAATTAACAATAGTTGGAATGAAGGTGACATTGCTGAACCTTCCTCTCAAAAGAGAAAGAAGAGATACTGAAAAGGAAATGTAATAATGTTATGCTTGTGAACCCTTTCTTTGGATATTTTCAACGT
The DNA here is from genome assembly GCF_033153095.1 of Gastrolobium bilobum. Lineage (NCBI taxonomy): Eukaryota > Viridiplantae > Streptophyta > Magnoliopsida > Fabales > Fabaceae > Gastrolobium > Gastrolobium bilobum. Next base: position 394,795 of record NW_026898898.1, on the reverse strand, counting down.
TCTGAGTGCTCCCCCACCCTCTGAACAATCAAATATTATGGTTCACGGTGTTGTTTAATCAACTTTTTATTCTTTTGCCAACCTCTTTGCCCTTGTCCGACGAATGTAGGATGTATGTATGGGTGGGTGTCAGTGGTGGAGTTGGTACGTGTATCTGTGTTACTATGTTGGAACACATTTGTGTGTATTATGCAATTAGATATACTAGTTTCTTTTCAAAGTTCAGTATCTATCTGATGGTCATTTACCCAAGTTGTTTATTGCTTGCGGCAGTGTCCATGATATGCCAGTACAGTAGTTTTTTGGTCAACTTATTGGATGTAAATTTGAAATTGCTGTAGTAGGACTAATATGCTCAATGGAATGGAAAAATTAAAAAAAAGAAAAAGATGGGGATGTATAAGAATAAGATTAAAGCATCTATGTTTATCCTTTGTGTTATGCATGGTTGTAACTGCTTAGCTCACCGTTTGTGTGAATCCTTGGACATCTTTTTTGTTTGTAAACTATAACCATTATTGAAATTGATTTGGCTAAATTCATGGTTTAATTATGATATCCTATCAAGGAATTCTTGGCTTCGGGATATTGCTTTGTCAGTTTGTCATATTAAGTTGAGGAAGTGGGGAAAATAAAAAAGATTATTGTAGGTCTTTTTGCATTTGAAATTCCCCTTTGCTCTATTATTGGCTGTGTTTATAGAAAGTTAGAAAAAGTGAACATCTACAGAGTATTCGTCATTTTATCCTGCAGATAGTAGAAGATGGCAGAAGCTGAGGATATTCAACCTCTTGTTTGTGACAATGGAACAGGAATGGTTAAGGTGCAGCATGGATCTTCTTTTATATTAAGTTTGTTTAAAAATATTACCCAATGAGATACATATGTAGGTTTTATTGGAATTTCATTTTACATTAATCTTACTTCTGTGAATTTGAGAAAATTAATTGCAATGTAACTTTTCAGGCTGGATTTGCTGGAGATGATGCCCCACGTGCTGTGTTTCCCAGCATTGTAGGTCGTCCTCGTCACACTGGTGTGATGGTTGGCATGGGCCAAAAAGATGCATATGTTGGTGATGAGGCACAGTCTAAGCGTGGTATTTTGACTCTCAAGTACCCCATTGAACATGGAATTGTGAGCAATTGGGATGATATGGAAAAGATTTGGCATCATACCTTCTATAATGAGCTTCGTGTTGCCCCAGAAGAGCATCCAGTTCTGCTAACTGAGGCTCCTCTTAACCCCAAGGCTAACCGTGAGAAGATGACCCAAATCATGTTTGAGACTTTTAATACCCCTGCTATGTATGTAGCCATTCAAGCTGTTCTTTCACTTTATGCAAGTGGTCGTACAACTGGTAAGCAATTTTTGAATTGTTTGATTAGGTTCGGTTTATATAATTTGAACTTACCTGGAGGTTTTTAGATTGAGATTGCCAAATGACGACATCCATGTGCATCAAGAAAGCCTCTATGTTTTATGTGCCTTTTTCAGAAACATTGGTATAACTGAAAATTATTCTTTTGATTGGGTATTGTTTCACTCAATGCCACTAAATGGGGGAAGAAGCACCTTGTGTGAGCTGGGATGCATTTTGAAATTGTAGAAAACTGTTTTGAAGCTATCACATGTCCTGTAATTGACTTTTATTTATTCTCTGCAGGTATTGTGCTGGATTCTGGTGATGGTGTCAGCCACACTGTACCTATCTATGAGGGTTATGCCCTCCCACATGCCATCCTTCGTCTTGACTTGGCTGGTCGTGACCTAACTGATTTCTTGATGAAAATTTTGACTGAACGTGGGTATTCTTTTACCACCTCAGCAGAGCGTGAGATTGTGAGGGATGTGAAAGAAAAGCTGGCTTACATTGCCCTTGACTATGAGAAAGAGCTGGAGACAGCCAAGACCAGCTCTTCCGTTGAGAAGAGCTACGAGTTGCCCGATGGTCAGGTAATCACTATTGGTGATGAGCGTTTCAGATGTCCAGAGGTTCTGTACCAACCATCCATGATAGGAATGGAAGCAGCAGGCATTCATGAGACAACATACAACTCCATAATGAAATGTGATGTTGATATCAGGAAAGACCTGTATGGTAACATTGTCCTTTCAGGAGGAACAACCATGTTCCCAGGCATTGCTGATAGAATGAGCAAGGAAATTTCTGCATTAGCTCCCAGCAGCATGAAGATTAAGGTGGTTGCGCCACCTGAGAGAAAATACAGTGTCTGGATTGGTGGTTCTATCTTGGCATCCCTTAGCACCTTCCAGCAGGTTTGTTCTGTTCCTTCATTCTTATCTCTTTATTGGAATGTTATTGTGAGATGCGTTCAAATAAAAATATATGATTGCTAATGAGACAAACTATTCTTGAATGCAGATGTGGATTGCAAAGGCAGAATATGATGAGTCTGGACCATCAATTGTGCACAGAAAATGCTTCTAAAACTGTTTTGAGAAATAGGGTTATTGAAGGGAAAGAAAGACTACTGTTATGATTCCTTGGGAAGCAGTGCAGCTTGAAACCCTTTCATTCTAGCTTTTGTTATCCGTTGATGTTATTATTATTTATGTTGGGAGTGATGATTTGCAGAAGGCGAGGAGTTGTTTTTTGTTTTTTTCTTTTCTTTTCTTTTCAAAATGGTCCAGTTCTTTTCTCTATTTATAAGTTTTTGACTGGTTCATTCTGCCTATGAATTAGCTGGGATTATTAAACTACTCGTGTGCCCTTGAATTTATATGCAAAATTATAGTCCTTGATCTCCTTGAGTTACAAATTTAACTTACCGAATGCAATTCCTAGTTAATTCACTGCAAATTATATATCTTGCAGCTCTTATCCCAGCTGTAATTTAAAGTTCTTTTCCTTCATTCGTAATGTTTTTATTTTTTGTAAAATTATTTTTGTTCTTTTAACTGATGTTATGAGCAAATCATGTGATACTAGTTTTCTTTGTAGGGAAATATTATTTGCAATTTTTTATTCTCATCGTCCCACTGAATTCTTTGCAATTACCCTCTTCATTTTATTTTATTTAGGACTATTCAATTTTATAACGGGTGAAATTATTTTTATTTGTTTTGCCCTTTTTTTTATTTAATTTGGCTCCTCCATTACTAATTTTTCAGTTGTATCTTTTATGTTTTTATTGTTTTATTTAATCTTGGATGGACCTTCTATAATTCGGATAAGGCTTTTTAAAGTAAGAATGTGAGTAAGAAATAAGAATGTAAACGTGATTTTAACTTGTTATGATTTAATAGTTAATATATATTTACTTTGGGAAAAATATTTGTTATTTTAAATGACATAACACTCTCTTCCTTTTTTTTTTTTTTTTTTTTTGTAAATAACACTCTCTTCTTTTAAGAGAGAGATAGACACAGAAAAATAAATTTTATTTAAATTTTAAATTAAAAAAAATCACCCACTTTTTCTCTCTCATGATTTCTATTTTTCTGTGTCTATCTTTCTCCTAAAATGACATAATTTATGTCATTTAAAATGACAAACACCAAACTCATTTACTTTTATATTTTAAGGACATATTTACTTAAATTTTTGTATATATAATTTAAATTTTATTTTATGAAAGAGTTAATCTTAAATAGATTAAAATATTTATTTTTTAATTAAAAATTCGTAGTAAAACAACAAATTAAAACAACGTTTTTGCTATTTGCGTCCACGGAAAATCCGAAAGGAGAGAGTACATAAAATTTGGGCTATTTTGATGGGTCAATGTATTGGAGTTGAGCCAAGTGTAGGCCTAAGAGAAATGATTTTCTTCAAGGTTCTCCGTTACCTAATAATTGGCTTAGGAAAGATTTATTTTCCTGCAATTTTATTGCATAGTTTTTATTTTATATTTATATATTTTAATTAATTCAATGTGTATGAACCCAACTACCAACGCTTATTGATCTGAGTGCCCTGGAGCTCGTGAAATGTTAAATGAAAGAATAGTAGAGATATAGAGTTTAGTGCCATTTTCAGAAACATTTGTATAGCTGAAAATAATTCTTTTGATTGTGTAAGGACTTTCACTTAACATGCCACTAAATGGGGAAGAAACACCTTGTATATATGAACTGGGATCCATTTGGAAATTGTGATTGTAGAAAACTGTTTTAAAAGGTAACATATGACATGTAATTGACTTTTTAAAGTTTATTTATATGCCTTGTCTTTGCAGATATGTTCAAAGAAAGTACTTGTAAACTGAGGAATAAGGTTATTATATATATATATATATATATATATATATATATATATATATATATATATATATATGCAAATAGCTCTAGACCATTTCAAAAATTTATGAAATGGTCATCCTACATTCTTGGAATAATATATATTTATATGCACAAGTTTCATTTTATTTTATTTTTTACTGTGAATCTTCAGCTGATAGGTATAAGAGGTTCCAGAAGTGTGCAAAATAAATGTAAGAAAGAACATCAATATATGTTGATCACATTATTCTAGCCTCTCATGGAAGATAACCAAGCTTGTTATTCATGGGACAGTTTTATATAGGCTTTGGAGAATAATTTTGTTAACCTTCCAAGTGACTAGAAAAGCTAGAGAGATAATCCCTTAAAATATAGAACACTTGCGACCACTTCACTCGATATCTTTTACAACTATGCTGCATCTATTTACAGACCTGGATTTGAAACACGGAATTAAAATACAATGGAGAATCTCTTATTTCTTGAGTTGGGTGCACATTGGGCTCCATCGTCACATCAGATTTAAAAGAAGGATTCTTTGACAAACCCACTTCCTTTTTTAAAAAAAAAAAAAAAAACTCAATCTTATTACACTAATAATTACAGAATAACCTGCCGACATTTACTATTTAAGATTCTTTTAACACATTTTGTGGCTAAAATTTTTGCCGACACTTGCTTTAGTCCTAAGTGTTTCTGACAAGATTCTCTGGTACCGTCTGCTGCTAGATTCTGTCCTCTATGTTTTGTCTGCTAATTGAACATAAATCCTAAATTAACATTGAACATATAAAAGGAGAAGATAATTATATAGCTAATTATTTATCTAGAACTATAACTAATTCTTGATTACAATTTTCAGATGAGACCAAGAAATTATCCTAGAGCAATTAGACAAATAAAAGAATTGGTAAAGAATTTACCTCCTTTAGCATTACCATTAAATACATATTATAGAATAGTAGTAACAGATGGATCAAAATTAGGACGGGGAGCTAAGTTAAGAAAAAAGCCTAATAAATATTCATAAAAAGAATCAGAACACATATGCAGGTATGCTAGTGGAAAACATATAGTAAAAAGTCTTAGTGCTATCGATTACGAAATAGAAGCGGTAATCAAAGGATTAGATGCATTTGAGATTTTTATTGTAAAAGAGACTTTACTTTAAGAACTGATTGTGAAGCCATCGTAGACTAATATTCAGTACATGTCATAAAATGCCAACCACTCCTTCTCGAAATGGAGTAGAGATTTCTGATGAGTGATGAAAGAGAAAGACTTCTAAGATTCGAATACTTTCAACAAGTTTAAGGAACACTTTTCCAAAAACTCAAAAGCAATGATAGAAATCATGATGTTGAATGTGAAACAATGCAAGTGACAGCTATTCAACATAAATGGTGAACTCATATGCGAAAGGTAAGTTGTTGAGATTCATTTTGAATCATTACTTCTTCTTAGTTAACTTTTGCATCATGCTTGGCTTCTCGGAGCTAGGCTGTTATTATTACTGATAAGTCTATTGAGAATGGTACGGGAAGCTAACGTCATATCTCAACCCAAAACTTTAAAGTTATAGGTTAATGGGTCTTTCGCACTTATATGATTCTCACTTATTTCATGTTTAATCCATATGGGACTTCAGTGCTACTCACACTTGAATATTTCCAACAAAATTAATTTACTCACATTGTAATGTAAATTTTGTGGCTCCAATTACGGTGCTCATTCTTGCTTCCTTTGAAATCACTTTTTTTAATTATCTACATATGTTCTTTTGACTGATGTCATGGATAAAGGAATTGTACTCGATTAAAATAGTATGTGCATTATAGGTATTAACTATTTACAACGACTTCAAGGATCACAAATCTTAATATAACTTTGTACATATTTACACTCTCTTTCTTTGATTCAAAGTTCTCCGTAGTCCTCTCTTCGCTTAAATTAAGTAGTTTAAGTGCTATATTATGTAAATTCTTGTTACATCATTACACAGAAAGCAGGGATGTTGTAGTCAGTTTCTCTTGGTCAACAAAGGGGTGATGTTCTTCTATGTCTTCTTCTCCGGAATTTGAATTATTTTCTTGCTTAAGGGGCTTTGAATCCTTGTTTCTGTGAACTTGTTGCTCTCTTTTATTTCCATTTGCAGCATTGAGCTTCTTTCCTAAGCTTGTGAAATCATACGCTTCATGTTGGCTATGATCATAGTAAGAATTACTTCTCTTATACATCGTAGAAGGTAAGTCACTCAACCTTTCATCTATTGCTGAGCTTCGTTGGCTAAAACTTCCAAAACCTTCGATCCCATGAGAAAGATGACTTCCTCTTGCTCTTTCTTCTTTGAGAAAATCCTTGTTTCTTAAGAGCTTTAATATTCTCTCTGATAATTTTCTAACACTCAAACCCCAGTTGAACCTGTAAAATGAAATGTAACAAAAGGGTCATCACTAAATTCATGCAACAAAGTTTGTGGTGACAATTTATATATGGGAAAAAAGACTATCATTTAAAAGGACACAACTTGTGTCTTTTTAGATGATTTACACAAAGTATGTCAAACTTTGTGTAAATCAAAAAAGCTATTTTTTTTTTCTCTCTCCTCAGTCACATCGTTGATGTGTAAAGTGAAAAAAAAAACAACTTTTCAGAATTACACAGAGTATCACATGTCATACTCTGTGTAAGTCATTAAAAGGACACAACTTGTATCCTTTTAAATGACACACACTAAACCCTTTATATATATATAGGATTTAATACTTGTTATGTTGTTGTAGATGAGAAATTTTGTAGCAACAGATAAAAGACCAGAATACGCATGCGGATGCTGATTTTTTTTTTTAATACCAGGATCCACATGCGAATCCTAATGTAAATATGTTTGCTGCAAAATTTTCACCTGTTGTCGCTGCAGAAGTGTCGAACCCATATATATATATACCGGTGTCAAATTTGAAGTTTGACACTTCATCTGAGAGCCGTTAAATAAAAAAAGATCAACGACTCTGATTTGTAAGAATGTGATACTATTGATCTTTTTTGATCTAATAGCTCTCAGAGGAAGTGTCAAATTTCACCTTTGACACCGGTGTCAAAGGATCCTACTTTTTATATATATATATATATATATATATATATATATATATATATATTTGAGATTGCACCTACCCTTTCTCATCAATATACTGAAATTGTCCAATCTTTTCAATAACATCTATATCAAATTGAAACTCCTCGGATATTCTCTTAGGCCCATGAGTTAGAAGATGTTCAAGTAAAATTAGAGCCTTGTATGAGGTTCTCCAATGCCCTTTATCAAATTTCGACAACCTGTTTTCTCCACACACAAAAAGTAAAAGAAAAATTAAACTTTACGAGCAATGTCTTTGAGAACAGAACAGCATAATCAAATCAGTATATAAGAAACTGGAAACCTCTGATGTAAAATGTCCACAATTCTCTCGTATTCATCGACTTCAAAGGCAGCACGCGATATTACTCTTGAGGCACGTGTGTCTGGTGGCCATGGATTCTCATTTGTAGCTTCTTCTGTCATTCTTTAAGCCGCAGTTACACAAAAGAAATGTGAAACATATCAAAAATCAAGTATTCAATTGTTCCCAAATGGAATCATATAATTACACACAAAAAAATTAAAAATAAAAAGTATGGCCTTCCTACTAAATAGTTTCACATTTTCTAACCAATTCTCTTGATCTTGACATTAACAAATAGGAATTTGTATTAACGAGGACTTCTATTGCAAAATGTGTTTATGAATCTTTTGTTACTTTGTTGAAGTAAATATAGGTGATATCATTCCTTCCTTCACAAAGAATTTTAACTAGCTTTTCAGCTATACTGTGAGAAGGACTACATTTTATTTTTTCAAAATAATCAATAACTTTGAAGCATGATTGAGTTGCGATGAAAACTCAGAAAAAAGTAAAAGAAAGACTTACAATTGTACTGGTGTAACATCTGTCAGCACTAGCCTTGCAGTTTTAATTTTCTCCCTCAAGAACCGAAAGGCTTGTCCTTTGATTTCATGGATGAGAGGAGAGTTCATATTTGCAGTGTTCTTTGGACGAATTTTAAGGATAATGATGATGAGGATTCTGAAGATTAGTTTTGTTATATATCTATAATCGTATCTGTGTAGATAACAAGTGCAACTGCTCCATTTACCAAAAGCACTTATATTTTTTCTTAAAGTGGATTTGCATATGTAATAGAGGTAGAATAAGCCTAACTTGTGAATAGGAAAAGATAAGGAATAATGTAAGCATGATAATTCAAAGGCAAGTTTTGCTGAAGCCTCCTTGTCGTTAAGGTCATGTCGTTTACAAGAGTGCCTTAAGAAAATTTTTGACCAGGTAGACTTACAGAATACTGTTGATCTCAATTTCTCAATCTATGGATTGGTTGACAATACTTGATGTTTAAAGGGTTACACGAAACTAGTGGCCTAGAATGGTTAAAATATAAAAATCCATTGATTTTGCAGATTTTTTTTTTAAAAAAAATTATTCTTCAACCTTGTCTCGGAGAAAATTTTGTTTTCCTTTAAAGATACATCTTTCTGTGCACTATATAACTCAAAGACAATATTACGATAATTATTTGTTTTTCTTTTAAGATACGCTTGCTCTTAAGTCTCAAATCCCACGGATGTGCAATGTTTTAGTTTCCGTTCACAACTGGCCCCTTAAATAAACAAACAAATCAAGGTTTTCCACATTGCACATGTGAAATGGTGCCTCTAGACGATGTGCAATTGAGAAAGTTATGAAATGGTCACACTACAATCATGGAATACTACATATTTACATGTAGGAACTTCGTAGTTTTTATTGTCAATCTTCAGTTTATAAGTGTAAGAGGTGCGAGAAATGAGCAAAAAGGACGTATTTCAATGTCAATGTATTATACAATTTGCAACCAAAGCATAAGAACAGAAAGAAAAATAAAGAAAAAACGACAACAACAAACAACCAAAAACAAAAAGGTTTCAGCTTCTTGTTTTATAGGCAGAGTACGCGGCTTTGCTAACGCAGTATTAACAGGCAGGCATACCATTTACTTCCAGGATGATGTGCAAAATGCATCAACGACTTACCAGTGTTAGATAATGTCTTTCAAATGGCAACAAAGGAATGAAAAGTAATCTATATAATATTTTGGTTGCGTAAGAAAACAAATGCAAACTAATGTGATCAGGAGCTTTTCTCAGTATGAATTGTTGAATATGTCTACCAAGAAGAAATAGCAACAGTAAAAAACCAAAGCCTCCATGACCCCAACCTGAACGGCAAAATCCTGAAGGTTATGGTTAGTCCAACAAAATTTGAATATAGCATTATTGTCCCTCAAGCCCGGCATGGGAGTATAATCTAGGTTCTCAGATAAGAGGTCAGTCTTCTTTTGATAGGAAAATGCCGCTTTTCTTCCCAGTTGAAATTTATCATTGAAGCTCAGGTAGAATTAGAAATTCTCCACATACCAGTCCTGTATCCCATAGACATGAGCACAAGCTCCCAAAGCATGTTAGGTATACTCAGAAGATTCACCTTAGATCCTGGAATCTCGGACCAATTCACAGAAATTTCTGAAATTGGGATCCCAAACCATTTGCACAGAAAGACTAATTCAACATCAAAGCACCACCTACAGAGAATGGCAAAGGCTATTATAGAAAAGTATATAGTTTTCACCATATACGTGACCGTATACAGTATGTATAAATATGCAGAAAGCTTGATTGAACAAAACTACCCTATCTTGAATATCAACTTATCTTTCTGACCACTAAGATACATATCATTCAACATTCCCAACATGAACTGAATACCTTCTATCTTTTAGAAGATACTTGATTTTCACTGTGGTTAAATGTCAATAACATGACATTACTTCTCAGATCATGCTTCCTCAATAATTTTAAATTTAGTAGGTGGGAAGAAGCTAAATAAGACATTTCTGTGTTTAATTTTCATCGGATCACTCAAAGGATTGCAGAAATATTTATCCCATGCCAAAACCTATAGACAGGAGCATACTATAACGATACAAATATGACATATTATATAAAACAAGAAAAGTAGCAACAGAAAATTATACGAAAAAAGTAAAGACTATACAAATAATTACTGATAAAATATGAGTAAGAACAATCAGTTTTCTATTCCCTTTTCAAAATTTAAGAAATTATTGCATTTTATAGAGCTTTAAGATGTCACCTTTTCAAGCGGACATTTGAAAAAAGCTTCCTGGCTGCAGCTCTAGTAAACATCTTGAAACCACACTGTGGATGTACAAAATCAATATCAAATAGAATAAGAACCAACATCAAATATAAATGCTCAAGTTAGAGCAATGGAGAAGTAATGAAGCACAGAAAAGACAAAAATCATACTAATGTCAACAAGCATTCATGACACGACACAATTAGCCAACACTATAACCATGTCTGGCGAAGCTTTGGTCACTATGTATACATAAGCCACACGCCAGTCATGAGAGCACTGCAAGACCAAAAATAAATTGTAATAGGAAATTACCTGTGTATCACGAATTCCAGGACCAGCAGCCAAAAGAACCACAAGATGAAACCCCTTCATCAAAAAATTGCGGTACCACTTCCTCTGTAGATGTTAAGCTAAATTATTCAACACATTGCTCTACACATACTGCAACAATAAAACACAGAATGGAGACCACACTTAACTGAAGCCAAAGCTTTCTCCTCTAGATGAGCTCGTGAACCAAATACAGCTACAGGGATATCAGATATTCTAAAGCTAGGATCACTATCGCTTGAATCTCCATGGTGAAATTCCTTTTTGGCAACAGCTCGAATCTGGCAGAAGAACATTAGACAATGCATATCAACATTCAGAACCAGAAATTTAAACTAAAATTTGATTACAAGAACCACGAAAACTGCACATCATAGCATCCCATTAACCTGACTTTCAAGCTTTTCTAGGTCAGTGACCTTAGTTGCTCCATCAGCATCCAGCATAAGAAGTATTTCACCACGTGAATGCAACATTCCCTGTAATACAATGCTTTCAAGGAAAGAAGAAAGCCTTAATTAATTATCAACAAGCAATGTGACCCAGAGCCATTCAATATAAGTAGTAGTTTTAAGAGATTATAGTTTAAATAAAACTCACTTTTCTGATTGCTTCTCCCTTGCCATGATTTCTTCCAAGAAGGATGACCCTTACCTTGTCCACAGTGAATTTCCTTACAAATTCAAAAGCTACTCTTTTAGTCCCATCAACACTTCCATCATCAATAATTATAACCTGCTCAAGTGTCCATTGATAAGAGAACGTGCAAGTGTAACCATGGAGTGTTACAAACATGTTTGGAAGAAAGTAAGTTGGGCAAGGAGATTCAGACATGATATGTTAGACAAAAATGATTTGAATGGATATAGAAAGTGCTTTCACTTAACATTAGTAAAATTCACGAGTGAAGTAAAGCCTTTTTTTATATATGTCTACCTGAAACATTAGAGAGATGATTACTATTACATCATTTGTTTCACATGGTGTAATGTAGAATTTTCTTTATAATTCTAAACATATATTAATATTCTCGAGATACAAAGCTAGAATCTAAAACAAAATTATAAGAGAATGGAATGAAAAGTGTTACAGAGATAAATAAAAACAATAAGCTGTTGAATAAAAGGAACTGGAAGTACCTCATATGAAAATGAAGGATCCTTTAAAGCACGTTGTTGAAGATAACTACAAAGTAAAGGAATAAATAACATTATCCTCTTAGTAACAATCTTAAACAATAAATGCTACGCTACTTCACAAGAGTAGCAGCTAAGTAATTAGTTACACGACTACTCTATGTATGAAGTCCTAACCCATTCAAATAAATATCATCATCCAGAAATTGCAAAGAAAAATATTTTTCTTCTCTGTGGAAGCTCAGATTTTTCTCTCCTGTTGGCTGCTTATTGGGGCTGTTTCTATTCTTTTTTTCCTTGAGGGAAGGGCACGTTACACATGTTAACATATCACAAGGCATCTGTCAAGTATATAAACCATCTTACAAAAACCAATCAATACACAAAAACACATCGAATATAAAATTATCAAAGACACTAGTCAAATAGACTCAATGCAATTGACAATACACACACAACAATAAATTACATAACAGAAAGACCAAAGTAGACTGACTCAAAGTTGTATTCAAACAAAAATCTTTTTATTGATGTGAACAATGAACGCATAAATCTTGGTAGAAATGGGGTGCTTTGACTTACTTCATAGTTTCCTCAAGAGCTCCAGGAAGCCTATGCTCCTCATTGAATGCAGGAATTATCAAAGAGATATACTTTGCAGCTGGATCAACAATGTGTGGGCAAGGAACCTGAATAAGCAAGAGTTAAAATCAGACAAAAACCAATTCACAACAAGGAGCTATCCTCATAAAGTTATGCATTAACTTGAAATCTCCCAAAACAAAATAAAAACATAGAGGTACAAGATACAAATATATGTAACTGATATTACGCTTCTATTCAGTTTCTAGTAGAGTCTACTGATATACACGATGAAGGCCAAATAAGAGAATGTCAGAGCACTGCGTGCGGGAATTTGGGATGTAACTTTGGGTGCGAGTGGTCCAAAGATGTATTTCAAATGGACTAGTCGTGACAAATCCTTCCACTTCAAATTGGCATCAGAACCGAACTATAAAACTAGGACATAAAGATATGCCTTAAAATGCCAAGCAGTCAAGCTCATAATAGAGCAGAGACTGCTGATGAAAGAGAAAGACATGTAAGATTGAAACAATTTCTTTAACTTAAGGATAACTATTGCAAACAATCAAAAACAATTATAGAAGTGCAAATCATGATGTTGAGTATGAAATAAGGGAAATGAGAGTAATTTGACATAAATGCTACACTCAAATATTAAGGGGAGATTGTTGAGATTCATTCTTCAGCATAGTTTTAAATTTAAATAGATGAAGCATAACAATCTTAAATTTATGGCATAACACAATACCCAACAACCTCAGCTTTTAAGGCACTATGGTATCAATGATGCATGTCAAGTTATTACATAAAAATTGAATCTTTCCCTTTAACACGGTCAGAGATTACGTCGTATATCATTCTCATGAAGCATAACTATCTACCATTTTATGAACCTTTTTTTTTCTTTCTTTTCCTTTTTAAGTTTCTGACTCCATCCATTGTGAGGAAAACGCTAACAAGTAGCCACGCTTGATATTTCCATAAAATTTCTCTCAGTTCTTGATCACTTCCTGATTTTATCATTGGTTTGTCATATCTAAGTTTGAATCCACGGTTTTCTCATGATAGGAAACATAGGTTAAGCAATGTTTCCTCTAGAACTGTAAACTTCAATTGCTATAAGTTGTACAATTACAGTAAAGTAATTTTACGGAACCAAATTAAATTTTTCCCAAACCCTTGCAGCACCAAAGTCACAATTTCGCTTACCAAATCAATAACGGACCTGTTGAAAAAGCCAATCAGTCCAGATTTATCTCACCAAATTAGACTTCTTAAAGAATGCCCCCCCCCCCCCAAAAAAAAAAAAAAAAAAAAAATTAATTAAATAAAGATAGCTCGCAAAATCTTGCACACCTAGAGAAGCTCTAACACAATGCAAAGGAAACATTTACCTGTTTCAATGAATTAGGATCCTCAAAAATAGCCGGAACTTCAACATGCCTTTTGAAAAAAAAAAAAAAAAAATCAAAATCAAAATATTAAAATAACAATCCCAGTCCATGTGCATATAGCATTTTTATGCATATACCAAATGAGTAAAAAAATAAGGACATACTCATGGTTATTTCTTCTTCTATAGGCTTCAAAGAAGATTACAAAGACAAACCCTAAGACTGCAATCACAAAGAAGGAGACAAGAAGATACATATACTCCATTCCCATAAGATGCTGCAGCTATTGCCAATATCTTACCCCTGTCATGAAGCAGATAGAATTTTCACAATAAACAACACAACACATACTAGTAAAGAAATCATACAATTCAACATACATAAAAAAATGAAAAATAATTTCATCATATGCAAAATAAAAATAAAAATTATGACAGGAAACAAAATAAAAATTGAAGAAGCAGTGGTGGTCAGAATAGAGTCAAAGTTTATTGATTATTAATTTTTCTCAACATATATATATGTATATGTGTGTAATGTTAGGGTAAAAAATGGAGAATACTGAATCGAAGATTGAAAGACGAAGAAGAATTACCAGATTGAGCTGGACGTGAAGAGTGAGAACGTTCAACGTTGTTCGATCGAAGAGTTCAACCCGATCCAACTCATTTCGGTTCTCTTAACCGGATTATTTTTTTTTTAATATGCAGGCCTTAGCTACAAAGCAAAAGGCCCAAAAGAAAGCCCAATCTAGAAAACCACAAAGCCCTAACCACGCTTGCTAGGATTTGAAGCACAGAGATGAAGGTTCGTTATTTAGTTGAGATCTCATTACATTTGTAATGTTTTATCTTCTTTTTGAATGAGTTTCTCACAAGCCCAGCTCAGCCCAAAGGAGCTATAATGGACTTGTTCAGTTTTCACTTTTCAGCACGGATTTTGAATTGAATCTGTGTAGCGATATTTGTGTAAATTTACGTTCCGTAATCACTATAATTTTATGCTCACATAATCTTTACATATTCTCATGTAAACTATTGGATAAAACTTTGATCCATTTTACTTTTTTATTGATTAAACTGCGCACACATCTCCTATAGTTTACGCAAGTATTGTTTCTCAAGTTATTATTATATGAACAAATCAAAAGAAAATATTTTTTTTGTTAAATCGTAATATGTATCGTATATCGTTCGACCGATTTTTTATATTGTGTATTATGAATCGTAGGAATGGGAACTTCGTATTGATGTAATGAATTTAAATTTAGAAATTATTTAAAGAGAAAACATAAATATCTTAGGAAGAATTGTTAAAATGGGATTTACAAGCATATAATATAAAGAAAAGGGGTAGGATATTGTAACAATCAATTAGTGTTACTACCAATTAATTTCACCGTTAGATCAATTATGTTAATCTAAAGGTTATATTTATTTTCATCTTTGTATGATTATGATTCTTCATATTTAACGTGAAAGCATTAAATATGAGAAATCATAACCATACAAAAAATAAATGTAAAGTATTAAATATAGAGAATCATAATCATACAAAGATGAAAATAAATATAACCGTTGGATCAACATAATCAATCTAACGATGAAATTGATTGGTATTAACATTGATAGTAACACTAATTGGTAGTTACAATATCTTTTCCCAAAGAAAAGAATCCGCATTATCTTTCATGCACAGGTAATGATTGTTTTATTTTTTATTATTAGTATTTGTATCAAGAATTTCTTTATGATTCTCCCTATGTATTTGAACAATTATAACCATTTAACTTGGTCTTCAAATACAAAGGATAAAAAAAAAAAAAAATCTCACGCGAGTTACCTCTCTTGTCAAATTGCAAGTTCTAACATGTGACGCTCAATAATATGAACTCATGGTGGTACCAACTAAGGCCTACACATTTATTGAGTCAAAGCTTCAAGCACACACTTCCTTCAATTTTTCAGGAGTCAGGACCCCCAATCTTATCACATTTGATCTGTACACATAACATATAAATGAGTAAAGGTAATGGATATGTGCTTGTATATGCAGCTACAAGCATCCACAGACAGAGATGTCCATGATTCTTGTGAAGATTAAAGTTGGCACTTGACATGGGGTCCTTCTCAAGCCATGATTAAAGCCAGAGGTGGGCACAGGGGAAAAAGAAACATGGTCTCTTTCCTTTTTCCTTCACTTTTCTGAACCCTTAGCTACTTTATGATGGAGAAGGAAAGGTTGGCCATTGCTCCTTCTTCATTGATCCTATATCTCGAGTATTCCATTCTGCCAAAACAGTACTATTATACCATATTCAATTCCTCTATTGTTAGGATAATCCCCATAATTCTTAGTCACAGGCACATTCGTGCTTACAATATTTTACCAATGTAGTTTTCCAAAGCTAGAATATTATATGGAGGGTCCTTTTAACATTTCGAGATTTTTTTTGGCATTTTGCTATTTATCAAATATTAAAACTTGGTTAGTTCACGCATCACGGGTTAGATAGTGGCACAATTTACCAGAAAATAGTTTGCAGGAAGAAAAAAAAAATTGAATTGGGCAGTTTCTGTCTCTAGATTATACAGTTATTGCAAACTCTTAGATTCATTTATTTCGTTGATGCCTTGTTTGCATTATTGAAATTTACATTCCGCTGTAAACATTCATAAATTTGTGAGAAAAACAAAATGTTTGACAACGGAGACGCGAAAAAAAAAACTATATTGGTTTTTTTTTTTTCCTTTAATCATCATTATGACTTTATGAGGTTAATAACTTTTTTCATGAAACATTATTAGGTTGTAATACAATGTGTTGTAATATACTATATAATCTACTTAGAAAAAAATATTAAAAATTTCTTACTACAATCTACTTAAATTTTCAACCACCAAACCTTTCTTTTGCGCTAACTAAAATAGAAGTGGACTTTTCTCAGGTTACAAGATGCATAACCTACAAGAATTTATTAGGGCGTGTTACAAGATAATATAAACAATGGGTAATAGCAGCAAAATTGCATATTGCGCTTTGCTAATAATTAGCATTTAAGAGGGGAATCAGATAGAAAGCATTTTCATTTTTAAAGTTCATGTGGTAAATAAATTAAATAAAAAATCTATCTAACATCAAGAATTTGAGTCCGCTAGAAAGCATTTTTGCACGGAGTTGCTTGAGAGAATTAGTATAGCTAGTAAGAACAAAGAAGTTAGGATTCACCTTATAAACATCGATTCTTGCAACAATTATTCATGCTAAATTACAATTTCTTTTTTTTCGCCAAATTCAAAATAAAATAAAAGAAATACAGAACAAACAAGATCATCAACAAATAAACCAATAATAAGCCTCCCAAAATTCCCAAGACTAAGCAAACAAGTTAACAAATTAAGCAAAAATAATTCTAAGTAAGATCCTAAAAATGATGATGATGATGATGATAATTGATCATAGGTTTGCCTAATGAGCCATGGCTACCTGCGAGTTTGAGTAACTGATGCTTCTCTGGTTAGGCATGGAAAGCATAGCAGTGTGATCCAAGAAATCTTTAAGCTCCACAACAGACTGCAGAATAGTCCTTAGATCTTCAGCACAAGGAAACCCCAAGTTACCAACTTGCCGAACCGCATAGACATAGAAAGTTATGCAACCTTTTCTGAACTTGAAGCGAGCCATCTCACAACCAGTGAGACCCCTTATGAGCCTCTTGTTCACTTCACCAAGTGATATCTCTGATGGCCATGTTCGATCCACTGAAGCCTTCATGGCTTCAGTTTCAAACACAAATAGAAGCACCTTGGACTTCTTGGTTCCGAGTCCAAGGGTGAGGGTGTGCCATGCTTGGTGTGCCAAGATGGTGAAGTTTGTTGGCAAGAATGCTGTTGTGGAAGGGAAAGGGAGCTTGTGATCTTTTGGTTTATTGGTGGTGTTATTGGTTGGTGGGAAAGATAGAACTTTTAGAAGCTCAAGAGGCCTTGCTCTTCGGATTGTGAATGATTTCACTATGAATTGGCCTCCGAATCGGATACCCTTTACCTCTGAGATTGGCTTGAAGGAGAAATCAGAGGCTTGCTTGGTGGTTTGGTCATTTGGGTGTTGGTGCTTTTGCTTCTTGTTCTTGTTTTTCTTCTCTTTTTCTCCCATGGAGAGTGGCTGGGGATTTGAATTTGAGGGGTTTTGGTGTAGAGAAATTTGTTTTCTTGTTTGATATCATAACAAGACCAATACAATGGTTAGTCGTACTCAGGTTTTTTCTGGGTAAGTTACTTTTTCATGCTACCAGAGTAGACAGCATGAAAAAGTGTGGAAAACCACTTGGCATAAATTTCAGCCATTTGTTTTAGTAATAAAAACAGGGCATTAACTATATTATGAGATACTTGCTTCGTTAGTATTAGAAAAAAAAAAAACTTGAATTATTGATTAAAAAATATAATAGTTTTAATTTGTATTACTCCCCCGTGTATTCATATGTAAGATTTTAGGTGGAAATTATTCTGTTTTCCGAGCTTAAAATTAGAGCTGCCTAGAAGAATAAAAAAACTAAACTCAAATGTGATCTCAACCGAACTGTACTTAAAATAATTGATTTTTGAAAATCAATTCATAAACTGAAC
Source organism: Gastrolobium bilobum (assembly GCF_033153095.1). Taxonomy (NCBI): domain Eukaryota; kingdom Viridiplantae; phylum Streptophyta; class Magnoliopsida; order Fabales; family Fabaceae; genus Gastrolobium; species Gastrolobium bilobum. The sequence continues at coordinate 376,226 of NW_026898898.1, read as the reverse complement.
TGGTTTTTAAAGAACCAGTTCAAGAACCGAATCGTTTTATTACTTTATTTTTTTTTCTTTTTTTTCAGAATAAGTTTAACCTGAACTGGTTTCAAATCGAATTGAACCGAACCATTTTTGAATTGAATCGAAATGGTTTTCGACCGAACCGAACAGTTTAAATCAATTCGGTTCAGTTCTTAAAAAAATTCAGTTCAATTTAACTCATACACACTTAAAATCAGAATAACACTAAGGCATGCTAGGTAAAGAATCTATGTCACCAGTGCGAGAGTATATTTAATGCTCCTGGAGCACATAACATTAAGTGGAGCAGGGGAGTGAAAGAGAGACAAAAAGTTGATGAGAGAAAAGAGATAAAAAAATTTAAAAGTGTCAAATTTTTAATTAAAGGACCATGATAGTTCAGGTGCATTCTAAATTTTTTCCAACAGTGCATGCACAAACTAAATTCTAACCCTACAGATAGTGAAGATAAATTAAAATTTATATATATTATAAATTTGTTAAGATCATCACTTCTAATTGCACACACACACAACCCCCTCTCCCCAACACGCACAAAAAAAAAAATCAAAAGTATTTTATAAATTCAAATTAGGTGTGAGTAAAGTTAAATTTATTTTTCATGAAAAGAATGTGTAATCCTCGTTATTGTTGCTTAATTTTTTTTTTTTTTAAATACTTTGTTGCTTAAATTTCAATTAAGATAATAATAATACTTATGATCGTTGCATCAAACAAAAAGTCATCATTGTACCAAAAATAAGTTTGTACCAACAAATTCAAAAACAAAATGCTACCGGTTGCTGTTATCTCGTAACCTAACTAATCCCCAAATTAAAGATAATTAATAATTAATATATATGGGGTAGAATTTTTTGACATCGATATCAAATTTAAAGTTTGACTCTTTTTCTGAGAGTCGTTAGATCAAAAAAGATCAATGGTGTCACATGCTTACAAATCAGAGTTGTTGATCTTTTTTTATCTAATGGCTCTCAAATAAAATGTCAAAAGATCCTACTCCATATATATATATATATATATATATATATATATATATATATATTAGTTATTAATTATCTTTAATTTGTGGATTAGTTAGGTTACGAGATAACAGCAACCGGTAGCATTTTGTTTTTGAATTTGTTGGTACAAACTTATTTTTGGTACAATGATAACTTTTTGTTTGATGCAACGATCATAAGTATTATTATTATGTATTCAGTACTCCCGGATGATCCGTGAAATGATCCGTAAATATATATATATATATATATATATATATATATACACACGAGAATGATTCGTTTACAAAAATTTTTTACAAATTTTTATAAATTACATTATGTACTCTCGGGAGAATACAGTGTAACCTTGTGTTCTTCCAGGAGAACATAAAGTAGTTTGTAATCAAAAAATTTATAAATATAAATCTCCATATATATATATATATATATATATCACAATAAATAAATCACAACAAATAAATTTCAGTTGACAGTTACGTATTCCAATTCTGAAATTTTACATCTTCCTTATATTTAGGTATTGATGAGTTAATGTTTTTTTTTATATAATCTGGAGGTATCCTCGTTCAACCTCATCTGGTTACCTTGTCCTCAGAGTACGGCTCAAAGGCTAGCCCCTCATTGGAACAGCGGGTGCATTGAGCTTCGCTACCGGAGGAAGGATGAGACTAATCTCCCTTCGAGGGGAGAGGCACGTCCTCTGGCCCCCAAAGATTTTCCAAGAATTTGCTTGAGACAGAATTTGAACCCCTAATTATAATGTTTATTTGACATGTCTTATTTTTAACTTTTCTTCTCTTTAAGAATAAAAGTTTAGTCAAATATGTTTTTATAAAAGATTTTATTATAAAAAAAATTATAATGAAGAAAAAAACTAAAAGTTAAAAGTTCTGAAGATAAATTTTTTTAAGAAGTATGTTAGCTTTTTTGACTCTTTATTTATTTTATAATTTTATTTTTATTCTAAGCTTATATTTATAAATTTTAACATTTACCTTAATAATTCATTCTAATAATAAATTATTTTATCTTCCATATTTCAAAATCATTAGGAAAACTTTATATAATCACCAAATAATTTTTAGTTTTATTTTTTAAGTTATTTTTTTTAACTTTAACTTAAAAATAACTTTTAGCTTAAAAAAAAAAATATCAAACAGGCTCTTAATGATTGATGACCAACGTTTTAGGATTGTTTATCTAATACTACTCGTTTTGTTTACTTGAATATAATTAAATAATAATTAACTTATGGATAATGGGATATAAGCTAGATGTAATATTTTACAATGTAGAAGAAATATTTTTCAATAAATAATTGAAATTGTTGATACCACGTGTTGTAATATAACTGATTGAAAATGCTTATTGGAATTCTTGGTTGTACTTCTCTAGTGAAAAACAAAAACAAAGAATGAAAATTTTTGTACATCCACCAATGCGTGAATGCAATTATGAGGACGATGCGTGTTGCATGGCAGAAGGGGAACCTGCTGTAGTGTGAATGCCTCAAGCACCGACGCATCTAAGCCATCTTAGGAACACCCATATTAATTAGTTTAATTTAGAAGATTAGCATGTGCAGCCATGGGATTGTGCTCATTAATCATAATTACCCTGCAAATGAGTTCACTGATAGAGGTTGGGACCACATAATGATGGTCTCACAGAGAGGATGGAAGTTGAGCAGCTTCCACCAACCATAATAGCACCCATTTGTTTAAAAAGGTCTTTTAATTTGCATAGGATTGCTGGAAATATTTTAATTAATTGCTAACGTGTGGATATCAATATTATTAGAGAAAAGCATTATAATATAAGAACATAAACTTGAGTAGCAAATTTGTTATTTTGTTGAAAATATAAAAGTATAAAAAAAATAATTTGTCTAATCAAATTCAAATTAAATGTAATAATTCACAAATTTTTCAAATTTAGTAAAAGATCAATGTGTAATTCCAACAAAACTAAAAAGGTTAAATAAAATTACATAGTTTACTTTCTATTCTAAACATCACCACTTGAACTCAAATACATCAAGCAAATATTTGTACTGTTTAGAATCTGATATGACTGAAACATTGTATAATATACAAAGTATTCTTCTAATTTAAGCATAATAAAAGAGAGTGGTTGATATATATTTGCATATGATCATACCCTTTTGAGAGGGAGAGAAGGTAGGCTTACCTCATTTGACAACCCGAAAGTCCTCTTACTAAAGTGTTCTCCTTCTCAAGGCATCATTGCCTTCAACAATAATTTAAATCGAGAACATGAATTGTGACAACCTGCAGCAATAACTTTATCTATGGTCCTCTCTAGTAATCAAGCTTTTTAAAATAGTTTTAAGCCCATTACATAACTAATCTTTTGTGTTATTCATCTTACTTCAAAACGGTTTGCGAGAATTTATTGACAACAGTAATAAAGATATGTAAATTGAATAATCTCTCATGTATATTAATTTGAAACTTATAGCAATTGTATCAAAAAGGGACATCTAAAGTAAGAAATTTCATGTTTCAAAAAAAAAAGTAAGAAATTTTAATCTCTGTATCATGTCCTTTATTTACAATTAGCTACAATGTATATATAATTTCAACCACCAGAATTGATAGGTACTGTTTGACATAAGGTTTCAACAAAAAAGTTAGCTCTTTTAATCGATAGGCTAATTCGTAAAGATTATGTCTACATCCTCTTCATTGGCACGGAAACTACCAATTATGATCAATATTGAGCTAACATGCAAACTTTCCTGTATTATGTTGCTTTCTAAAATATAGGTCCACACTATTTAGCCCAGCAAATATATATATATATCTCGTTTACAACCTCTTGTAACTATATCTTAATCGTTGATTTCCTCCAATCAATGGTTATTATTTTCGTAAATCAAAATCATTAATTAATTATTATTATTTCACAATAAATGATAACTGTTGATTGACAGAAATCAACGGTTAAGATATGGTTATAAGAGGTTGTAAATAAAAATAGATTATAAATATAACTTTCCTATATATATATATATATATATATATATATATATATGGATCAGGATCATTTTACATCAGTGTAAGTTACACTCTCAATCTTGTCCGTTGATCCCATCTATATCTAAGAGCTCAAATTTTGTAGTAAGGTGAGCCATTAAATACAAGTGGATCAATGGTTAAGATTGAATGTAAGACTTCTAACTCTTACACCGGTGTAAGAATATCCTACCTATATATATATAGGATTCATTTTTTCTGCAGTTACTGCAGATAAGTTATCTGCAGTAAACCAATACGACGTCGTTTTGAAGCGAAAATCATGGTGTTTTTGTAATTTTAATTTATTTCAGAGTTATAATAGTCTTTATATTTATAATTTTTTAAGATTTCAATACCAAAACGACGTCTTTTTGGAAATAAATGCAGATAACTTATCTACATTAACTGCCGAAATATTTTTCCCATATATATATATATTTGCAGGGTTGGAGTTTCAAGGACACTTTTTTTTTTCAATTTACCAGGAAAGTTTAAGGATTTGATTGTTTGAATATAAAATTATTAGATAGCATGATTAATTGCAAGACTAATGACTCCAAAAAATCTCATTTAAATTGATAGATTATATAACAACACATTAGCAACTAGTATATATTTGCAACATTAATTATAAAGTGTCAATTCACTCAAAAGTTTAAGTTGTTGGCTGAGATTACATTTTTATTTTATTTTTCTAATACGACTCCTCACACGAGAGTTCATTGAGTTTAAAGAGTGGATGAAGCATTACCATCCACCCTTCAGCTCATGACCACTTATTCATGTAGGCTCTGATACCATATAAACAATCATCACACGTAAAAGCTTGAGCTGAGAAGTAAAAATCTATTAATAGTTTTTATATTAATATTATATCTCTCTAACACCCCTCTTTCCGTAAGAGCCATTTAGGCTTAAAATATGGATATTCCAAAAGAAGAAAATAAATTGAGATAAAAATAGATGAAATAATAAGATAAAATATGTTGAAAATTTACAACATTGATTTCGTTTTCTTTTATTTTTATGTTTAGTTTTTCTTATTTTTTCTTTCATTTCTTTTTACAGTTATAGAAAAGACTGAAAAGTAGAAGAAGAAAAAAACAAAGTAGAAAAAGAAGACTAGACATATTTAAATCAAAAAGAAGAAAATGAATCGAGGATAAAAAGTAAAAATAAAAAAAAATATATTGAAAATTCATAACAGTTATTTTTTTTTCTTCTATTTCTTTTTTATTTTATATTTCCATCTTATTTTTCATCTATTTTTTTCTTCGGTATATATTTTTATTTATTTTTTAATTTTAGTCTTTTTTATTATTGTTGTAAGTTTTCAATATATTTAGTCTTTTTTTGCTTCCTTAATCTATTTTCTTCTTTTTGATTTAGATATATCTGATTTTTTTTTCTATTTTTTAAATCTTTTTTGTAAGTGTTATAAGTTTTCAAAATATTTTGATATTTTTTTATCACTCTATTTTCTTCTTTTAAAAAAGTAAAATAAGTATAATAATTAAGTTTCTAATAATATTAAAGAGGAGTTTAAGTGAAAAAAATATAAGAAAATAAGTAATTAAAATAATAATCATAATATAAGTAATTGAAAGCAAAATCACGCGAAGTTTTTTGAACTTTTCGGTAAAACATAAAACGGGTGTATATTACAATTATTTGTAGTTCATTGTAATTTCAACGGTAATAAGGTGGACTAAAGTCAACCCAGGTTTTTAAGCCAATCAATTTATTTGGTTGAAAAGATGGATGACCTATATAAGTTTTTAAAAGTGTCTGACTTCATAGTGAAGGGTTATTAATATTATCCTTTTGATGATTCCATATTACCACTTTTCTAATTTTTGGTCTAAATTCAATATATGCCGACTTCTTCACCAAAGTTGTCGGTTGTTAAGGAAACGCCTGAATCAATAAAAGCACTTTACCAATCAGACAACAAATTGAGTATAGAAAATATAATGATATGTTTCGTGTTTGTTATTGAAATATGAGAGCTGTTATCATTTCTTAAGTTGTTTGAGATAATTTTATATCTGACTATTAAATTATAATCGTACAAAGATGGATCAATGATGATAAAGAAAAAATAAACCATAAACATTCAAAGGCAAATTAATTAATATAGGAAAATAAATAAATAAAATGACGTAATTTTGAGATGTCCGGAGATAAATTTATCTCAAGTTACCGGAGAAATATTCTTTCACACACACACACACATATATATATGGAGAAAGTTATATTTACAAATTTTTTGTTTACAAACTCTTACAAATTATATTATGTTTGACCGGTAATACTTCAATCAAGAGTGTATGACCGGTCAGATTAAATGTAATATGTAAAAAAAAATATAAACGGATCATTCCTCTCTCTATATATATATATATATAATTACTTACTATTCCTATTTTTTCTCTTATTTTTTCACATGACTCCACATGGGTTTTACATATTTTTATATATGTATATGGAATACTTTTATCTTTTATAATACGCAACATCAAACCCTAAGGGGTGTTTGTTTCAGGCAGTGTTTTAAAACTCGGACCGGTCATCGAACCGGTCAAGGAACTGGGTCACTGGGTCACTGGTTCAACCGGGTTCAACCGGGTTGAACCGGTTTTACTGTTCACATATTAAAAATATAAAAATATTACTTATATTAATAAAAATTCATATAAGAAAACTATCAATGAGCTTCAAGAAATAAATTGGTTTTCAATGATAGCAAATATTATATACTTCTAAGCTTCTAGCTCTAGACCGTATCCTAATATTGGATTAAACCATGCAATATAAGTTAAATGCACTTTTTGTGCTTGACATGATACGGATAAATTAAATCATGATAACAAATAGTATGCATGAAATATACATTATAAGAAAAAAGTGTCCACCGTTGAGATGAGATCATGAGACCATCAGTGTTTATCACCACTTAACTTCATGAGATCATTATAAGATACAACTAAATTACATAAACGAACTACACTAATCTAAAATACCTTATTATTTTCACCTTACTTTTAATCATATTCATCATAAAATATGAATATGATTTAATTCAAGAGTTCTTATCAACAACAAAAAAATTTACCAAAAAAAAAAAAAAAACCGGTTTAACCCGAGTCAACCGGGTCACCGGGTCGCCGGTTTTCGGCCGGGTCAACCGGTCCAATACGGGCTGACTGCATAACCGGTCCAACTACCCGCTCGGACCGGGGAACCCACCGGGTCACCGAGTCCCGGGTCGACCCGGCCGGTCCGAGCCGGGTTTTAAAACACCGGTTTCAGGAGTTTGTTAAAGTTTCTCGGGGAAGTGATTCCTGCATTGTCATTACTCCACGTTTGGTTTACGATTTTCATAAATTTTACCCATCTTTTGTTGTTGCCTGTCTATTGACAATTGCAAGTAATTTGTCTGAAAAACACTGTTAACGATTGCTTCGTGGAAGGTGGTATTTGTTTCAAATTCGAAGAAGTTCAAAAAGTGGTATAAATCGGTGACTGTATTACCCCTCGAGCTTCTTCTGACGCTTGGCCTTGGCATGAACATCTGATCTCTTCTCCTTGTTTTTAATCATCGAAGGAAGCAACTCCTCCTTGTTCTTTTTCTTCGTTATTGCTTTCTTCATCGAACTTTCTTCGACATCGTCGCTTCCTGAACCCTCGCTCTTCTTCCTCTTTCCCCCCATTGTTGGTAACCGTAGCAACCACTTTACGGTTTTCGAAGCAGAAGAAAGAAAAACAGAGAAGAGTGAAAAAAAAATTTGATTAGGGTTTTGAAAGAGGGGTCAATGGGGTCTGTTCCCCTGTTTGCTTCCCTATGGCTTTCCCTGTGCACCATGCAATCGTATTATTACATGTAAACTGAAAAAAAAAAAAAATTAAACATCTTCATATTAATTAAAAGATAACGTTCGATATTATAAGTTTGTAATGAAATTTTAATATGATACTGTGTTTTGTATAATATCATATTAGATGATATTATTCTGTATTTGATAACATTAAAACCAATCCCATAAAACCTGCTTGTAAATTTTTTTTATTTTAATTGCATATATTAATTTTTGTTTTTCACTTTTTTTCTATCAACCTTCCATGTTTTCTTTTCATTTGGCAATTTATGTACAAGTGTTGGATAATATTTATTTTGGAGAGAGACCGAGATGGCAAACAAAAACGGAGACAAAGACGATGTGGATATTGGTTGGGTCAATTGAATGTAATTTCAATAAGTTTTCAATAAGTTTTAAAAATAAAGAGTTATTTCTAAAAGGGTTATTTTGTAATTTTAATAAATTTTCCCATCAATATTTTATTTTCAACCAAACACATATTTAGGAATTTTACTCAATTTTTTCGATATTATTTTGTCCAACCAAACAACATTTTTTAAACTTTCCTATATAACTCACTTTCCCTGCAGATCTTTAGTAATTACATTTTCTTAGTATAATAAAAATTTCACCTGAACCAAACACCCCGTAAACATATATCATGTGAATAGTATCAAAATAAATTAAAAAAAAATCAATTGTTTGCAGCGGTTATATGCTTAAAACATCTGTGCAGCTTCTTGATAAAAAAATAAATGAGGAAAGTAAAAGATCAATTTTGTTTATGATGCGCATATATTGCTTTAAGAATGATATTGTCGTTTTGCTAGTGATTTTTTATTCTTTACTATTTAATTTTGGAATTAAAAATCTAAGTCAAATTATTTTATTGAGCTTTAACTTAGTCTTCCTCTGCCTAATCTTAAATATTGTTTGTGACATACTTCCGGAAAGAAATAATGAAGATAAAAAGTAAAAACGATTGACAATTATAAACTGTAATTTTTAAGTCATAAATGACTCCGGCAATTAGATTCTAGGTATCCTTATCTACTTTTCTTTTTAGAATTGTATGTGAAAAATGGGCTGATGCACAAAATTTAGATTGGGCGTATAATCTATGATGGGCCAAAAAGTTAGGTAAGTGTGGAAGATCTTGTGTATAAGAACCCTCCGTTAATTTCGTCCATATGTAGTTGTGGTTCTCTATGATCTAAAATGATGGAGCAAATCAAGGGGAGTTGTTTCAAGTGATATATGTTTAATTTTGTCTAAATAAGATTTTAGATTCATGTCAAACATTTTTTTCTAGAGAGTTAGCGTTATTATGATATAAATCTTGACATTTTTTCTAGAGAGTTGGCGTTATTATGATATAAATATGGGTAAAGGATTTTTCCAGATAAGTTATCTCCAGTGAGTCCAAAACGACGTCGTTTTGGTATGGAAATCAGGATTTTTTGTAATTTTAATATATTGCAGGGTTATATTAGTCTTTATCATTATACTTTTTTAATTTTATAATCCAAAACAATGTCGTTTTGAGCTCACTGAAAATAATTTTATCTCCGGTGACCGAAGAAATACTTTTTCCTATAAATATATCTGACTCGAATAGAATTGTTTCCCGTAAAAGAATAACTGTGATTTATAAAAAAAGAAAAAAAAAATAAACTGTATAGATAGCTGAAGCAAAAAGCAATTTTAAGTTCAGTGGTTTGAATATTCCTGTGATGTCAAGAGTTATAGCCCGTAAAAAAAGATATGCCCGTCATCTCAAGCAATGACACAAGAAAACCTGTAAAACAAAAATAAAATAAATAAACACAAAAGAAATTTGTGGCAGGGAATTGCGGATAAAATGTCTCCCAAAAGCCTCATAAAATATAAAGATTTGTCTAAATTTTTCCATCACTTTGCTTTATACTGAACTCAACAAATCTATTCTTTTCCTTTACGTTAGGTGAGGGTCATAGGAAAAAAAAATTAAATTATTATAATTTAAATAAATAATAACAAATATATAATTGTTTCGAAACTATTTACGATGTATTGCCATTTACTCACGCCCATTTTAGGCATGACCACTCATGTCTAAAAGATGTATGACCACATGCTCATTTTGGGCATGACCACTCATGCTTAAGAGAGGCATGACCACGAAGATGCTAACACGTGGCATAAAAAAAATTAATAGTTTGATAGTAAAATTTCGGAAGACAATAACTTTGGCTCCGAGTGGCCAAACTAGGTGTTTTTTTTATTCCAAATAAATTTTTAAAATCTACACAATGACACTTGATTTGACATAATTAGAAACATTGATGCAGCATTGATTGTCAAATCAGAAACATTGATGCAGCATTGATAGATAGAAAATCACTCTCATGATTAGGAATATTCCTAACAAATATCCCTATAATTATGGTACCATTTTGCAAATTCAACCTATATTTATGAGAGACGAAATTTCAACTTAAATAACATCATTCACACTCACAAATATAAAATATACCAAACATGTTTATCTCAAAAAGTTATGCGAAATAAAAAAAAAAAAACTGATTATAATCTTTTGAAGTTTTATGATAAAATATCCAAATTTTGAAAAAAAAATTCACCAAAATTCTCTTCAATGAGATGTCATTGCGAAAATCTCAAAAATTTATGTGAAATCAAAAAAAAATTCACCTAATTTAGATATTTGAGTTAAAAGTTTTGGTCTTCTAAAATTTTATGGTCAAACTGTTAACTTTTTTATGCCACATCATAATGCTAAATTAGGTGTAAATGATCACGTCCAATTTAGACGTGATCATTTTGAAAAAAAATAATTATAATCTTATGAAGTTTTATGATAAAATATCCAAATTTTGAAAAAAAAAAATACCAAAATTCTCTTCAATAAGATGTCATTGCGAAAATCTCAAAAAATTATGTGAAATCAAAAAAAAATTCACCTAATTTAGATATTTGAGTTAAAAGTTTTGGTCTTCTAAAATTTTATGGTCAAACTATTAACTTTTTTATGCCACATCATCATGCCTAAGTTAGGTGTAAATTATCACGTCCAATTTAAACGTAAATCACTGTAATAAATTCGTAAATAATCTCAAAACAATTATATATTTATAATTATTTATTTATATTATAATAAATTAATTTTTTTTTCCCTCCATGTGTGATTCTGAAAATTAGAAATCACCAGCATTGATTAAACGACAACTATTGTCAATATATTAATGTGATATTGTGATGTTCTTATTTATCAAGGGGTTTACTAATCTCATGTTACATGAGATAGTACTCTCATGTGGGTGATACAAATATGTGGGGTCCACAATTTAAAAAGAAAAAGAAAAAGAAAAGAAAAATTGACACGAAATTCTATGGGTATATAACATAAGATAACTATCTTATGTCACATGAGACTATTATTTTCCATTTATCAAACAGCCATACACCAACCATAGATTTAGCCAAGCATGAAATGCCATGCCAATGTTAACATTCTTTTTCCAGGAACAACATACAAACTAAATATAAGAGTACACGAATGAATAATCACAAACTCACTAACACAAACACCATATTTCCCCCCTCTTCTACCATTCTCTCTACCTTGGTCTCTTTCCTCTGATTATGATCTTCAAGAGACGAGCTCAGATTCTACAATTATCATGGCCTGCAAAATAACAACAAAATATATATATACAAATCATAAACCATGCATAAGTATAAAAAGAAGTCACAACATTCTGTTTTTTTTTTTTTTATATAAATAAATTGGGTATTGAGATTTGAGACTGACTTGGATTAGAGGAAGTAATGAGGCCAGTGTTAGAGAAGTCACAGTTGAAATCATGGCGACCATTGGCTTGAAAATAGGCGTTCATGGCATAAGTGGCAAGTGCCCTAATGTTGTTTGGGGCAAAGCAAACACCTCCTGGTTGGATTGGTTTGCAATCAACTCCTTGGCTACACACATAGTTTATGTTTGCTTGTAAGGCTTCGTTGCTAGCATCTGCTTTTGGCACGCACCATCTTTGTCCTCCTGATGCTACTGGTCTTGGCACTCTTCCTCCTCTCTGCATTTTTCATCAATCAAATCATAAATCAATGAAATTGGCTTTGTCTCATTCTATAATTTAAAATTATGGACTCAAACCTCTAATTTCTTTATTACTTTCTTATTATTATGTGAGTGTTTTCCGTCCAACTTGTACTAACCATTGTTTAATATTACATAAACAGTCGATTTTAGCCCGTAAGTAACAAACTACACATCAGAGTAAGAAGCTGAATACGAAGAAGACAAGGTTTGTTTTGTATATTTGCAGAGTTGTGTGAAGCCTTGACTTGACATAACTGAAATAAAAAAATTGATAGACTTCAGAATTATATTAAGAATAAAAATGTATTTAAATTTAGGGAAAATATTTTCTCATGTTGCATGAGAATTCAATTATCATGTTGAGACCCTTCGATTTGCGTGCAAAGCTTTTCTTTTCTTTTTCTCTTTTTAATAAATGTGGGGCCACCACACTAGTTGAGTCACAACAGTAGTTGAATCACAACATGAGAATTCAGAATTGAATTCTTATGCAACATAAGAAAATCAAATCCTTAAATTTACCCACAATTAAAACTTTTAAGTTCCAAACAATTTAAATACAAAACCTTAATTAGTTTTCCTGGAAAAAGAAGAAAAGGAAAGTGCATTGAAATTTGCTACCCTGTGACCTTTTGTCAGTATTATCATATATATTAAATATATGGAAAATATTTTTCTCATTTCGTTGGAGATAGCTATCTCATGCTATACACCCATCGAATTTTGTGCCAGCTTTTTCCTTTATTTTAAAGTGTGGACCCCACATATTTATCTCTCACACATGAGAGAACTATCTCAAGCAACCTGAGATTAATAACTCCCTAAATATATTTGGTGAGCCCATGTGACGAAGGAGACAAGATTGTTTTGATAGTGCAGCGCAGCAGAGAAAGAATCGAGGAAAATAAAGTAAAAAGACAAAACATTACATAATTTTAAAAACATTAAAAACAAACAAAAGTACAAAACCTGTGCGTTGTTGCGCAAGATTCCAGACTCATAAACGGGAGTGAAATCCGGTTGGAAGAGACCCCAGTTACGCTCCGCGATCGGACCGGGTTTTTGGTTCTCATTAAAAAGAGCAAAAATGTAAGTCTCGAACCGGCGGTTCGGCATCAACGGCGTTCCCTTCCCTTGTTCCAAGTGCTTCACAAGCTGGCCATTGTAAGACTGAGCATTAGCCACGCTGCACGCGTCCCAACCGTCGCAAACGGAGGGCCACCCCGTTTCACCAACGGCAATGTCCACGTCACCGTACCCAAGGGCTTTCATGGCAGAGTAAACGGCGTCCATCAGAGCATCGAACTGGTTCGTGTAAGTCAACTTGGTGTTCCTGTCGTACAACCCACGGTTCGGCCTGAACAGTGCAAAGTTCACATTCTTTGGGTTGTAACCGAAATACGGGTACGGGTTCACCATAAACGGTGTCCTTGTTTCCTTGAGGAACTTCAGCATTGGCCCCAACACGTGCTTCGCAAACCCAGGCCTGAATTGACCCGCACTTGGTGGTATTGATGCCCGCATTATCGCCAGAGAGTGTGCAGTAGTAACCTGATTTGTACCAAAAAAAAAAAAAAACCAAAATTTCAGCTTTCAACTTTAATTCAGCTAAATTTTCGTTGATTAATATATTAGGATATTACAACAATTTTTTTCATGTCTACTAATCCTATTCTTCTACAACTTCCCTCTTGGTGTTGAAAAAAAGTAAGTAAAATCTATGTAACGGTGTTGAAAATGAGAAAGTAAAATAAAAATAATTATGGTGGCTTTTTCCAATGAAAAAATAACATTTTTTTTAATTTTAATTCAAATAGATGATCTAAAATAATTTTCATGGGATTAATCCCATATTCAAATAGTATCATGTTATGCCATACGAAAGACGGTGGCTCGTTCTAAAGGAGTGATTATAAATTAATGTTGAGATATATAATCACATTGGGTTGTAACCGAAATAAGGGTACGGGTTCACCATAAACGGTGTCCTTGTTTCATTGAGGAACTTCCATTTATAAGGGCTCGAGCACTCTCCCTTTGAATATATGAATATGTCACCCTTTGAATATATGAATATGTGCAACTAACGTGTCTTTTGAAAAGAAATTTTGAGATACACCACCCTAAAAGCTACTTCACGTCAACTTAATTTTGTGTTAAAAAAGTGAAATTTGCGATATACAAACTAGAATAAAAATATGGAATTAGTATTTGTCATGTGTTAGATGACCCCACATGGTCCCACATTTTTTTTATGTGTGTAGTCTCCAAAAACATTAATCTCTAAAAATATAGAGGTAATAACAAGGTGAGTTAGATGAATTACCTTAACGTCTGTGATTCCCTCAGCAAGAAGGGCAGAGTGGAGGGTTCTCATGGCGGGGACAAGGCTTCGGATCATGTTGGTGTCGCCCCAGTGGAGGACCTCGCTTCCTACGAGGATGTAGTTGATCTTTGTCTGAGGGTGGAAAGGTTTGATCTTGCTCACGACCCATTGTCGAGCGGAGTTGATGTTTGTCAGAGCCGCTATGTCCCCGTTGGGGGCGGTGACGGTGACGGAGATGCCGCTGTTGGCGAAGGCTTGAAGGATTTGCGGGCTCACATCGAAGATCTTCACGCTGTCGATGATGGTCTTTGTTTTCAGGAAGTTTGCCACCGCTGACGGCGGCGGAAGGTTGTCGCCGAGGGTTCCGTAGTTGACGCCGATGGAGTATGCGGCGGTGGCGAGGTGGAGCACCAGGAGGAGGAGGAAGATCGGCGAGAAGGTTGAGGTGGACATGGTTTTGGTAACAGCTATTGTTATGTGAAAAGTCATAGGCAACGGTCTTATGTTTGTGTTTATTTATAGCTGTGAAGAAATGAAAAGACATTGATTGGGGTTGAGGTGTACGCTTTTTTAGGAATGTGGTAAAAATAAATAACCCCGTAAATAAGTAGTGTGGTTCCTATTTTTATTATTGTGTGTGTATATCTCTTTATCAAATCTTTTAGGTATGATGACTAATCAAAATGTATTTGTTATCTGAGGCTATTCTTAGACAAAAAAATCTTTTCTTTTTCGTTTCCAAATGTTAAACAAATTTTTGTCATTATCTACTTGTTAAGAATGTCATCGTTCTAACAAGAAAATGGTTTCATTTAATAATTTCTTGTGTTGTTAAATTCTTTATGATTGAATTACTTGAAGTTATAAATTTAGGAATATACTCTCATATTTCATGAGATAAATTATTTCATATAACACATAAAAAAATAAGTAAAATTTATTTATTATTATTTTTAATATTTTTTTGGTGGATTCGATGCATTTCTTATGTGTTAATATGAGATTATATAAGAAATTATATTCTAAAAAATATATTATGAGAATAATAGTTATATTTTTATAATAAATAAGAAGCAGGTTTATCAAGATTAAACGTGGAATAATAATTGGTTCAAGTGTAACGTAACGGGGTGAGTAAGAACACCAGAGATTGCAATGTGGGCGTAGCAGCCTTGCTTGAACGGCTACAGAATTGGGTAATAATGAAAGAAACGAACAAAAGGTAAGCCACGGAGAAAGGTGCACGCCAGATGGCGATACTGTAATTGTGGTGGGATTGAGAATCAGATTCAAAATTGAATTAGAAAGTATTAGAGGAGAGTCTTGGTGTGGTGGGGCATTTATGGTGGGGTCAAAAAGGTTGTATAGAATTTCTCTTGTTTATTTATTAATCCAACGTTCGAAAGTGTGAACCAGACGCATCTTATCTGTATCGGGCTGACACAGATACAGAGAAAAGGTGCCAACGAAGATAGTTATTGTTGTACTACACACTAGACTTACTACATCCCGTCAAGATAAATGTCTGAGAAATCTAACCTAACGCGTTTCCACGCGTGCGATTCGTGGTCATTGTGTTTGTGGTGCGAGCTACGCGGTTTCCACGAGGCCGGTTGAATCTCATTGGGTCATAGATTTGGGCTCTATTCTCGTTTCGGTCTTAGACTGCTATTGGTTATACAAATGGAGTCTGCAAATCCACCCCTGCCTAATAATATAATATCATATGAGAAATATATTTTTTATGTTATATAAAATAATTTTATCTTATATATAAATAATTAATAAAAAAAAATTTCTTTTTTTCTTTTTTTTTAATGGGTCCCATATTTTTTATGTTTTGTATGAGATAAGATATAAAATTATCTCATACAATATGAGAAACATTAATCTCTTAATATATTTTGGATGTCGACTGCTACATTTTTACTAAATAAGTTATTTTTATTATGTGTGTCATATCTTTTATTTATTAATTTAAAACAACACTCTTGGTCAAGTGTTATATATTTTTTAAATTGGTATTTTCTATTTTAAGTATTATAAGATAAAAATATTTATCATTTAAATAATATATATGTAATTTTAGTTGAAACATAATTATTTCATTTTTTCCATTTTATATAGATATTTCATTTTAATATATATTTCTTGATCTTTTATATATTCTCTCCTTTATAAAACTAGGGGGAGAAAAAAGAAATATATTATGAAGGATAGAGACTATAAAAGGCCAAAAATATGTAGAAAAACATAATTATTTCATTTTTCCCCATGTTATATAGATATTAAATTTTAAAAGTAATAATAATTTTTAATTATTAATATAGAATTTTTTCTCTTTCTTCTTTATCTTTTTACTTTCTCACAAATGCCTTAGATTACAAGGAGAAATAGCCTGGAAAGCACTTGAAATGCACTTTTTTTTAAAAAAATGCTTGTCGAAAATCGACATGTTTCAACACGCATTTGATATGTGGTCAATATTTTGAGATACGCGATCAATGCTCTGATATACAGTTAACTTTTTTCGACAAGCGATTAACGCTTTGACACTTTTTTTATTTAAATTTTATTTTATTAACTAAACAAGAAAAAATAATTTATAAATTAATTTTTTTTGTTATGAAATTTGACATGAAAAATTAACAAGGTATGAAAAATTATTTTTATTTTATATTTATGTTATAAAATTTGAATATTTGATTAGTTATATAACTTATTATGGGTTGTTATATATTAAAAACATTATTTAATATCAAAACGTATCCTAATATATTAAAATATGATATTTTTTAATATTAATATGTCAATATATCATCTCGTATCCTGTTTCATATCTCATATTAATATCAGTGCAATATATATAATAGCCATAGAATCGGCAAATTAATCCACGTCAGCGTAATGAAATATTTAAGAAAAGTGTTATCGAAATCGTTGGTCAAACAAACCTATACAACAAGAACCAGACCATTAATCCATGCGGTCAAGTCAATGCTAAACCTACAGCAGTTTTGTGAGTTTAATAAATTCTTTAGAATTTGGGATAAGTTATTGTATTTAGGGGTGTTAATGGTATGAAATGGGCCAAATTTTGGTCTTCAGTTTGTGTTTAAATGTTATTTTAACCTAGCCTATTACTGAATATAATTATGTATATGTGGTGTGATTTATTTTCAAAAAATAAAAATCTGATTTAACTTATTAGTCAATTAAAAAAGACAATAAATAGTTATCCAAACCGATCAACGACACTGAGGATTTCATAAAGATTCATAAATTCAATGTATATTTAATAGCACAACATAGAACAAAAATACTTTGTTTAACCAATAAAATAGGAGTGAAATAAGTTGAGGAGAGAGAGCTAATATAAGTAACATAAAAATATAAAATAAACATAAAAGTTAGCATATTAGATCAGTCTGAGAGACTCTAAGACCGGCTTTTGAATTGAAACTTGATGCCTTTTTATTAAACAAATTTTTATATAAGTCCAAGACTAGTTTCAACAATCAATTTTATACATGTAAGTTCAAATCTTCACGAGTCAGGCCAAAGGCCCCTAGTTTATTTTGCACCTCTAAATCGGCCTATCTCTTTTTTTGTCTATATTTACTTAGCAGTTACCACTCTCGAACACACCATTAAATCAGAATCTAAACTACTTTTATCATTTATATCTCCTGTTATAATTTTGATTTAATGATATTGGATTGTAGTAGCTAAAGATAGACATAAAAAAAAAGTACGTGTAATAACATATTTCAATGAGTTTTAAACAAAATTTTCAAAGATAATTTTAACCACTAGTCCGCAACTAAGTATTAGTTATAGTATTTCTTGCGGCTTTTTTACCTTTATAACCTTTTATTAATAATTAATTACCAAATTGACCTTCATTATAAACTATTTCAAAAATTTAACCTCCCCAACAAACATAACACTAATCTGCCCCTGTTTGACCGTTGACCACCAAGTCTACCCGGGTACTCCCCTCCCTACCCGGGTATTTTTTGAAATTTTTGCCTACCCGGGTAGGGAGGGGTGTACCCGGGTAGAGTTCTTCAATCTGGAAAAATAGTTGAATTATTTACCCGGGTACATAGGGGTGTACCCGGGTAAATCTCCACCAGAAACCCCAAAACCCCTCCTAGATCTCTGCAGCAGCCAACAGACATAAAATTTACAAAATCGGTTTCTCCTCCTTATCTTCATCTTATGTTAATTTTTTTATCCCATCTTCCCACGGTATTGTCACCTACCATTTGCTATGGTTTTTTCAAATCTTGGGTTGGTTGAAAGTTCTAAACTTTTTTTTGATTTCTTTGCAAGTTTGGTTTTGAATGAATGCTTCTGAGAAAAGGGTACCTTTCAACTTTACTGCTCTTGTACTTGTTCCTCATACAATTTTTTCCGAATCTAGTTTGTTGCAGTTTTTGAACAGGTATCGCTTCTTGTCATTGGATGTGTGAATTTCTGAACCTATTCGACAGAGGCCATGCATTATTCTGCCTCCTCCTGCTTCATTTTGCATCCAAGGCCTGGTGTCAGTTTCCGAGTTCTGTTAGAATTCCTGGTGATGACTGTTAATGTAAGTAAACTTACAAGTGCTATAGGAGTTGTTATGTAGCAGTCTCTTGAGTTCAATGGGATTTCATTTTAGTCTCTTGAGTTTTATTTAATTTTGGGGTTTTTGACAGAGATTTACCCGGGTACACCCCTCCCTACCCGGGTAAATAATTCAAACATTTTCCCAGATTGAAGAACTCTACCCGGGTACACCCCTCCCTACCCGGGTAGACAAAAATTTCAAAAAATACCCGGGTAGGGAGGGGTGTACCCGGGTAGGCTTGGTGGTCAACGGTCAAACAGGGGCAGATCGGTGTTATGTTTGTTGGGGAGGTTAAATTTTTGAAATAGTTTATAATGAGGGTCAATTTGGTAATTAATTATTAATAAAAGGTTATAAGGGTCAAAAAGCCATTTTACAATAATATCATTTCATTTTCTTAAATTTACGATATTATATTGATACAATTGAAAATATTTTTCTTTTTATAGTCATTTATACTAACTTTTTCTCTCTATCTTTATTTTCGTATTCAATCAATATTTTTGGTAGGCTAGTCACTTTAATTAAATTTTAAGGATTAAATATTTATATATCACAATATTAATTTTTTGAGATAATTTTTTTTAATATTTAAATTACAAAGATAAATTTTTATATTACATAGGAGCAAAAACTTTTTATAAAATGGATTAAATTTTGAATCACAAAGATAAATATTTAAGTGATAAGATTTAAATTTACTTTATATATATATATATATATATATATATATATATATATATATATATAAGTAAAATCATTTATTCGGCTGCTGAACGTCCAGCAAGAAATCTTACATCGCTAATTGGTTATGATTTCCTGCATTTTAATACTTTCACACACCTTTGTATGATTATGATTTTCTGAATTTATTTGCTGGATGTCAAGCGGTAGAAAAAAAGTAAAGTCCATATTATGGAGGTAAATATATATTACATAAATATTTACAATGTGAAATGATATTATTATCTAAAATATAAGATGAATATAAATAGGGTTCATTTTTTCTGCAATTACTACAGATAAATTATCTGCAGTAAGTCCAATACGACATTGTTTTGAGGCGAAAATTATAGTGTTTTTATAATTTTAATTTATTTCAGTGTTATTATAGTCTTTATAATTATAATTTTTTAATTTTTCAATCCTAAAATGACGTCATTTTGAAAGTAAATGCAGATAACTTATCTGCATTAGCTGCAGAAATATTTTTCAGATATAAATATCACTCAAAATTGAAACCTTTCCTCAAAACATACTAATCATAGGCATAAATTAACTTGCTAATAGTAAAAATACGTAAGGAATTCCTCACCCAAAAAAAAAAAAACGTAAGGAATATAAAATTCTCTTCTTTAATTAACTTGCTAATAGATATTTCATTTTAATACATATTTCTCCTTTATAAAATTCGGGGGAGAAAAAATTAAAAAATATTATGAAAGATAAATAATATAAAAAGCCAATAAATATATACAAAAACATAATTATTTCATTTTTTCCATGTTATATAAATATTTTTTTAAACAATAATAATATTTTTTAATTATCAATACAGAATTTTTTCTCTTTCTTCTTTATCTCTTTACTCTCACAAAGGCCTTAGATTGCAATGAGTAATAGCCACAGAATCCGCTTACCAAAAAAAAAAAACCCATAGAATCCGCAAAATAATCCACGTCAGCGTAATGAAATATTTAAGAAAGGGTAATAGTTTTATTATGTAGTAGAAGATAAGTATTATCTCCTACACACTCATTGGTGCAGGTGGGGTCCATTTTTAGGAGAAGAGAGAGAAAAAGTAAAGTGAGACTCATCTTGAATTTGTATGTGTAAGAGATAAATTATATTTTATGCAACATAAGAATAATAAATCCTTTAGGTGGTGTTTAGTTGGGAGCTTTTCAGCGGATATCTATGTTTCTCAAGTATGACTTTTAGAAACATCATGTTTGTTTGAACGTATTTCACCTAAAATCCATCTATCCAATTTGTCTGGATTTATGAGAAACATAGATATCCGCACTGTTTAGAAAACCAATTTGAAGGTGAGATTTTTTGGAAAACCGATTATCTGGCTTTTAATGCACTGTTGATTTCATAAAGTTACCTAATTTTTCCAGTAAAGTTTTTCCCCACCAAACAACTTTTTTTTACATTTGTCTACCTATCTCACTTTATCTATCTTTCCAATTATTTCTCTATCTATTACATTTTCCTACTATTTCAAAAAAATTTCCTTAAAACCAAAACCCCCTCAAGAAAAGTGTTATACTGTTATATACTTATCCATGTCTATATATTCAGTAACACTGTTATTGAAATCGTTGACGTTGGTCAAACCTATTCAACAAGAACCAGACCATTTAATCCATTCGGTCAAGTCAATGCTAAATCTACAGCAGTTTTGTGAGTTGAATCAAATAAATTATTCTATATATCTTTTTTGGGTTTTGCTATTGTTCTGTTACACGAATTCTATTCTCATTCCTGCACACACATGCCCATTTTTTTATTAAATTGTTTTTTTCAAAAAAAAAATATATATTGGTAAACCCCACGAATATTGTGTCTGTGACATGATGCAAGAACTATCATGTTACATGATAGTTCTATTACCCATTTTTTTTTATCTTTATTTACAAGTTATCACTTTTTTGGAAAAAAAAAAGATAAAATAACTTATCCCAATGAATATTAAACAAAATTTTCAAAGATAATTTTAACCACTAATCCGTAACTTTGTATTAGTTATAATGTTTTCCAATATATAATATCATTTCATTTTCTTAAATTTACGATATTATATTGATAAAATTGATGATATTTTTCTTTTTATAATCATTTATACTAACCTTTTCTCTTTATCTTTATATTCGTATTCAATCAATTTTTTTGGTAGGCTAGTCACTTTAATTAAATATTTAAAGGATTAAATATTTATATCTCGCAATATTAATTTTTTTACAATTTTTTTTATTAATATTTAAATTACAACGATAAATTTTTATATTACATAGGAGCAAAAACTTTATATAAAGTGGATTAAATTTTGAATCACAGAGATAAATATTTAAGTGATAAGATTTAAACTTTATATATATATATATATATATATATATATATATATATATAGATTAATTATATGGAGGTAAATATACATCACAGAAATAATTAAATAATGTGAAATGATATTAGTATCTAAAATATTAGGTAAATATAAATGTCACTCAAAATTGAAACCTTTCCTCAAAACATAGGGATAGGATATTGTGACAACCAAATAATGTTACTACCAATGTTACTACCACATCTTAACCGTTGATTTTCGCCAATCAACGGTTATCATTTATTGTGAATTAATAATTATTAATAATTATTTTTCAAATCAAACTCATTAATTAATTATTAATTCGCAATAAATGATAACCGTTGATCGGCGGAAATCAACGGTTAAGATGTGGTAGTAACATTGGTAGTAACATTATTTGGTTGTCACAATATCCTATCCCCAAAAGATATTAATCATAGGCATAAATTAACTTGCTAATAGGGGTGATAATAAGGCCAGGGGCCTATCAGGGGCCTTAGGCCTGGCCCGTTTCGGCTCGGCTCGGCTCGTCATTTTTTGTTATTAAGCCCAGACTTATACTCATGCAAAAGCCTTTTTATTTAAAAGGCCTCAGGCTTCCATAGCCAAGCCCGGCCTTGAAGCCTTGGAGGCTGGCTCGTATACATTAAATTTATTTATTTTTTATATTTTTATATTAATCATTTCAACATCCTTTTCTCAGTTTTCTTTCTCTGCTCTATCTCTTCTCCCCGATCAGGTAAATGAAGTCATGTTCATAATCTATTTTTATAAGTCATGCGGATTCCACGACTTAAAATGATGCTTATGGCGGCGACCGTGGAAGAAAATTTAATGTAAAATGTGGAAGAAAATTTATTGGTGGGGTTCAAATCTAGTGTAAAAAATCTAGAATATTAAGGAATGTGGAAGAAAATTTAATGTAAAAAATCTAGAATGTGGAAGAAAATTAAGGAAAAGTAACGTAAAATAAAGTAAAGGTGCTGTTGTTATTTTGATTTTTTAATATTAATGTTTTTTTATTATAAAAGAAACAACTATTATTTTCTTACAAAAAAATACATATCAGTGCATGATTAATAGGCTAAATACTGCTACAAATTGGAAGGTAAAGTTTTTATTTTTAATAAATAAACAGGCCGCAGGCTTGAGACATGCTTTTATTTTTTGTAAACGAACCAGGCCACAGGCTAATATTATATTCGTAACAGGTAACAGGCTAAGGCCAGTCTGACACGTTTAAATACAGGCTTGACCCGTTAAGATCAAAGCTCGGCTCGGCTCGGCCCGTTAACACCCCTACTTGCTAATAACAAAAACACGTAAGGAATTGTTTTCCACAAGTTTTAGTATAAGTACATAAAGAATAAGTTTTTAGTATACAGAACTTAAAAAAAATAAAAATATGAGAACTGTAGAGAACAAGTATTCAATTCTACCCTAAAATATGTAATACCTTTCATGTCTTCAGAAGAAAATAGGAAACAATTGTTAACAAAATCTCATAATTAATTAAAAAAATCAAGACATTGAATGATTAGCGCAATTTCTAATCAGAAAATATTTATTTAGCTAATCAAGTAAAAGTGTGATTTTAGGATGAAATGCAAAAGGAGAAAAATTTTACTACTGAATCTTTATAATTAGATATTTTTCACACTTGTAAAGTGAATTTTAGGCAATAAAGTTAAATGTTGATAACCACTTATTGAAATGAAAAAGGAGAAAAATTTTACTACTGAATCTTTATAATTAGATATTTTTCACACTTGTAAAGTGAATTTTAGACAATAAAGTTAAATGTTGATAACCACTTATTGAAATCAATATTTAACATGATAAAATTCAATTTCATGGATGAAAAATTATATGAATTTGTTATAATCTGAGTTCCGATTTTTCATATGAGTAGTTGCACTTATGAAGTGTAATGTGTACTTTAGAAAATCTAAATCACTTGGTCATGATTTAAAGATGGTTTAAAAATCATCTACCAAAAAAAAAAAGGATGGTTTAAAAATCGCATGATTTTATATTTTGGTCTTAACTACAGTCTACACATATATCATTTAATGGTTACAATTTATTCCACTCCTTCCATACACACTCCGCTCCTTATTTATTTATTATCTAAGGATGTTGAATAATAATTAAATAAGTCATTAAATAATTTTGATTATACGTGAAAAGTAATATATTTGATAAATTACTTTTTAATTAAAATATATACTTAAAAAATATCATTACCATCATATTAGATTTCTTGTCATTTATTATTACCAAGGTAAAGTTAGTATACCGAATCTAATGTTTGAATGATTTTCTAAAACCATAGATAAAGTAAAACAAAATCTTTTTTCTAAAGTAATATATATAAAATAGTTTAGTGATAATTAAGGTATTTTATTAATATAAAATTTCGTAAAATCTATATTAATTATCCTTCTCTTTTTTCATTCCATTAATTTCTCTTTTTTTCTTCAACTCATTAATGTCCAGTAGAATCTTTATCCCATCATACTGAAAAGTTTTAAATACCCCTCATCTTTTAAAATTTTCCAACTAGAGTACAGAGACGTATTTTTTCTCAAAAATTACGTATAAGTTTTTTTTTTTTTTCCTGAAAATATTCTAATCAGTTCATCGCTTCGTAACTAGTTTGATTCGAGGTGGGTTCATGATTAAGATTTTAAACATCTCTCAAAGATGATATTGGAATAAATCGAACACATGCTCTAACCCCCAACTGTTTTTATCCCATACACCAATTGGTTATATATAAGCTCCTTTAATTAACTGCTCCTCCCACTTAAAACATCAATTTACAAATATACACGGTGGTTCACTGCAATATGTTTATAACTTTGTTGATAATCAAAGTGATAAGTGTCATAAACTCATAAGGAATACATTAATTAAGCAAAATGGAAACCTTGCAAATTAAGATCACTAGCCATATATGGGCAATACAAAGCATTTGCCAACATCCTCAGGGTATATATATTAAGGGAAATATTACTCTCCTTTTACATGAGGTAACTTATCTCATTTTCTCTCACATCGATTTTCGCACCCCACTTTTTTCTTCTTTTTCTTTTTTCTTGTAATTGTGGGACCCACTCATTTTCTCTCTACCACATAAGATAATTATCTTACGTGGAAGGAGATTAATAAAACCCATATATTAATATAATGTTACACATCTCATTACCAAAAGCCATAACATATTGAACAACCTCAAAATGTTACGGCGCTATCGTCCTGCGAGCTACAAACATATGTTGGTGTCAGACTCTGAAACTGAGTCTGATGAAAACATTTCAAGGCTAAGGGAGAGAAATGAAAAAGGGTCAACAGTCGACAGGGGAAATCTTAGGAGCAAGAAGAATGGGAAGGGGAAGAAGCTTTCACCAGATGAAGCGGCAAAACCATTCAAGTCCAAACCAAGTGTTGATCGAGGTAATTAGCAAAAACTATATCCATTTGCTATACACTTTGATGTCTACTTTTCTACCGTATTTTTTTATTACAATTTTTTATATATATATTCATCAAATGTAATAATTAAAGATCTTGATTATGTTAAGTACAACTGTAATTCAATTATACACAGAGATTTTAAATGATTGAGGATTTAAACTTTCAAAGATTAAATTGATAAAAAAATGTTTCTTTAAATATTCAAATGAATTTCAATCGTATAGTTGTATAAAGAATTTCAACTTAAATGACACCGTATCTCTTCAAAAATTATTTGAATTCCCAAGCGAATTTACTTAACACATTTTCCTCCCCTTGCACAAGGTCATTAACATTTTTTTTTTCTTACAAAAATAAAATTATACTAGGCTTATGGAAATGCTTACTCATGTACCAGACCATTTCATTATGAGAAAATACTCTTCATTCTGTTACCCATGAAACCATTAAAGTTACTCTTTACTACTTGGTTATAAAGAGTTAATGTACGTACTACGTAGCATTGATATTGACACGCATTGGTGGCAGAATCAAGTGATGACTTGGATTTCAAATCTTAGAATCTTCTATTAACTCGTCACCCCAAATTTTTTTGTTTTTTTGTTTTCGGGAACAACGTTTGTCATTTTAAAGATATAATTTTGTGTCATTTTATATCTTAATCGTTGATTTGCGTCAATCAATGATCAGGATTTATTAGAATTTATTACGAATTAATAATTAATTAATTAGTTTGACCCAATAAATCCTAATCGCTGATTGACAAAAATCAACTGTTAGGATTTAAAATGACAAACATTTTTTTTCCTTTTTTTAATCAATTTAAAATTATCAACTTTTCACCCTAAAAAATAGTTTGACTCCACCTGACACTCGCGTTATACATTTTTTTACTCACTATTATTTGGAAGAATGATTATGAGGCACTCTTTGTTGTGAATCCTACCCAAATTGTAATCAATTTTATTCAATAGATTTTGATAAAAAAGAAAAGTCAAAATTCAATGTTAGAGATTAAAATACCACAATTAAGAGACAAATATATCGGCGGAAATTAACTGTAAGAGACAAAAAGTTTTATCAAACTTTTTAGTTTAATACTGTTGTAAAATGATCTTATTATTTATGGGGTTTATATTCATCATGTAACATGATACAATTATTTTTTCTACACACACAATATTTTGTGAGGCTCGCATTTTTTGAAGCAAAAAAAAAAAAAACTAATTAAGGCACGGAAAACGAATCTCTATAACATAACATAATTACTTTTCCTATAACATAACTTTTATAAAACTCATTTTATATATATATATATATATATATATATATATATAGTAATGGAATATCAAAAACACCTGAAAGAAAATAATTATTTTGTAATGCAGATGCTTTAGTAGAGCTTGCAAAGAAATACCAAAAGTACATGAAGAAAATGCCTATTCCAAGAGCTCGTCTGACAGAAGCTGTGCTTGTTAACTGGCAAGGTTTGGCCAAAACCTTGAAGAACATGTATGGGCAGCCATTGCATTATCTTACTCACATGCTTTGTAAGCAATGGGATAAATCAAGGTTTGGCAGTGAAGATGAAGAGAAGCCATTGGATTCCTTATTTAAATGGAGCAACGCTGAAGCCACTATATGGAATGTTGAAGAGGTCCATAGGCTTTTCACTTCCCCAATTCATCTTGCAATGCTTTGGCTTAGTGATCCTGAATACCTTGCTTTTGTTGATGAAGTTATTCCATCCCAATGAAGCTCAGTGAAACTTTATTCATCAAGTTCAGCAATCTTTGCTGGGGAAACTTTTTAATTTCTGTTGTTTAAATTCGACTAGTCAGCAGAGAAACTCACTGTTACTTAGAAACTCTTTACTGCTGATCTTTAAGTTTAATTTGCTCTTTGATCTGTGTAGTTTGCAAATTGTGCTCTTCAATTCCCTTATTTAATGGTTGTTTTGCTCTGACATTATGGTGTGAGCACAAATAGTAAAATCTGATTTTAGAAGACTACATTGGATATATATGTTAAGGGTTTATCATCTATCATTTAACATGACCACAAAAAGTTTCCTACACACACAACATTTTGTGGGACCCGCAGCAAAAAAGAACTTCGGCACGCAAAACGAATCTCTATAACATAACACAATCACTTTTCCTACAACATAACTCTTATAAAACCCATATGTTAATAAGACATATATATTATTATGGTATGAGCACAAAAATTGTTTTTCGGATTCGAACTCGTGACGTTTCGGTTTAAAGCATACTTAAAAAAAACTTATACAAATAAAATAAAATTTTAAAATAATCAATATTTTCTCGTGACATATGTATCACATATATAAAGGCACACTGCACTCTGAGCGTAACAACAGTTTCAATTTTAACTCTGAGCTGTAAAATCTCAACAATGGAGCCTGGTGAGCAAAGCAATGGAAAAGGAAAGAGGAAGAGCGACACTGAAGATATCTCTGAGTTGACAAGGAAGACCATAGACAAAATAAAGAAAGTAAACCCTCGAGACAGGTTGCAACATGGAACTAAGTGCACCTTTCATGACATGACTTCAATTGGCTATGGATGGTTGCTTCCAGGATGGGTTGCTGAAGAACGCCACACACAGCGTGGCAGAATCTACAGGGTAATCATCCTCTTTGATTCCACCTTCTTGATCGTTTTTTAATATTTTTGTTTATAAATTGTGATAACATAATGGGAGTTGTAGCAAGGACATCATCTTACATTGATTTATATGTGATATACTAGTTTTGATCTATTGTAACATTATTTAAAGATGCCTCGTTTCTGCTGTGGCTGCAAATGGAAAAAAGTTGTAGCAAATATATTAACATTAAGATACCGAGTCGGATTTTGGAATAAAAAAAATTCCAGAATACGAAACGTATCCTAGTGGAAATAAGTGTTGCTGCAAAATTTCTAATCTGCAGGAACAGTAGAGCTATTAAAGCCTTATTTAATACATAGAAATCTATACATTTTTGTGCAGTACTATTATGATCCAAATGGGAATTTCTATGAAACCCAGCGACAGGTGGTAGCTGTCTTGGAAAAATGTGGGGTGGTTGTAATTGACAAGTAGATCAAAAGGTAATTAATTTACATAACTGATTTGCTTTTATAATCTGAGAACCATATGTTAAACAAATCTTCTTTGTGCTATGCTTACTGCAGGGAATGCTTATTTGCTAAGTCAGAACAGGAGTGCTTTGAAATTCAAGTAGCTTTAAATGTTTTCTTTGTAGGTTTCATTATCTATAAGAGTTAAGCTTAAGCAATATATTGTATCTGTAATTCTCTGTGTTTCAACATGTTTCAAGACGTTTATGTTGTTTATCCTAAGTTTTGGTTTGAATGGCTGAATGATGGTTATCTGGGATTTTAATTTTCTCTCTTTTTTATACTCTCGAATTCTAAATCAACCTTACCTGGATCTGGATGGTAATTTTTCTGTGCAGATACACCCCACATAAGTTTAGATCAATTGCTGTCAATCAGATTTAATCGTACACCATGAATAACTTTCTACCATGTTTTTTCAGTAATAAGTTAATAGACAATAAGACAATTTAAACGAACAAGGTTTGAATCAAGAGTCATGCAACGGATAAGCAAAAGATAGCAGTATGTCTTTTCCTAGGCAGAAAGTACATTCCCAGCAGTTACAGTCTTACAGAAAATATAACCGTAACAATACACTATACAGGTTCGTTTATTTTAAGTTTATAAAGTTAGTTTAGATTATTTTATCTAATATTTACTAAAATACACATATAAAAATATGTGGATTTCATATTTTTTTTTTTTTTTTTTTTCATATGGGTTCATATGAATTTCACACACTTTTTTGTATGTATTTTGATAAATATTAGATAAAGTTATTTAAAGTAACTTTATAAACTTAAACCCTTTTATTTTAAGAGATAAGTGTATGTCATTTTAAAAGACACAAATTTAAGTCCTTTTAAGAAAGAGATAGACATAAAGAGATGAGACCAGTGTTTTAAAACTCGGACCGGTCATCGAACCGGTCGAGGTACTGGGTCACTGGGTCATTGGTTCAACCGGGTTCAACCGGTTTTACTGTTCACATATTAAAAATATAAAAATATTACTTATATTAATAAAAATTCACATAAGAAAACTATCTATGAGCTTCAAAAAAATAAATTGATTTTCAATGATAGCAAATATTATATACTTCTAAGCTTTTAGCTCTAGACCGTTGAGATGAGATCATGAGACCATCAATGTTTATCACCACTTAACTTCATGAGATCATTATAAGATGCAACTAAATTACATAAACGAACTACACTAATCTAAAATACCTTATTGTTTTCACCTTACTTTTAATCATATTCATCATAAAATATGAATATGATTTAACTCAAGAGTTTTTATCAACAACAAAAAAATTTTACCAAAAAAAAAAGAAAGAAGAAAAACCGATTTAGGACAAATGTTTCAAATATTTTATTACATTGAGGATGATAGGACAAATGTCCACAACTAACTCCACGCAAGAACGTTAAAGACTGCATACGTTTATTTATTTCATTCCCAGACCAAATTTGTAGACTTGCCCCACTTACATATTTGGCAATTGCACCTCAGAGATTCATTTTTGAAGAGTTATGCTATTGAATAAAAAATAAAATAATTAAATTTTTGATAAATACATATATTCATAAAGATAATAAATAATAAATTTATTCCAGCCACTCATATTTCTTCCCATGAATTTTCTGTATTTCTTATTTCTTTGCAAATTTACTTTTCCTTTTTCTTGCTAGTAAGAAAGAAAGTCTATTACCAAGTGTGTGAAAAAGGAAGAGTAATCTAATGCACGTGGCTCTACCATTTTTGGGTGAATTCAGCATAATAATGACATCTCTTTCCATATATACGGTTAGATTAATCAACATTTCGGTAAGGGTAAAAATTTTAAGGGATCTTTTTGCCTCTAGCTGTGTATTTATTTATTATTAATTTCAAATTAACTGATGATATGAATACCCAGAAACCCAATGGGTTTTTGAAAACCCCATACTAGCCCGATGCATAGTTATTATTTGGATCAGAAAAAGATATGACCCATCAAGTTGAATTGGAGCAGATCAGTTTGGATACCCATTTTATCGCAATCATTATCTTTGTTTAAGTTATAAGGAAAAAATATTTCTTCAGTCATCAGAAATAAAATTATCTCCAATGAACTCAAAACGACGTCGTTTTGAAATTATAAGATTAAAAAAATTATAATAATAAAAACAATATAACTCTGCAATATATTATAATTACAAAAACATCTTGATTTTCATCTCAAAACAACGTCGTTTTGAGTTGTTTTAGGCTCACCGGATTCATTGACTAGAGAAATTCTTTTACCCATAAAATAATATCTCCGTAATGGACTTGAAGATTCAAGCTTCATTTTTCACGTGTCCAAGTTGGTTCGACAAACGCAGCCAATTTAGACCAAAATACACTTGAAGATTCTAGCTTTATTTTTTATTTTTTTACTTTGGTTGCAAATTGCAATCACACATATTACGAGAGGGGATAAAGCTATTGAGAGCTACAAGACAGAAATAAAAGCAATGTAAGGGAACAAGCTTTAAATCAAAATTTCAAGCAACAGAAATTCAAAAGCTAGCACAAATGTAACCGAAAATACAGCATGTTCCAAAGCTGTGTTCTTATTTTTTTGAGCACGCAAAATCCAAAACAATCATCA
The DNA here is from genome assembly GCF_033153095.1 of Gastrolobium bilobum. Taxonomy (NCBI): domain Eukaryota; kingdom Viridiplantae; phylum Streptophyta; class Magnoliopsida; order Fabales; family Fabaceae; genus Gastrolobium; species Gastrolobium bilobum. Next base: position 344,896 of record NW_026898898.1, on the reverse strand, counting down.
TTAGAAGTTACGGTAACATATAAGGTAAGGAAAATTGAAAGAGTACTTCTATTCATCATGACAAGAATGAATATATTGAAAGATTGGAAGAGAACATGTAGTACCAAAATTTCCCAGACCCAAAAAATATAAGAGGCAAGGAATAAATTATCAGATGTTACAGGATACCCAGTACTGTGCTTCGGCTACAGTTCAAAAACTCAATACCTTGGACTCTCACTGGGCACCCTAACTTAGACTCTACAAGTGTAACATCTCAAACACAGAGAAAAGAAACAAAGAATTGAAGCATTATAAAATGGCTTATTGCTGCAAAGGGTGCCTATATGAACCTGTCTGTCGTTTGTGAATGTCTCAGACTTATTAGGAAGCTAGGAGAAGATTTCGTAGAGGGAAAAGAAAGCCGCAAAATTCTGTATCTTTTTCACTCAGTCTCTTGGGAACTTCAAAGCCAAAATCTGTAAATGTCAAATAGGCCGGAACAATGAGTGCCTCCACCTGTCAGGCTTCATCCTCCTGTTACTTTCACTGTTTCTAGGCTTCAACATTCTCTCTGCTTCCATTCCCAACTGAAGACAAGATTGCAGCCTCTTCAAATGTCCAAAGCATTGCTTGTGATCGAAGAAATTGCCGTCGCTGATATTATTGCCTTCTGAATGTGTATATCTTTCGTAGGGTGATTCCCACTTGGCTTGCAAATATGCTAAAGATCTCCATGGAGGAAGAGGCATAGAATTCTGTTTCAAAGAGGATCTAGTAGCTTCCTCCATTATTCCAAGAAATTGTTTCAGCCTGATCAAGGAACCCACGTAAATAACCGGAAGCGAATTCAGTATCCTATCATATGAATCAACAGCTCTAGCTATTTCAAAGTGGCTTCGGAAATCAATATCAATAATCAATCGCTCTGAGCTTCCAGAATTAGTGTTGACCACCACATCAATATATTCATGATCACCTGTGCCACAAGTTTAAACGAGCGAACATTTATTGAAACATAAGCAAAAACATGAGCAAGTTGAGACAATGGAAACATAAAATAGTGGCACACACAAGACTAAATCCAAAATATGCCATTTCACTCTCTCTTGATAGTCATAATATTACTTAACATTGTAAAAAGCACTTGATGCAGACAACACAGAAAGTTTCTTATTTAGCAATGCAAGCAAACCAATGGGGGCAGCTTAATTATGGATGTGCAGTCCATGAAGCAAAAGTAGAAACATAATTTTGGTAAAATTAAAAAGTTAGACTATGGCATACCTCCAGGGACCTTGCCACTACCCTGCCATTTAGATGCACAAACACCAGCATCATAGCCAGCAAGTCTCATCAACTTCACCAGATAAAACCTGATACAGTTAGCATAACATGGACCAGAATTCATAACTTGAAGGTTGGTCTCATTCATTGATCGTAAGAGAGAATGAACAACTGAAAGCAAGTCACTCTCATGTTGAGTCACCGATAGCTTACAGATCTGTGCCACGAGACATAAAAGAAAGTCAGGGAAGTTGAAAAATATCATGTATCAAAAGTAAATGTTAGCAGGAAATCATTTCCTTATACATTGAACTATAGAAAGGTAATTCTTCTTATTTAGTGTCCTTTTTTTCTGCAAAAATCCAATGTCCCTTGTTTAAAATAATTGAGAAAGGAGTAAAAACTGCTTGCAACTATACTCATCGAAAAGTGGCAGGACATCCTACTTAAGCAGCTGGATTCTCTAAACTCTATGATAGTAACCCACGGCCCATAACTACATGATTCATAAATACATCAAGTAGAACCACCAAAATCATATAAATACTTATACACCAGCAAACAGATTTTTGTTGTTGTTGTTGTTGTAATACTAGAAATTTTGCATCTTGGAATCAATTCCTTTATTCAAGGCATAAAAGGATGGGGATGGTAAACGTAGTCTGTATGCTATTATATATAGCTTATAAATTATAATTTAGAGCAGAGGTGCGACCTTAAGATTAACGATATATATATATATATAATCAGAGAAGATTATGCTTCCAAAATGAAGCTATAATATGCGGTCAGGAAATAAAAACAAAATGTAAAGAAATTATTACAAGGTGTAAACAAGAGTATCTATGCAGATATGCTACCATACCATATCACCTATAGCAACTTCTAAGTTCACATTTAAACTTCCAAAACCATCAATTTGAAGAGAATAAAAAGGGTAGAAACAAGAAAAAGTAATTTCCATTTCTGTTTCTGCCACCATTAACACCAACAACAACATTATTCTTAACAATAAATTATGGGGAAAAAAAAGAAACTTAAGGGGTTCTTAAATAATTACCTGAATCTTCTCGGCAAGGTGAGCAAAATCAGAGAGACCAGAATCGCTGTCACTGCTGCACCAAGACTCAGCGCCACTACTTCCATTCTCTAAGAAATCACTAACCATCAGCGCCAAATCGTGCTCACTTTCATGGCTGAAACCGCCACCGATCTCGCCAACGCTGACCCACAAATCGCCCCCAGCGGCCACACAAAACCTGTAGTCCATCCCTCCTCTGTCGTTTCCACAATCCCAAGTCCCCATTTTCTCTTCAGCTAGCACAACCAGACGGTACCGTTTCCCTTCAATCACCACCACGATAAAACAAAATAATCCACCTTCACCGAAGCACAACACAACCCAACAACAACAACAACACAGAACCAAAAATCCTTGGATACCCACAATTTATCTCCCTCAAATTCGACAACCCAATTGAACAAACGATCCAATTAGCTCAAAATGAATCAAAATTTCCAATTTTTTTTTTATCCCAACAACTTTTAATAGAACAATTCAAAATGATTTTTTTTTTTTTTTTTGTGTTCAACGTGAATTTTTGCTTGCGAGGTTTCAATAATTAAAAACCTTTCAAAATCTAATAATTTGAAAACAGAAAATTGGCCTTTTGATCCTGGGAGAAGGAAAAAAACGAATGGCAAAAGGAAAAAAATGAATCCTTTGCAAATGAAATCCCAAAAGATTGAAGGCTAATGAGTCGGAGAAGGAAGACAATATAAAAGGTGTTGGTGACGTGAAATGACTATATTGCCCCCTTCAAACAAACTAAGACGAATAGGGTAAAAAAGTGAGGTGGGGGAGGTTAGGCTTTGTTGTCTCGCGCAGCCAATGAGTAAAAAGAAAATAAATAAATAAATAATTAACACGTGAATTAATTAATATGAAATTGTTCCAGTTTAATATTTCAAATTGAAGTCCTACATTTACATATGTTAAAGCAGCTTCATGTTTAACTCAAATTGAATTATTTAAATAATCAATTAAACAGAGAAAACCTTTATCAAGAATAATCAATTACAATCACTTTCGACAGTAAAAATATTAATTCAATAACACTTCACATGATAAAAAATTTAAGTAATTATAAAGATAGATCAAAGGAAAAGAGAAAAAAAAAACCACTTTTTTCCCTTGATTTTTGTTTTCTTTATCTTAAACTGATCTAATTTTATGCTCTTTGAAACGATACATAACTTTATATATATATATATATATATATATATATATATATATATATATATATATATATTATCGTTTAAATTATTAGCAGATATTTATATGGGTATTGTGGTAATTGCAGGATTGAGGAAATATGAGTTTCGTGGGGACGAAGTCACTTTAAATTAAATTAATTGAAAAGTTTGAAAATGGAAAGTGAGAGAAAGCAAATTGAAGTTTGAATGCGAACAATGAAGACTACCCCGAATTATACGAGACCCCACATTTACGTCACATATTTATATCACCAAATATTTGATTTTCCGTTAAAAAATAGGAAAATAATACTCTCATGTTACATGAGATTACACCATTTTTTTACACAAATTCGTTTTCCGTGCCAATTAATTTTTATTTTCTTTTTGAATATAAAATATGGGACTCACATTTAACTTCTCTCTACTTTTTTTCTCTTCTACAATCCTACAACATAAGAAAAGTTAAACCCTAAAAAATAATAACTAAATAATAATTGACTCCTGAATTGGATTTGGAATCCAGCCCGATTTTCAAGTCAATGCCACTACTTGATAAGGGTTTTCTAACTAATATCTCGAGGATTTTTTGTTTTTTTGGAGGATATATCTCAAGGATATGTTATGCATTAATGAATTAAATAATAAAAAATTTAAATAAAATAAGTTTTTTTAATTTTTTAAAATATTACATATTTTATTTAATAATTTCATTTTTAATTTCTTAATAAGTATGATTAGAATACTTTGATAGCAAATTTTTTTAATGTATTTTAATTTAATATTCTAAAATAAAATGTTTTAATTTACTTTCAGATAAGTTAGGGCCCGTTTGTATTCACTTTTTAATAAAGTTCTTTTTATCACTTCCTTATTTTAAAAATATTTTTTATAACAGCTATAGTTATTTAGATTTTTAGAAAAATATTTGATTTTTGAAAAAAATATTTGATTTTTGACTTCTGTTTTTTTAAGAAGCTAAAATTTTTAGCTTTCGAAAAAAAGTAAGTTTTTGGTTTTTTTATGACTTCTGCTTTTTTTAAAAGCATGCATACAAACAGAAATTTTTCGAGAAGTGCTTTTTTTTCTTAAAAAAAGCAGTTTTTGAAGAAAAAAAACTCATCCAAACGAGCTCTTAGTATCATGTATATTATTGATTTTCAAGTTTTAAAAACGTCTAGTTCAGGCAGTAAACCTTTTAAAGTGTGTAATTTTTACCAAAAAATAATAAAAATTGTCATAATTTAACTTTTAGAATTAAAGTGTACCAAAACATAAATCGAAGGGGTAAATTAATTTTTTTTTCCTCAAAAAACTTTAATACATAAATATCATGTAATTTGAATGTGACATTGTACTTAGTATCACGCACATTGTACTTTATATATATATATGCACGAACGTACTTTATTGATGAAAATTGTCTTTCAAAATTTCATAATAAAAATCATCACTAGATTTTTAAGTAAGATAAATAAAAGGAAAGTGTACTAGCCTCTATGAGCTAAATACATTTTCTTTTATAGGGAGATATATTATTACGGGGACTTTAACCATTATATTTAGTTGTGTTAAAATTTTGATAAAGAGATTTTTATCGCTCTTGGTATCCTACCTGATCCGATAAACACGTGAAGAAATCTAAATAAAATAAACTTTTCTTACATAAAATCAAAGTGCATATAACCTTAATGACCATAAGTTAGATTAAATTGTATTTTTTATAAATTAATAACTGTTAGTATAATCAATTTTTTTAACGAAGTGGCTGTAAAAATTTCATAATCAGTTAATTAACGTTAAACTCAAAATATCTTTTATTATAAATTAATAAATTTAATTATAAAAAACGGTAAAGAATATTTTTTTCAATTCATTTTTTTTTTCTTTTTAAGCATGAATGCATCTTATATCATAAGAACGAACTCATTTTCTTAATTTTAGTAAAAAATATTTATTAATTTATTTGTTATGACTGACCATACATATGTACATAATAAGAGTAAGAACATCCAGTGTTTTTTCAATGAAAAATAAGAAGAAAAAAAATAAGGTAGCGCGGAACCGTTGGGTAGGTCCACGCGGTGGGCTAGTGCACCTTTAAAGAAGGACACAAAATGTCATTTAAGGCCAACCCAAAAACAATTTGAAATTGGGTGTTGCCAAATTTTTTTTATTATAATATGCAGTAGTTTAAATTATTTAAAATTCTCCATACTCATTATCTCATTTCTTTTATTAATAACCGTTATTTACTCATTCCCAATTGCTTATATTTAATAATATACAAAATGATTTAAACAAGAGACAGTGGACACCACAATAGACATTGCATGTGCATAGATAACACCGTCTTTATCACCCTATCATTTAGTGAACAACAAATGGAAACCCCACATTTTTTGGGTGGGTACAAGACAAGGCATCTTGGTTTGAATCCTAACTGGCTCTCCTATGAAATTTATAAGACAGCATTTTTATGTAAACATGACAGATCCTTTTGGAGTGCAAAATGGACATTTGGTAATGAATTCCAAAGACAGGACCACTTCTAAAGATTCTTATTTTCCAACAGATACCTAATAAAAGAAGATGACAACATCCTAGTTGGCCTTCCATAATTCTTAACAATAAAATTAAGGGTTAGCTTATAGCAGCCATAAGGCTAATAGTACAATCCCATATTACCATATTATAAAATTAAAAAAATATTTTCTCATATTATTGAAGATATTTTATTTTATATCATAGAAATAAACACGTGGAGTTCACCTTTTATAAAATAAAAATAAAAATAAAAATAAAAAAACTCCGTTATAGAATATGAGATTAATAAATTCTTATAAAATTATTATACATGATCATTTTATCTGAAAATTAGACCGAACCGGCCGGTAAACGTTCCAGTTCTATCAAGCCATTCAAACCATTGAATGAAGAATCCGTTATAGAATCGTTGAACCGATCAATAATCAACCGACATGATTCAGGTCAAGCCATTTAAATCATTAACCCGTTAAACCGGTCAATAAGCAATTACCATAATATAAAAGGTATTTAAATCATTGACTTAAAAACTAATCATAAAACCGTTGAACCAGCCATTACCTAGCCAATCGTCGCATCCCTTTTACACTAAAATATCACAAAATATTTCAATAAAAATAAAATAAATATCACAAAATAAAAGGTATAACTCATATACAAAAGACATTTAGCTGCTATGCCACTTGTCCTCTGCATTTTTTTTTTTATCTACACATAAAATGAATATATATATCCTGTCTGTTGAAAGGAAGTTTCAAATTCGATTTACTGTTACTTCCGATAAGATTGAAGTTGTTAAGAATGTTTGAACTTAAATATTTGTTATGTATAGACTGGAAATGAATCTTTTCATGTGAAATAAAAAATGACATAGTTATGTGAAAGATCACAACCATACAAAGGTAATTCAACATTAATGATTTCGTAATTACCTATTTTAATATTTTTTCTCTCTCCTCTTTTATTATCATTGATTCACCTTTGTATGGATAGTTTAAAGGAGTTTTAGTTTGTTCTTTGACATGACACAAAAAAATCTTCTACACACACAATATTTTATGGAGTCCGCATTTATTAAAACAATAAAAAAAAATTAAGACACGTAAAACAAATCTCTATAAATTAAACAGAGAGTGAATTGCTTCGGGAGATTTGGCGCCTTTGGTGCCACTATGGCGCTATTGACATGGATGTGAAAGTGGACTTGATGCTTCAAGTGCCACTCTTGGCGCTGATGGCGCGGTGAGACAGTGGTTAAATAATGTGGTGGTGCTTTTTGTTGCTTCCTCATGAGTTCTTCAACTTGTTCTTTTTTCAATGGCTCTAAGTCTCTATAAAAACACAAGAATTTTTATGAAAATACTCTTTAAGAGTGAATCAACAATTTAATCATAATTCCTATATCTTTTGGTTACATTTAAATTAATTACATGCTCAATTTGACATTTAATATATAGAATATTGGAAGTACATCAACAACCCAGTTAGCTCTAGATTGACTATATTAGAATGAACTTGATGACATAAATCTACAATGTAGAACTCACACTGGACCTTCCCTATAATACATGTACAGTTGACCCAAATCCGATGTTAATTTATCTTATCAACACTTATCAGCAATTTATCTTTTCTCTGTGTGTGTCTCTGTGTGTAATGTGGCTATTCTCACCTTATCTACTATGGGGATACAAGTGTTCATAAGAGAATTACAAGTGTGCATAAGAGAACATTAGGTCCATCCCTTATTGGGCTAGACCTTTCGGCTTTTAATGACAAAAACCCAACCCTTCTAAGCATCCCATGACTCCAATAAATATTAAGGGGATTACACACACCCCTTGAAATGACACACTTATCATCTTGCTCACTTCTGCACCCTATGCTTAGACCCCCTCTAATTTCCCTCACTACCAGATTATTGACCCACGTTTCTAGTCATCTCAATAACAGTGTTCATATCAACGATCCGAAGATTGAAACACCAACCTCCTCCAATTGCTCTGGACATTCCCTTTTCCAGCATAGAAAACAATATCCAAACAGGAGACGGTTAGAGGATTAAAGCCTAACAAGTGAAAATAAGTGTCTCGCTCAAAACAAATTTGTGATACATAACATTTTGATATATATTTTTGTCAAAACTTAACAAAATTATCCTTGTCCCTGTCCAATTAATAACTTTTATAGACATGTCCTTGCAATTTTGTGTACTAACAAACTTTAAGAGCCCAATCTTGCAAAGCTAAAAAAATATGTACTTGTCGGTGTAGCCGTGTTTTGTCGGGATGACTGTCTTCTTTCCTGATCTCAAGCCAACGCATTAGTTGAGCACATATCTGTTCCAATTGGTTAGAATCGCAAGATACCAAACGGTGGTAGCTCAGTTGGACACATGAGAACTAAGTATGTGGGAGTGAGAGTATGTGTTCGAATCTCCCCAGTATCACCTTTGGGAGGGGTTTAAAGTCTTAATCATGCACCCGCCCCGAATCAAATTAGTTGTGAAGCAATCAACTGATTGGAATATTAAAAAAAAAGTATTTCTAATGAAAGTAAATCCTCTCATTTTTAATTTAATATAATATGGTCATTTGGAGGAATTATAATCATACACATATGAATTAACGGTGATAAGAAATTTTTTTTTTAGAATAAATAGTTATAAAATTATTATCGTTCTTCTCCAGTACCACTTTTGAGAGGTTTAAAGCCTTAATCTTGGACTTGTCCCGAATTGAACTAGTCACGAAACGATGAACCGATTGGAATATTTCCAAAAAAAAAATAATTATTATCGTTGATTCACATTTGTATGACTATGTCATGTTTTATTCAATATGAGAAGATATATTTCCATTTTTTATGCAATAGGATAACAAATTAACTATACGGTAGATTGGTGGACATTCATGTATCAATCAAAGCAAAAACATGTTATGGAAAGGTTATTGAAAGTTCACTACGGCTCCTTTAATTAGTAGAAGCTTTCTTTACAAAAATGCTTCCATTTTAAACTAAAGGGCGCAGCTCATTATCATGAATTCCCCAACCTTTTGGCATTACTTACCAACAAAGTAATCATGCGTCCGTTCTTTATTATGAGGGTATACGCTACAGAGAACAAAAATGGTCAAAAGGGGCAGTGATTAACTGGGAATATATGTTTATGGTCATGCTCAGCGGCCATGATTGATTTGTGCAAAGGCTATATAAAAGCTGGAATATATTTGCTTAATTACTATCAAGAGATTCAAGACAAAGCAATAAATAAAGGTTTCTTTGCTTTCCCTTTTGTAATTGGCTGGTTCTCATTAACTAATTGGCCCAATCAGATAAGATTACAATCATAACATCAGATTCAAACACAGTGGTCTTGTTTTATTGGAGTGATGCTGCATTACTCTATCATTTGAGTGATGTCAATATCAGTAAAGCAAAATTTCAAGAGTGTGTTTTAAAATTATTTTCAACTTGTGCGGTGAAGAACAATCCTAAGCTTAAATCATAATCTGTAAATTTACTTGAGGTGTGAGGAGGAAGGACTGAATCATTGGTTTTGTGGGTCACACGAAGTTGGCTATGGTTTTTCAGATCAATAATTTCTACTTTTTTATTTTATTTTAACAATTACATCGTAGAAGAAAAATCAAACAATGAATAACTTAACACTTTCATTGTCCTAATTTAATCTTAAAAAACTTTTAGTTTCAATTGAATCATTATATTTATATAATTCAATTAATGATTTAATATCAATATTACTTTTATTCTAAGTGTTTAATGTTTCTTAGGAGATAAATTTGTTATCTACTATGTACACATAAAAATAGCATGGGCCCATGTTAGGAGGAGAAAGAAAAAGAAAAAAGAGAAGTCACACACACTTTTGTGTGTGTAGGAGTAAATTTATCTTCTATAACATGACAAACATTAAACCCTTATTCTAAATTAATTAACATTAACCCAATTATATATAAATATTGATTCGATTTAGTTTTTTCATAACCTCGGTTGTCTAATGGAAACAGAACATGATACTTGGGACATTGAGTTTCCACAACATCTTACATTACATGAGACCTTAATTTACTTCAATGAGTCATTAGATACTAACTATTTCTTTTAAATAACTCAAATTATTCAACTTCTCTCATTCTGTGTAAAAATCCATTATTTAACTCAATTTACATGCAAAAGTTATTAATCATTATTATATTATATATGAGCCACCCACATAATCTAATGTTTAATGTAAAGTTAACAATAGCGAACGTGCACATGGTAACTGTTTGTATAAGATTATATTCAATGCCAACGGATATTTAAAACAAGAAAAAAAATATTCTCTCCTCACAAGTGCTAGGAAAATTAGGATTAGTCGGTCTGTTAGGACTTCGACGGTTCATATCTAAAATATTTTGCTAGGAAAGTATAAAAATATACATCAGAGAGTTCATGTTTTTATTCGTTTGCGTTGGCAAACATATGAAACAAATACACTTTAAATTGCTGTCAATTTACTTCTTGTTGCAGAGATATATATAATATGAGTTTCTTCTTTATCATGTTGTAAGAGATAAAAATTATTTTTTATATATACATAAAAATATATGAGGCCCATAAAAAAATATATGAAGAGAAAAGAGAGAAAAAAAATATGGGATCTATATACTTTTATATGTGTATAGAAAATAAAGTTATCTCCTATAACATGTGAGATATTAAATCCATATAATATAGTGATAAACTCTCTCAATGATTTTAAACTTTTTTTTGAAAAATAAAGTAAAAAAACAGTTTAACACTTTTTCCTTTAGCATTATACATTCGTCAAAGTTATATTTATTCTAGAAAACGTAAAAAAAAATTATGAGATTCTAAAAATTTACAAAAAAATCTGTCTATAAATGAACTTTAGTTCATCGGCAGGCCCGAAGATTTTTTTTGTAGGCGGCCTCCAATATGTAACCAGTAGTGTTTAGTTAAAGATTTATTTTGGAATTGATGAGAAAGTGTAAGTGGATATTGGAAAATACCACGTTTGGTTCAAGTTTTTTCAAAAAATACTATACAAATAGGATAGATGGGAAAATGACTTTTGTGTTGATTTTTGGATGAAATTCACTGTTACAGAATACCACTTGAGATGTGGTATTTTGAGATAACTGGAGAAGTGAAAAACATGTGCAAAGTTTCTCCCGAACATAGATTTTGCATATTTAAATAAATTTCCCTGGTAATATTTCGGTTAACCAAACAACTTTTTTTACATTTTCCTACCAAACTCATTTTCCAATCATTTTCCTATCAATTACATTTCCCTAGTAAAAAAAAATTTCTCTCGAACCAAATAGTACCCTAAGGTAAGCATATTCCGTGGTGTCTTCATAAATAGCATTAAATTTACTTTTAAAAAATATCCCCCGTCATTTTATTTTTTTCTCATACATCTCCTGTCATTTTACAAATATTAAAATAAGTCACTTACTTCATCAAAAAAATTTGTGTGATTTTAAAGAAAGTATGTAACTTTTTCAATAAAATAAAATTATTTATTGTTTTTGAATTTATGGAAAAAGTAAAAAAGCGGGGGCGGGAAGGTAAAAAATATACTTTTTTATAATTTTAAAATGAGATATATATTTTCGGAGTATAGAAAAAAATAAGTATATATAAGACGTGCATAAAACGGGACAACTTAAGAAAGTAAACCAACACAAACAAAAAGAAATTTGGCTCATGCAATAATGCCAGAGAGAAGAATAATCTAATGTGCCATTTGGACTTAGTTAAGATGTTTGAGCGAGAAAATTTGAGTAAATGAGAAAGTTCGATAGAAATTATAAGTTCATTTTTGACATACTTCACAGTCTAATTTTGTATTTTCATTATATGAAATAAGTTCAATAATTGAGGTATGCACTTTATAAAAGTATATTTTAAATAGCTTATTACACAAGCAACGTAACACTTTCAGTGATACTTTTGCAAGTTTATAATTCATAACATGAAAATTTCACATAACCCATTTTTAATTATTAAGGTTTTCTACAAGCCTCGCTAGTCTCTAGGTCATGAATATATATATATATATATATATATATATATATATATATATATATATATATATATATAGAAAACGAGTAAAATAAAAATAATTTGAATCGAAGCCTAGTTATTTGCATTTGGAAGAAAATAACTTTTACAAGGAAAGGAGAATAAGGTTTGGCTGAAAGAAAAGAGTGAAAGAAAAAGATAACTATTTTGGATTCAAGGGATAAAAGTGATCCAGAAAGTAGAATAAGTCCACTTGCAAACATTTTTGTAAAGCATTACAAGATAAGAACAACTTGAAATTAACTTATCACTACAAGATCATAATATGTACTACTTATTAATAAAAGAACAATTTAGTTGGTACCAAAGTTTTTACGAGAAGGGTTCACTTTTTTACCGTCTAAATAATTTATTTACATTGAACCCAAAACGAAGTTATTTTGAGACGAAAATCAAGATATTTTTGTAATTATAATTTATTTCAGGATTATAATAATTTTTTCATTATAATTTTTTAATCTTTCAACTCAAAACGACGTCATTTTGAGAGCGAATATAAATAATTTATCTATATTCATTGTAGAAACATTAAAGCCACTGTTTTAAATGTCTAATAACCAATCATAGTTGGAGAGAGATAATCATAGTTTTTCTTCTTTTTTTTGTTAAACATAATCATAGTTTTAAATGTACCGAAGTTAAGATAAAAATAATTAAATAGATAATTAATAAAAGAAAAAAATTCAAAATCCCCCATGTAAGTTTCTTCTATAATCATTTACCCAATTTCAAAATTTTGAATCATTTACATCTTTGTTTAAAATTTCTTTATCACTTATTACAAAATTAATTTTTTTGAAAAATACCTTAATTACCCTTAAAATAAAAAAAACAAAAAAAAAAACAACATAGATGAACCCTTGATGTCCTCTGGTCGTGAAAAAGAGAAAACTTCAAAAACACACAACCTTAGCTTCAAATGTGTAGGTTGGATAATAGTTAATGGAATGAAATTTTTAAAGTGAAAACAAATTTTGATACTTTCACATGTGTAGGTTGGAAATCTTTTATACAAACACCTACAACGTTAGCTTCTTCTCTCTCCCTTTGTGTTTTTTTTAAGGTAATTTTGGTATTTTTTTTTTTAAAATAACTCTATTAACTTAAGTTAGGGGATAAGTGATAAAGAAACTTTAAGTAGAGATATAAATGATTAAAAATTTCGAGAGAGAGATTAGTGATTCTGAAAAAACTTACACGGAATTTTTGAAGTTTTTCCTTAATAAAATATAACAAATTTTTTCACTATTCTATATTTATAAGTCGTTCCACGAAAACTCACTCTTACAAATTAGCATTGTTCTTAATTAATACATACATACATATATATATATATATATATATATATATATATATATATATATATAAAGGTTTAAAAACCCTAATATTAACAAACGTGGTTCCTTTGTTCAATTCTCCACTTCCAACTAACTATTAAGGTTTACGGAGGTGGTGTTTGGTTTACGGCTTTCCAAAATTTTCCTATGCAAATGAAGTAAGGTTTCCAGAAAGCTAATGTTTGGTTCAACATATTAACCCAAAATCCTCATCCATCCATTTGCATTGCTTTTTCAACTTTGTCTTGGAAAGATAGGTTTCTGCACTGTTTAGAAAGACTTTTTGTAGGTGGTTTTTTTTTTGAAAACCCAGGTAAATCACTGTTTACAATCAACCAACACACACGTTTCTTCTATGTCTGTCGGGAAATGATTAGGGGTAAAGAGTAGCAAGGCTGATTCAGCCTTTTTTAAAATTAAGGTTATTTTAGTAAAAGCATATTTTTTCCCATCTATATTTTATCAAAAGCCAAACATAGACTTTACAAAAGTTATCTAATTTTTCCGGTAAAATTTTTTCTTACTAAACTATTTTTTTTATATTTTCCTATCAAACTCATTTCCCAATTATTTTCCTAGTAGTCTCATTTCCCTATTATTCATACAAATTTCTCTTCAACCAAACACCCCCTGGGGTGTTTGGTAGGAATTTTTAATATGAATAGCTAGGCAACTTTTATTGGGATTTCTATTTAACCATGTTTGGTGCAACTGTTTAACAAATTTTACCATCAAAATTGTTTCCCCATCCATTGCAATTCATTTGCAAAATAGATAGAAAACACTGTTTTGAAAAACCACATGAAACGGTGGTTTTTGAGATTTAGCTGGGCAACTAAAAAGAGCTCAATTTGCAATGACAAAAATACCCTACAGTTGGGGTTTCTTTTCTCTTTCTTTCATATAAAAACCAAATAAGCAAAGGGGTGTTGTGGTAATTGAATCATATTTTCCTACTAATATTTCACTTTCAATCAAACATAAATTTTTTCTAATCAAACAATTTTTTTTACATTTTCCTATCAAACTCACTTTCCAACCATTTCCCTATCAATTACATTTTTCTAGTATTTAAAAAATTTCTCCTTAACCAAACGCCCCTCGAAGGAATTTTGCAGTATGCAAATCCAAACAAAAAGTGAATAACTGACTTTACGTGGTTGAGCATTTTAGTACATGGGAAATCATTATCTCAATTTAATAAATTGAGATAATTATTTTATGTTGTTTTGACATCAAAAATTATGTCACTATTTTTTTATTTTTTAATAGGTGGTGGATCCTATCACATCATGTGTCTATAATAAGAATAAATCTTTGGTACTACTGCTATACTAAAGATTCAGTGCATCCCACCAATGAAAATATTACATGTCAGTTAAAATTCTATTTTTTCTGTCAATTTTTTTTTCTTTCCTATGATGTGTAATATTCTCATTGATGAGATGCACTGAATCTTAGTACAGCAATAATAGTACCAAAGATTTATTTCTATAATAAAAAATAACTATCTTTGATAAAATAGAATCCCTTAGTACATATATACTAACATTTTTCCTCTCTTTTTGTAGGCCTAGAACTAGAAGTATAACGTAGGATAGATTGCCCTGCTGCAAAATTAGTATATATATATACTAACGTACCAATTGAACCAACCTTGTCTTTTACCCTGATTTATTATAAATCATGTCGTTTAAGTTATACTTTTTTTTCATACAATGGTCACACACACGCAAATTATCCAATTCTCTCGGCAGTAGACCAATCCTAATAGCTTATGTCTTCTGTACTTCAGGTAACACAGTTAACTACCAAATAAAATTGAAAAAAAAAAGAAGAGAAAGAAAGATACTGAGTATAATCAATTGAAGTATGGCACATTGGCTTAACGAAGGAGTTAGGAGTAACAGTGGTCGGTTTGCATTTTGTTATTCGGTTTGTCTGTGGTAGGCAGCAAGAATCAAATTCCTCCCACAACCTTTCGAAAAATGATGTCTTCTATTTTAAAATATACTCATTAAAGTTTGATTGTGCTCCAGCGTTTTTCGTTTTCCACGAAGGTTCAATAATTGACCCTATATAGCATTGCAATTCATAGTGCATGTTTTCCAATATTATAGTTGAAAGTAAGTAACAAGGGTATACAAGAGTAATTTCATTCATTGACTCTTCTCCATCACACTTGAAGCATAAAAAGTGTAAAAAAAAGCTGCATTGAGATCTACAGCAAAGAGTCTTGTGTGATTGCTTACATGATGGAACATGCATTTACGTTGTCTTCACTGAAAAGGGACATAAATTTCTCCTCTGTCTCAACCGATGCTGGAAATGTTTGAACGTTTTTCACATAACCTGCAGGTGCCCTTTTATCATAGACTCCAGAGGCATGAGGATAGGACACCACATGTTGTGGAACATAAGGCCAAAATTCAGCTCTTTTCTTCCCTGTTCTTCTTACCCTCTTCAACACTTTGTTTGCATCAACATAACCATTCACTGTTACCCTGCTTTGCTTTCTGTTTATATCCACGGATTTTACTCCTGCAAGACATGCGTATAATGGTTAACCAAGATATAAAAAATTATGTTATCATAAAATGGCCATTTAGTATTATATATAGATCAGTGGTTTTGATTTATGTCTTTTGAATATTGTTTATTTCCCTTTATTTAGATTTTCTTTTGATTAAATTAATGGATATCATAACCGTATCAGATAAAGTGGATATACAGGATTTGAATGCTGTGAACTTGTAGCTTCCAAAAGAAGTAGAAATAAATAATAGACAGAAATATAGGAATGTTAATGATCAACATTCGATAGAAAAGATAAAGTGTAGGAAAAGACACAATAATGCTGTGAACTTGAAGTTATTAGTCACTAACTTTTATCAGTCTTCCACATAGGTCACAATTTACCATGCCATTGGGCTTGGTTCCAAATGTAGGAATTCTCTCTTTCCTCTCATGCAAAGATTTTTATTCCTTTTTCTCCATTCCTATTGGTTTGAAAGAAACTTTCTACCATAACCAAAATGTAAAATATATATATAAAAAATGGAGGGTTATATTTACAAATTTTGTGTTTACAAACTACACTATGTACTTCCGGAAGTACACTAGGTTACACTATATACCTTCAGGAGTACATAGTGTAATTTGCAAAAATTTGTAAACGAATCATTCCCTTATAAAAAATGGTTATATGTAGAACTAGCTAGGTCCAAGAGAGTGAAGAAAACAAGCTGCTCCACACACAAAATTAAACAAGAGAGATGGAGTTAACTCTTGAGATCCAGTAATGGAACTTGAAACCTTTCATTGTAGCCACTGCATTTCTGACTCTTCGTTCACAGCCATCACAATCCATTTTGACTTTGATCTCAACTGTCTAAAACAATGAAGAGCAACTCATGTGAGGAATGAATGGTTGAAGTTGCTATGATAAAAGCTAGAGGATTGAAACTATACAAAAATTAGAGTAATTGTAGAAATGCCTCAGATTATAGGAAGGAAACAACAGTGTGGGATGTAAATTAAGGAACATGTTTTGTTGGTTGTGCAAATGAGAGTACCTGCATTGCTTTGTGTTTGGTCTTTGTGTTGGGTATAATGCAAAAGTTGGAGAGGTAATCAAGTGCACCCATTTCTTTTACAGAATGCAAAGGCAGAGAAAGTGAGTGAGAGAGAAGACAGACACAAAATCAAACATGAAGGTGTGGTGTTTATATAGGAAATTCAAAGATTCACAGAGAAAGAGAGAGATTAAGATTCAAAAGCAGTGTCTAGAAAATTAAGTTAATATAATAAGCAGAAATAATTGAAGTGGACATATAATATAAGTCATAAAGCTAGGTTAGTGGTTCTGGAAAATGAACGATGGGTAACACTGCTTTAAATAGAATTATAAAAAGTGATTTTTCGGTTCTTTCTTTTCTGTCAACGAGTATGCCTTGTTCTCTTAACAATTCATGATAAAATACATCTGATTCTCTCTACTGTTTGATATGTTAAGAGTGAATGGTCCAATAATATATTCCTTCATTTTTGTTAAGTGTTTAAATTTGATTTTCATAATGCAACTATACTATTATAAATTCTATAAATTTAATGATATTAATAATTCCTTTTCAAAATAATTTCACTAACATATGCATATATACATATAGTCTAAAATAATTTATCTATTGGGAAAAATAAATCCTACGATCGATTACTAATAGTAGACTGAAAAACAAAAAAAGAATATTGCCTTAATATTGAAACAATTGTGATTTTAAACTTTCAGTTAGCGTGTATTTTGATTTATTATTAGTAAAAAGATCTTCAAGATATGAGTATGTGTTGACATAATTTTTTTTGGATGTGATAATAACTATCGGATAAGTCAAATTCGGTTAATATTATATACACATGCACAATTAAATTATAATGTATTAAAGTTGTACAACGAGTAAAAATGGATTTTGGAAACTTATATGATTATTCATCCAATCAGAGAGGAGAATAATTGACCCCATTGGTATGTTTTGTGACCTACCTAACTGTAAAGTGGCCCTAGCTTTCGAACCCCAAAAAGATGGAAAAAGAAAAAGAGCATTATGCAACTCCACATTGAGAACCACCGCGTAAGGAAGGATCAAAGTTCTTTGTTGGCTTGAACTTTTTTGCAGTTGACATTGGTTTTTCTTCTCTGGCATTTGGGCAGGCAGATATTCATTCCTTCCCAGCTTTGTATTTTTATTAGTCGTTTTCCCTTTCCCAACATCTACATTTTCAAATGAAGCCAAACAATTTGTTGTGAGGGAGAGGGAAATTGTAAGTTACAAATATAATATAAAAAATCATACATGTACTTTTGCATAACAATTAAAGTTCTTAGAATAGTTAATTTTATTATCAAGTGGTTTAGAGTTTAACTTTTGTCATTTTATTATTTTAATAAATATCATATAATTTTTTTTAATGCAATATAAATGAGTCAGTGCATTATTCACCCAAGTCTAAAGTATTATTGCATGAGAGACTTCTTGCGTGAAAGATATTTTAAAAAATAATATAAAAAATTATTTAACTGTCTAACTTGCCTCAAATTCAATCCTTGTCTTGTCCAAAAAAAAAAAAATTCAATCCTTGTCACTTCATTTTTTATTAAATATTTTAAAATTTCTTATTACTTGATAGGTGGACATATGTATTTTTTACACTTCAAACCTAAATAGCTCTTACTCAAGAGAATATGTTAGAAATATAATATAAAAATTATTTATGTGTCTTCACCTAATAACATATACTTTTCAGATAAACTTCACTTTGACACAACCCCCCCCCCCCCCCTTTTTTACCCCTTCTAGTTATATAGAGTATTTAGCAAATGTATCACTTAATCCTATGATTTCAAACTATCTTATGATCTTATATATATAAAATCTTGTAATAAAATATTTTTATGAATTACCTTTCATATGTTTCATGATATGTTGATGATTTTTTGATGCACATTATAACCACCACACTAATGATGTGTTGAAATGTAATTATTCCTCTATTTATGTTTAGAATCCTATATGGGATATGATTTTTATAGAAAACTATATATGATTAGTGGATTCATAATATAGTAATATTTTTATGATATGCTATTTTAAGCCGTTAGAATTAATCTAGTGGTAGTGATTTGGATAGTTTGCATGAAGTCATCAAATCTCAATGCCACTATTATATCAAAAAAAAAAAAAAATAGTCATATTTTCCTGAGTTCATGTTTTGATCTTCATATATTTTCTCTCTTTTCTTTCCTTTCTCTAATTTTCTCTCTTCATTTTAATAGAATTTTAAATTAGTAAATATTTTTATCATATATATTATGATATTATCAATTAATTATTAAACATTAAATTTGAAAAAACACATAATTATTTATTTAATAATTGTCACAAGAAATTAAAAATATTATTTAAGAAAAATTTATCTTAAAAATATAATTAGGAAAAATTAGAATAATTACGTTTTTAAATAATATATTGAAAATATGAACATATTTTTAAACTTAAATTTATTTATTTTAATTTTAAATTTATTATTTATTTTAAGTTTTATTTTAATTAAGACTTATATTATTTTATCGAAGAATACAGGAACGGCCCACGGGCAAAGAAAGACCCGATAAGAAAACGGGGTCTGAATTCTGAACTACCAACTAATCCTCACACTCTGCACCTTCAACTTCCACTATACGACGGTGAGTTTTTCTGTGTTTTTCTTTCTTTTCTTTAACAAAATGGGCATTCTTATTTATTGTTGGGGTTGGCCCAACTCCTTTATTTTTCACCAGCCCCCTTTTCAGAAAACCAACTTTGATCATGTTCCAATAGGAATGAGCTTATGTTGTTTTTCAATTTCTTATTTTATTTTATTTTTACTCGTATTTTTGTCTTTCTATGTGATGTTTTGTAGTTTTTTTTTAGTTTTTAATAATGTTTGCAAATTCGTTAATTCAGTACCGAAACAGAAAGAAGAATGATATCATATATGATAAATAGTTTGTTCCCTAAGAGAAAATTATTGCAATAAATATTTCAGCAATATACACTTTTGTTTTTTCCTCTCTTGAATTAATATTTAGGCAAGTGATCAAAATTGTTCATCTTACCTGATTGAATTTTACCTTGTGTAGGATAAGAGCTTATGAAGTGGATAGTTGTATTGTAAACTCTGTTTCTGTGTGCTGTCAAAGTGCAACAAAATATAGGTGTTGTTAAAAATCTCTCTGCTCATTTGTATGGCAATGGTGATCTCTTCTGTGCATGCCACACTTTTTGCCAGGACCTCTCTCTTTCGCCAAAGTAATGGCCTAAGAAGCTTAACATTTTGTTTACCTTTCTCATCTTCTGCTGCTTCTGTCTCTGCTGATAACCTGTCTCGGAAGAAATGGAAGCAGCCAGTTTTGTCAGTGTTGGATCTTGGTGGAGTCAAGATTAGGAGAGAAGGTACTTTGGATATTGCTTTTGGTTTTTTGGTTGATATTGTTTTACTGTTAGAGAATATAATATAAATCATTAAAAAGGCCCTCACCCAACACCTTAAGATTTTGGGTTGAAATGATTCTTTAACATGGTATCAGAACTTCAGTGACTATGAAGTCACGAGTTCGATCCTCACCGCCCCTCACTTTCAGGTGGAATTAAGAAAAGCACAAGGCAGACCAAAAAAATGGACTTGTGCCATATCCACGTTTCATAGAAAGAGCTTTGGAACTTAGGTTAACTATGCATTATAAGATTCTCATTTTTTTTTCCTTTAGTTTTGAATCATTTGAACCACGGATATTTTATGCAACCACAAACTGTGTAATAATTCATAAAGAGAATGTCCATGACTATGACCAATTTGCTCACTTTCACCAAGTCAATGGTGAAGTTTCATGTTTGGATATAATGGTTATTGTAGTATTGACTGGGATGTTTTGGGCAGTGTATGACTTGCTTTATTTTTTCTGCCTTTTTAACTCTGTATGTACCTTTACATTTGCAGTGTTGCTTTATGTTAATGTTTTAATTGAAAAATGTTCAGTGGTTCATAAAATTCTTACTATTTTTTGCTTCATTTTCTTCTAGATGTGATGAGAGATGATCCTACAAATAATGTTCCGGACAATATATTTTCAAAACTTGGAGTGCAGCTTCACAGGAGGGATCAACATCCACTTGGGATACTGAAGAATACAATATATGAATATTTTGACACAAATTATTCAAATAAGTTCAATAAGTTTGATGATCTTTGTCCTATTGTTTCAGTGAAGCAGGTAAGGCAAAACAAATTGAAGAATTAGTTGCCCTTGCTCCTATATGATGCATTGCTATTATCAGCTGTTGTTTTGTTTCACGTAGGTTTATACTCTATTTGTTACTTCTGCATTTATTTCCTTTTAGATTTTTGCTGATTGTTCCAATCAGTATTGTATGCCTTTGAAGTTCCCTATTTGTCATTAGATGTTATTTGAGAAAATTGCATGTTGATTTCCTCTGCACGTAAAGGGTATTGTAACACTATGAGATGAAAAATCTCATAGGATTTTTTTTAAAAAAAAAGACTTCGAATAAACTTTTGAGTTTAAAGCCTTACAAAGCCACAAAAAGGAAAAGAAAAGTCCTTTGAAAGTAATTGATGCTAATTTTGTTAGGAATTTATTTTATGTATTTCATATGTTTATCCCAGTGATATTAAATATTTGTTTCTTTGATTTGAAAACCTAAAGTTGACAAGTAAAAGAAACAGTACTTTTACTTTGGGATTTAGTAGATGGTCTATGTACCAACGATTGAGTGATTGACAAGTAAAAGAAACAGTACTTTTACTTTGTTGCAATTTCTGTTTGCGTTTGTATGCCTTATAACATGCTCACTGGCTTTTGATCGAATGAATTTGTACTTCAGTCTTTTCATGGTGCCGTTATTGATGAAATGATTTCATTCTTCAGTCTTTTCTCATACATGTTGCTTCTGATCAAATGATTTCATTCTTCAGTCATTTTTTCGTGATGCTATTCAACTGGTGTCTGCAGATTCTTTAGTCCTTTCTTTTTGGAAAGTTGAGTATAACAGAGTTAAAGGGGTGAAAAAAGAATGAAATAATGAATGCTATTCAAAAGGGATGATTATAGTTTGTACATGACGGCATATTAAAAAAATCTGTTAATGCTAGCTTGTCAGAATAATTTTAGTTTATTTCTGATAATAATACAAAGAAAAATGATATGATTGATAAAGTATTGTTTTTGTTGATAAAAGGCATTAACACAAATTTCTGGTGCATTAACTATATTTGACAGGTTGAAGTTCAAGTTTCACAATCGTCTAAACTAATATAATTGATTATTGAAACTTCAGTTAAGAATACTGCTGTATTTTGTCAACGTTACATTTTCAACATAATACGAATGAAGTTATTGTGTCTCTAGAGCTCCACTAATATAATACTTCTAACTATTGTTGTTACCTCATTCATTTTGATTTCTTATCTTGCATATTGCTTCTTTTTGGTTGATGAGGTGGTTTGAACTTCATGATAGGGTTTCTTTGTGACAATCTTCTCTTTTGCAGAATTTTGATGATGTCTTGGTTCCAGAAGACCATGTGAGTAGGAGCTATAATGATACATACTACATAGACCCTCAAACTGTTTTAAGGTGCCACACAAGTGCTCATCAGGCAGAACTATTGAGAAGAGGATACACCCATTTCCTTGTTACAGGAGATGTTTACCGTAGAGATTCAATTGATTCAACTCATTATCCTGTATTCCATCAGGTATGCCCCATATGCAGTAACTGGCTTTTTCTAATGATTAACTTCATATAATTTGCTCTTTTTTGTTATGCAGATGGAAGGCTTTCGGGTTTTTGTTCCTGACGAATGGGAGGCATCCGGAATGGATGCCACATCATTTGCAGCAGCAGACTTAAAGAAATGCCTTGAGGGTCTAGCACGCCATTTATTTGGTATTTCCAGATGGCCAATATGCACATTTCAATATCAGTTGCATTTTGATAATTAGTGAGGATTTGTAACATGAACTAGTTAAAGAAAACAAAAGAATCAATGTAAGTTTGTTAGAAACTTCATCTTTGTTACATAAACATTGATCAATACATGCATATTCCATTGTTCATGATAAGCTAAAAACACTTTTCAAATGTAGAACTTTTAATTTAGGAGAAAGTTGCTTTATGCCTTTTGACTTAGTGGTCATGAGTTCAAATTGTGGAAACATCCTCTCTGGTTATTAGTGGAGGGCTGTTACATCTCAGCTTCCCCAGTGGGGGCCTCGTTCATTGGGCTGCCCTTTATGTTACAACTTAGGCGTTCCAAAGTAAATATTTTCTGGAAAAAGAAAAAGCAATTGTGTGTAGGATAATATCAACAAATACATGTGCCTAATTTGTATAATTGTTTTCCTTAAATGAAATTGAAGGAAAAAAAAAACCTCCTTACGCTTCAAGCGATGTCTACAGGTTAAAAGAAATATACATATCAACTACAAGTAATTATAAAATAAATGGAAATCATTAGCTCATAATTCTTGAGCAAAAATAAAACCCTGTCAACAGGAAAGCTGAAATATTTAATACTTTAGGATGATCATCTCATTGTAATGCTAAAATGCTAAAGTGGTTCTACAAGAAATTATATTTACATAAGGTGTCTAGTTGTGAATTTGAGATATTCATTAGAAGCTAAGTATAACTTGAAAATGCTTATTTATAATCTTTTCCCTTGCGCTGTTTCAGGTGCCGTGGAAATGCGCTGGGTGGATACCTATTTCCCATTTACTAATCCATCATTTGAACTTGAAATATATTTCAAGGTATTACTATGTTCATGATTGTCTCTTTAATGCACTATGTTTGTATATTTCCTGTTGTTGAGATATATAAAATCATTAATGTAGCCTTACCCAACAGCTTAAGCTTTTGGGTTGAATTGATTATTTACATGGTATCAGAGCCTCGTGTCCTGGGTTCGATCCTCGCCCCCCCCCCCCACTTTTCTTTTAATTGGAATTTCTTTGTTCGTACAGGTAGGTGGGCTTGTGCATTGTCCACCCTTCAAACCCACTCAGTGGGCTCTCGTGTGAGGGGGCATGTTGAGATATATAAAATCATTAATGTAGTCTCACCCAACAGCTTAAGCTTTTGGGTTGAATTGATTATTTACACCTGTTATTGGCTTTTGCCTCTGAAATCATGGTGTCAATAAATGTTATGTTTTCAAATCGCCACTAGCATGTGGGGATTATTACCTTAGACATGTTTGGTGCACTGTATAAGGCTGATTGGATGTGGGTCACTTGTTGTATAGGATAAGCCATATACCTGGTAAGCTTTTTTATTATAGAGTAAACATCTTTTTTAGTCCTTGGCAATATCTACGAAGTCTTTTTCAGTCCCTGGCAATAAAAAAGGACTAAATTGGTCCCTGAAAGTACAAGAAAAGGGCCACTCTACATATTTGGGAGTTGACATAAGGACTAACATGGCCCTTTTTTTGTAATTTCAGGGACCAATTTGATCCTTTTTTATTGCCAGGGACTAAAAAGGACTTCGTAAATATTGACAAGGACTAAAAATGGTGTTTACTCTTTATTATATTGTGTTTGTTTTGTCAACATATAAACATTTTGGATTATGGGCAGCTTTCCGTTAGTTATCATTCCAAGTAATGCTGAAAGCATATAAAAAAAGTGGCTAAACAGAAAGTTGGAATAAATAAAAGAGAACACTAATTTCTCAATTAAGATTTGTCAAAATAACAAAATATTCAACTCCTACAATAAGGATCGTAAGCACCCTTTTATAGACCAATAACAACTTAATTCAAAATTTAAAATCCTAAAAATAAATATTACGATAACGACCTTCTAAAAATAAATAAATACAATTAAATAATTCAAAACACATCCCAAATTTTATATCTCAAATCATGCC
Organism: Gastrolobium bilobum; assembly: GCF_033153095.1. Classification (NCBI taxonomy): domain Eukaryota; kingdom Viridiplantae; phylum Streptophyta; class Magnoliopsida; order Fabales; family Fabaceae; genus Gastrolobium; species Gastrolobium bilobum. The sequence continues at coordinate 319,882 of NW_026898898.1, read as the reverse complement.
AAATTTGTTACATTTCCTTTTTTGCCAAATAAATCACAATCGTATCTACTGCTTCATTTGGACTTGGATTTGGTTGAAATCTGTTATATTTCAAAATTTTGCTTCTTTGGGCATGTGAGGAAAAGATTGCTTGGGCCATTTGTAAGGGGCTAACTTTAAGTGCATCACCTAGTCCTGTTTTGCTTCTCTTCATCTTTCTCCTTTCCTGGCTTTATTCTTCTAAGTTTAATTTTGTATTGAAATTAAGTAATGTTGGAAATTTCTTATATTCCAGGAAAAGTGGTTGGAGGTTTTGGGGTGTGGAGTGACAGAGCAAGAGATTCTGAAAAGAAATGGTAAAGCTAATAATGTTGCTTGGGCTTTTGGCCTAGGGTTGGAGAGGCTAGCTATGGTTCTATTTGACATACCGGATATTCGTCTCTTTTGGACAAATGATGAGCGATTTACCTCCCAGGTATTTCTTGGATATGTTTAACACACATTCTTCAATGTTGTCTCTTCTTTCGGGTTGCCAGATGTGACTACAAGGATGTCTGATTTAATCATCTTGAGAATCCGAATATTATAAGTTTTATTCTGTTGTGATCTTTAATGTATTACATGTGCTTGCTTTTATTTTATTTTATTTTATATACAGTTCTCCAAGGGCCTGCTGGGAGTCAAATTTAAGCCATTTTCAAAGGTAACTTCTACATGTGCATCTGTGTGCCTCCCTTTGGGTGACTACATTTGTTGTCATTTTGCTGTGTACGTTCATGTTTAGGAATATTCTGTTATTCCTTACAATATATTACGCAATTGAAAGTTGTATGTGAACGATCCATCTATTTGAAAGTTAAGATGGCCCACATAATTTGTTATGCAAAACTCTGTTAAAATTCTTATGTTGTTCAGTGAGAAAATGTGGTGGATTTTGTCGGTCTAAATAGCAATATACTGTTACACTTAAACATGCGTATATCCATTCTATGTTAAAGGCCTCGCCATGATCTAATTCAGATGCATGTAGTTATTTTAAGGAAAAAGTGTTTGTTTTTTTAAATGACATAATTTGTATCATTTCACTTTCACAAAAATGTGGGATCCACACATTTTTTTTTTTTTTTTGTCCACTCTCTCTCTTCCATGATTTATCTCTTTCTCTCACTTAAAATGGCACAACTTTACATCCTTTAAAATTACACACATTTTCCTCTTATTTTAAACTAATACTTTTAGAGTATATTTTCTGTGTTTTAGTTTCATTCATGTCAAATTATACTCGTCTTATATGCAATTCTCAGACCTGAGTGCATTTAACTCGGCATTCTTAGAAGCAATTTTATGCTGGGACCTTGTTGGGCTGTGTTCACCGTTTGTCTGACTGTCTTGTTATTGACCTTGAGGAATTTATATTTCTATTTGTGACGGTATAAATTAGCAAAATCTTGTGAGAACATTCAATTTCTTCTCCCTGTTTTCCTTTTACAGTATCCTCCTTGTTACAAGGACATCAGCTTCTGGATCAGTGAATCATTTACTGAAAATAATCTGTGTGAAGTTGTCAGAGGAATAGCCGGCGATCTTGTAGAAGAGGTATATCTTTGAATAGTTTGAGCTAAACTTTCTCTGGCACTTCACATTTATTTGGATTCTATGTTTAGATGCTTTCATAATTTCTAAAGGCAACATGCATGTGAGATGAGCTGATCTGGGATTTTTTTTTTTTTTTTTTTGGGGGGGGGGGGGGGGGGGGGGTGACAATATTCTCATAATGGAATAATTTTTTTTTCTTCCGAGTTGAATAATTAAATTGGGCTGCAAACTCATATTTCAATATGGTACATGAGGAAGAACATAGACCAGAAGGTTTTAGGAGCAAGAGCTGTTGTACAGTAGTAGACTATTATACGTGATACTGCTATAGCTAGTGATCTTGCAGTGCTGAATATAGAACTAGTTGTTGTAGAAAGATATGGATGTAGAGAGAGAACACACTCTTTTAGTGGAATAACGCAATTTATATGGACTTGCATTTACTTCTGTATTTATACTAGGGGTATAACTATTTATAATAAATAGGACAGCTGCAGTACAAGTGTCACTACAGGTAATGTATATTAGTTACTGTATAGCAAAGCTAATGTGCATGATATCTTCCATGAACAATATTAATACTTTCCCTCAAGTTGGAGCATCATAGATATTCTACATAACAAGCTTGCTAATAAAGTCAATCTGAAGATATCTGAAATTAGTGAATTGTCTGCGAGGCCTATAGCAATGCACCCTAAAAATTGCAAGTGACATCAACTTTATGTTTGGTCCTCTTGTCAAAAACAGGATTGGAGACAATATGCATGACTGCTTGATTATCACAAACTAGCTTCATTTGTCAAGGCCATAGCGCAATATTTTGCCTTTGGACTTGATCTAATGAGAACATCTTGCTTCTTCCTCTTCCAAGAGATCATGTTGTCTCCAATTAGAACACAATATCATGAAGTGGAGTATCTATTTGAAGTAGACCTTTTACAATCAGCATTAGCATAACTGATCACTTGTGTATTGCCGTAGTCTTCATAAAATAGTCCCATGGAGGATCCTCCTTGAATGCATATGAGGATGGAACCACAACATCCCAATGACCATCACATGGAGACGTAACTTTGATATTCATGGCTGACTAGCATTGCTTTGAGGTTCCTATTACTTAATTAACTACCGAGAATAAAATCACTTGCACAAAAGGAAGCTTTGTTTTTCTTTTCCTTATGCCTGGCCTCACAACTATTTACCCCATGTCTTCTTCCTTTCTTTCTTTTTTTCCACTTTTTCTGAGATCAATCATTTTAGTTTTTAACTAGATTATGAGGAACCCCCCCCCCCCCCCCCCCCCCCCCCCCCCAAAACACACACACACCCTCCCCATCTGAGTGTCACATTAATTTTGGTCCCTTTTTCTGTTTCTGTTTTGCTTGAAATTATAGGTTCAATTAATAGACAATTTCACCAACAAGAAGGGAATGACCAGCCACTGCTATAGGATTGCATATAGGTCTATGGAACGATCTCTAACTGATGATGAAATTAACGATCTGCAGGTATTAAATATAGTTAGAAATTTCAGTGCAATTATAACCAGTCTTGGTTATATGTTGTCGTATTTTGTTTTGAAAGCTAATAACACTTTTTTTTTCCTGTCCTATGCAGTGGAAAGTAAGAGAACAGGTACAGAACAAATTGAATGTTGTCATAAGATGAGCTTTAATGTGCTTAAAACTATACAGCTTTGCTGTGTTTGTTCTCAATTTTGTTTATGTACAGATGTTTTACCTCAGCAACTGAATGATGCTGTAGACATGCATTATTTAATTTCTGCATAGTGAATATACACTACATAGCTAGCCATGGCTATCCTTATCCCAACAGGAATCTGGATCCTCTCATTTTTCTTAAGAATATAATATTGTCCTGTTATGGGGAAAAAAATGCTTTTAGTGTAAAATTGGTGAACCCTTAGATATGTAATGATAGGTACCTCAACAATAAAATTTGTGGTTTTTCTGTTTCATAACAGAGCACTGATATGATCTTGAGGAAAATGAAAGAGTCCTCATCTGCGGAACAAATGGCTTGTGGACGATTGTTTACATTACCGATCCATTTTTTGTCTCAATGTGTGAAGGGATGTTTGGATTGGTGCTATGCATGGTATGCTAAAGAATGTAAATGATAGTTGCTAAATTTATGTCATTTAAAAAAAATATATATGAATTATTTTGGAACCATTTAGGCTTTGTATAAATTTGTGGTTTCCTTTTCTTTTTTTCTTTGCTAAAAAAAGTCAAATAAGAGAGAAATTAAGATAAGAAAACCAGCAAAACGCACTCTTGTAGGGTAGGTAATCTTTCGCAAGGCTACAGCTTGATAGCTGTTGGAGATGTCAACGAAATGTCTTGCACACAAATTGCACGTGTTAGACTCAACTAACCTTTGTCATGCTGAACCTTTTCGTAAATATGCCTATGCGTAAATATGAAGATATTTATTGAAATGCATCTTTGATGGTAATATTTAGGGTAAAATATTCAAAAACCCTTACGATGTTATCTAATGTCAATATAGTACTACCAATGGTAACAACTTTTCTTTGGATCTTTTTAGGGAAGCTAACTCGTCTTGTTGCCTAACTATATAAAGCTTATTTATTTTCAAAATTGTATTAAGTAACTTAACTTTTTTGAACTCACCTCCAACAGCAACAAAACTTCGTCTATGTTGTATGTTACAATCTTTACATAACTGGTCTCAAACTCATAACAGAGAAGGGTTGTGTTTTGCAGCGGACAATCAAAATAATAAAGTTTGGCTCTTCATATTCTCTACGCTCGAACATTTCTAGAGATCCTTAAAACACCTTTTTGCAAAAATGATATTTTTAGAAACATTAGTTCTTAGACATTAAACCTTCCTTTGTTTTTACTTATATTTTAACGTATAAGCAAAAATAAATTCATTTGACCGAAATACCTTGGAGATATTATTATTAGTATGTATTAACACAACAAAGTTGTACTATAGTACTAAATATTTATAAAATATTTCAATAGAGTGCAAGAATCTGATGTGCACAAAAATCAAAGATTACTAACTCTTGACATAGTATCTATCAAGAATAAGTTTCGTCTCAAACAGCCCAAGCACAGAAGAGAAAACATTATATTAAGGCATCTAACACTTGAAGCATACAAGAAGTTTTTGATAACTTTGATATACAGTCTGAATCGTACATGTAATTAACCCACTATAACAAAGTGAAACATCCCTTTTATCTTCTGGTGCAAGTGATGAATCAGTTAAAATAAATAGATCTATTGAGTATAGAAGCAACGCAAACCTTGTCCCCTAACTCATACAGCAGCAGGTGTTTCCTCTTCTTGTTCAGTGCCTTTATCATCTTCACTTCCCTGACCTCCTTTATATGCATTATGCAAAAACTTATGTTCTGAGGGTAAATTTTGTTTGGCTTTACGGCTTCCTTCAACTTTCCATTGATCCCATACCCGAGTTTTTGGTGGTGGTGATGCATCTGCAATTGGTGCAATTAATCCTGGTTTTCCATCATCAATAACACCATCAATTAAACCATACTCCTTTGCTTCCCAAGGATTCATAAAATTATCACGATCAGTGTCCAATTCAATCTGCAGATAAAATAAATTAAAGGGGTAAAAAGTATATAATATAATGAACACCAAACTAATTAGATATTTAGATAAGAAGGTTCCATAGGATATCTAACCTGCTCTTCAGGCTTCCCTGTAACTCTTGATAGTATCTTGTTTATCTTAATCTTGTGATATGCCATTTCTCTTATACGAATGCTCATTTCTGTAGCCTGTAATTACATTTATGCTTAGAACCACCCGGAGAAGAATCATTATACAAGCAAATTTCCAAAAGAACTCATCTTACATATTGGAATTGCATAGTAATTACACCTGAAATTATGAATGCGTAATAGATGGCAAAAACAATTCCAGGTAAAATACTTCTAGTAAGTATCAAAGTATTTAGTAAAACCCATTTATTTTGCAATTAAAAATTTCAGCAGATCTGGTTTCTGCAAAATCATATATGGTATAAGTTGCTTCCTAAACCAATTATATCAAGCTTGCACCACACTAATGCATTTAAATGAAGATAGGCATCATTTTAAGACTCTGCTCAATAAACATGAAGCTCAACTGCAACAACCCGAGTCTGTAAGACCAAAGTGTGATGATGCAGTTGGAGATTCAATCCTCCACAAGGCCACCTATCCTCCTCCCCTACTACTCATATGATTGTGCATCCAACATACCAACAGTGAAAATAAATAAATAAATCACTTCCAAAAGCATCTAATGTCTAGTAAGCAAAAGAAAATGCTGGGTATGTTGTTTATACTAGACTTTGGAACTTGGTACAAATAACAAAGTTTCATGTTTAGATGGCATGATTATAGTGGAAAATTCAGGTAACTTCAGTATTAGCAAAGTTAATGTATTGTGAATGAAAAAGACTATTTTCATGAATTGTGTTTCATTTATTATACCATATTGTAACATATGGAAACAAAATGGTAATTAGCTTAGAAAACATAATGCAAAGACAAATATATTCTTAAACCCTCAAATCAGTCTTTCCCATCCCATGGGATGCATTTGTACCTTCACAATGAAAAGAAAAACTAAATTGCATAAGAGGTTCTTAGGTAAGTGGTTTGGAGAGCACTCAAGGGATTTTAATCCCCCCAAAACAAAAAAGGAAGCACTCAGACCCCTTCCCCCTCCCCTATAGGCCTTGTGGTTGTGGGGCATATCCAGAAAAAACAAAAAATAAAAGGAATAAAGAAATTGGGAAGTTGGACTTAACAAATGTAAGAAACTAAGATAGTAAGAGCCATTATTACCAAAATAAAAAAAAATAAAAAAATGCTAAGAGATGTAAGAAGATAAGTTAAATAATGAAGAACCCCCCATCAAATACACCTTTGGAGAGGGGCGAAGAACTTTAATTGTAACTAAGTCCCGACTCGGGATTAGTCCCATAGCCGACTCAAAGAGCTGAAGCTTATGGGGATACCTAGGGGGCCGACTCGCCTCAGAGATAATTAGGATCAGTATACCCAAAAAAATAAAATAATGAAGAACCCATTACTCCTTGAAATTAATGGTATGCAACTCACTTATAATTCAACCGAGACACACACACACCCATAGCCGACTCAAAGAGTTAAAGCACGCACGCGAACACACGCACGCGAACACACGCACGCGCACACACGCACACGCCCACACACAGAGACAGATAGATGTAAAGGTGGCCTGGTAATATGAGAAAAAATGAAAGAACCACATAAATTAGTTGCTAGTTCAGAATGCCAACATGGCTTGTCAACATGTTCAGTTATCAAAAAATTAGTTATAAAACACAGAAGTCTCAATTAGTGGATAACTGGAGATAGTAAGCAAAAAAGTTGTTTGGTTATTAGCATAAATACAAATCGCATAATTTCACCTAATCAGCTTATTAGCTATAACTTAAGCAACAAATTTGAAGCATTCACGTTGGGGTTTATTATATTTGAAAAGAGAGGTTCTTTCACTCATTTCAAGTTGGAATTGAGTTAGCAAATGTACTTTCACTAAAAGGGAATCTTATGCCTCCCACATCCTATACTTATGAATATATGCTTGAAATCTAAAATCAGCTTAAACTTGTAAGCTGATCATATATTCATGCAAACAAAAATAACCAATGAAAACTTCAGACCTATATGTAATTGACAATAATCAAAGTTAGTGGATATAAGTGGACAGTCTTACTTTTCCACCAGCAGTTCCAAGCGGCTGATGGATCATAACTCTTGAATTTGGCATACAATATCTCTTGCCTTTTGTACCAGTAGCAAGAATAAATGCACCCATGGAAGCAGCTAGCCCAAGGCAAACAGTTGACACATCTGCCTTGCATAACTTCATGGCATCATAAATTCCCATTCCTACATGCAATGATAAAACAAAGGGAAATTAGCAAAAGGCAGATGTATTTCAGATTCATTAACTAAAGAATACCCCATACTTCACTAATACAAGGTTCCTTTCCTATACTCACAGATTCAATACATTCAATCTCTTATTGAGAGAACCTTTTATATGCTATAATGAGATTCAAATTTTCACAAATCTGAATTAGCTTGCCAATCAGAGTGATCAATAATTTCTTGTTTTTATCAGTAAATACAGTAGGGTATAACATGACCTACAATTCATTTCCTTCTTAATTCTATTTTTCTTTTAAGATATATAAGAATGTTGCAATCAACTCAATACTCTATTAGCAGATTGCCTGTTCCCACAAGCACTAAATCATTAATGTGAGCTATTAAAGCCTGAAAGCTTGGGTCGGGTAATAAGAAAGTTAACATCTCTGAGACAAAATCGAGCTCCAGAGTCAACAAACGGACAAGAACAAACGAGTAAGAACAGAGGGTAAAACTTTGTTCACATACCAGCAGTAACAGAACCACCAGGTGAATTTATAAACAGCTTGATGTCTTTCTTTGGGTCTTCAGCATCCAAAAACAAAAGCTGGCTAATGACAAAATCCGCAGTAACATCATCCACCTGCTCAAACAAAACAATTCACAGACATACTATCAAATACCATGTCTCTTCAGTTGCAATTGGCATCCCATGGTTCAGAATGAACCCACACTAACAGGCAAACAAATGTCTCAAAATCTACAACATCAAACAACATATCACCAGCAATTCAACACTATCATATTAATTTTTCTCTTTTTTTTTCTTTTTTCCCTGTTTGTTCATTCTTCTGTTGTGGGCATGGTTTAGAGTGAACCCACATGAACAAGTTTGCAAATTTCCCAAAAAAACATTATCCGAAAGACAAAGGGTGTTCTTAAAACATCGAAACAACAGCAACAAAAACCCAAAAAGATTATATATACATAGAGAGAGAGAGAGAGAGAGAGAGAGAGAGAGAGAAAACCTGAGAACCCAAAAAGACAATCCTTTGACGGAGAAGCATGTTGGTGGTGTCGAGCTCTTCGAATCTGGGAAGCCTTGGGGTAGCGGTTGATGCAGATAAATCAGGGGAAACGAGCCAGTTAGAGGACAAGGTGTGTCTGGTGGTAGAGGCGTTAACGATGAACATGCGTTTTGTTCTTTTGCTTTTGGTTGAAGCTGTGAAGATGGGAATTTGAGAGTGGAAAAGGCCATTGTTGAACTTCAACTTCAAGCTCGGTGGCATACATGTCGACGCTAAACTCAATTCCATCTTCTTCTCTTCCCTTCGTTTTGCTTTGATGCTAATGAGCAGTGAAGCAAAAAACGAATATATTTCCTAATCTTTTATTTCTCTATATATTATGTTTTATTTTCTTACTTAATTAAAATTTAAAAATCTAATATTAATATAAAAATTTAATGCTTTGTAACTTGATTACATCATAATAACATCAATACTAATTAATTTTACATTATTCAAATTTTATTTTTTCTTCTCTTTTCTTTCTTCCCTTTCTAAATATCTGTAATCTCATCAAGTTGTTTACGATGACTAATTTTTATCCGTATAATGTTTGCATTCTTGATTGAGTTGATTTTTGATTCATACTAATATTATTTATAGCAATACTCAAATGAGAATTTTATTCAATTGTGATGCTAAAAATTCATAAAAAATGGTTAAACAAAAAGTTAGTATACCAACCCTTCAGTCTTTAATTTTTATTAATAAAATAACAAAATGTAACTCTTAGAAAAAATTTAAAATCCTAAAAATAAAGAAAATTCTTAATATTAAATATTATGGTAACTAACTTCTAAAAATAAATATAAATATAATTAAATTATTCAAAATATATTCTAAATCTTATATATCAAATCATGACAAATATTTTTCTTTTTCTTTTCTTACTAAACAAATCACAATTATATCTGCTATTTTATTGGACTTGAATTTTATCATAATTTGTTATACAGAAAAATATTTCTGCAGTCACTGCAGATAAGTTATTTGCATTTACTCCCAAAATGACGTTGTTTTGGGATTGAAAAATTAAAAAATTATAATTATAAAGACTATAATAACCCTAAAATAAATTAAAATTACAAAAACATCATGATTTTCGTCCAAAAACGACGTCGTATTGGACTTACTGCATATAACTTATCTGCAATAACCGCACAAAAAAATAAACCATTTGTTATATTTTAAATCTCTGTTTCTTTTAACAATTAGGCCATATTTATTACACTAAACTCTAATCGATTTTGAGCCTTTGAATTAATAATTGAGTGATGTGTAATGGACTGATGCATCAAATTAGATATTGATTGATAGTTACGATTGTAGGATTAATAATAACTGCAGTAACATTTTCAATATCGAAGTGCACTATCAAGCATAAACCATTTTGATTGAAAATCAATTTTTACATAAATATTTTTCACGAAACTAGTTAAAATAAGGACTAACTACGTTTTCATATTTGATTGAATAAAATGATTTTTCTTTTCTTAACTATTAAACATATATTATCATTGTTTGATTAATTTTCTTTCAGCTCAGTAAATAAGGTCAAGACAATATAAAATGTTCCATTGTGAAAACTTGTAGCAACTAGCAACGCAATTCTTATCTGGGATCTCATATCTCCATGGCTCTTTCCTTTTCTCACCATCCTCTTCTTCATGAGAACAAAATCCCTTTTGCTGTGCAACCTCCACGCATACCTTTAACAAAGACCAACAACACATACACAACATGCTTGCTTCAATTCCCATCTATTCAGTGTTGCTCAAGTTTCAACCACAAAACCAGCATCAACCTTAAAACTTGCAAGAATTGCAAAACCCAATTCGACTCTACCCTCAACCACCCTTTAGCTTGTCGATTTCACACTGCCCATTATGGAGGTATACCAGTTGTTGTTTTTTTTTTTTTTTTTTTTTTTTTTTTTTTAGTTTTTCTGTATTAACTCTTGTAATGCATTTTTTATTTCCCTGTGTTATTTATGCCATAACATATGCAAAATGCTGTGTTTTTTGTTGGGGAATATATTCCCAATTGGGTAAATTTTTCATCTTTACTGGCAGAATGTTGATATTCAAGAATATATAAAACTGGGTTTTGACAGCTGAAATGGCATGTTTACATATATTCCAATTGTTTTTCTTTACCTTATTGCCAAAACCAGTAAGGACACTTTAACATAATGAAGCTTCAAAAATATCTTTGAAAATGGTCATTCTCATGCCTTTGAATGTTTGCTTGCTTTCAAATTTGGCCAATTAAGGAACTTGAAAAAGATGCTGACTTTTGCCAGTTCACTAAGTTTAAGTATAAGTGTGGAATTTATAATGTGAAAACAAAAAGAGACAATCTTATAGAAATGCTACCAAATTTATATACATATACTCTCCTTAATTTAAGATATTTAATCTGTTAGGTCTGAAACGAAGTTACAAATATGCATTGACTGCTGTGGTGCCTAAGATATTATTGGGCAGGCATGAGGATATATCTGTTTCTTCTTATGAGAAGATCTATACATCAATTGAGAAGCTTACTTTTGATATGAAATGATCCCTTTAAAAGCTTTCCATGTCTTCATGAAACCTGGTCAAAGAATCCTCAATTTTGCCCTGGAATAGTTGAGCCCAATTAGACAAAGATAACCTCACTTACTTGACTGTGTTCCTTAAACCTGAATTGTTTTTTCCCCCTTATTTTATTTTATTTTCCTTTTGAAATTCTCTGTCTTCTTTGAGTTTACAAATATGGCTATCTTTACTTTCAAACCTGACATCAAGGACATGTATGTGGTTATAAAACCCAACATTAATTGTGTTTCACAAGTCATGACAACTTTAATGTTATATCCAGGATTATATTGTGAATACCCAATTCATTTCAATAGCTAAAGTTTTGAGTTAGTGATATCTGAGACTTGAGATGAGAGGTATAGAAGGGCTTTCACTAAGTGCATTGGTTATCATGGAAATAGTTAGCCACAGCTATCTTCTAACACTTTCTAAAGCTATCACAATGTTTTTCCTAGTTCACTTTCTTGTTGGACATTGGGTTCTTGACTACTTTCTTTTCCTTGGAACTTGAAAGCTACTTCTGTATACTAGTAACTTAGTAGAAATCTCTTTCATCCTTACATAGGACAAGGCATATTACTGTATTAATTTAAGAAGACTCGATTAATTAGTTGGGCTGTTGGGGCATACCCCTATAAACCAGTTCATTGTCTTCATTTGAAGGGGCGACATTTCCTTTTTGGTTGACAAATGAAATATAGATACGAGGATTTTCTAACTCACAAGTCACAAGACCCCACTCATATGGTATATACAATAGTCTGTAGCTTTTCGGTATGCAGGTCTGGATTTTACTTTAAATGTTCCTTCATGTATTAGATGCATGATCTGATTAAAAATTTTGTATTTTGATATTATGTTTGTTCATTTGCATTTACTATTTGGATTTAAGTTGGCCTTGATTCACATATCCTTCTATCTTCCTCTACCACAGGAGAAACTAAGAGAAAGTTTGAGAGTGTGTATGAAGGTGGCACCATGAATACCCCTGATTCTGGCCAAGTTTTCCAGTATTGGCATTGTTGTGGATCTGAAGATCCATTTGACCCTGGTTGCACCGCTGCTCCTCACTCCTCATATGATGACTGATGTAGATGCCATTCATCATCATCCTTGAATCTGTGGTTCACTTTTTCCATTTTGGATTCTTTTAGCTAAATATAGTTTCTGAACTCGTGTACAAAATTATATTGATTCCTTAAATGATTTCCGAAAATTTGTATGTCTTCCTCATGCAAAACAAGTATGTGAGTACACATCTAATCTGTTATCCAGTCCTAATACTTAGTTTCCCCCCACCCCCTATTTTTAGAAGAGTATGATTTACCATGAGCTATTGCATTTAATATTAAATATGAATAAAGGTATATTTTAGGGTATGTTTTGGATTAAGAAGCTGGAAAAGAAGGATTAATTTTTATTGTCAAATTTTGAAATTTTTAAAACTTTTTTAAAATAAAAATATTCAAAGGTTATATTTAATCCTCTTATTTTAAATAATTCTCAATGAGAAACATGTTTGCTTAAAATCATAATTTTGTTTTGCCCTTCAAAGTTCTTCATCTAAACGTATGTTTAAAGGATAGTACATCTTGAATACTAAAAAAAGAAAAAAGAAAAAAGGATAGTACATCTTTATCATGGCTCAGAATACCCTTATAAAGTCACTATAATTCATACATAATTAACAACTCAATGATGATAAATTACACTTATTGGTAACATAACTACTACCAATGAAAGGACGAGCATATATTGGTAGTACTACGGGTTGATTAACTGATTCAAACCGCGGTGACCGAACCGAAAAATAAATAACTGAATAAATTGAAAATCGAAAAAAAATTACAAATTTTAATTTAATTGGATTGGATTGGATTGGATTTCGGATTTATTGAGAAAAATCGATCTAATCCAAACCGATCCAATATATAAATTCTCCTCTACCTACTTGGACCTTTTCTCAATCATAGCCCAAAAAATTATAAACCCAAGACCTATTAATCTATCAACTAATCTAAGAAAAAACATAGTCACATCTCATTAACAAAATTTCATCTGTCTAGAGCTTCATATGTAAAAAAAAAAAACTATATTATCCAACACTGATGCTTTCGTATTTCAAAAATAAATAAATTTACAAAATCAATATATACCAAAGATGTTATTTGTATAATAATTATGAAACAAATTTTAGGATTTTCAAAAAATCGAAAACTGATGCAATCCAAACCGAATAGATGATTACATGATCAAATCGAAGGGATTGGATCGGATGATTTTTGCTTCCAAAATCGATCCAATCCAGATCGCGAACACCCCTAGGTAGTACCTATGATGCACTGACACCGACACCGACACGAAACACGACAAGTTAATTCTAAAATAGTCATATTTCGACACATTGGAACACGTTTTGATATTAAATAATATTTTTAATATATATATATATATATAATTTATATTTAATATATATAACAGCCTATAATAAGTCATATAATCAATCAAATATTCAAATTTCATAACATAAAGAAAAATAATTTTTCGTACCTTGTTAATTTTTCATGTAAATTTCATAACAGAAAAATATTGATTTATAATTTTTTATTTATTTTTAGTCAATAAAATAAAAAAATAAAAAAAATAAAAAAACATAATATGTCGGATGCGTGTCGGAACGCGTTGACCGTGTGTCGAAAAAAAGTGACTATGTGTCAAAAAAAACTTGTCGGAAGATTAATCGCGTGACGGTGTATCGAAACGTGTCAACACGCACATTTTGAAAAAAAAAAAAAACGAGTCCCTGCTTTGTTGGTAGTACAATATCGAAACAAAGGTTGATAATTACACGCTTGCGAAACTACACCAGAATATATGCTCAAATCAACTCGGTTTCTACGTGTCATTTTTGTTCTGAACTCTACAGTGTGGTCAGTTCAGGCAATTTCTCAAGATAAAGTTTCGGCTCCTAATGAATCTTTATTGACCAAAGATATCTCATTATTTTCCTTTAATAGTGTTTTATTTTATTTTATTTTTGGAGATATTCCAATTGTTTAAGTGCTTCGCCGCTAACCCGATTCGGGGCGAATCTCGAGATTTAAAGCTTTAAGGGCTTGTTTGGTGTGACGTATAAGACATGATAGTATAAGTTTACACTATACGTTATGACATTTTCAGTTATTTAGTATGACCATCGGATAGTATAAACTTATACAGCATAATCCCTTAATACATCAAAACGATGTATAACTTAATCCGGCCTAAGAGTGAGAGATAAGGCCTGATAAGAGATTGATGTATTAACATATATCGTTGATCAATGTAATTTTCAAAAATTAATATATTATTTTAATATTATTCTATTAAAATAAAAATTAATTTTTCAATATGTTAATTTTAAAATATTGAATATTTTTATTTTTATAAAAATTAATTTATATTTTAGACACACTGATCAATAAATTTTTATAAAAATTAATATCATATGACATTTTTTGAAGAATTATATAAATTCTTTATTAAAGGATATTTTTATTAAAAATATTCATTTTATCATATATAGTATTATACAGTGTATTACCAAATACTAGATGATATTATCTTATACAATATATTATTTTATACAATATTGTGCCAAATGCTGGATATTATTAAAATTCAATCAGGTCATCAGACTTTATCCTATAGTATGCACCAAACATGGCGTACACCTCTCTAAAAAAACGATACCTTAATAGTGTTTCTTATATGTCACAGGGTCCACTAATCTATAAGCTAGAAACAATATTTTTCTACAACTATGCTACAGGAGACAAATAGAGCCAACATAGTATTCATATTTCACACTACTTTACTAAAGCTATTTCCTCTAATCACTTGGTTCTGTCTGTTTAAGTCTGATGTTGTCATGATTATTAAACTGTTTATGTTAATCATTTATTGCTTTTTGACTTCAAGTTCAACTTTGCTAAGCAAAATATTAGCTATGAACGGACACGGTGCATGCATCCGCGTAATTGCATAGTATTTGCTATGACATGTCACTCTCAACACGGTGTAATCGTTAAGTAATCAATTGTTTACATCCTTTATAAGTATATCATCATCACTTGCCTACAATCCATTCCACTAATTAATAATATTGCTTGAGCTACTCATACAGTTCCTAAACTTCATAGCAAAGAAAAAACTTAAGAATATTTAATAGAGCTGTGTTCACTTGTTATCAATGGAAGCAACCAATCTTGGATGTTGCAAGCTTTCATGGAGGCTAGTTTCCAAGAACCTTACAAGCCAGAGACCACACAGCAGGCTTATGGTTAGAACGAGCTTCGAGGATAAAGATCATTTTGGGAGCTCAGTGGATGAGAACATGATAGTGCTGCGTTTGCGGATAAAGGAGATGAAGATGTTGGAGAAGAGTGAAGAGGCTCCTTCTGATTGGATGGAGTTGGAGAAGAGGTTTTATGGTCACTATGATGAAGATGTTTTTGAAGCAATAGGGTTGTTGCAGTCTTATTTGATGAGCCTCAGGCCAAGTGTTGCATTAGGGATGTTAGTTCTTGTAGCTTTGAGTGTGCTGATAACTTCCGGGATGGGCTTGTTTCATGCCATGAAGATGGCAAAGATCCTTCTATATTGCTTTGATTCAATGTGAGATAGATTCTGCTGAAAATTAGTGGATTCCTTGGCCCAGAATTGAGCTACAGAACTATGGTTGGAATGATAGATTCCAACTCGATCAGATAAAATCTCGAAAGTTAAACTTCATGTACTCTTAAACGTTAAGCAATATTTGTGTAATATATTATTAATAGAAGCAACCAATTTTGGATGTTGCAAGCTTTCATGGAAGATAATTGTGATAAAAACCATTTGGGGAGGTCAGTGGATGAGAGCATGATAGTATTACATTCGCGTATAAAGGAGATTCAGATGTTGGAAACCAAGTGTTGCATTGTAGATACTAGTCCTTATCAATCTTATTAAACTCGAACTGGCTATCGACTTAATCAGAGTATCGGATCAATGGGTTACTAGTCACTGATTGAATCGCATGATCTAGATAGATAGATATAAATATATATTTTAAAATTAATTATATAATAAATATTTAAATTGTGCAATTTAAACAACAAGTAGCCTAGTGGTAAGTAAGTACTATGATGTATATCCCTATGACAAGGTTTCAGTCCCCACTAGCTGTAATTTTTGAATATTATCCAACAATTGAGGACAGCCTTGTGATAAGTGGTAGCGTCTCTATCGGGTATCAGTTGAATTGCGGTTCATCACCGGATTGATTGAAGGCTTCAACTCTTTTAGTCGGCTACGAAACTAATCCAAGTTGTGACTTAGTGCTTATAGCTTTGAATGAGCTATAATTAGGTTTTAAGGCATAAAATTACCTGATACCAAAGAGTACGCATATTTGACACAAAGAATAATACATGAATCACAATTAGGATACGTGTGTGGAGGAGTGAAATTATTTTCATTTATTATACGTACAAAATCTTGTAGCCTTAATTGGCCATTTTGTGGCCTCTCCTTATCATAAACCATATGAATTTATCTAGCCATCATAGCAAAGCCCACAAACCCAATACACTTCTCGTAAGTTAAAATGCCCACAACAGCTCGACAATAAAAAGTAATCGTAAATGATAAATAATCTCCGTGACATTAAATATTTTATCTGTGCAGACGTGAGAATGGTTTCAGTTTTGACTCGTGACACCTTCCTTCTTAGGTTTCTTTTTGACGTCCTTAAGTAGTTATAAATGTTAGATACTTTTTGATACCAAAAAGGAAAGAATGATATTTTTATCTAACCCTCTTATATATAATTTTTACAAGTTCTTCACCAATCGTTTGCTTATTTAATTATTTTGATGTGGTGGATGTTTCTTTGGACATAATTCACTTAGACACAAACAATAGAAAAGTGAAAGCATATGAACTTTGGAATTTGAAGGAAGGTTTCGATGAATACAACATTTGGACAACCTTTAATTTAAAAATTTTGATATTCCAATGTTCATATGTGGTGGACGATTTTCAAGATTCCTGTCCTTTGATGAATGTTTTGTTTAAATTGTAGAGTGGCTAACAGTATACCTTCCGTGTTTATGTGGAAGTTCCTTTAATCCCTTACCTCCTTCGAAATGCATGTGCCACCTATGAGGCAAA
The DNA here is from genome assembly GCF_033153095.1 of Gastrolobium bilobum. Taxonomy (NCBI): domain Eukaryota; kingdom Viridiplantae; phylum Streptophyta; class Magnoliopsida; order Fabales; family Fabaceae; genus Gastrolobium; species Gastrolobium bilobum. Next base: position 302,528 of record NW_026898898.1, on the reverse strand, counting down.
CAAAACAATAAACAAAAATTCTACGCACAATTATAAAGCAAAAGGAAATTGCACATTGATTTATTTTGTGCTCATAATTTCTGAAGAAAAATTTCCTACACACTGAATCAACCCTTGAACCTTCTTTTTAGAACTAAAGAAGGTTGCAACAAACAACTCTATGGTCAAGCAATATGATGATATGATTTTTTGACGTGAGTGAGATGGATGAGCAAATTAAGCCATCTCCTAATATATTAGTACAGTGTCGAATATGCCACGATGAGGATGAAGACTCAAACATGGAGACACCCTGTTCTTGTTGTGGCACCTTAAAGGTAAGAATGCCTTGCTAATTGCTTTTGCAGTTTAGTTTGTGAAATTTATTCGCATAGCTTTATACTTGTGCTAGCTAGCTCGTCCTTCTACAAAGTTATTTTTGAGGTTGTGTTCACTTAACATAAACTTTTAAACCGAAAGGATTAAACCATGGTAATTGCTTAACTTTTTAATATACTTGCCAACTTATTGAAGCTGTGTATTAATGTGTTAGTTTGTTGATCTTCAATATCAGCTAGTTAACTTTCATAAATGTGCATATCTGTTAGGATTGTTATATGCACACTTATGGTTTTGAGCTCTCTCTCTTTTTCTTTTGATCATTGTAGTATGCACATAGAAAATGTGTTCAAAGATGGTGTGATGAGAAAGGTGATACTACCTGTGAGATTTGCCAACAGGTGATCTACACCCTGCTATTATCTTATTCACATTTTTGTATTCTCAATTATAAGGTATTCAAACTTATGAGAAAGTGCTTACTGTGGTAACTGCAGCAACTTAAGCCAGGCTATACTGCACCGCCACCACCTCCCCTAACATATTATGGTGGTTCTCCAACAAATTTTGGGTATCTGTTAATCAGTTAGTGTACTTTATATTTTGTTTTTCTATGAACAAATGATGATAGAAGATTGCTATCTCAGAGGGAACTGGGAGATTTCAAGAAGGGATCTTCATAATCATCACTTCATAGCATTATTAGCAGCTTATCGCGAATTCCTAGACCCTGAAATTGAATATCCAGCACCCTCTACAAGGAGCCTGATATGCTGCCGAATTATTGCTATTATAGTAATTTCCTTTTGCTACCTTCACATGTTTGTGTTACATAAAGAAAATGGAAAAAGGAGGGTGGTAGGAAAAAATGACAACTTAAACAATTGATTTATGAGGATTGTGACAGTGACAACTTTCTAGATTTGTGTTTTGTTTTAGTGTTATGTTACCTGTTTTTCCCTTGCTAATCTTGGTTTCTTACAATAAGGTTGTTACCATATGATTGCAGTTTATTGTTCTTCTTGTTTTACGCCATACACTTCCAATCATATTTATAATCAGTGGAGGGGGAGAGTATTCATTGATAGTGTTTATGGTAAGGGAATATTGATATCTTTCATAATGGAAACAATTGACAACATTTTTCACGCATTAGTATAGAAGAAAAATTTGATTTCTTCAATGCATTGCAGTTCGAAGGATTGAGAATTATTGGAATAATGGTACCAGTGTATATAATGGTTAAAGCTATTATTGCTATCCAACGGCTTCAATATCAGGTTAGCAAACTCTATTTTTGTTCTTAAACATTTTTATTTTTTTTCAGTACAAGGTTCTTAAACATTTAAGTGAGATTAGAACGGGAAATGAATGATTTTCAAGTTTAATGAATTTCTGTAGAAAAGGAGAGAAGTAGCAAAAAGTAAAGGAAAAGGAAAATTTGAATAAAATGGAAGTTTAATCTTTTGTTAATGCGTATTGTACTTCTCTTGTACTAATCTACTACAATTGCATATCCAGCACATGCATTTGTTTGCAACAAGCTTATAACAAGTCCTTATTCATATTGTATTACAAATTACAATGTACTAATCTTAGGCAAGGGAAATCAGTTTTTTTATTTTTCTGCACAGGATCATCATACCCCAATGCAATCACTTGGGGAAAATGACATGGGGCACTCTCAGTTTCGTGTCATTCATATTGGGTGATTCCATGGTCAACTTCAGATGAAGAAATTGCTAAGACGTTGAAAAGATAAATCAGAGTGGAGTCATGATCATCTTTTACTTGCAGGGGTGGTGGAAAAAGACCTAAATTTTAGAGAAAATTGATGTATTTCCCTGCAAAAGTCAATCAATGTAACTAGATGCTGTTGTTTATATAATATATAGCTCCATGTTATTGGAAAAGAAAAGGATGGGGAAGATCATAAGCATGGACGAAGTACTACATTGTACATTACCATGACCAACTATATTGCTAACAGCAAAATAAAATGGGTACTCATCATTTTAAAATAAATGAATGATTGTGTATAATTTATTTATTTTTGGTACACATTGTATATATTTCCTTACCAATTACATGGAATTGTCCTCTATATGCAGATAATATGTACCTCTGCCTATAAATGATCAGTTGTAGGTCGTTAAGAGATGTAATGATTAATTTACAAAGCAACTTAGTAAAGCCAAAAATACATGTCACGACCAAGTAACTTCGTTGATAAAAGTTAGTCAACGGATATTGGCTTGTATGGGAGTTTGCTCTTTATTTTGGTCTCAAATATTTAAGGATGTGTAAAGAAAAATAATCAGTTTTGATAATTCGTCCAACATATAAAGACCCGTCTGAATCAATCCATTACCTTTAAATCTTTTACCAAATTACCCAAAAAATGGAAATAAAAACCGTAACCTTCAAAACCATCCCAACATAATAAATAAAACCAATCCTTTATGTATTAATGACTATATAAAAACCCAAAGTATATTGCACTTCTAAAATCGAAGTTGCTAGGAGTGAAATCCTACACACCAAGTCTTCTACATCTTGTTTTTAAAGTGAATTAACTGATAAATTTCACCTTCTAGGAAAAAATTATAACAAAACACATGCTTAGCCAAAGAACAAAACCAATTGATTTTCTAGACGCATTATTTCTCAATTCTACAGTACAAATAACTACTCACATGAAATAGTGCAGTCCGTAAATACGAATGCTTTGTATAATAACATGGGCCACATAGAAACCTCACCACCTCAGTCCTCAATTCTATCGTTTATTCGTATGCACCGCACGAGTAATATGAAAACGTGGAAGTTTCTCCAGAGAGAAATCAGGAATACCGATAAGACCACCCCTTTAGGAGCAAAGGCCAAGGACGCACTGGAACACGCATTTAAATTCTCATAGACTTCTTGCAATGCAGAAGAAATAGCTAGATTTGAAAAGCAACCATAAGCAAAAAAGATAACATAATGATACCGAGGAAAAATCTCATACCATAATTTTACACTAGTCCAGACACAACAGCACACATCACAATTCCAAGTTTTAAACCATAACCAAACAACACAAAGGGGGCAACCAGACCCTTTATTCGAAACAAAAGACACAAGCAAAGAAAGGAAAAGTAAACAACTCGGGCACATTATTCCTTCTCTGATTCTGATTCCGCATTCTGAAGCCACTCAATGAAAGGTCTAACATTCTTCCAAATCTGAGAGTTCTTGTTATCGCCCTTCGGCCCCTTTTGATACCACTGCACTATGTGCTCTTCCTCCAACACATCAGCATCGTATAGTGCCTTCAACACCAAGGCAACCTCCTTTAATGCATTGGAGGTGGACTTGCAAGAAAACTCCTCAATTGCACGCAGCAATAACAACTGCGAAGCCTCTTCCTCAGCAACTGCAGCAGCAAGGTAGCTCTTCTTCTTAATTGCTTCTTTTGCAAAGCCTTTCTCAATGCCCTCAAATAGGGCTTCATAGAGAGCGCTCATCTTTTCTTGATCAGATGCAGAAACTGCTGCCAGTTCAGACAGCAATTCTTTTGCTTTAACACCTTTCTTCAAATTTGCTTTGACTTCCCCAACCACTGTCCTGGAGTGCATAGAGTTACCATTCTCAGAATTATCAATTACCTTGGCTGCTTTCTCCTCCTTCTCCGTTTCATTTGTGGAGAGCATGACCATATCAGCTGTCACAGCACTTAACTGCTCTTGAATGCGTTGACGAGCAGCCTGTAGTGATGTATCTGTTTGCCATTGTACATCATCATTCTCCTCATCTTCTTCATGAGCCTCATTCTTCTCATCAGTTTGACTGTGAGTAGGAGATGTACGGTCTTCATCAGAGCCATTTCCTTTTTTCCTTGAAGTGCTAGATTTTGTGGTGCCATCCTTAGAAGATGAAGTGCCTTTCTTCTTAACCTCTTTCTTCAGTTTTTTCAGTTCCTCATCAGCTGCTTCCCCTTCCTTCATTCTCTCCTTCTCAGCTCTCCTCATGGCCTTCTTGTCTTTGGATCCTTTCTTTACTTCAGGAGGGTTCTTAATGATGAAGGTGGTCAGCTTGTCTCTCATATCCACATCAGACACAAATCCACAAGCAGCACACTTCAGCTGGATCATTTGATTCTTAGTAATCAAGATCTCAGTTTCAGGATTTCCACAACCATAACACTGGACATATTTCTTAATGAAGATCTCAAGAAGGCCAGCAAGCTTTGCAGTGTCATGTGCCCCATTAACATGAGACGTGCCAGTCTTCTCATCAAATTTTGACTGGGCACCAAGTTCACAGCCAAAATATTTTGTTGTGTAAGTGGCCGGTCTTGCCAATGCTTTAGCAATATCAACCATGTTGACAATATTTGTTTTGATACCATTACCCCTACCTTCAATTTTTGTTATCATTTTAGGCATCTTATACCTATAGAAGGCATCATCACTATTACCAGCACCAATGTTCTGTAAGGCCATGATGACTCGAACACTGAAAGTCTCAAAGAAACACACTAGATGCCACAGGCAGTAAATGCTGGAATTCAAAGTATATTCAGCTGCAATGTTGATTCTGCTGACTGTAATCACAAAGACTCTCCTTCAGCAATTACAGTAGGCTTCCAACAGCAACTACAGAGCTCAGGATGTTCCTGGTATGGCGCACGATGCATACAGCTAAGTCTTTTTGGCAAAGGCCTGTTCTTTTTTCTGGAAGACGAAAAACACTCTCCAAGCAACTCAATTGCTCCCAAATGGATAATAGCCCGTTCAAACATGAAAGAAACTTCAACGTGACACCTTCACCTTGGAATCTGCTGCAGAAGAACTTGCAGGAATCCTGCATCAACAACCGCAAGCTTCATTACTTCAATTACAAGGGGGAAATGCTTGATGTTGACACTTTCCGAAGGAGACAATTAAGAAGTAGGAAAAAAAACAGTTAAAACCGCAATTCATTTGCACCGAATAAAAGTCATCAAAATAAATATATACCAGATAAGACAAGGAAGAAAAACAAGAAATAATTATAATGCATATTTCCTAAGCCTAAAAAGACAAAAGTTACAATCTAACTCCAAAAGCAACATGCAAAGTGGCTTAAATAGTTGACAGGTGTTCTATTTTTAACATCAAGCAGATCTATTAAACAACAACAACCTTCCTAGCCTATCCTTATCCCACACAGTGAGATCTTCTACGTAGATTAATGGGCCCCATTTGGCTCTATCAAAAAACCATAATTGAAACAAATGAATCCAAAATAAAGCACATATGAAACACCTCCAACAGGCTTAATTTCAACCGAAACATTGACATAAAATTACACCAGAAAAACAGGTAACTTTCTATAATCATCAACATCATCATCACCTTTGTTCCAAACTGGTTCGACAAACTTTCCATCATCATAATATAAATTTTAATACGAATACAACAAGTACGGTAAGTTTTATCGCCAAATGCTTGAGATCGATGAAAACAAAACGATGCAACCAGATGATTGCCAACAAATATTCAGATCTAAATCATATCAAAATCAAACCCTCAAAAAATAAATCAAAATTAACAAATAAATCAAACAACAGATATAGCTAAAACATGAGACTGATTAGACGATCTATATTTTTCAAGATAAAACTTGAAATCAAGATAAACAAACATCCAGATAAAACTTGAAATCAAAATAAATAAATAAATCATCAAATAAAATAAATTTAAAAAGAAGAAAAAAACGATAAAGGAAAATCAGAAAGATAAAATACAAGAAAAGATGAACCCTAACGGTAAAGGCGATACCTGCAGGGGATTGAGATGAAAACACAGGCAAAACCGAAGCGAGAGAAAGAGAGAGGGAAAGTGTTGAGATGAGAGGGTGCGGCTCAAAAAAGATTGTCGTAGGCACAAGGTTTAGCATTAACATTGCCCCTTTTATATAGAACCAATGAAATGCCCTTCCTATGTGCAAACTATTTTTTTTTTTTTTTAATTTTATATTATATTTTATATTAAAAAATTATAAATAATCATACAGAATACTATATATTTTTTTTCATTAGGATAAAAGTGGTAGGATACCTTAATTATTAATCACTTAAATATTTTATTTTGAAATTTTTGTAGATTGATATATTGTAAAATTGCATATATCTTATAATTTAATTACTAAAATTTTGTTTTATTTTTTAGTATTTTAAAATGGGAAAGGATATTGTGACAATCAAGTTGTGTTACTACCAAGTGACTACCAATCAATCTCACCGTTAGATCGATTATGTTGATCAAACGGTTATATTTATTTCCATCTTTGTATGGTTATGATTTTCCATATTTAAAGTGAAAGCATTAAATATAGGAAATCATTACCATACAAAGGTGAAAATAAATAAAAAGTATTAAATTTGGGGAATCATGACCATACAAAGATGAAAATAAATATAACCGTTGGATCAAAGTAATCGATCTAACGGTAAGATTGATTGGTAGTCACTTGGTAGTAACACAACTTGGTTGTCACAATATCCTTCACAGTATTTAAATTGAAAAATAGATTTTGTATAAAGCGGATTCACTCAAATTTAAATTATTATTGTTGGAATTAAAATAATGATAAAAATTAAATGAGTTGAAGATTTACGGCTTTATATTTCTCATTTAATAAGAGAAATATAAAACTTTCTACAAAGAGAAAAAAATGGTGGAATTCACATTTTAAAAAATATAAGCCAAGCATACTAATCGAAGGGTCAGTGACACAGTGACATGAGAAATCATTTATCCTTTTGTAAGAAAAGTGTTTTTCCTTGTTATCAAAAAAAAAAAAAAAAAAGTGTTTTTCCTAGATTTTATGAGGTGAATATTTAATCTTTAAATAAATAGAGAAGAAGGTAGCAAAGAGAGTGTTAGAAAGAGGAAAACATAGAGCATGTCTAGAGACATTATCCTAAACATTAAGAGGGGATTACCATTGCAGACGTCCATATTCTTTTCTTTTTTTTTCGTTTTTGTTAATTTATGGCGGTGTGTCTTCTATGAATTAAGTTGTTTTGTATTTGGGTAAATGATTTTTGCTTCAAAAACAAAGAAAAATTCTTTGACATTGAGGAAAACATAGAGCATGTCTAGAGACATTATCCTAAACATTAAGAGGGGATTACCATTGCAGACGTCCATATTCTTTCTTTTTTTTCGTTTTTGTTAATTTATGGCGGTGTGTCTTCTATGAACTAAGTTGTTTTGTCTTTGGGTAAATGATTTTTGCTTAAAAACAAAGAAAAATTCTTTGACATTGAGGCATAAAATTCATGCTTTCTTTTTTATTATTTTCTGTTTCTATCACTTTGTTTTGGTGGCCGAGAGAATTTTTTCTCCTTTTGAAGCAGAAATCATTTATCCTTTGTATTTTTATTATTATGAGTAACTAAATTACTTTTTTGATAAAATAAAAACGTAACTCAATTTAAATGGTAGTGTAGTTGGATTCTTATTGATTTAATTTAATATTGTGTAAGAAAATTAAAATTTACTCATGACTCTCGTTATTTGATAAATATCATAACCATGAATTGTCAGTAGTAGAGGTCAGTGGTTGTGTGGGATTTATTGTGAAATTCTTCAAATCATTAATCTCTTTATTTGTAGAATTATAGTTCACGCATTAATTAGGTTTTAAGAACTGAATGTAATTGATACATCAAGAAATTAAGTATTAATTAATTTAGAGAATCTTTATACTAATTGATTAATTAGAACTTCTTTAGGTTGAAATTTTAAATACTAGATAGAAAAATCTAGTAAAATCAAACCATACTTAATATCAAGTTATTTGTTTTATTTTTTCTTTTCTTTTTTTGTTTTTCTTTTTTTGTTGAAATCTTTATTGGAATCAAATCAGTACCTAAATAGTAGTTGAATTAAAGAATAATATCTGACAACTCAATCGTCACGATACTATTTAATATTCTACTTTACGCTTGATTACTTTTATAATTTGGGTGCACTTGCTAAATTAATCATCAACATCCATCAAATATAAAAAATAATACACATGTTATACATTTAAAGTGGAATAACATCAATGGTTTATCTCAAAATTGAAAAACTCTAATTACAGAGTAGGAAGTTGATGAGTAATTAAAACTAGTTATAATTCCAATGTAGATGAAATTTAGAATTTCAAGATGATAAATGGGTCTCAACTCTCATGTCAAGGTAGAATCTTCCAGCTGTGATGGCTGCTGTAGCGGAAAAGAGAAAATGGTTAATTTCTTGGGCAGATGGGTTATGTACGATTAACTAGGGATAATTATTCAGAAGCTTAGAGATGTAAAAGAAGATAGATCTGTGAAAATGGGCAATAAACATCTCAAATGTAGCTGTACAAAAAAAAAGTGTCTTGCATCAATTTATAGACTATGAAGGGGACTTTTTTCATATATAAAAATGGGAAGAATTGTAATTACAAATTTTTTATTTATAAATTCTTATAAATTATATTATAAAGATAAATTATTTTATCTACCATTTTTTTGTCTACCTTTGTCTACCACTCTAAAGTTGTGTTTGGTCGAGGATATCTCATAAGATAGATGGGAAAAAGTCAATTGAAAATATAATTTGACCATGTTTGGTTGTCTCACTTTCATCATTTGCCTACCTAAACTATTCCCCAGCAAATTGATTTTCATATCAAACTCTCCAATAATGAAGGCAAGATATTTCCAATTGTGATGTTGTATTTTGCGTTCCCTTGATAAATAGTACCAAAAGTAAGAATGAAAATTACTATCATACTAAACTATTTAAAGGTAAAAGGATATCATATGTGATTCAAAATATTTAAAAATAAAGGGTATTTTGGTAATTGCAACTCATTTTTCCATCAATATTTTAACTTAAACCAAACATAGACTTTAAAATATTTACAAAAATTCTCCAATAAATTTTTTTTCAACCAAACAAATTTTTTTTTATTTTTCCTACCAAATTCACTTTCCAACCATTTCTCTGGTATTTAAAAATTTTCTCCTCAACCAAACAACCTCTAAAAAACCATTATATTAGAATCTTAATAAATATTTTTTTTCTCTCCTCTTTATATTCTGATCTAATGATATTTGAAAGTAATAGGCAGAAAAAATAATAGATAAAATAACATATCCCTATATAATATATTTTCAAAAATACACTAAATTAAAATACATAGTACAATTTATAAAAATTTATAAACAAATCATTTCTCAATAAAAGTTGTCTTCGTGTAATTATGTACACAGCTAGAGCCTAGAGAGTACACATGTGAAAAACACAATGATTAGACATGACATAAAACGGCATCAATAATATCCAGGCGGGCTTTGTTAAAACACAATAATCGTCGAGAAAAATATATCACAACCACACTACATAAAACTCACTGAAACGTACATATATCATGCAAACAAACAACATTGTCCAGAAAGACATGCACTCCACCCACAACTTAAAAAGTTTAGAGTAGTAGTTCAACAACACAAGGGCCGGCAAGACCCTTTATTCGAATTAAAAGACACAACACAACCAAACAAAGCAACGGTGAATATAAGAACATCATTGTTCCTCTATATTATGAAATGAGCACACATTATTCTTCCTCTGATTCTGATTCCGCAGTCTGAAGCCAATCAATGAAGGGTCGAACATTCTTCCAAATCATAGAGTCCTTGTTATCGCCTTTCAGCCCTTGTTGATACCACTGCACTATATGATCTTCATCCAACACATCAGCATCATAGAGTGCCTTCAGAACCAGGCCAACCTCCTTTAATGCATTGGAAGTGGACTTGCAAGAAAATTCCTCAATTGCACGCAGCAATAGCAACTGCAGAGCCTCTTCCTCAGCAACTGCAGCAGCAAGGTAGTTCTTCTTCTTAATTGCTTCCTTTCCAAACCCTTTCTCAATGCCCTCGAATAGTGCTTCATAGAGAGCACTCATCTTTTCTTGAGCAGATGCAGGAAGTGCTGCCAGATTGGACAGCAATTCTTTGGCTGTAACACCCTTCTTCAGATTTGATTTGACTTCCCCAACCAGTGTCCTGTAGTGCATAGAGTTACCATTCTCAGAATTATCACTCGCCTTAGTTGCTTCTTTCTCCTTCTTCTCCGGTTCATTTGTGGAGAGCATGACCATATCAGCTGTCACGGCACTTAACTGCTCTTGGATACGTTGACGAGCAGCATATAGTGATGTATCAGTTTGCCATTGTACATCATCGTCATCTTCATCATGAGCCTCCTCTTTCTCATCAATTTGACTATGAGCGGGCGAGACACGATCTTCATCAGAGCCACTTGCTTTCTTCTTCAATGATGTGGATTTTGTGGTGCCATCCTTTGAAGATGAAGGGCCTTTCTTCTTAACCTCTTTCTTCAGTTTTTTCAGTTCCTCGTCAGCTGCTTCCCCTTCCTTCATTCTCTCCTTCTCAGCTCTCCTCATGGCCTTCTTGTCTTTGGATCCTTTCTTTACTTCAGGAGGGTTCTTAATGATGAAGGTGGTCAGCTTGTCTCTCATATCCACATCAGACATAAATCCACAAGCAGCACATTTCAGCTGGATCATTTGATTCTTAGTAATCAAAATATCAGTTTCAGGATTTCCACAACCATAGCATTGGACATATTTCTTGATGAAGTTCTCGAGAAGGCCAGCAAGCTTTGCAGTATCATGTGCTCCATTAACATGAGAAGTGCCAGTCTTCTCATCAAATTTTGACTGGGCCCCGAGTTCACAACCAAAATACTTTGTTGTGTAAGATGCTGGCCTCGCCAAAGCCTTTGCAATATCAACCATATTGACAACATTGGTTTTGATGCCATTACCTCTACCCTCAATTTTGGTAATCATTCTAGGCATCTTATACCTATAGAAGGCATCATCACTATTTGCAGCACCAATGTTCTGTAAGGCCATGATGAGTTGCAAAGTTTCAGAGATGCTCAGAGGCAGTAAATGTTGGAATTCAAATTATATGCAGCTGCAATGTTGGCCTCTAAGGCTGCTTGTACTCCTGAAGACTCTCCTTCTGTGATTATGGAAGGTGGCCAACCGCTACCAGAAAACGCAGAGATTTTCTGATTAGTCTCACGATGCATACAGCTAACTCTCAGCGGCAAGGGTCTGTAATTTTTTCTAGAAGAAGAAAAATACTCTCCAAGCAGCTCAATTGTAGCCTGTTCAAACATGAAAGAAATTTTAACGTGACTCCTTCACCTTGGAATCTACCACAGCAGAACTTGCAGGGATACCAAGCCAACAACTGAAAGCTTCAATATTTGGACGGCTGGATGGATGCTGTAAGGCTTATGTCTACAATTCAAATTCAAAAAAAAAATTACAATATTGAAACCACAATTCAAAATCATAAACATAAATATAAATGAAATCAACGAAAACAACCTAGGCAAAATACAACAGCAACAACCAAGCCTTATCTCAGCTCAATGGAAAAAAACGCTCTCAACAAAACCATGCAGATAAATGATTTCTCCTAAAGTTTTCTTATATCTGTGTATGGTTATCTTTTCCCAAACTTAACACACCCGTACACAAGCCTGGGCAAGAGGGGTGGCTCAATTGCCAAAGCAAAATTTTGTAGAATCTTCATTACATAAAATCAAAGATACAACGGGAAAAGAAAGAAAGAAGCACAAGGAAAGAATAAGTACGAAGCATATACCCTAAAGCATAAATTGAATCGAAGTTACAATTCATCTGGAAAAGTAAACGGCAAAGTAGCTTAATTAAAAGTAGGGGCGTTCTTCGTAACAGCTTAAATAATGAAAAACAGACTCATTGAAAACCTAAAGGCTTAACTTTTATCAAATTCCCCAAATACAAAAGACCCACATATCAAATTAGCCCCCTTTGCTGATTCAAACTCCCCACATAGATTCAAACTCATTGAATACGCATGCTACCATTCATGATGATTGTTATTGTTGTAAGAAAAGCATCAAGAACTACAATCACTATCATAATTACTATTAACATCAAAAAAACAAAACCATAGGCAGATGCAAACAAGAACAATAATCACATGAAAAGAGATCCACAAAACTAGAAAAGTTGTACCTCAGATCATAAACCACGGTTATGGAGACAACTGCAGAGAACACCGATTAGGGATAGAGTTTGGGGTTTTGAGTTTGAGATGGTGCGGCGGCGTTGTGCTATCTGTCTTATATATACAAAAAAAAAAAAAATTTAAAAAAAAAACATAATATAACGTAGCGTTGGTTGAGGGTATTTAAGGGATTTAATTTCTCCACAGTTCGGTTATGATTTGTGGTATCAAACCTACCACATCAATCTCAATTTCGATTCAATATCAGCCCTTCATCATGCTGACTCTTTCCACATTCTTCTCAAACCTCGACTTGTAGCCGTTCATCACACATCATCATAGCTTAATAACCTCCACGAAGTCATCCAATTCTTTACGGCATTTCTTTACTGCGACAGTGTTTTTTTTTTTTTTTTTCCCTCAAAATATCGTCTATATTTCTATCAAGATCTCTATGCAATTATCTACATCTTGTATGACTATACTATTAAAATTAAAAAATTTATTGTATAAATTGTTATCAGTTTAAATTATTTATTGATCAAAATTAAGAAAATAAAAAAAACTAGTATTTTTGTATTAATTAAATTTCACTAATTTAACAACTTTATATATATCATCTACATTAAAGAATTATATACAACACTGGAGTTTATGTTAACATAGCGAAAAACAAGTATTATGTTCCATTACCATTTTTATATAATACTATAGAGATAATTATTATGAGGTTCACTATTTTAAAAATAAAAAATATTAATATATATATATATATATATATATAATTCAACTTTTGTCGTGCAACGTTACAAATACAAAACCCTTTAACATATACATAGGTCTCTATACCCCTAGAAATGCAATGCTTTATCTTAAAAGATTTTTGATAAATCTACGAGGGACGTTTGGTTGAGGAGAAATATTATGAATAATAGAAAAATATTATGTATAGGGAAATAGGTGGGAAGTGAGATTGGTAGGAAAACGTAAAATAAAATTGTTTGGTAGGAAAAAATTTACAAAAAAAATTAAGTAACTTTTGTAAAGTCTATGTTTGACTGTAAGTAACATATAGATGAAAAAATGCAGCGGTTATTACAAAAATAACCCTGAGTACAAAAATAATCCTCATCAAACAGAGAGTGAACGTTCACAAGATCAAGCAGTTTCATAGCCTCCCTCTTCCGCTCCTTACTCTGGAAATAAACCATGTTCTTCTGCATCTCTTGAAGAACCATGAAAAGCTCTTCAGGCACATCAGGTCCTTGCTTTGTCTCGCTAAGGATTCAAGCCTCGTTTGGTCTTCCTTCTCAACATTTATAATCAAACCTTTCGCCGCTTCAACTTCATCAATCCTTGGTCTAGCTGGCAAAGATCTATGAATCCTCATTATCTCTTCCACTACTCCATCAACCGATGACCAAGACTCCGTCTTTCGTTACAATCACACTAACCCCACAAACACCCAGATTCTAAATCCTCGATATTATTACCCAAATTTCAAAACTTGAACACAATACCCAACTTGAAAAAATCTTGGTCTTTGGAAAGTGACATATCTAAACAAGTCTGCAAATAGAGCTCCCTACGACATTGTCCTTTCGTATATTAAACAAGGGGTACGCTTGTCTTTTTTTAGTATGCACAGTGAGCAAATATGAAGGTTTTCAACAATATCACCTTGCAAAAGGGCAACTTTGGCCAACAATATCAGTAGAAATAGATAGGGAAATACGACTGAGTGCAATCAGAATTAGCTAGCTAAGTCAGGAACACCTTCAACCAAACGATGGTTTCTTCCTTTTCCACTTCTCATTTATCTATCATTCTCAATAGAATCCTTCAACCAAACAAGCCCCGCACATGTAGCAAATATCTCATGTTGTCTTAACTTGGTATCATTTTAAATTATTCATATGCACGGATTTGATATCTCACACCCACAATACTATTTAACATATTTATGGGTTACTTATCTTGCAACAAGCACCATATTTTATCTTAAAACAATATTCAAATTTAGTTTCAATTTTACGTGATATAGAAAACAAGGGAAATATGCCAAAATATAAAAACACGGAATTCATGTGAGAGTTGATAAAAGTGCTATCTCTTTCTACAAATTCCTTTTTGTGATATTGAATTCTTAATATTACGGTGACTTTTCAATCAATGAATTTAGGGCATATTTGGATGGGGTTTTTAGCCAAAAATTGCTTTTTCTTAGGAAAAAAATATTTTTACTACAAAATTCATTAGGATGTCTATTTTTTTAAAAAAAGCATAAACTACAAAAAAAAAGTCAAAAACTTATTTCTTTTTTAAGTTAAAAAATTAACTTTTAAAAAAAGCAGAAATTAAAAGTCAAATATTTTTTCAAAATTCAAATATTTTTTAAAAAATCTAAATAGATATGAATTTTGTAAAAAACACTTTTAAAATAAGTAAGACATAAAAAACACTTTTTTGATAAAGTTAAACTTGTTTATTATTTAAACTTCTATGCATTATAATTTTTATATTATTCTATCATTGCTGAAGTGTAAAGTTAATTTAGTGATAAGAGAGTAATTCACTTCCATTAGTTCAAATTCAAACATCAAATAAAAAAGAAAAAGGAAAAAAAGAGTTTGAATAAAGATAATAAAAGAGTCATGATTACTTGTACCTAATTAGAAAGATATTTTATGTCCCTCATTATAGACATAAAATATTATGGATTTAGCAAGTCATGATAACTTGTCAATATGGGAAAGATATATGTTTTTTTATGTGTCGTGTAGACTCAATTTTTTTTATTTTTTATTTATAATTAGTTTGACCTTTTGCATTGAGTTGGGCCATTAGCCCATTAGCAATACTTTCGTTTAAAAGTAGAAAAGAAAAGAAATTGTTTTGCAGTTTAGTGGATTAGCTTACTAACCTGTTTAAACTGCAAACTATATGGATGAAGCCTGATTCTCTTCTTTTAAACAAGTCTGCAATATCATTGGTTTTTATTTTTATTTTTTATTTTTTGTGAGTACAATATCTTTGGTATTAACCGGTGCTCATTGCTGGTTAAAAGTATGAAAAATTTCAAGATAAGATTATATGAATTTAAAACACCAATAGGGTTTAGGTTTATTTGTTGAAGACATGATTCTTGATTTCTTAAAAAGGATGTACATTCCTCATTTTTCTCATATGTAGCGTAAGT
Organism: Gastrolobium bilobum; assembly: GCF_033153095.1. Taxonomy (NCBI): domain Eukaryota; kingdom Viridiplantae; phylum Streptophyta; class Magnoliopsida; order Fabales; family Fabaceae; genus Gastrolobium; species Gastrolobium bilobum. The sequence goes on along the minus strand of NW_026898898.1, from coordinate 286,902 downwards.
AAAGTTCAATGTGTCAAAAACTGTTTTTTTTTTTTAATAAATAATGAACGTATGACTAAGTCATATGAAAAAGGAAAAAACAAATTGTAAACAGTTTATACATCATATCGGTTACTTGTTTGTTCTATAATAACATTGCTATGAATGATTGACAATTTGACCAAATGTTTCTTCTCAGAAAAGAAAAAAAAAAAAACGTTTATGTGTTGAGAGTTGAAAGAGATGTGTACAAAGGTTATAACATTAAACAAAATAAATTATTTTTTAATGCATTTGGAGTTAGAATTTGAATCAGGAAACGGAAGAACACTACTTATTTTTGGTTTTTTTTTTTTTTTGATAACAACTTATTTTTGGTTTTAGTATCTCACAATGTATATCCATAATTTTTGGGCGTGTAATTCTTCTCCTGCTCAGGGTTTGATGATGTGGCTCTTATATACTACAAAATGACATTAAAAGGATTTGAAGTCCTGCACTGCTGAAAAAATTCATTTATATAAATTTCAGGATATTTGAACAAGTCACATCTCATAATCAGTTAATCACACCGTAATATACTTTACAAGTATTAATGTCTATGTAAAAAAAAAAGTATTAAACGTCTTCAAATTACGGAAAAAGAAAAAAATTACATCAAATATATTTATTTTGTGATAATAAAAGTTACAACACTGAATGTTATATTAATGTAATAGCGAATTGATAAGAGTAAATAGCTCAATGGGTCATTCCTATATCGACCATATGAGCACCCATTATAGCTACCAATCTTAGGTCTCTTGTTTGATTATTTTCGTATAAGATAATTTTATTTTTTACATACAAATAAAAATATATAGAGCTCATATGAGATTATATAAAAATAAGAGAGAATAAAAAATACGAGTTTCATACTTTTTTATGTGTATAAGAAATAAAATTATCTTCTACAATATGAAAGATATTAAACTCTTATTTCTTCTTATAATTAGTTCCCTTTTGAGTTTTTAAAAAAATGGGATTGCCGCCTTGATCATTCGGCGACAGTTGTCTATTTCCCCCTCTTCTCTTCTTTTTTATTATTATTATTATTTTGTTTTGGCGTATTGCTTAATAATCTTATAACAAAATCTTTAGATCAGTAATTTATTTTTATAGATCTGAAAATACTTGCTTTGAGTTATTCAACGTACCTTTTAACACTCTCAAAATGGGCCTCAGAGGTGTAGTGGTCAATGATAGATGAGGTGTATGCATTTGATTTTATATTTCAAGCACTGAATTTATTCATTAATTATTGAGCAAGTAAGGCTGTATTTTTTATTTGGGTATTACTCACTATCATATTCATCCAAAATTAAGAATTGAAGATAAGGGTAACTATCAAGAAAGAGCAACTGCGATAAAAATAACTTATGTTTCCATGTCTATTATTACGTCTCCTATACATGAGACATACAATGAGGATCAAGTCAATAATGATAATGATTATGATATCCAATCACAAGAAAATAGTTTAGAGGCATTTTTTTTTATATACACTTTATTAACAAAATTTATTAGTTGGTATTGTTATTTGATATATATTTTATTGTTGTTTCTGTAATACTTTTGATTATTAAGACTCCTTCCTGACTTATATCTTTATTACTACGATGGTTTATTAATTACTATCAAGTTCAAACTAGCTTACGTTGGTCATGTAGCTTTAATGTTATATTGGAGGACGGTGTAAATTTTTTTTAAAAAATTCAAAATATTTTTATTGAATAATTTTAAAAATTAAAATTAGGGATAAAATAGATTTGTCCGATAGGGAATGATCCATTTTGTTCCTAATAGGGACATATAAAATCCTTTCATAAATCCCTTCTTATTAGGAATGAATTTTACCCACTTTCAAATCGTTTTTGTTAGATAAATTAGAGGCGAACTTATTCTATCAGAAATAGAGATGAATTATATTCCCGTCTCAAATTATTAGCGAAAAATCTTTTAGTGAGGGAATAATTTTTGTCACAATTAGTTTAGGGACAGAATTTGTCCCCAATCCTTTTTCTTTTAGTAGTGAAATATTTGTCATAAACAAAAAGAAACCCTATTTGAAACAAAAATCAAGGTTGCATGTACGATCTTATGGAATGCTAAGACCTTAATTTGAGCAAAAGTATAAATCATGGAGATGTGATACAAAAAGCATGACGATGATGTGAGGGAAAAAAAAAAGATGTTTGGAGAAATATTAAGACACCCAAGATTCAATGGAGAATACTAGAAAACTTAATCAATCATCTATTTTACTTTCCCTCATTATTAAGATTTTATAGGGGTTATATATATATATATATATATATATATGTTAAGTTGTGTGTGTGTTTTAAAATCCTGCCCCACTCCAGGGTCGATCCCGTCGGATCACTGATCCCCTCTCTCTGAGGGTTCGGGTTAGTAGTTAGACCCTACTTGCACGTTGACTCTTCTAATCCCGGTTAAACCTGTGACTCCCGAGTCAGAGGGGTCACTGTACTTTTTTTTAAAAAAAAAATACACAAAATGATGTCGTTTGATGTGTAAAAAAAAAAACTCGTTGCTGTCTAGATTTAGAACTATATCTGAAATATGAATCGTTCTTCTTCTTCTCTTCCGATGTTTTCTCCCAGACCCATACCTAATCTCCCTCATCCGATGATCTCCTCAACATGCTGGTTCTTCTCTCCCCACCATTAATTTGTCGTGCCATCGCCTCTCCTCCGTTATTCTCTATCGTGTAAGGGATTTCCTTTCACATATTGTTGTAGGTGCATGAGAATGATAAGAAGGGTCTGAGTTTGATAATATAACTTTTATTAACTCCAATAGAATATGTGTTTTATACTTTCATAGTTTGATACTTTGATTAGCTTGTGGATGTAATTGGTTGAATTATGTTAAGTATATTTTGAATCTTTAATGATTGGTGGTTTGAATTTTTTGAATTTTTCATATAGGATATGTATTTATATATTTTTTTGTATAAAACCGGGTCAGCGAAGTGACCCCGTAACCCTCCGATTAAACCTGTGACCCCGTGACTCCTGACCTCGACCGAATCGTTGGCCGGACCGAGTTTTTAAACAGTGGTTATATATAGGTGTGTGTTGGATATATGTAAACATTATTTTTATTTGATTATGTAATTAATGAATATCTCGTTAGTTTATTTGGATCCTATAGGTCAGTGCAAATAGCCCTTTTAATATATTATTTATGCTAATTATTTATGGATCAAGATCCACCCATCATAATTCCTAAAAATGTGACTTTTGATGAAATGATATGACCCTTGATGAAAAGATATTACCATTGATGAAAAAAAGGTGTCACTTCACTATATATACATATAATATATGGTCCCAACAGTCATTTCATACATTTTGTTGTTTAATATTTCTCAAAGAATACAAAAACACCACGAAGCTACGAAGCTATAAGCATCAATATCTCAAAAAATTTAGTGTATTGTGTTTGATATTTTTTGACACTCATTGATATTTTGATATTTTTTGACATTCCAATACTCGTTGTAAATACTCAAAAAAATTCAAAAGTTATGTTGTGTTGCATTTTAAGTTCTATCTATTAGATTCGTTAGATTACGATTACGATTTTATTAAGTTTAATATAAACATGGGAAAAGTTCACCGGTGCCCATGTGGTTTGCTTTAGAATTATCTATGCTCCTGTGATTTTTTTTTAATCACATATGCCCCTTTGCTTTGTAAAAAATAACAAACCACAGAGATATATGTGATAAAAAACATACCCTTTTGCAAACCACAGGGGCATATGTGATAGAAAAAAATCACAGGGGCATAGGTGATTCTAGAGCAAACCACATGGGCATTGGTGAACTTTTTCCTATAAACATTTGGACTATATTATATTTCTTTGCAAAATTGAGGAGTAGTATAAGTTTAACTTTATTTTTTTGTTAAATTATTGAATACTAAATATAATATACATTACATAAATTAAAAATATTATATAATATAAAACGTGGTAAAATTTAATATTTTTTAGAATTAACGTGCCAAAGTGTCATGTCATGTCATATCACATGTCCCGTGTCAGTGTGAGTGCAACATATCTTAAAGCATCCATTATAAAGTTTGAAGTATATTGTTGAATACCGATACTCAACCTCTTCACGTTTACGCATAAAGATATTTGCACAAATTTGTAAGTCATTATATTTATTATTTTATATGAATTTATAAATCTCTAAAATTACCTAATATTATGTGGTTATATTGGGGAACACCTTATTTTTGTTATATCTATCTATAAATAATAATAAATAAAAAAACTAGCAAGAGCATATAGCAAAATGGATAAAGAATTTGCATTTGCCTTTTTTTTTTTTTGTTACTATTTGTCTTCTAATTCCAACTCTCTTTTTAACTAGTTTTTGTTTTAATATTACATATCTTTAGAGATTTAGATATGCCACTCACGCATTGATTAGTATCATAGAAGGAACATTTTTTTCCACTACTTTTCTAAACTAAAGTTAAAAAAAAAAAAAAAAAACCCTTTATTTATAGATACCTAATCCTATGTAGTGATGGTAAAACTCGGTCTTCAAATAAATATGTAATATTACAAAAATATAACACTATTAATGTAGTCTTACTCAACAATTTAAATTTTTTAATTGAAATAATTCTTTATATGGTATATTAGAGTTGACATATTAAGTGATCATGAATTCGATCCTTACCCTCCATATTCTACTAATAAAAATAATTAAATATTATGAAATTTCTTAGCACAAGTAGATAGAACTTGATATATCTTTCACCCTTAAAACCCAATAAACTCTTATGTGAAGGAACTCGTTAATTAAAGAAATATAAAATTGTTATTATAATCTCGTCCCAACAACTAAAACTTTTGAATTAAAATAGTTGTTACCCATAATAGAATAGGGAATGAGTATATGTTAAATCCACCAGAAAATGAGCTCAGTTTGTTTGTTTCCGGCGAATTATGCTGTAGGAAACTTTTTTAAAATTAATTTTTATTTCATATTTCATATAATTTTTGACAAATATGACCACCTGAAATATTCAATTCATCTATTATTATCACCTTTTCAAATTTCCAGCGGATTTGGCTGCCATAAAACTAAGAAAATTCTGGCAAATTATGATCAATCAGTGATTCATGCTGGTAATCTCGCTTGCAAAGGGTTAAGGTAAACCGAGTTAGCCCAAAATGACTCTCATTTAAAAAACTGCAAACTAAGCAGCCCAACTATAGCCTCATTTAAACTCACGTGCTTAAACGGACTTGTCCACAAAATTGGAATTTCTGTTTTTCACACAGATTTTAAAAACTTATAAATTCAATTCCAAGCATCGATCATTCATCAAAATAATTATCATTACATACTCAACCAATAAAAATAATAATAATATGTCCAATCATGACTCAGCTACTAGGTTTCCCTCAAAGATCAATAAAATAAAAACCAAGAAATCAATAATCTCAAATAACCATGACTTATGCATTGCTAGTTGAGAGAAAAAGGAATTAATGATATTTATATACGTAGTAATTACCTTGATTAAGAGAAAACTTGTTTATTCTTAGTTTTTTTCCCCCCCATTAATTATGCCCTAACGAATAGAAATTGATTACATGTTTTTCTTAATTCTTTTAATGCGGCAATCTGACACAGGAGCTCTTCTTTTATGGTTTTGCTTTTGTAGAAAGTATAGTCCATAAGTCGATTCCTATTGGACAAAATTGGTAAACTCTTATCCTTTCAATAACGTAAAGTATCAAGAACTAATTAATTAATGAGTTCACTTTTCTGCGATTACTACATATAAGTTATCTACAGTAAACCTAATACGACGTTGTTTTGGGCGAAAATCATGGTATTTTTATAATTTTAATTTATTTTAGGGTTATAATAGTCTTTATATTTATAATTTTGTAAGATTTCAATACCAAAACGACGTCGTTTTAGAAATAAACGTAGATAACTTATCTGCATACGCAGAAACATTTTTCCCTTAATTAATTGGTAAACTTTTAAAAAAAATAAAAATAAAGAAGAACTACTCAATTAATAATAAACTAAAGAAGCCGGTTACCAGAACTAATCAATGAATAGATAACTTCAAAATCAGCATTATAATCATATGTTAATCACAAACAAAACTTTCCGCATAGGCCACACGTAAGAGTAATGAGTAATAGCCTCCTTAGGAATATAAAATTATTTCTTACATAGTCAAATCCATTCCCCTCAAAGCATGGGATTGTATCTTGATTCTTGACCCCTAAAGCACCCATTTTCGTGTCCTTATAAGAGAACTAAAGGAAACCTAAAAGGCTAACAAACCCATAAAGAATCCGAAATTGAAGGAACTCCAAACACTTTTCATTGGAAGAACCCTAGCTACTCATATATTCTCTCCATTTTGTTTCAGAAGTTAGTGATAGAGTCATATATATTGTAACAAAAATCAAAGGTGCAAGGTGACATGGCTGCTTCTATGCCTTCTTTCATCTCCGTAAAAGGAAGAGGATCATATCTAAAGGGATGCAATATACGTCGAGGGCTACAAGTTATAAAATGTCAGAACTATCAAGATGAAGGTGATCATCTATTTCACAATCTCTCTGTCTTTTCAAGTGTTATATATATATATATATCCAATACAATAGCTCATTTGTTTTTGGTGTTTTTTTTTTCCTTTATTTTTTATATCTTTTTTCGGTTGTTTATATATATAGTTTACTTTTGCATTCATCTAACCATCATCAATAATGAACAGGGAGATCCATCGACATGGTAGATGAGAATTTGAAAGTTCTAAAGGAGAGAATAGAAATGGTGAAGGTAAAGGAGAGATTGGAAAGGTGTTGCAAATGTCAACAAGGGTGGAATTATGGCCCAGTTTCTGATCACAAAACCAAAAGAAACAAGGATTTGTCCAGCTTAATAGAGTTGACAGGTTTAGTTTGTGGGACTCTTGGTTTTACCTGCTTTGGTGGAACACTTCTTCTATGCCTTGTTTCCATGCTTGTTCATCTCCAATTATGATTTAAAATGTATAGAGTTCAAAGATTTTTTTTTTCTCTCTATTGAGTGCTTATATGATGATACCCATTTATTACCTATTGAGTGCATGGTTATATATATATATATGCTTATGACAACCTTGGTATATTGTCAATTTCTTTTGGCTGTATACACTACTAGAAAAGTCATTATTTTCGACGGAAAAAAATTCCGTGGAAATTACTGACGAAATTTTCGACAGAATTCGTTTATCGTTGAATTTTTTGACAGAAAACAGATTCCGTCAAAAACTTTCGACGAAAAATTGATTCTGTCGAAACTTTTTCGACGAAAAATGGATTCCGTCGAAGATATTCGACGGAAAACGATTTCCGTCAAAAGCTTTTGAAAAAAATAACAGAAAAAGAAATCATATTTTCTTGACTTTTCGACGGAATTTGGATTCCGTCGAAGATTTTCGACGGAAAAAGGATTCCGTCGAAAACTTTTTAAAAAAATAAATAAACTTGAGCAAACATGAGCAATGAAACATAGAAGAATATCAAAATAAACTTGAATAATTCCCCGAAGACGGTTTTAAATACCTTTTGAGTTGACAATATTGAAATTGCAAACAGTTGACTATAATTAAGCTATAAACAAAAGATTGATGGCTTCCGTTCCAGTACCAGACTATGAAAATTTGTGAAAAGTTTAGGAGGAGATCAATTGAAAAATCTAAAGGTGGTTTTGATAATTTATTTCCTATTGCAGGAAAGGAGTGTAATTTCCTTTGCAATGTTACAGTGTAATTTCCTTTGATAACTTTTCTTTTGTATTGCATTGAATACTAACCTCTACGCTGCACGCCCTCCATTATTGTCTTGTACATGTGCTATGCGTTACGATTATCTCAAGACCTCAACAACACCAATATTATTGCTGTATACAAATTTTATAATCGTTCATCATAAAAAATATTCCTCACAAATCAATCAATTAATATCATCAATATTATAAACAACAGTATTACTATTATCAATATTTGGTACATGGTGTGTCGGTGACTCCGTACTAATAAGAAATAACCATTTTGTATTTCTCCATTATAATAACTCTAATGCAAATTATTTTCTTTCCAAAATAAAGGTAAAATATTGTTATGTTGATAACTTCCTGTTTCATTTCTATGATTAGCGATCCTTAACAATCTCAATACATACCGAGTTATGTATCTTTCTTTTTTTGGTAACACTGGGTTATGTATCTTTACTTGCTAATATTATTTACACCATTAATAATTTGGGTTTGATGTTTGTCATTTTAAATGACATAAGTTATGTCATTTTAGGAGAGAGATAGACACAAAAAATGGAAATTATGGGAGAGAGAAAGTGGGTGGTTTTTTTTAATTTAAATTTTAAATAAAAAAATTTATTTTGTGTCTATCTCTCTCCTAAAATGACATAATTTTATGTGATTTGAAATGATAAACACTTTTTTCTAATAATTTATTTTATAATAACCAATAAATTAATATCAAATTATATATATAGGAAAAATAGTTTGTGATTTTAAAGGATGTAATTTTTGTGTCATTTTAAGCAAAACGATAGTGTTTTGGGATTTTTTAATTTCTCTTTTCTCAACAATATTTTCTTTTTCTCTCTTCTGATTTTGTGGATGAGAAAGAAAATAAACAATCATCAAATATGCACCAAAACACAGTTATTTCATTTAAATAATACAAATTTGTGTTACTTTTCTATTTTGGTACAAAAATTTGTATTATTTAAAATAATAAATACTTTTTTCCATACAATATATATATTATATATATATATATATATCACGTGACAGGAAAATAAAACAATTTCTATCAGGAAAGAGAAAAAATACAAGGAGAGAAAAAAAAATAATATATTGAACCCACAAAATATTGTCTCGGGAAAATTTTTTACTTTCCTATTACATGTGGGGAATTCATTATCCATCAGTCATGTAACAGGAAATTAAAAATAAATTCCTATAAGGACAATATTTTATGGGTACAATGTATTATTTTTTCTCTTTCCTTGTATTTTTTTTCTCTCTCTCTCTCCTGATAGAAATTATTTTATTTTCATGTTACATGATATATATATATATATATATATATATAACATGACATTTTTTTAGTTTTCTGTTATATGATTGATGCATAATGATCCCCCCCTCCACTCACGGAAATATCTATGGTGCAGCGGTTGCACAATACACTCCATGTGACCAGCCAATGAAATGGAGCAATAAACTGTGTTATGGTACGGAGAAAAGAAAAAATAATTTTTAATCCACTTGTCATTTTTTTAATTGCAGATGCACGCACGACTGCCGTGTAGAAGATGATCTCCCCACACACACACGCACACACACACACGCACACACACACACGCACACACACACACACACACACACACACACACAGTAAACATTTTTATAGCCACTTTAGATAAGGTTTTCTACAGCTACTCAAAAAATTTACGTCGTTTTGATTAACACACACGCACGCACACACACGCAAGAAGATGATCTCCCCACACACACACGCACACACGCACACACACACGCACACACACACACACAGTAAACATTTTTATAGCCACTTTAGATAAGGTTTTCTACAGCTACTCAAAAAATTTACGTCGTTTTGATTAACACACACACACAGTAAACATTTTTATAGCCACTTTAGATAAGGTTTTCTACAGCTACTCAAAAAATTTACGTCGTTTTAATTAATGAAGGGTGTTTTTGTAATTTTAGGTAAATTAATTAAGGGTATTTTCGTACTTTATTTTTATTTTTATCATATGCATTTTACTGAAAAATCCTTCATTAATTCACCTAAAATTACAGAAACACCCTTCGTTAATCAAAATGATGTAGTTTTCGGGATAGCTGTAGATAGGGGTGCTAAACGAGCCAGGGGCCTTTGGCTTGGCTTGTGAAGACTTGAACTTACATGTCTAAAATTGATTGTTAGACCAAGGCTTGGACTTCTATAAAAGCTCGTTTAATAAAAAGGCCTCAGGCTCCAATTCAAAAGCTCGGCATTAGAGCCTCTCAGGCTTGCCTAATATATTATTTTTTTTTATATTTTTTATACTACTTGTGATAGCCCTCTCTCTTTCTTCTCAATTCATTTCATCCCATTTTATTAATTAAACAAACTTTTTGAATGATTTTATTTTATATTATGCTATTTGAATATACATTAAATTTATGAATATTTATGGAATTACTAGTGCTGTTGATTGGATATTTTGTTTGGATAAATTTTTGTTGTCTTATTTTTTTTAAACAGGCTAACAGGCTAAACTAGACTTTTATTTTTTGTAAATGAGTCAGGCCACAAGCTGATATTATATTCATAACAGGTAACAGGCTAAGGCCAGTCTGACACATTTGAACACAGGCTCGGCTCGTTAAGACCAAAGCTCGGCTCGGCTCAGCTCGTTAACACCCCTAGCTGTAGATAATTTTATCTAAAGTGGCTGTAGAAATATTTTTTCACATATTTATATATATATATATATATATATATATGTGTGTGTGTGTGTGTGTGTGTGTATGTATATAATAATGGGATAAGATTCTTTGACAGTAGTGTCAAACTTCAAAATTTGACACCAAATCTTAACTGTTGATTTTCGTCAGTCAAAAGTTAGGATTTGGTATCAAATCTTAAAGTTCGACACCAATATCAAAATATCTTATATATATATATATAAGAGCTCGATGTCATTATGTTAATAAAAAATGGCTCGGTGGATTCCACAATAATCATCATACAAACTTTATAAAGTCAATACATACAAAAAATTTGTTATTTGCATAATAATTATCATAAATATTTTAGGTTTTTTGAAAAACTAAAAATCGATCCAATCCGAACCAAATAAAATTGGATTGGATCAGATTTGAAAAAAAAATCCAAAATGAATGAATGCAACGAAGGGATTGGATCAGATGAATTTTGCTTCCCAAACGATCTAATCCGGATCGGGAATACCCCCACCCCATATATATAAGTGAGATAAACGGACAAGATTAAGAGTGTAACTTACACTGGTGTAAAATGATCCTAACCCTATATACATAAACATACATACATACACACACACATATATATATATATATATATATATATATATATATATATATATATATATATATCGTAGGATATTCTTAAACCGGTGTAAGAGTTAGAAGTCTTATACTTAATCTTGACCATTGATCCACTAGTATCCAATGACTCACATTATTAAAAAGTTTGAGCCCTTAAATATAAGTGAGATCAACAGACAAAATTAAAAGTGTAACTTACATTGGTGCAAAATGATCCTTACACTATATAAATGGAAAAATATTTCTCCAACAACTCGAGAAACAATATATTAATTGATTTGTTTATTTATTTATATTAATTGATTCAATATTGAATTGTTATAATTCCCTTTCTCTCTCTCTTTTTTTATCATCATTAATCCATCTTTGTAGGGTTATGATTTAGTAGCCGGTAATAAAATTATCTCAAGCAGATTGAGAAACGATATATATACACACATATATATATATATATATATAGAAAAAATATTTATCCTTTTAAATGACACAACTTGTATCTTTTCACTCTCACAAAGAGGTGGGACCCACACCATTATTTATTTTTTGTCCACTCTCTCTCCCCCTTTATCTATCTCTTTCTCTCACTTAAAATGACACAACTTTACATCCTTTAAAATGACACACACTTTTCCCTATATATATAGTCAGGATCATTTTACACCAGTGTAAGTTACACTCTTAATCTTGTCCTTTTATCTCACTTATATCTAAGGGCTCTAATTTTAAACTAAGCCATCAAATACAACTTGATCAATGGTCAAGATTGAGTGTAAGACTTCTAACTCTTACACCGGTGTAAGAATATCCTGCTCCATATATATATATATATATGGGTTATCTTTTTCTACGGTCAATGTAGATAACTTATTTATAATGAGCTCAAAACGATGTCGTTTTGGGGTGAAAATCAAGGTATTTTTATAATTATAATTTAATTCAGGGTTTTAATAGTCTTTTTTATTATAATTTTTTAATTTTTTAACCCAAAACGACGTTGTTTTGAGAGCAAATGTAGATAACTTATCTACATTCAATTTAGAAACATTAAAACACACACATATATATATATATAGGGAAAAACTATTCTCATGTTACATAAGATAAAATTTCCCTCCTATATACCATTCGATAACTGTGCCGCTTTTTTTTTTTTAGGTGGTGGAGCCCACAAGTTTATCTCTATCACGAATAAATTTTTGGTGCTACTGTTACACCTAGATTCAGTGCATCCGATCAATGAGAGCATTACACATCAAAGGAGAGAAAAAAAATTTGGCAAAAAAAAAAAATTTGACTATGTAATATCAAAGATTTATTCCACTATGACATGAGATAACTTATCTCCTTTAATATGAGATTAATAAAATCTATATATATTGTGAAAAGGCGTGCGAATTAAACGTGCACCCAGCTAATCAGCAATACATGGTAATTTATTTATACGCACGTCAGCTCCTTTGCTAAACAGCGGGATTAAACGTGCACCCAGCTAATCAGCTATACATGGAAATTTATTTATACGCACGTCAGCTCCTCTGCTAAGCAGCCATATACAACGACAATTTTGAGCTATTCTGTTCTTTAATGACGCATGCATTTATCTTGCTGCTCTTGCTCACAGACAAAAAAATAAAGAAAAAAAGGAAGACTTGTTCATTGGTCTTACAACACCTTGACGTTGGGAATTTGATTATAAAAAGTGACCAAAGAAAAGAGATCCTCAAAATGCAACTTTGTTCACAATGAGATATGACAGTGTTAATACACAATATATAGGACATGCCTACAGTAATTCACGTGACTGAGAATGAAAAACGGATGATCCCTAATCTGATTGAGAAATTACTGATGGATTTGCAGTGTTAATACACAATATACAGGACATACCTACTTAATGAATGATATATATACTGAAAAAAAAATACTGATTCATTAAAGGAAATTGCCTCAAGTGATACATATTTGATTTCATTTAAGTAAGGTTTTAGGTTCAAAATTTTGTGAATGTAAAAAGTTCCTTTTGATAGAGTTAACCTCGTCATGATGTGGATATTTCAGGCATAATTGTTAAAATCTCGATTTATCATTACAATTTTATTTTTTTTATGATTTTTTTTATCATTAAAATAATTTTACCAATATTTCAAACGCTTTTACGATCTTGTATGATTTTTTTATATTACGATTTTACGTTTTACGATTTTTTTAATTTCCTTCCGATTTTACTTAAAATTTTGATTTTAACAACATTACTTTCCGGCTCGAACAAGATTATTTTTCGTATAGAATATCTGTGCTTTATAAAAAAATAAAATAAAAAAATACCGATTCTCGGTCAAATATATCTCTTGAACCTTAAATAGCAGCTTTATTTATTGACCAATAAAATTGTATCCTAATAAGTCGTTCTAATTTGCACTAAAAAAATTCAGAAGTACCCATGCGCAATTATTTTTATGGGAGATGTCAAGCTGTATTGTATGGTTTTTTAAATTTTCGAATAATGTCAAATAATTTATAATTTTTCCCCCATAAATATTCAGAATTGGAAATATTTATTCCATTTCAAAGTAATTCAACGAATGCTTATGGAAATATTTATAGATAATCCATCTAGTCCCAACCAAATTAGTTGATATAGATTGTTATTACTAGTTGTGCCAACTGTTATTGCCTATTAATTTAAATATTAATGGTCATAAAATCCTTCAAATCTAGTATGCATGCTATGTAGCTATGTCATATTAAAAATGATGGCTCCTTACTCCTTAGCGTTGTTTAATGGGTGAAATTTTTATCAATTTTCAAAGCATTATTTAATCATATCCTTGCCATTTTGGAACGATCTGTCTACACATGCAGCTTAGGTAACAAAGTTTTGTTGAAAAAGACGAATTGGGAGGAGAGCTTTTGGGGCACGAGCGAAACCGCGTTAAATTCTCGAGTTATGTTTTGGTAAAATTTAAAATATTATCTTTACGATTGTTTTTATAAAATATTATTTTACTCCTCAATCTTTTTATCATATCAAATTTTATAAATATTTCTTTTTTGGCATGTTCTTTTTTTTTTTTATCAATTGTTTTGAAAACTAATTTAATCTTAGAACAGGAAAGAATAATTTTAACCAAATAAAAAAATTAGCCTCGTCTCTCCTAAATTTAACAATAATTACACACGAGACTTTACACCTACTGTTTAAGGAATTTAACAAAACTTGCCAGCACCAATGTTCTTTACACGTGAATTTTAATGGTTGAGATATAAGTTTTAAATCACTTTACGTCCTTGAAATAACAAATTTGTTTCTTTCTTCTAAATTCTTCCTACAACCATCATGGCATCAGCACCAATCTTCTATGCCTCTTCAACATCACGGAAGAGGAAGTAGCCAATTTCTTGTTCAATTATGTGGGTGGGGACAACAAGGGATTGCATAAAAATAAAATAGCAATGCAATAAGTAGAAGGGAAAGATGGAGAACAATTTATTATTATATTTTTGGTATTTTTTTATTGCCTTTTTTCTGCTTGGGTTTTCTTTTAATTAATATGATTAAGACGAAATTTTTTCATTCAATTAGTCAAACGGTAATTGAAAACGTTGTAAATAATGGAGGGATGTCAGACCAAAATAAAGACACGTGTCATGTAATTGTCACCAAGCCTACGAGAAATAAGTATAATCTTTTTCAGTTAATTACACCGAGAAATTTGAACAAAGGGTATGAAAGTTAGAGACTTTACTCATAAGTTTATTCTAGTTAATTTCCTTAGAAATTTTTTTCTCACAATTTTGGACCGAACAAGTTATTAAAATAGTTAACTCAATTCGTACAGTTTAATTTGAACCTAAAACCTAAATTTTAATTTGGGAAAAATCCAACTGGTAAAAATGTGTCCTTAAAAATTTTCCATACAAAACCCTGCCAGAATAACAGCATTAAGACTCTGGTTCAACATGGTAAGAGAAAATTCCATCTTGTTCATCAACCACATTTCAAAAAAACTTACGAGAGCCACAATTTTTTTAAAGGTAAGCCCATTGTAATAATAGCCATAAAAAGAACAAGTGTAAAATAGCTTTTCGCCACGCAGAACTAACCGTCTTTTTCCCTTACATCATTTGTTTATGAACTCCGATTGATTACAACTATTCACCCAAAAGGAGGGAGGTTAGAGAACTTCACCTCCCCAAAAATCAGAAAAATATTTACGGTTCAACACGAACATAGCATGAGAAGTTAGAAACATGCATCTACTTATCCAACCCAATGCCCAAAGACCTAAACCATGAGGGTAAATGACACGCATTTCGCATTTCATTTCCGAAGGAATGCCACAGTAGCAACACGGGAGCCTACGGATCCACCAAACATGAATGTCGGATATGTGCGAACATGACTTACATACCGAAATAGGGGATCTCCGCATGATTCCTCATCCTTGGCTGCCTCAAGTCCCTGGACACTAGCAATTTTTCTTTGGTTGAAACTTTCCACTTCTTGTACCAACTCATCCTTTGTACTGTTACATGATGTGATCACCTTATAACAAACATCATAAAGTTAGAAGAGCTGCAACTATATCATGAGCAGAGGAGCTTGGGAGAACGATAGCACGTGTATAAGCATAAATTAACATCAGAAATCAAGTTCAAATAATCATGTCTTTTTCTGTAATGAATAAAAGGACTCCCACTTTATAGTAGGCACAGTTCATGACACGAGCCCCAACAACTTGGTAGAAAATAAGAATATGGGCCTAAATTCAACATCAGCTATGAACAAATTTGAGTGTGCTTACAAGTATTCCACCAGGAGCAACCAACCTCGAAACAGAATCCCAATACATCATTCTGAAAATAAGAAAGCAATAACACAATTCCTCAGCACCATACAAGTAGACGATTATATAGAGAGCAAATCTGTAAGTGAGAAAAAAAGGTGAAACATAATTTTACAAAGCAAAATAACATCATCCCGATAGAATTATGATAGAGCCACGGATAATACAGTACTTTCTCTTACCTCTTGACAGGACCATCCGGATGCAATCCAATAGCATCTAGAGTCCCTTTATCCATGACAAGTTTAAACTCTTGTTCCAATTTTGTCTCAAGGACATCATCAACCTTAAAACAATTAAAGCCAATCTATTATACAGTGGAAATGTCAAGAATGTAAAGATACTAATGTCTTGCACATAAAATAGAGGGGCCAAAACTCTATAAGTTGTCAAATACTACAAAAAAGAACAAAATGAGATAAAGAATTAACAAAGATTTATTCTTAATGACAATGTATAAAACCAGACGATTTTAATTCTTCCTTTTATTGCTAACAATTTTATAGAACAAAATCCAATATATAGCAGAAGATCATGAAGTGTTGTCAAAATCACATGATGCATTCACATTACATTTGAGGCAAGGCTGATTTTGAGCCTAGCACATCAGGCAGCCTGAGATATATCAGGATGCATGAAGCCTGGCAGTGCTGCTTTTGCCATGATGCAGATGATATGGCGATGTTATTGATGCAGCAACTTGCATTCCACCAAGTTAAACTATCTGACCTTATTTCACGTTTAATACTTAAATAGGTATCACAAATTAGGGGACATCATAGTCAAATATGGAAGTTGGAAGCAAATAAATTCATTAAAACCTAAGGAAAACACCCAGCAATCTATTGTTTGGTTCCTGCCAGTGTTCCATGGGACTGTTCAGTGGTCAGGGAAACGGTAATTCACTTCTTGCAGGGATCAAAACTGTGATTTACTCCTTGGGAAGGACAGAAGCTGCTCATTTTAATGAAATAAAATTTCACCTCTCTCAATCTCTCTGCCAGCTAAGCTGAAGCAAAACTCCAAAATTTCAGTATTTTTCCAAAATTTTTTATCTCATTTTAATAACATAATCCATTATCTCAGCCCCTCTTCCATCTTGTTAATAGTTTACACACACTTAGTTTATTATTGCAGCCCCTACTATGTGAGTTCTGTTTTGTTTTTTCACTGAAAGCTTCAGATTTACTACCTATGGAAAGTCAGCCACCATCAACTCCCAATACCAAATATGGGTTGGAAGTATAATATCTGCAAAAGTCATAAAAATAGGAATGACATGACATGAGATTTCAGTAGTGAAAAGTACAAATGGGTTATAAATCGTACAAAATAACATCAAATTTGCCAGCCCAATAATGCCAAAGCATGTGATAAAGTGCCACCTCCAGAATTTAGAAAAGAGCCGTGGATTATTGGAAAGAGTGGAAAACCCAAAATTAGCCACTACTGATTCAACTCGTGTGAAATTGAAGGATTATGGCTTTGATGGTAATTTTGAAGAAAACAAAGATGTTAAAATTCAAGAAATCAGGTCAAGTCAAAGAAGGGTGTATGGCGGCAATGCTACAATGTACAACAGCCAAAGGAGGAAACAAAAAAAAAAAAAAAAAACAATGACTTATCAAGAAAAAAAGTATCCCAATTCAAGGAATAAGCGAGGAACTGAAAAAAAGATTTACATGAAAATTCCCCAGAAGGATCAAGGGACTAAATCCTTTTACCCGGGTGAGAAGATAAATGAATAGAATCAAGGAAGCCTAAAGGGACACCAATTCAGAGTATTCCCTGACATTGGAAGTTTCATGAAAAAAGAGAACCTTGGACAAATAAAATTGTGAATAGGAGAATTATGTAAGGAAGGAAGATGATAAAAGCGTGGAAAGACACAAGCAAAAGGAATATCTTCTACCATAAGGACTTGCATTCTTATGGTATGCCTTTTGTCTTTCATGAATTAATTTGCATTTATAATTTTATTCTATTCGCCTTAACGAATTTCTTTTTTAACAAAAAAAATTAATTTATTATATTCTTTAAAAAAATGTTTTAACAAGGGTGCTTCTTTAACTTTTAAAAAGTTACGGGCCTTAGGCCTCTAGTATTTATCTGCATGGTTCTACCCTTGGTCAAAATCATCTGAACAACAAAGCGCAAATTTAATTAACAAATAACAAGTCTGTTTTTTGGAATAATTACTTCGAGAAGAATGAGTCTTATATTTGGGAATGTTCACTGAAAGCTATAAAGCACAGACAAACCAGCTGTGTCCGAGTTTAGGGCACATTAATTTGTACAACACACTGACGACCCCTGTCCAATTTAATACTTTTTCAGCTTGGACATGGCAGGAGGACACAGCATGGACACGGCTATTTAAAATTTGAGAAAATAAAATCACTTTTTTTGGACACACGGCTAGTTCTACTATGACAATTTTATTTAGGAAATTTTTTGAACAGTGTCAATAGAAATGATGCTCCATGTTTTTTGGAAGGGGGGTTTACAAAAAAGCAAGTATTGGCATATATAACATATTAAGATATTGTAAATCTAGATATTATGAATTATAAATCTTTTTCCTTAAATTTATACTCACCTTTGGGTACAAGAAAGGAAACAAACAAACAAAAGTATCCATTTATACATGCCCATGCTCATTCACACACACAAACACTAAAATTTGAACATACCAAAAATTTGATGTTGGAAAATCCATCACGATTAGCAAGGCTTTGGGCAAGGCTGATGCCCTGTTCACTGTAATCAGAGCCAGTTAAATCAGAGAACCTGAACAAATGCCAAGAGTTTGCTTAGCAAGGTATTTGCACTACTATAAAATAAATAAATGCAAATATCTCTCCACAACCAATATTCTGAATTTGCAAGAACTAAGACTGAACAAAGCTTGGTTTCATCCCTAGGAAAACAAAACAATTCTATATTTATGCAGGCTCACTTTCCATAGTTCTCTGTTTCTTTATGTCATAAATCAACTATCCTTAAAGCGTAAGGTGTTAGGTAAAGACACATGAACGATTTTATATAATATTTTGATATGATCCTACCATAGCAAGTGTACGGTAGGGATAAAGATAAAAGGTTTTGGGCTTTTGGATGCTGTGGTTGGCCCAAGTGAAGATGTTGAAGATGGTCCAACACATGATGGCTCACGTAATAATGTTGGTGCTGTCCAAATTTCCCCTGAACAGATTGCAAGCGTGGAAGTGTGTGGGGGCAAGTTAGTTACAGGAAACTGCGTAAGAGGGGAGAATGAGGTGGGGGAAAGGCATCTGAAAAGTATATTGGAATTGGACCCTTGGGAGAGAGTGAAGCCTCTCCAATTGCTTCACAACTATCCTTTATCTTCCTGCAATATTATTTCATTTTCAAGTTCTTTGTCATTTTCCTTTCTTTGTAATTGTCTCTGTTTTACTGTCTCTAGATTGTAATAGTTGCTTGAAGAATATATAAAATCTGATTATTCAGGCCAAAATCCCTGTTCTTTGTGTTATTTCTGTATTTGAGTAGAAGGTCCTATCATATTTCTAATATGACCATTCACGCTATGGGTTTGAATCATGGACAACTACAGGCTCACCCACATTATGCTAACATTCAACTTTTATATCACTTGGTCATAGAGGCTCTAATACTATGTCATGAAACAACTATTTCAAAAGCTTAAACACAATGGTGAAAACATACCAATGGTTTTATATTACATCTCTAACACTTCATTTCAACTTATTCTTTTGTTTCCTTTTTTTTCGGTACTTACATTTTACGTGAGTAAAAGAAAAAGGTGTTGGTAAAAAAAAATTAATTGGAAATTAAATTTGAAAGTATTATTCAAAGTTCTGTAAGTTTTCCTACATTTGGGGGTCAGTAACTAGGGAGAAGCCAAAAGATATTATTTCCTCTTTTGCTGAAGCTTGCATTTATTCTGTCTGAGTTTATTTATCTTCCTTTCAATGTGTTAAAGGAAATGTACAAACTTCTCAGTAAAGCACAATTGGATCTACATGGAATCTAGCAGATTAAAGCAATCATTTTTTTTTCTAAATTGGAAAGTTTGGATTCAGAAGAAAAGGAAAGGGCCTCTAGTCTAATTGTTAGCCAGATTATTGTATATTCCTAAATTTCCATTTTTTTATCATTCAATGTATTTAAAAAAAAAAAATCATGCACCATATATCTGATTTTTTTAATGGTTTTTATATAGAAAATTCCAATCCCTCATAGCTTCACAAGTATGCATGGCCATTGTAACGCCCGACCGCTTCAAGAATCAATGACTATCCCCACACACTAACATGGGACTTTTCAGCGTGTTTTATCCTCACTTACACACTTCCTAGAAAAACTTCCCAGACTGTCACCCATCCCAAAATTGCTCCAAGTCAAACACGCTTAACTATGGAGTTCTTCAGTTCTGGGCTACCGAAAAGTAGATGCATCTTATTAGTATAGGTAATACCAATTAATTCTTATAAGCTACCCCCAACTGTGCAGTCTTATACCTGCACAATCTTTGAAATCCCTCTCTTTCGGGTATCGATTCGATTCATTCATGTACCCCCAAGCAGCAAGATTTGGAATGAGCCGCTCATTGTCCGTGCCCTTTCACACCGGCGATCACTCCCTGCCCTTGCCAGCCCTTGGGACGTTACAGCCATGAGCTTATATTAATTTTTGTAATTAACTAGACTTTTTTATATAATTTATAAATCACTTAATATAAATCATTTTTTACTTTTGCGCTGTGAAATTATCATTCAATTGTATTTATGTATGCACATATTTATTTGGTACAAGATTAGTATGCTTTTCCAACAAATACAAAGGGACACCAATACATTTTTGTTTAGTTCGAAGGGGAGATAATGTTGGGACAAAATTAGACAAGTAAAGAAATACAATGGATTATAGATATTTTAAAAATATTTTAATTTTATATTTAAATAGCATATATTACCAACATATGGACAAATAGTAAAGCATACCCTTGTTTAGCTAATTCTTGGAGAAGCAAACCATTGCCAGTCCCGATGTCAAGTACACTCCAACTAGACAAAAGTTTATCATCTAGTTCACTAGCTTCAGCCTTGACATTGTCAACATGATTTGGTCGACCATGAGAAATGTCAATGCACAAGGCTTTTGTCCAAGATGCAACAACTTCCATCACATCAACTCCAAACCTACACATGGAAAATCAAAGCAGAAAAACATATTAATTAAACAATTTGCTATGAAAACCCTAACAATGTTACACTCCCGACAATTCCATATAATGTCAATGTTCAACAACGTGGAAGTTGAGAAATTCAAATTAACCTTAACCAATAAAAGGCAAAAAAAATCTATAGTCCTCTACTAAAAAGGAATAGTGGAATAGAATCTGTAGCTTAAACGTTAGACGGGCATATATAAGTGTTGATCCCAACTACAAAGTTTCCCACTCATATTGAGGGGAAGCAGATGAGCTATAAAACTTAAGGTATAAATTGATGTAAGATAAGATTTCAAATTCATTTCTTTATCTTATATAAGTTTCTATATTAAAATGTTTATCTGTCCCTTCTAACAAAGGAAATTTTTTCTTACCACATCACTTTGTATTTACAACACTTGTTCCATAAAAAGTCCACAGGGATTGGATCCTACCAGGAATTATGTAAAGAAAAATGATGTGTAAGAACTCAGAAATCTTAATGTGGGCCTGAAGTTTATACTTTCCTCAATCTTTGAGTATCAACTCCATGGATATTATTGGTATCTATAGATGATGCTGCATTGGTCAAAAGATACTAAAAGGTTTCAGATCAAGGCAAGCAAGGAAGCCAAAATAGATTTTGAAGTTTTTCATAATCCCCTTTTTTTAACAATACGCTGAATGGATGAATTCACTTTGTCCAATTAGGCAGAGAGCTAGAAAAGTGCACAGTACAACTCTAACAAAAGGGAAGAGTACCTTTGTTAGCAAAGCAAGTACAGAGTATAACAAGCCTGGAAAACAAAGAAATGCTGATTTTAAACAAATTCATGAAAAAGATAGCCCAAACAGTTTCTTATTTCTAGAAGTTTAATCCATTCATTTGCCCATGTAAAATAATCAAATCATAAAAAAAGAAAAAGAAAAAGAAATTAATACTAATCTCCTAGAAATGCCTAAAAAATAATTACTACCCATCATCAGGTATGGTTTCTGGTCAGTAATTTCACCTGGTCCATCAGTGAAGGTTATAGCACGGATGTTTTGATATCATTTTATTGAGCCCAAATAGTAAGTTGATTACGATGTTTGCTTAGAAAAAAATCAAAACTTGTGCAAATGATAGATGATACGAAATAAGATTAAAATCAGTATAATTCTTTACCACCTAACATTACAGTTAACCCATGCACCAAAATTCATATAGATCAGTGAAGCACATTATGCAATCAAAATTTTATTTACCAAACTTCACCAGCATGACCGTGTTCGCGAAAATTTGTAAGTTCATCTGCATAAGCAGTGTCCCAATAACTCTGAAATCCCAGCATTGACGTAACTGCTTCAGCATCAGGTTCCTCCTTGTCAGAACTGCGCACACAAGAATGAATCAGGGATAAAAAAACAGTCAGTATTAGAAAATCAAGAATGATGATGATTCATTCACTCAACTCATTTCCCAAGTTCCCATAATGTAAATACCAGTTCCTGACTGTACATCCTCAAAGAAAATTCCAAATTCCAAAACCCACACAGCCGCAATACAGATCCATTCAATACCAGCCAACATCAAACATAAACCACCTTCACTGCCCTAAAATTTGCAAATGCCACCAACCAAATGAACCAGATCTTAATAATCTACTTGACCTCACTTCCTCTGCCTCCTAATATTAGAATCCGAAACCTAGGAATTTCGCTTATTGCTAAATAACGACTTTCACTTTCACCCTATGTACATACACGAACCTTCGATCTCATAGCATAAAAAAAATAAAGGAAGTGAAAATGCAATTAACAAATCAGGACTCAACTCCATTATGCTTCACAAAGCAGAAATTCGCAAAATACAAATTCCAATTCGTTAGATAAACTCTCGTTTGCGCTCGCGTTACTCGTTCAAACTTCACAGCAGGATTAAAACACGGAGAGTAAGGTGTGTGTGTGTGTGTGAGAGAGAGAGAGAGAGAGAGAAGAAAGTGGAATGAAACCTGTAGTCGGAGGGGGCTCGGAAGTTGGCGTTGGAGAGAGCTTCGGCGGCGTCGGCATGGCGCTGGTCATCGTCGAGAGTGCTGCCATACTCGCTCTTGATGGACCAGGAGTCTGCGGCGACGGAGCGGTCGTCGTCGGAGACCAGATCGGCGGCGGAGAGAGCAACCGCTCGTGTTTGTTGCGAGACGTCGGAGTCCTCTGGTTGCAAGCGGAAACCGGCCATTGAAGAGAGAGAGAGAGAGAGAGAGAGAGAGAGAATGAGTTGGAAAAGAAGAGAAGTGGTGGTTAGGTTGATATGTAATTCTGTTTGTAATATCAATTAGTATGTAACGTGCCTTGTTTGTTCATACTCATTGCTCAGTCACCACTGCTAAATGCCTAAACCAGAGAGAGAGAGAGAGAGAGAGAGAGAGAGCATCGATTGTGTGAGTCAATTTGTCACGTAATGATCCGGTGCGGGTTCTCTCGGGTCTGGGTTTTTTCTTTTGCTTCGAATCGAATTGAATCGCACATGATTGCAAAGCATATCCACGTGTACTTTCTTCACTCCTTTTCACCTTTTTTTTCATTATTATTCTAGTTGAATTTACAGTTATTAAAACTTTTTATGTAATTAATAAAAACTGAATATTGAATTAGCCTTTATAATTTAAGGCAATATTTTTTTTTAACAATGCAATTTTGACCCTGTCATTTTGTTATTATTATAGAATTTTTTTAGATTTATTGTTTAATTTTATCAATCTTTTGACTGTTGTTGAAATTTTAAGAATTTAGATAGGAAACGAGGAGATTGTATAATCTAAAATTGGTATTGGCTTAATATTGTTTAAATTATAAGAATTTAGATAGGAAAAAAGAAATTGTTTAATTTAAAATTAATATTGTTTTGATGTGGTATAATATGACATAAAAGACAAATAGTTTATATTTATTTTACGAAAAATGATTTCTACTTCAGTGCCACATAAGATTCCCTACACTGAGACATAACTCATCCCATTTCTCTGTCATTGTTTTCTCTTTCTTTCCTTTTGTTTTCTCTCTTTATTATTTTGTCTAAGTGACAAGAGAATTTTTTCTGAAGCAAAAGTCATTTGCTTTTTATTTTAAGGTTTAATGTTTTTTAAGTTGTAGAAAATAAATTTTATCTCTTAAACACACATAAAAAAGTATAAAGCCTATGCGAATCCATGTGAGAAAATGAGAGAGAAAGAAAAAACATGGATCTCACATATATTTATGTATGCATACGAGATAAATTTATCTCCTATAATATGAGAAATAATAAATCCTTATTTTAATAGTAAACTCTTAAAATAAAAAATAAATCACCAAATATAAAAAAAAAATTATTAAATCCAATTATAAGAGATTGTTTAAGACACTCTAAAGTTTTAAATGTTTCAACTACTAGAAATTACAATATAACCATTTAATATTGCATCATATTTGAAAAATAATTTTATGCTTTGACGAAATTAACAGCCTTTTAACAAAAGTGCGCAAATAAAATGGACACGTCTTCAGTCTTCATGTTTACAAATCAAACAAGTTTTAACGCTACAAATCAAACAAGTTTTTTTTTTTTTTTTTTTTTTTTTTTAAATAATCAAACAAGTTTTAACGTGACTGAACTGTTGGATTATAGGATAAACAATATATATAAACTATTTGTCCTTTTAAATGATACAATTTACATCATTTCATTCTCATAAAGAGGTGGAACCCACACTTTTATTATTTTTGTTCACTTTCCTTCCCCTTTATCTATCTCTTTCTCTTACTTAAAATGACACAACTTTACACCTTTAAAATAACATACATTTTTCCATACATATATATATATATATATATATAAACGGAAGAGATTCCCAAAGCCTAAGTCAGTTGAATAACACGTTTGTTTGTAAATTTTCTCAAGGAATGAAGCATTTCTTTTTCATTCTTCTTTCTCTATTTCACTCTCGAGTGTTTTTTAGCAAAACTCCATTAGACACCACTCAACCAGTGGACCACAAATAGATACCTTGGTGCATGGCAGAAGCCTCCTAATTGTACAGAGGACACTACTATGCCATCTACCAGTGAGGCGACCGCATCATGGACCATCAGCTATAGCGCAGGTGAATTTTCACAACTGTTAAGCTAATCAAGATGGTGTCCACTCTTTCTGAATATAATTTCTATGTTTTATGCCTATTCTTAATCCTAATAGAATGGAACGGCGGGCGTATCATTTAACCATATTCTAGAGCTACTTTGGATTTCGCAATATTTTTTCATTAATTACCCCAGATTCTTCCATTTCCATATAAAGATCATTTCCCTCATCCGCTCACCAACCCCACCAAATTCAGATACAACTCCTCGATATATCCAAGGGATGGAAGGGCAGAGGCCTTTGGTGTCCCCCCAGTCAAGAATTTGGGACATGCAGCTTACAAGTTGGCTATACTTGAGTTGCAATGGCTCATCTGCACTCCAAGTAACCTCTTTGTCTGTACCTTTCCATATGGACCAACAGGACAAATAACAGTGAAAGACTAAAGGGGAAGGAGGTCGTCATAGACTCATAAGGCTTGGCAAGTGAGTTGGTCAAATTTTGAAGTTGTATTTCTGAGTCCTACAAGCCAAGAGATTCGTTGTTAAAAACTTCTACACTGTACATATAAAACATTGAAACATCTGCAGTAAGCTGATACCCAGAAATACTATAAACATCAAGAACAGATTATATACACGAAAACCAAATCAACATTCAATCTTCAGCTGTGACATCCATCTTCCGAGTCTGAGAATGAAACATTTCAGCTATATCGGCAGCTGTGCTACATTCTTCAGGGTTTCTGTCTGACACACACCGAATAAATCTTGGAAATCTGATTGAGATGCCTCGAGAAGGATGAACTAAACCAATGGCAGCACGATGAACTGGGGAAACTGTAAAGTCTGCACCTCTTATTTCCCAAACAAGTTGCGGACAAAACCACAAGTCCGGTGCCTCTCCTGTTTGATAATATGGTGGTTTTTTGGACAAGACTTTGTCCCCAGAGAAGAATTCTTTCATCTGCAGCGCAATATAAATTTTCCCGTCAGTAATGATAAAAGAACCTTGCACGAAGTTAAAAACTTCCAAAAGGAAAAGAAAGTAGTTAATGAAACATTTGCGAGGGACCAGTTCATTCTTGTGTTATTACTACAGGGCAATTTTCTGTGTTAATGAAAAATTACTTTGGCATTCTTCAAGGTCCAGAATGTTTTTAGTGTGCTTTAGTGCCATTTTCCCGAATATGAATGACTAATGCATACTACTTGATGTCTACATAAAAAGGTTAAAAATGATCCATTATGAACAATGTATGCAAAAGTAACATAGTTGTGACATATTGACGATTCCAAGTGTTCAAATTTCAAAAACAAGACCAGGAAATAAAAAATTAGAAATACATCCTTCAACTTTCAAGATGAAAGAGTCTAGGAATTTAAAATATTTTAAGGATCACTCAACCATTTATACCTCTATGTAAAATGAATCTGAGAACCCAGACATCACACGGCATACACTTTGATAATCCTCAGTTTCAGGATTGAAACATGCCATAAGAAATGGACTATACCTGCAACAGCAAATGATCCAGATCAACAACAACAGGGCAATAAATCATTCTCTTATCCCAAAAATTCATTATGAAGCCACTGAAAATTGCATATTCCTTTCTCTGCCGCTACCTTTTCCATTTGATACATATTGGCAAAGTTCTTAAGATTATTACATAAGGAGCATCGACCACTGAGAAAGATAATAGAACCTCATGATTTCACTTGATGAACACAAAAGTTAATTCACAACTCCAGAGCATTACATGTCTTCATGTAGTCATGCTCATGTTTTTCCAATCACATGGAACATAGTAATTTCTAATAGTAACTTTTGCAAAATACAGTGTCGCTTAGATTTTTGGTAACTTATACCTGCTAACGTGCCATAGTTATCTATTATACTCTATATTTTCGTTTTGCTAGAGATAGAACTATTTTTTGTTGTGATTGCACGTAGAACAGATCTTTCACCCAAAAAATTTCACACTTAAAGAAGACCACCATCCATCTTTTGAGTCTTATCTGCTGAGTATCAGAACATGAAACAACACCATTACCCTGCACTATCTTCATTCTAAATTATTATTCGAACCAGACCACTACTGAAATTCATAAATTACCAGTGCACTGCTGCTTGGAAATTTATATTTTCACCTTTCAAAATCAAGTGTAATCTTTTTGTTATGACCAGAGCTTAACGGGGTTAAACCTATAGCAAAAATTACAATTAATTTTAATCAACGATATTACAAAGAGTAACTGCTCAACACTCACACCGGAATCCCAATACACCAAATATAAGCGCACTGTGAAAGATGTTTTACCCTAACTACTAAATTTACAAGTTCCTATTAGCCCGTCCCCTCCACTTCCACCACCTAATCTCCAATGAAAACACCTCCTTGGGTCACCGCAGGTTTGTCAGGTTAGTCACATGTTTGGTCAAGCGCAAAACTAAATACAAGTCACACATAACAATTTCATTGGTTGGAAGGAACTTCATGTATTCATATGGTTCAAATTAGATTTCTTTCATTTTTACCACTGGTGCTGAATGACATGGACTTGCTAGAGATACAAAGCAATTCTTGGCCAACCACCTAACAGCTTAAGCATTTAGAAAATTGGTCCTTGACAGAACTAATGTAGTAATGTGAAATAAAATACTTTTAATTCTATGCAAGTTTCATTGCAGCATCTTAAATAATTTCAGTAGACAAAAAAATTATGAAAGATGCTATATTACCATCCAGCTTTCCTTCCATTTCCATGCCAAGCACCAATTGGTACTAAATCAAGAGTATCATTTAATCCTTCCACATAATCTCGCTTGACCTACAAAATGAAACCTTAGAACGTTATACAGATTAAATACCTGTTTCTATGAGTGTATCTCTACCAAAGTGACCAAAGTCCTGTAGGGCAAAAAATAACCTTTAACCATTTATCAGAACGCTTTGATGGAGAATACCCAGCATCAACATCCAAAGATTTGACCATAATTCCTTCACATGAAGAGCGAAGTGCATCTTCCAGGAAAGCATTTATCTTAGTTAACGTGGCTTCACAGGTTAAGCAAGCATCATCTGCTTCGATCTACAATTAAAGAGTTCATATACATATATAGCACATCAAATGAATTTCACTAGAAAATAGTAATCATAAACTCAAGCACTTACAGTTGTTTCCTTTGCATACTCAAAATACCCAGGTTTCTCATCATGGAACAAATCCTTCAGATCTGTATAAGTTCCAAGAGATGCAAAAGGATTAAAATCAAAGTGTACTTTTGAGTTACAGTACATTTTTGTCTTGCCTGAAAATTCATAATCAAATAAAACGACTAGATGCATACGCTTTCGTCTTAGGCGGAGAGGAAAACCCAATAGCCTGCAAGCAGTACTTGAATGGTCAGTACAGACGACAGACTGTATTTGAAAGGCAATATCAACTGCTTAACAAGTATAATCTAACTCTCTTGAATATCACAAAATAAATCAATACTGGCTAACCTACTTCCTTTTAACCTGAGATCCACATGCTTGACGATCATTGATTAATAAGTGAAGAAAATCTCACATTTTTACCTTTTCTAGTTTTATGGTCTATAGTTGACTCTATACACAAGATAGCATTAAATTACACCATCTTGCACACTATCCATTGGTGCACCAAACATAGGATAGGCTAAAAGCTTATCAGGTAGATAGTTCAGCCTGTACTCCCATGTGACCAATATACGATCCCGCCTTATACAGTACAGTGCGCCAAACAAGGCCAATGGATTCAAAGAGACCACTTGCTAATATAATCATTTGTATATGCTCCACGACAATTTCTACCAACTTTGCAACAAATTATCATAAAAATGAGAAAAAGAAAGATTGAAATAATTACTGCTCTCCATTTGCAAACATGATATCAAAGACAAAGATGCAAATGTCCACCTGCATGAACAGAACATATCAGAAACAAATCCAGACAATTCAACTAGAAACAGAGTTGAAGAGAACTAGAGAAGCACAAAGGAAGATAAGAAGTTCTCCTAGAACAACTACAAAGGAACCAACTCACAAGGGAATTCCCTAAAGAGGAAAAAAACCATTAGCTCAACAGAGCCCTCCAATCCCTCTCAAACTTCCATGTTCTTGATAATTTCAAAAATACAAATGCGTACATCATACTAAAACCCTTCAGATAAATAAGCCATCGGACCAGCTAAATTTCTAAGGAAGTGAGTCATGTAACATTCCTATGATACTTAAATATTGGTTTTGATCTAATTATTAAAAACCTAAAAGTTGAATAACAATTGAGTTTAATGCTGTCCAGAGAGCAAACCATTATCAATATGCAGTGTGTTGAGATAGATTTCCACGAAACTTGCCCCCACAAGAAAACAGAACACCACCATAAACTAACTATTGTCATTCAAACTGTCCTTGTTAACTTGGCTGTTTCCAGCAATAGTTAATGTCATTAAGATACAGCTGTTAAAGGCATCGGCACATGGATTGCATGTTCCCAAAAGCCATGTGCAGTAACAATTTAGACATCTAGAGTAGCTGAGTTGTTATAAATTGAGATTTAGCAGTGGGTAATAAGGAAAGAGAAACAGAGTTTGCAAATATTTAGAGAGAGATAGAGAGGACAAGGCAAGGCACTCAGTCAGTCCCGGTCCTAAATAAGGGTTCAAAATACATAAGATTATAATTAACTCCTTAGAGAAAAAAGAACCTAAAACACTAATGTTTACATGGACTAATTGATTCTAATAATATTCTTAAAACTATTTACCAAAATACAGCATTTTTAGACATATTACCAAAACACTGTCCATGCTTAGTAAGTATCAAGTAAAGGATTTATGGCTTCAGGCAATAAATGCTATTAAGTTTTTTTAAGCACGCAAACTTCCAACCTTTATGCGCTCTGTAGTAACTAAAGTATCTTTGCTTCCTCTCCCACGTGAAGATAGCTCCTGGAAAGACATAATCCTAGATCCATTTTTTCTATCAATACCAACAACCTGAAAGGAACAAGAACCATAAAATTAGGAGTAAATAACAAGAACTTGATTAACAAGAACAAATATAAGAATATTATCGCAGAAAACATTTTTGTACTTCTGCATCTATAATGAAAGTTGATGCAACAGGCTTGCAGGAATCCTTAATTATGTCGATCAGATCAGGAAATCTTGATGTCGATTCATCTCCATTTCTTGAAAAGACACAAATTGATCCATCAAGTAATCTGTGAATTTGAGCTCGCTGACCATCATACCTAGAATTAAATTTAACTCAATTCAACAAGTGATGTAAAAGAGAAGTGCAATTCATCCTTGCAAAACAGAGACAAGTAATGCCAAATGATCTCAATCAACATCAACATCAACAACACCTTTATCCCAAATTAATTGGGGTCGGTGGTAGATGAACCCACATGAAAGATACAAAACGGTTGAAAAAAAGTAAAAAAATAAATAAAAAATAAAAAATAAATAAATAAGAATACACAAATAAAATAATAAAATAAAATAAAATGAAATAAAAATATATGTATATATAAATAAATAAAAGTAAAAAAGAAAGGGACAAGAAGAAGTGGGGGAAATGAAGGGGAAAAGGACTAAAAAAGGACCATCTGGAACATAGGAATAACAGCGAGTCTAACCCTCCACCATACTTATAGCTTTTCTCCATTCCTTTCTAAGACATACTGTCCGCCAATCTATATCCCACTCCATTAAATCTTGTTTTACTACTTTCCCCCAAGTAAGCTTCGGCCTACCTCTGCCTCTTTTTGTGTTTAGCTCTTGGTAACAAACTTCTGTTCTTACAGGAGCATCCATGGGTCTTCTCATCACGTGCCCAAACCACCTCAATCTATGTTCTCTCATCTTCTCGGCTACCGGTACTACTCCGACCTTTCGTCGAATATCTTCATTTCTTATCTTATCCATCCTTGTGTACCCACACATCCACCTTAACATCCTCATCTCTGCTACTCCCATCTTATGCTCATGTTGCCTATGTGCTGGCCAGCATTCCGCTCCATATAGCATTGCCGGTCGTACTGCCGTTTTATAGAATTTTCCTTTTAACTTCAGGGGAATTTTGCGGTCACACAAAAATGCAGATGCACTACGCCATTTCATCTACCCTGCTCTGATTCTGTGATTTACATCCTCATCAATCTCTCCACCATTTTGTAAAATGGAGCCCAAGTATTTAAAAGCATTTTTTTTGGGTACCTCTTGACCATTTAGATGCACAGGTTCTTGGTCCTCATCTTGTACCAGAGAAAACTCACACTTCAGATACTCAGTCTTGCTTCGACTTAATGTGAATCCTCTGGATTCCAATGTGCTTCTCCACAATTCAAGTTTTCTATTAACACCCTCCTTGCTCTCATCAATAAGCACAATATCGTCTGCAAAAAGCATACACCATGGCACTTCCTCTTGAATATCTTTTGTTAGTTCATCCATAACTAAGGCAAATAGGTAAGGACTTAGAGCCGACCCTTGGTGTACACCTACCGTGATAGGAAAATAACTTGATGATCCGTTACAAGCTTTTACACATGTAGTAGCCCCATCATACATATCCTTGATTGCCTTTACATACTTTAATGGAACCTTTTTCTTCTCCAGGACCCACCATAAAACTTTCCTTGGAACCCTATCGTATGCTTTCTCAAGGTCTATGAACACCATATGCAAGTCCTTCTTCTTTTCTCGGTATCTTTCCATTAGTTGTCGCATCAAGAAAATGGCTTCCATGGTACATCTTCCTGGCATAAATCCAAATTGATTTACAGAAACCTTGGTATCTCTCCTCAAGCGATGTTCAATAACCCTCTCCCACAGCTTCATAGTATGACTCATTAGCTTAATGCCTCTATAGTTTGAACAATTCTGTATATCTCCCTTATTTTTGTAGATAGGCACAATCATACTTTTCCTCCATACATCAGGCATCTTATTCGTCTGGAGAATCTTATTAAAAAGATTGGTCAACCATTTTATTGCCACATCCCCCAGGCCTCTCCACACTTCAATAGGGACACCATCAGGCTCCAAGGCTTTATTAGTCTTCATCTTTAAAGCCTCCTTAACTTCATGTGTATTAATTCTGCGTACAAATCTTCTATTCATATCATCATACGCGTCCTCTAAGTCCACCTCGCTTGTATTTCCATCCCCATTAAACAGCTTGTTGAAGTATTTCAACCATCTTTCATTTACATCTTCATCTCTCACCAGAAGTTTTTGATTTTCATCCTTGATGCATCTAACTTGAGTGAGGTCTTTACTTTTCTTATCCCTTATCCTTGCAAGTTTATAAATACCTCTTTCACCATCCTTGCTCCCAAGACTTTTATACAACTCGTCGAAAACCTTGCCTCTCGCTTCTCGCACTGCTTTCTTTGCATTTTTTCTCGCCAATCTAAACTTTTGCAGGTTCTCTTCATTGGGACTTTTATGCAAAGATCTAAAGCACTCCTTCTTATGTTTAATTGCCTCTTGCACCTCTCCATTCCACCACCATGTTTCCTTTGTATGAAATCCATTTCCTTTGCTTTCTCCCAACACCCTCCTTCCCAAATTTTGAATACACTTAGCCATCTCATTCCATATTGCATTTACTCCTCCATCAAACTCCCAAGGTCCTTCGTGCAACATTCTATCATTGAACTCTCTCTCTTTTCCCTCCTTAAGCTTCCACCACCTTATCCTTGGATTCTGAGCCCTCTTCTTCATTGTACGTACTTTGTTGAACCGAACATCCAAGACTACCAGCTTATGTTGCGTAGCAACACACTCTCCAGGGTAGACCTTACATTCGACACAAGAAGTTCTATCTTCTCTTCTAGCCAAATGATCTCAATATTTAATAAAAATCACCCGATTGAAAAACATTACTACTAGAATAAACAAACAAGACCAGAATTTCAAATCTCTCCAAGATGTGTTTCTCATAAGAAGTTCGGGGTTGAAAGAGATTTTACAAGCTGCACATAATGGAAATGAAGCAATTTGAGTTTTTGCATTCCTTACTGCTTCACTTTTGTGCAATAATGCAAGTAATTACTGTACAATGAGTATTACCACAGTTCTTCATTATCATAAGTTTTCAGTATAAACATCAAACACGCCGGATTAAGTTTTTGAAATGGTCACAAAAGAAATGGATTTGTAGTTAAATATCAGTAGATGTAACAATGCATCAGGAACTAGCTCATAGTTTACAAGATTGAACTCCCAATCACAAACTACGGACCAATGAACAAAACAGCATTATAACTAGATTATAAATTCTTTTGACTAATCAGAAATCAGAATTGTCAGATTAATATTTCAAAACTTGAATCATGGAATGTTAGAAGGTTCAGTTTTGATTTTGCAATAGCAATCCAATGAGTCTGCCTTGCACCAGCATTCCTACCTTTGAGACCATTTTGAAAGGGTAAATGACTCTTTACTTTAGCTACTTTCAAGAAGGATTTTTTTCTTTAATTATTGATTTCTAGTTTTTTTATTTAATCACCTTGCCAAAATCAGTCTAGAACGCCTATTAGTATAAGTAATGTTTTCAAAAGAGTTTATATATATGCACTACAACTCTACAAGATTCATCAAATTAGATGCTCTATTGTTATAGCATTCACCTACAAATTTTGAGGCACACCACTTGGAGTGATGTATATCAGATTACTACATTAACACCAGCATTGCTTTAACAACAACAACCAGCCCACTGTGATCAAAACTTCAAATCACCCCTTAAAATTATGTATCCAACCAAGATTTTAAATGCCTACTTGCTTCCCCATGTCCATTGTCGCATGCAATCTGTCAAGTGAGACAAAGAGCATAAAGATAAAAGGAAAATAATTGATTACAGAATAGGACATACTTATATTCACATGTAAATGCTTTATTTTGAAACAGCTTCAATACTTGGGGAATGCCATTGGTGATCCTGCGAAGAATGAAAAAGGAAAAATACCCAAAAAAAAAGGGTAGTGTTGAGAAAAATAAGTGAGTACTCCTGAAGTTAAGAAAAGGAGGTTCTATTAACCTGAAATCCAATCACAAACACAAACTACTCAAGAAAGGGCCAGTATATGGTATAGTATATACTTCGCAAGCATAGGCTTAATAGGGATTCCTGGAATCATTGATAAATTTGAAACCGAAAAATCAATGCCTGTGTTCATGAGAGATGGGACTATGAGAGCCTGCATAAAATAAATGAAATGAAAATGCATAACATCATAAGATCACTGCATTATTACTCATATAGGGTAAAAACTAGGTACATTATCCTCAACAAGTCTACATTTACACAAACAAATATGACAGACCATCAAGAGAAATTCGGAACAATTTAACAAACAGCTATTAGAGATTCACACAAACTGCACATCAGCAATTACTGGTAATAGTTATATCCAACATAGTCAGTGCTTGGTCACATTGAATGCTGGTGATGTAAGCCTATAATACTTTTGCATTTTCACATTAAACAACAGCTATTCAGAAACAAAAATGTAGAAACGTTTAGCACCTAGCTTCCTATCTCCTAATATACAAGAGAGTAATGCAGACAACAGCCTCATGAGTGTAATAATGCTCTGTTTTCAATCATAAAAGATATAAACAGGCAAGACTCACTATTCAAATATTCAAAACTTACCAAATTTGGCAGAATGTTATATGCTTCAACAACTGCCACAGAAAGGACCTGTAGAGGTGGGGGGACATTATTAGTCACAGAAATCTCCAAATACATAATTATTATTCTGAATTTACCAACAAATCCCTAAAATTTTGAGGATCAGCTCTTTGCTTCAGAATGAAGGCAACAAGCTCTTCCTGGCAAAAATATAATCATGTTTTTTCTATAAAATATGAATCCATATGAGAGAAAAGAAATACAATGCAGGAGGATCAGAAATCCTCCTAAAACAAGGAAAGAAGGAAAAAAAGAAAGAAAACAGAAGAAAATATGTCAGCTCAGCAGAGCATAATCAGTCCAGCTGCATGTCAGCCAAAGACACAAACCTCAATAAATCCATATATTGAAACCCACAAAAAGGCTGAGAATATAAATCTTTCCTACAAAAGACAAGAAGGAAGATATATCTGGCTAAAGAGTCTAGTGTTAGGCTTTATCCAAATGGTTCCCATACAGCAAAAAGCGCAATTTTAAGGCACCTCACTTTCCTTTCCACTCCCAAAACCTTTCTGAATGGGTCAACTAAATGGGTGCTAAGTAAGGAAAAATAAAATGTTTGCAAATGGCTCACAACTTATTCCACAAGTGCCAAGCTACCTCCCAATGCAAAGATAGATGGCTAATTCTTTTATAATATTTTTGGCGTACAAAACAAGTTGCATGAACCTTATGAACATGTAACAAATTATTGGTACGAAAAAGGATCTCAAAGCTTACTTTTGAAAATGGTTACAAGTCAAAAAATAAAATAAAAAATAAATAAATA
The DNA here is from genome assembly GCF_033153095.1 of Gastrolobium bilobum. Taxonomy (NCBI): domain Eukaryota; kingdom Viridiplantae; phylum Streptophyta; class Magnoliopsida; order Fabales; family Fabaceae; genus Gastrolobium; species Gastrolobium bilobum. The sequence goes on along the minus strand of NW_026898898.1, from coordinate 251,018 downwards.
AAAATACAAGGACAAGATAAGGGTAAACCTTCTATGTTTGGGCCAACGGGAATGTTAGATAAATGAAAAGGAATCAAGAATGCTAAGAATTGAAACCAAATCTACAGTCACTGAATCATTAAAGTTCCATAAAAGTTTCGAGACTACTGTACAGTTGTTTTTGCATTGTCTAGGAGCTGGTTACACAAAGAATAGGCTTATCGGTTCTTACAAAACTAGGTTTATCCAAGGAATTTGTCATAATTCTTTGTTAGTTATAGAGGTTTTGGCAGGAAGTCAGGAACATAGAAGATAATGGTCTCATGAAGGTGCACTATTCATGCTGCTACTTGGGCAGCGCATAATGCTTGAATATTTAATAAGTTTCTGTAATTGAATCACCCATTCGACTGAATTGCTTATTTGGCCTTTTGTTTTGAAAGGGAGGGTTAGGGTCATGGTACATGGTAGTTTGGTGCCTAGGAATGTCAGCTTACCTAGCAACTGGTTATGGCATTTACCTCTGGAATCACATTCTCTCTGGCATCCAGTAATTCAGAGCAAGTAATGGATTAAACAGAATGGGTGGGATTAGCAAGCTTTACATAACTGATGTGCTTTCTTGTTTGATCATCTAGTATTTTCTTTTCCTTTCTTTAAGGAGGGTTTATTATCCTCTGTTCCTGTACTTTCTTTCCCATATCTGATAATATTTCTTCTATTATTGAAAAGTAAAAACAAGGATGTCCCTTTGTTCAATATACAGAGGGGTTTAAAGGAGTAGCTATATTGGTGATGTCTTGTATGTTATTCATGCTTGTTTCTTTTTATATCTCCAAGAAGGTTACATTATCCTTTGAATTATTTATTCTCTTTTTCTCTGAGTAATCAAATCTGCTATTATCCTATTAAATTAAATGAAAGCTCCTCTACGTATAAAATGCCATATTAAAAGTAATTATTATGACAAAAAATAATATCAACCGTTAAAAAGCAGACAGAATAGTAATATAGAACATTAAATTATTAATACATAATCCTGGTCATAGGTAAAGGCGAAAGATTGCATAATGGACCTGAAGCTTCTCCTTCAAATTTTCTGCAGTTTCTTCTTCGTGCACAGAAGGGCAAGAATTCATAACAACAGCATGAGCCAATGCAGGCAAAACAGTTCTGAGCATTGCCCCAATCCTTAAGTTCCTGACCTACACAAGAAGCTAAATTGAAAACCAAAGGACACTTGCCACTTGCATACAGGGATAAAAATATTAAAAAAAAAAATGCATTTGAGAAACATACTACCAGCCACCACTTTATATATACATGAGATAGATTATACTTACAACCTTTTTTTTCTTTACAATCACTTTGCTACCGTTAAATCAAAATCAAATTAATGGCTCTCATTCAATGTCATTTTGTAACCATTAATTTGATTTTGATACAACAATAAGGACAATGATTCTAAGAGGTTGTAAAGAAAAAGAAATTGCAAGCATAACCTCTCTCCCCCCTCTTATATATATATATACACACACACACTCTCAGAACAGTAAATATTGAAACACACTGTATAGAAAGAGAATATCAGAAGTCTAGCCAGGTATGATAGTAGATTACACACACCTTGATGAAATTTATCTAAATACAACATAAATACCTAGACATATCAATTAGTAAGTACTTCTGTAAGCCCTCATTAAGGCTTGTAGCATACTTTGACCTTTAAACGGGGTAACCTCCGCTTCCCCCCTAAACTTCTATCCACCCTAAAAATTTAGATATTTACCAAGGTCCGTACAAGAAACTTTATCTCCTTCTCACGGCAGGAACGCATGAGATGAACAATGATGCCTTTCTTCCGAAATGTGCTTCCATTGCCTGTTTGTACACTGATGGGCATTACATAAGAACATGTAGAACAAAACTAAAAGTTTACCTAACTAAATAGCAATGAAAAACTGATTGAATTGATAGAGAAGAGAATGCAATAAAAACATAAAAATGTTACAACTAGGTATAATACACTTTTGGTCCTTTTACAATTCATAAATGTACAATTTTGGACCCCTGGTTCCAAGAAACAAAATTACCACCAAGAATCAACAAAGACATAGTAACCAGAAATTGATCTCCTAATAGTGATCATTTATCAGTATATAAAATGCCACAACCTAGAGCTCCTTCGCTCATAGCATAGGGATTAAGGTTTTGACTTTCAACCATTATGCAACCTTACCCTTGCATTTTTCCAGAAAGGCTATTTCTTAGACTTGAAGCCGTAACTTTCCAATTACAAGGAACAACCTTACTGCTGCTCCAAGACTCACCCTACTGTCGTTTCCACATATGCACAATGAAAATTACATATCTGTAAGTCCATAACTTTAAGGTTTGCAATTCCATATGCTAGAGCAAAGGACGGCCTATCAGCCCACTATGAGGATTTTTTTTTTTTTTCATGCAAATTCAAAAGACTAAGGTCGCACACTGAAAAATTATTAGAAATACAAGTATAGTACGGCTACTACAAGCCAAACCAATGTCACTCAATGCACACTAATATAGTAATACTTTAACAGATCATCTAATTAGTCATCAAATAGGAGTTTTGTCACAATGTACTCGGGCTTATGGTGAATTCTATACATGGGAACATATTCATAAACTGTTTTATAATACACACACATCAACATCACCAACACCTTTATCCCAAACTAGTTGGGGTCAGTAGCAGATGAACCCAAATGAAAAATACAAAAAAATAGAGAAAAAAAGATAAAAAAAAAATTATATATATATATATAACATTATCCATTAAAAAACAGCAATAAACAATTAAAAGGAAAAATAAATTGAAAATAAAGATACATAAGAGGACAAAAGAATAAGAAAGTACAAATAAAAAATAAAAATAAAGAAATAGATGGATAAAAAATAAAATAAAAAAATAAAATACATAAATAAATAAATAAGAGAAGAAAAACTGAGAGGAAAAAAGAAATAAAAAAAGAAGGAAAGAAATTAAAAAAAAAAGAGGTAAAGAGAGAAAGAAAGGGAGATAAAGGGGAAAAGGATTAAAAAGGGACCATATGGAACATAAGAAGAAAAAAGCGTCTAACCCTCCAGAATGCTAATAGCTTTCATCTAACACACACACATACATATTTATAATTTTAAATTATCTAAAGTGAATAACATGTTACCACATATAGAGTTCACCATGAACCTAAGTCTATAGTAATGACTCTCAGCTAAACATTTGAAAAGCAGACAATCGAGTGGTAAATTATATCCCTAGTAAGGTCATAATCTACAATCGGAAACAGAATGGTTGTTAATACCTTATCTTTTGTAGAGCAGAGAAAACATCCTTTATTAGAAGTGGTGCTGGTGGTGCAAGCAATCTTTGTGTTTGACGACACTCTTGAGCAACATCACCTTTCACAATCCCAGGTTATTTAATAGTTATTCAAAATCCTCACGGACTGAATAGGTTTAGTAAAACAATCAAAAACTATGAGAACAATCATCCAACCAAGATCACCAAATTTGTTATACATCTCCCTTATTTTCGATCGGTTTGTTCCGCATGACTCTTCAAGTGCAGCAGTGACTAAACTTCCACCAATATTTAGTTCCTGCATAATAGTACATACACGGAACTTTCTTAGTACATAATAACCCTCGTTGCCATACAGTAGACTGCTATACCCTGTGTCAAACAATTGCCAATTTGTCATCATGGAAAGGCTAAAGAACATAAATGATTAACAACAATAAATAGTAATGTACTTTTTCAGAAAATATTTATTTTCAACAAAGCAACCTTTAAATCGGCTGCTGGATTTTAGTGGAAACTTTTTTTAATTATAACTACAAATTCCCTTTCACCTCCTATAGAAAGAAAAAAAAAATAGTGCAGATTACAGAGTGACAAAATGGGCCCTGCTTCCTACAGACGCACATGTTATTTACCATAAAAGTAATAAATAAATAACTATTGTCTCAAAACAAAGGCTAAAATCCTCGCTGCCATGATCCAAAGAAAAGGGAGGAAGAAAAAACAAAATAGCAATTCAAAGAAAAACTAAGGGATGTAAAATGGTCAATTTGATACATAGAGGCACCTTCAACCAACATGAAGGGCTAAAATAGCATATAAAACCAATTATCAATGTGTTCTTGAAGAAACTCAGGTCCTAGATTTTCAGGTGAAAAAAATGTCTAGAACTTAAACAGCCTTACATAAAAGAGCAAAGGAACAGGATCCAGGTTTTGATTTTTCTAAATCAGCAAGTTCAAGTATCACTCTCATTAATGCTAAAGATGGTGAAAGTCAGAACTTCCAAATTATCAAAACCAAAAATATACCTACCATATTTTCATGGTCCGGAGCAATTTTGTTTGTACATAGATACACAGCAGGAAGAACATCTGCTGGAGACAAGGCCAACAAACTGCATGATAGAAACATTGGATGCAGATAGTGTTCCTCAATCAGCCAATTACTGGTAAAATTGTTTCAATACTCCATAAAAGGAGAAGAAAAATGGATAATACAAAGAATGTGATCAGTATAAAAGGAACCTTCTGAACATATTGCATAACATTGAAGTAGCTTTTATCTTTCCTTTCTCATCCTCAAGTAGGTTGAAGGTTCGTGCAAGATGTAAATATGGTGCAGGCTCTCCATCTCTCCAACACGCTGGTCATTTTTGCCAGTTGTATAGATATTTTACAAGACAGATCAAGAACAAAAAGAGTAAATATAAAATTAAGTGCAGTAAATTAAAAACTCCTTTTAAACCACTATATTTGAAAGATAAAAAAATTAACACAAACCATGTTCTTTAGGGTTGTATTTCTTAGGTGGTAAACATACATGAGTTGCATCTACATTATCTCTTAACACTCTCTGCACAGAAATATCAGGTATAATTGTCAATTCCTGTGACACATACTTCTTCTCTAAAGGTCTGCCGATTTTGCACTCTGCTTGAACTGATATTTCATTTTCACCAAGATTGCCAGAATTACAATAATACATATCCAAAGCCTTATTAACATCTCCTTTTGCCTTCTCAATTATAGTGATGGCATACTTTTTTAACGACTCATTCCCGTTTATTATTTGCATAAACTGATCAATCTCATCCTTATATAATTCTCCAACATCATTTGGCAACAAGTCTTCAACTTTAGGGCTTTGGTCAAAATGATCAGATTGAGTACTACCAGGCATATCAGGCAATACTTTGCTGAAGAATCTTGTTATAGCGGGCTGCTTTGAACCACTTGATTCTGATTTTGCTCTGGCTTTTACTTTCTTGTTTGGCTTACTTTCACTACTTTTCTTCCTTTTGGCTGGGGAAAAGCGATTTGGTACTGTATGCCTCAGGTTAGTTAATTTAGATTCTTGACTTGGAAAAATGTCAACATTGCTGTAAGTCTTGTTTGTATTAATGCATGTTTTTGAAAGTGAATCAGTGTCACTTGACGAGCAGCACTTGGACATTGAAACAGAAGTTTGAGAGGAATATACTTGCTGATGAAATTCCGTTTCACGTTCATAGAAATTAGAAACAGCTTCAACAACATTGCTCCCTGAGATGCTGATCAGATCTAACACCTGGCTTCGAGTGACCCATGTGGGCAAACAACAACTAAGTTCTTGAATTATTTTTTCTTTTTCTTCATCATTTAGTAAAGTAGGATCTCGTGTGCAAGTTTCTCCAGTAAAAGAGGACAAACTCACAGCATTATCTGGATTAATACTTCTATTTCCTTCCCTGTCAGATGCCCCGATTTCTTTCTCGATGCCTTGCCCTGTTTTCAAAGCATCACTAACATCCTTCTCAACCATTTCACCTGCACCACGACGAAAACCCCTTAAAAACTCCTGCTTGTTGGCTGTCTCATCAACTAATCCAGCAAAATACTTCCTCATTTTGTTAGCATGTTTACTGTCACTTTTCTCAACATCCAAACCCACCGTAGGAACAACACGCTTCGGTTTCAAAAACTTTACATATTCCCTGAGCTCCTCATAGTTCGAATGCTCACTATACGGCACAAGATGAATCTGAAACGAATCCTTAGACCTCACAGCAAACCTATTGCGCTTCACTTCATAGGTCCATCCAGTCGGAACAAAACCAACAACCTTTGAGTACCCTCTCTCAGTCATAATCTCCTTCATTCTAACAAAATTGGGCCTAAAGTAAGGCCAAGTCTCCCCCAAGACATTCCACCCAACAACATGAATATTAGTTTCCAATCCATCCTCAGTAAACACACCACTCTCTCCATACCCAAGAGCCCGCAAAACCTGCATCTTCCTAGCATCCACGTGTATCTTCCGGTTAAACCTCCTGGCAAGCTCAAGCAAAATCCTCTCTTTCCCAATGACATAAGTAGCAACAAGAAACAAAACACTGTTATTATCATCGCACTCACCCTCAACACTCTCCACAACACCAACAACATAATCAACAGACTCGTCTTGTGAAGGAAACAAAAACTTAGGGTGGCAATAGGTAGTGTCTAAGAACACAGCATCAGCACCAATAAACGGAGCGAGAGCAGGTTCCGATACCATCGAACTACAAAACCGGAAATCGCCAGTGTGAACATACCTCTCGCAGTTGATTCCGTCGGCGGCGGCGGGGATTTTGAAGAGGAATTGGACGGCGCCAGGGCAGTGGTTGGCGTCGACGAGGGTGATTTCGGAGCCGTCGATTTGAAGCGGTTGGCGGAGAGGGAGAGGGAATACGAAGGGGGAGGGGACATTGAGGACATGGAGGAGGAGGTTGGCGGTGGTGTCGGAGCAGAAGATGATGCCGCGGGACCAGGTGGAGGAGAGGCCGGCGTAGTGGTCGGAGTGGAAGTGGGAGAGGAAGTAGGAGACGGAGTAGTCGCCGGCGTAGCGGAAGGCGTCGACGAGGAAGCGGGTTTTGGGGATGAGTTTGGAGTGGGGGAAGGAGGGTGGGACTGGGACGGAGGAGGGTGGTGACGGTGGTGGTGAAGAAGGTTGAAGAGATTTGTGGGCGGTGAGGTACAATTGGGTGGAGTTTAGGGTTTGGGGTTTGGATTTGGAATCCATGAAATGCAAGAGAAATAAAGGGTCGGGTCAGGTCCGGTGAGATTGATATTGGAATGAAAGAAGAAGCATTTCCGGCTTAACAATCAGAAATGAGAAATGAGCGGTTTCTAATTGGTTGGGGTTTTTTGAGTTTTCCAATTTACCAGGGAAGTGGCTAGACATATGGCGCCAAAACAACCAGTGAGTGTTTTTTTTTTTTTTTTCGGGAGTGTTGGCTCGAATTCGACGAGTCACCGAAATAAATTTTAGATGCATCTGCAAGGGACATTGATGATTGTCGCACCCTTTAATAAAAATTTACTTCATTGTCACGTTTGGAAATTTTTTTGTCAGGTATTTTGTAGATGTCTGTATTTTTGTCACGTGTCAGCATTCTGTCATTCTAGCTGGGTAATCTAGCAAAAATGGTTGACCATTCAGACGCTGACACGTGTCTAGTCCATTCTCGCTTGTGAGACCAGCAAGATTGTGACGTGACATTTTGGCAAAATAAATTTCAGGCGTGGCAATCAGGTAAATTTTTGCTCAAAAAGTGACAATATGATCATTGTTCCCATGTGCAACTAGATCCAGTGCATCTAAGCATTACATATCAGAAGAGATAGAGAAAATTTGACGGAGAAGAAAAAAATTTGGCTGATATATAATATTTTTTATTAACGAAATGCATTGAATTTTTGGTGCAACAATAGTAACGAAGATTTATTCGAGTGAAAGGCCGAAAAAGGCAACCAAATAATGGAACAAAACTTTGGAATAACCAAGTAGATACTCTCTTATTTGTGAAAAAAAATTTAATGTGGCATGAAATTTTTTTTTAAAAAAAATGGTACATTTTTTTTCAAATGTGAAAAAGAAAAATACTCACTATGAAAAAAATTTCAATGTGGCATAAATTTTTTTTTTTCAAAAATGGTTAAATTTTTTTCAAATATGAAAAAAAATAGAGCACGCACTTGGTTATTCCATTAGTACCAAAGTTTCGTTCCAAATAATGGACCTAGCTATCCCAGCTTGGTAGGGAAGACACCATCTAAGACATGATCACCGTCTCAAAAGTCACTGAACTCCCAAACTGTAAAGGAATCTAATGTGTGCATTTGATTTGTTTAAAAAACAAACGATAGCACCACTGAGATAATTGGTGGGAGTTATTCCGGTTTAATCAATTAGGAAATTGTTCAAATTTAATCAGTTGTGATTTTAATCAGGACACGCAATTATATTAAAAACTTGAAAAACTGCTCTGTTCCGATCCTTCCAAATTGCCGAGATCGTGCAACGTAGTTGCCCAAAAGCTTTGATCAAAATAGTTAAATTCATATATCATCTAATGTCTTTACAAGGGAACTTTCAATTCCGTTACATTGATATGATGCTCCGAGAAAAAAAATGAATATAAATGCTGTCAAATATTGTAGGAAGCGGAATGCTATATTGAACGATCCAAATGGGACGGAGAAACAGGAAACTATTGAACAGAGGCGAAAGGGGAAGGGGAAGGGGAACGGTGTTCAAAAAACACCATCAGTACAGCATAGATAAGACCACGCAGACTTTGCACACAAAGGCAAATGGCAGTTCCGGGAAAATTTGTTCCATACAACCCATTTCTCAGCTTTCACTTCTTTCTCCTTCTCTTGCTTGACCCTTTTGTAGACAGCATTTTCCGTCCGTTTGCACCGTCACTATGCTGCAATTCAAAATATTTTAATAAACTTTACAGTTATCAAGTTAAACAATGCCTGTTAATTGAAATACTAGGGTTCTTTACCTTCTTTCTCAATCTCTTTTTATGCTGCTTCTGTCCTTTGTGATTCTTCTTCACATTCTCCTAAAAGGTTTAGAAATGATTTAGTTTTCCACGCATGTCTAATTATAAATTAGTTTCTTCAATTCAATAATGCAACTTTTAAGTTGGCTGAGTGTCAGTAGAATGCCATGGAACTGTTGAACAACCAACCTCAGTATCTTTGGTTTGGATCTCTGAGACCTCTTGGTTCTCAATTTCACCATCACTATCGAGCATGGCCTTCAGTCTACCTTCACTAAGTAGTTTTTCAGACCGAGCATGTCTCTACAGTAATAACAAAGTCATCATTAGATCAATAAGAAGCTTTTCACACGATGACAAGTAAAAGTTTATAGTTTGTCCTCTCCAAGTTGATCAACAATATTTTTTAGAGCTTAATGAGAAGCTAGTTTGATTTCATTGTTCGACTTGTGAGTAGGACCTCTATCCTATATGCCCTTAAACTTGTGACTGGTGTAGGGATTTTCTTTACCGTTAATGGTTAAATGCTGTGAAACTCGAAATAGGTTATAATTTAATAAAGTGGAGGGAGGATGGGAAATTTCTTAAGTGATGTCACTGATCCTACACGGAAGTAAGAGTGTATTTGAGGTCAGAAAAATAGCCTACCAGGTGGTTTGGGCTATGTAACATTTTACATAATATTGGCTATCACAGTAGTTTACTTGCCAACCCAAAAGGTTGAGCAAAAACTATATGGCATTTTATCAGATGCAACAGATCGATGGCAATCTTGAATTAAGCCCTATCTTTTGCTAAAACGAATTCTCTGTCATTTAAGCTCATTCCCCTATAAGTTATCCGCCTACAGAGGGAAGAACCTTTGATATTAACCCCAACTACAAAATGCGTTAATTGGTATATTTGGCCAGATCAAAATGTCTGCTACACTCAATGATAGAACAACTATACCACCGGGGATTATGTCATAAATTATGGTGGTGCTTCATAGAGACTCAAGGTGTGCTCCTCCTATCCCAGAGTATCTAAATAGCAAAACTTATTGATTGTAACTTCCTTGGGCTTCCCAGTTCAAACCCAACACTAAATTTCCAATCAAATGAATATAATAAATGCAATATAATTGACTTCTTTTGGGAAGAACATTAACATCGGAGTTTATGGATTTTTACTCAAAACTAAAGTAGTAGTATTAGTATGAATAGTAAAAGTTTATGGATTTCTTATCAAAAAAGCGCATTACCTTTGATTGCAGATGATCCCGCATAGTGTCCTCAGTCAAACAGATAATCCGAGGACATATCCTGCACTTAAAAACTGATTTGCATTTTAAGATGTAGGATGGCATATCCGTTGGTAAGAGTTTCTTTTCAGCCAAGACATTAGACTTTTCAGAATCACATGTACCAGGCAACTCCATGTTAACAAGTGTTTGTCTTTCATTTATAATTCCAGCATCATCTTCACTAAATAGCTGACCTAGAGTTACATAAATGTTAAAACAATCATGAAAGGGTTCTTTTTCAAGAAGTAGAGCCATAATATTTACAAAAACAGCAAGTACAATACAACGGATGCTATTATCCCAGAAATAGACAACATGTTATTCACTTTAAAACAGATACAAAAGAAAATGACAAATTAATTTTGAATAAGTGCAAACGTTCAAGACTTAAGTCTCAGGCACAATCAAATCCAAATGGAAAACTAAATTATCTACAATGACTTTTTTATTTTTATTTTTATTTTTACTTTTTCGGGTTAGATATCTGAACAAGTAACCTAAGGCCTAAGCCTAAGGCTGATAACAGTTACTATTATTCCATTTATAATATTAAAATGTCAACAAGCTGGAAGTGAAAATTGCAGACAGCTTATTTTCTCACTGTTAGAGAATGTGTAAGGATTAGGAACCTTAAAAACGAGTCTGAATTTTCAGAGAGAAAAAGCTGAAAAAACGGAGGAGAGAGAAAGAGAAAGAACACTTCTGCGTTTATTACCAAATCACAAAGAAAGAACAAAGGAGAAAAATATCCTTCTCCAAGGGTTTCCCTTCTCTACAACAAAGATAATGCTCAATTACCAAATGCTAACAAACAAACCCTACCTGCTGAGTTGACATCAACATCATTGGCAGAACTTTCCTCACTTTCATATCCTGAATTGCGCCAAAAGAGTAAAAGATGTGAATACGCGAGCAACAATAAGTCAATAGCAAACGCCATTATAATGAAAATACATTTTAAATTCTGATTCATATCGTAATATGATTCAATACAAAAAATAAATATGAGAATTATTGTCTACAACAAATTCTAGGAATAAAATTTAATGCAATTGTGTATCTCTTGTAAGTGCTAATACTGCGGACTATCAGGGAATATACTGTCTTGAGAGGAAAAAACAGAATACAATTAAAAAAAATGTGAATGAACGAACCAGAAGATGTTGATCCAACTTCATTATCCTGTTTTACTTGTGGTATTGGATCATCCTCTGATTCTTCAGTGGCTTCAGCTTCAAGCTCAGAATCTGAGGATGAAGAGGACGGATCTGAGGCATCACGATCACCATGATCAAGCTTATAGAATCTCCTCTTTATCATTCCAATAACAAACACTTGTATAGAGAGAAAGAAAGAGAGATGAAATTGGCAACGACGGCGAGAAGAGAATGAGTAGAGGCAGAGAGCGAATTAGAGAATGTGAAACAAAAAGAATGGATCCGAAAGTTTGAAACCGGGTTGGATAAGGAAAACGGGTTTGCCTTGAACTTTGTTTAGCATAGGTATTTTTTGGGCCTGAAATGGACCCATACACATATAGCCCAAGTCCGTATCGTTAAATATCTAGACTGAAATAATCTCTAGTTCATAGTGGCATTTTAAATGGAATATAAGAATCTATTCATTTTTCAAGTACAAAAAATATTTTTTTTATCACTGTAATGTGCTATCTAGTTTGAACAATGGAGAACCTTTACTCATACAATATATTAATTAGTTTAAGAAAATTAATAATTTCTTTTAATTGCACCAAATTACTGTGCCTTTTTAATCATTTACGGAGAAACTTAATATGGATTAAAGTAAGAACAACACCTAAAATAAGTTAGATTAATAAAAAAAAAAATTCATAAAATTAGATTAAAGAAATTTTATATAGCAGGAGTGATTACTAGTGTATTCGTCTTTTATATATATATATATATATATATATATATATATATATATATATATATTTTCACATAAAAAAAAATTTCTTGAGCAATCGATTTTTATCAAAGTTTGATTAGTAAGACTTTGTTATACTAATAAAGTTGCTTCGTTTTTTCTCTCTCTTCAGACATTGTCGGCTGATGTGACAGAAAGAGAAAAATAATTTTAAAATCTTACTAGTCAGACTTTATTCAAAAATCGGCTACTGCAGAAAAATTTTCAGGAAAAAATAGAACCCATATATATATATATATATATATATATATATAAAATAAAAAACGGCAAAAACAGAACTTAAAAACTCGTTTATAGACAGATTTTTTCTTTCCCCGAGTGAAACATCAGTACCTTACATCAGTACCTTGCGTTGAGTAAAAGCCAAAACAACTAATCATAAAACATCAGCATTATTTTTAGTATTGCATATATGCAATGGGACGAAAGAGAATTCAGTTTACATATTACAAAATTTAACAAATGAAATCTTTTTTCGTTTCCTCTCACAAACCCAAATCTCAACATCAAAATTTCACTCTCAATTTATGTATTTATTCTTTTCATTTAAGATTCAACTTCATCATTTATTTTGCGCCGCTTATGTCCTCTCAAGGATTCCATTTTGTAACTTACAAGTAACAAAAAGTTCACCCCTTAATATTCACTTCGAGCTGTTGTCTAAATAGGTTAATAAAACCACCGTATTCTGCCTTCGAGATTCCTTACATTATATTATAGCTAGTTGGCCAATAATTAATTAATTAATTATTATTCTTAAAACTGGATCGAATTTTCACCTATCGAAACAATGATTCAAGTACTTAAGAGACAAATTTTAATATCTAAAGTATTTTTTTTTTCTTTTCTCTAGGAAAGAAGCTAGCAAGTAGCAACCACTAAGGTGTATCTTGCGAGAATCTTAATAGAGTTCCAAGAAAAGCAAAAAGGCAAAAAATGAAAAATAATAGAAAAAGAAAAGGAATGTATTTTTTTTATACCAATCTAATTACTTTTTTAAGACGAGTAGGATCACTCGAATATTTTTATAAAATTCGACTCTTTGAATTGGTTACGAGACTAATTCAGAATGCAAAGCTTAGTTAGTAATACAGTTTAGTTAGTAATTACAATTAAAGTTCTTCGTCTCTCCCTAATTATGTATTTGATGGGAATTGAACACATATTTTTTCTCCACCTACTCATCATTTGCCAATTGAGCTAGATCGATCGAGTAAAAAAGTAATGTATTTCGAAGCTTGAACATGTGCACTTTTAAATTTATTTACATGTCTAATGACCGAGATGTCTTAAAGAGGTTTTTTCTTCTTCTTGATTTAAAACCATAAAACTATGCTTATTATTAACGTGAAGATTTTGGAAAACTAATATTATAACATTATTAACATAAAGTACTAATTGAACAAAAAAAAGTTTGAAAAAATAGCATAATATAATACATTAAAAAATAAAGTACCAATTTAATACAATAATAAAAATCTCTTAATACTTACAAATATTTAAACTTTACGCGCTAACATTGATATTTGTTACTGAATTGTGATGTAATATAGAAGTGTAGCATTATTCTGTAAACTGCTTTGAGGAATGGTGGTAAGTGGTAACTGGTAACTTCGGTCATTATAAAGCATTGAAAGATACAAATATAGAACCACCTAACAATACTAAACCAAAGATTTAGTAGTGGAGGATTAACTTAATTGCAAGTGAGTGAAAAAGAGAGAGATAAGCTTAATTGCAGGTGAGTGGTAAGAGAGAGATATATTTCTCTACTCTTCCCTCACCAAATAAAGCTTCCATTAAGAGAGCCTTCTTGTCGTCTCATTACTTAAGGTGCAATTCATCACATTAACTATTTACCTCGTTCTTTTCTACACTAACTCTATCTTCTTCCCATTTATGTGCAAAAGGAGAATTAATATAGGACATGTGAGCTATTTGTCAGCCCAAATTACTCAGAATTTCGTAGTCAGTGATCCAAGCAAAGGACTCAAGTGAGGTTCGAAGGAGCTATTAGATGATCGACAAAGCTTAAGAAAGTTGCAATCAGTCCCGGACAATAAAGAGAAAAAAATAGGTAAGTAGTTTATTATTCAAGTTTTGTTATTTTGGATCTCTAACAATTAATGTAGTGTAAAAATATTATAGTTCAATTATTTTATATAAGAGAGTATTTACAAAATTATCTCCAATAGGGCATACCCTTTTGTTTTGTTTACGAAAAAATATTTATAATAATTTAATAAATATAATGTTAAAGGAATAATATGAAATAATATATAAACCTTTACCTAATGGCTAAGTTTGTTTTTAGGTTGAATTAATTCTTTCATATGATATCAAAGTGTTTATGATCTGAATGTTTAGAGTTCGATTATTGCCACCGTTAATTTTTTTTATAAAAACAAAAAAGATATTTGAATTTAAATACAAAATAACCAAATACTAAAATTATTTTCTTTTTAGTATATCATCATCTTTCAAAGTCCAAAATGAATTCTCAAGTGAGGAAACATATTAGAAGAATAATATAAAATAATATGTAAACCTTCACCTCTTAATTTTTTTGGGTTGAATTGATTTTTGAAGAATATTTTATAATTAAAGAATCATAATTTATAGCTATAATGAACTACTCTTGTTGGTCTCAATGAAATTTTTTTTACTTCATATCAAATCGAGAGGGTGAGGTGAGTGACCCTATTAACGTATTTTTAAATTTTTTTAAATAATATCATTTTAAAATATAATCCGATGCAGTGAGATTCATATGCCTTATTCATTAGGGGCTAGTCTTGCACGTTTTTCATGAGAACTATCAGATGAATACACGATTTAGTGTATTTAATTGATATTAACCTTAAACTGTATTATTTGAGATTTTTTTAAAAAAAACAAAAACAAAAATTGATGTAGTTTGGTCAAAAAGCCCATATCGAGATTATTTGTGTTGGTAGCTGAAGGTCCTAGCTACCAGCAGCTGCAATTTTATCTTTGTTCGAAGAGGGTGCGCATATGCATGGAGAGACATATATAATATATTATCTAGCTAGCTTGCGTATCTGATTGTGTAGTGTATATAATATCTCAACGAGTAACTACAGATCAATATAATGATCCATTCTATCAATGATTTGGTTTATAATAATATATATGTAGGTTTATTTAAAAATATTTTGATACATTAATGTACAGGTTGTATGGTTTGGCATACATTGTTATAGGGTTTAAATATATGTTTGAAGAGGGGATACCTCCTTCGGTCACCTTGTCTTCGGGTACGGCCCTGTAGGCTAGTCCCTCTCTGAAACAGCGGACAACGGCTACATTAAACTTCGCTATCGGAGGAAGGAGGAGACTAATCTCTCATTCGAGAAGAGAGACACATCCTCTAGTCCCTAAAGATTTTTTAAAAATTTGTTAGAGACAGATGTTCAAAGTCCTGACTCAAACAAATCCTTGAGAGCTCAGTTGTCAACTGAGCTACCCTTAGAATTCTGTACAGAGATTTTAGGTTTTTATTAATTTGTACGTTTGTTTGTTTATTGCTTATTATTTTTTAAGATATTGATACCGTCACCGTGGGTGACTGAGAATGATAATGCAAAGTTGTCTTACGTGTAGAGGACAAAGGTAGAGCCAAAGAGGGATAAGATATATAGAAGAAAAGGTTGTGCCTTAAAGTGAGTGACATAAAGATCAAGTATGGAAGAAGGTTCAGAGACTGAAAAGCGGGGATGGATGAAAACAAAGACAGCATTGATGGAGGAGATGAAGAGAATGAGCACTATAGCAGCGCCAATGGTGGTGGCTATTGTGTTACAATATCTTCTGCAAGTTATACCGGTGGTAATGGTTGGCCATCTTGGCCAGCTCTCACTTTCAAGTGTTGCTATTGCAATCTCTATCACCAACGTTTCTGGTTTTAGTGTTTTTGTAAGTTCTTAAATTTTCTCATTCCTTCCATTGCCTTTGATCTAGTCCACCACAGGAAAGTTTTACTAATGAGTTTAATTTTAATCCATTGCTAATATCATTTAATTATGTGTTACATATGATAATATAAAATAGTTTTAACAATTATAAGCAGCAATCACTAATAATTGAATAAATAAAAATGTGTACAAGTCCTTAGAAAAGTTAATGATGCAAAAATTGGTGTCTTATTTACCATAAAAAATAAAATAGGATCTTGTAATTATATTGATGAAATAGTTTTATATATATATATATATATATATATATATATAGGCTCCTTTCCATGTATTGGGTCCAATCAACCTTTTTGTGATGTCGCCAAGTCTTTTTTTTTTTTTTTTTTTCTTTTGGTAGGCTGCCAAGTCTATTTAGTTTAGGGCTCAGTTTTGTAAAATTTTTCTTATATAGTCTTCGGTAAAACTTTTTTTTTCATCCGAGCACAATTTCTTTTTCTCACTTTTATTCACCTTTAAATTAAGAGTTTTTTTTTATGTTACATGAGGCTTTTATGTCATAGACACAATAAATGATAAAATCTATTATTTATTAAAAAAAAACAAAAAACAAAAAAGATAGCATAATTTCTCGTAACATGAAAAAGTTATTTATTTCCTATTGTACGAGAATTTTTTTTTTTTTTGGAAAATAATTGTACGAGAAATTAATTTTGCTTGAACTAATGGTGGAAGAATTTATTTTTTACCGAGATGACTGATGAGTTTTGGATTTTCTTATGGAGAGTAGTAATTAGTATATGCTTCTACCTTGTTTATTTTCTAAACACTTTTTAAACCATTGATTTTTTCTAAACACCTTTTTTCACAAAATAAAGTTGTGCAAAGATTTATAATAATCCTTACATCTGGTTAACTGATAATAATAAATGATATCGCAAGATTTGAACACAAACCTTTGATTCAGACATAATTCGGCTCTATCAATTGAGTTAACCACTTGGCAAACTTGTCTTATTTAGTTGTTAACTTGTTATAGTACATCTCTCTTGTTTTCTTTCGTTGTGTTTTACCATGTAACCTTTTTATTGATATGATGATGACCTAGTCAACATGATTAATTATTTTGTAGTACAAAATAACAAGACTAAAATTTAAGGAAGAATCTGTTCAAAAAAGAATGGGAGAAAATCTAATGTCAAATTCCAATACGAAATGTGCTGATTCTCAAAACTAGTAGTATGAGAGGGTAACTGTTAGACGAAAATGTGCTTTAACTCATTCAGTTCTTTTTTTGTCAATGTTGCAGTCAGGTTTGGCTGGTGGATTGGAAACTTTATGTGGCCAAGCTTTCGGAGCAGAACAATATGAAAAATTTGGACTCTATACCTACACTGCTGTGATATCCCTCACTATGGTTTCTGCACCAATCAGTGTTCTATGGATTTTCTTGGACAAAGTGTTAATTCTCTTAGGCCAAGACCCAACAATCTCCCTTGAAGCTCGTAAATATGCCATTTGGCTAATACCTGCACTATTTGGTTCAGCAATTCTTAAACCTCTAACACGATTTTTCCAGACTCAGAGTTTAATTTTTCCATTGCTTCTAAGCTCTTCTCTAGTTTTGTGCTTCCACATAGTAACTTGTTGGAGTCTAGTATTTAAATTGGGGTTAGGACATGTTGGTGCTGCAATAGCCTTCAGCCTATCAACTTGGTTTAATGCAATACTTCTTCTGTCCTTTGTGAAGTATTCCTCTGCCTGTGAGAAAACACGTATCCCATTTTCGAAGAAGGCTTTCCATAGTATAGGAGAGTTCTTTCGCTTTGCTGTCCCATCTGCAGCAATGATTTGGTAACTATTTCTTCTTATTCTCTTCTATGTTTTCAGCTGAAGTATTCTGCTTCATAAAAAATCCCTGCTTGAACACTAGGAACCCAAAAATTTGGACCATATTTGGAGTGCCAAAATTATGGGATTGCTGAATACTAAAGAACCCAAAATCCTTACATTCTTTAGTATGCTATAAATACTTGGTAATATTATTTTTTTTAAATGTCAAGACAGACATGACTTATTGAAGAGTATTATACTTTTGCCCCCAATTGCATCAGTATAAAATACATGTCTGTTTGGTTATAAACATACAAGTTTTTTTTAGTACAATATATAAATTAAGAGATTAACATTTCTTATGTTATGTTGTAGAAAATAATTTATCTACTACACACACGTAAAAGTGTCTGAGCCCCATGTGGGATCATTTGAAAAGAAGAGAGAGAAAAAGAAAACATAAACCTCAGTATCTCACATATTTTTATGGGAAAACATTTTCTCCTTTTAAAGGAGAAAATTTTTCTCATGTTAGTGACTCAAAGCATATGTGGGTCCCACCTTTAATTTTTGTCTCTTTCCACTATTTTGTGCGACCCACTTATACAATGTGTCACTAACATGAGAAAAATTTTCTCTTTTAAAAGGAGAAAATGTTTTCCCTATTTTTATATACGTAGGAGATAAAATTATTTCATACAATATGAAAAACAGTAATACCATAAATTAAAATAACTATTTATATTAGTCTAAGAGATTTAAAAGGTTTTCCAGCATGATCATCATGGTTTAGCCAACATGGTCACTTGTTTTGCCATGTATATATATCTGTCATCTACAATTTTTCGTCTTTAACAGTCTTAAATGGTGGGCATGTGAGTTGCTTGTTTTGCTGGCTGGACTTTTTCCAAATCCAAAGTTGGAGACATCAGTTCTGTCTATATGGTATTGCTTATTTTGATTTCAGAATCTGCCATTGTTTTAGAAGAAAATGAAACCACTCTAATTAATCAGTAATCTCTTAACTTTATTTTTGTATGGTCAGCTTGACAATCTCTACATTGCACTTCACCATACCCTATGGGCTTGGGGCTGTTGCTAGGTCCGTTTCTCACTTCACCATATACTATATGGTTAATTTTGTCCATGTGCTGATATTAGCAAAGTGAACATAGTAAAAAAGTGACACATTAATTCTTTATGTGACACAGCACGAGAGTTTCAAATGAACTAGGAGCTGGGAATCCAAAAGCAGCACGTTTGGCTGTTTCAGCAGCTATGGTACTTGCCGTTACAGAGGCTCTGATTGTAAGTGCAACCCTATTCGGCTGCAGATATATATTGGGTTATGCCTATAGCAATGATAGTATGGTTGTTCATTACTTGGCTGTTATGACCCCTCTGCTATGTCTCTCAGTTTTTATGGACAGCTTGCAAGCACCTCTTTCAGGTTTACTAGTCTTCCTTATTCTTTTGCTTGTTGCCTTTAATAATCAAATTGCTAGTGAGTTTAACTGGTCTCATTTAACTCTTTCTCATCATATTCTAATGAAAAATGTTATATTTACAAATTTTTTGTTTACAAACTATATTAAGTATGACCGGTCATACTTCAATAGAAGTGTATGATCGGTCATACTTGGTATAATTTGTACAAAAAATTTGTAAACGAATCATTCCCCTATTCTAATATAGTGTCATGTATACATATGTGATTATAATAAATCCATTTTATTTTTCTCTAAATAATGATCAGGGGTTGCTAGGGGAAGTGGGTGGCAACATGTTGGAGCCTATGTGAATCTTGGAGCGTTTTATCTGGTAGGAATTCCTATAGGTGCCGTGCTTGGCTTCGTTGTACATTTCAGAGCAAAGGGCCTTTGGATTGGAATAGTCAGTGGCTCCATTGTCCAATCAATTTTTCTTTGCCTCATTACTGCTTTCACAAATTGGAAAAAACAGGTCCACACTTGATAAATTTGATACTATCCTCCTTATCCCCGACCAATACGTTTCTTTGTTCAAAAATAGAAATATATGTTTTAAATATTATGCAATTTTTGCAGGCCGTGATGGCAAGGGAGAGAATATTTGATGCCACATCTTCGGATGAAAATGGAGCAAATCACATAACGGGTGCTTCATGTTAATGAGTTGGCTACTTTCAGCATTGTTTATGTATCCTAGATTAAACAAAAAAGAAATTAAAAAAAAAGTCGGATGGATTGGTGCGAAAGAAAAATTTGATGAACTCGTTCAATGTTAGTAGAGTTTAAGAATTGATGAAAAATCAACCGAACTATTATAAAACCTTTAAAAATCGGTGGTTTATTGGTTTCAACTAGCTTTTTTTATTTATTTCAATTCAATAAAAAATATTTTTAAGTTAAATAAAAATTTAATGTCAAGTTATGAATGTCTGCATATAAGTAATATGTTAGATAACTTGTTCCTTTTTTTTTTTGGTGAACAACTTGTTCCTCTTTTAATTTTTATACATCGAGTAATCTTTTTTTTGGGTAACATGAAGTGGCTAAACTCCAGAGAACAAACAACAAAGGAACAAATATTTTTTTAATTATACATTAGATTACTCGTTTAACGCGTGGTACTTGTATAATCTTCTTTTAGTTTTTATATATGTTTACATGTTTTCATTGTTATTTAATGCGAGACGTCTCAAGCACTTTCTTCGCTTAATCTGACATTTGTAGGACGATTATTTTTTGGGAAAAGTGTCTATACATTTAAATTACACAACTTACATCCTTTCACTCTCACAAAGAGGTGGGACCCACAACTTTATTTTTTTTGTCAACTCTCTCTCCTCCTTTATCTATCTCTTTCTCTCTCTTAAAATGACACAACTTTACATCCTTCAAAATTATACACACTTTTCCCTTATTTTTTATGTCTATCTGGTAATTAAGAGATAAAATATAATTTAAATTTATTTCTTATCATTTTTTTAATTTATTATATAATATTAAAAAAAGTATCTACTTTAAAAATATTTAAAAATGTTATTTGATTTTAATTATATCAATTTCTAAAATTTAAATTTAAAATTTTTTAATTCAAATTTTTTATTTATTCTGTTTTTATCTTTTAATTGAATTTTCTCAAATAATTATATTGGTTTATTTTGATCACAGTCTAATTATCCTTCTACCAATAATTTAGATTTTCCAGAGACAAATAAAATAAATTAAAAGAACAAACAGTTGAAAAACCTAATAATTCTATATTGTCAGGTCCTACATAATACTTTATAGTTATAGTACATCGTGATTAATTTAAAAAATAACAAAAAGCTTGAATCATATACTGGTAACAGACTAAACCTTTATAAATATATCTTGTTAAATTAAGCTAGCTTGTATTGACTATTCAACTTTATCACGGATTCAGATACTAGTAATATTGTGCATTTTAGATAGTTTTAAGTTCTATTGGAATAAGAAAACCAAAAACAAGAAGAAAAATAGTTTATATTAGGGGTGCTCAACAATCACACCCAAATTGATTCAAATTGCAGCGACCGAATTGACAAACCAATAACCGAAATAATTTAAAATAAAATAAAAAAGCAAAATTTAATTGAATTGGATCGATTTTCGGTTTGGTTAGTGAAAATCTATCCGATCCAAACCGATTTAATGATTCCACAACCTTGCCTTCTATTTTCTTCTTTTTTTTTTTTTTGGTGTGGTCCTTGCCCTCTATCTACTTGGGCTTTTTTCCAATCATACCCCAAAAATCATATAGTAAAATTTTAAACTCAAGACTCATTAATCCATCATATTGGAGAAAGCGGATTGTGCTTGATCTATGTTATGTTTTTTTTTTTACGATACATCATATATTTTTATTGCATGACTTATTATTGTATAACATCTCCTTTATAGGATGAAAATTTGAATTACTCTGTATTTCAAGCAAAATCACATTGTAAATTTTTTGTTGGAGGTAAAAGATGATAATTCAACTTTTTGTTATATTACATTGAAAATTAGATTATCGTTTACTCATGTTTACTGATTGTAAAATAATCATCCTACAAATTTTACAAAACCGATATATACAAAAGATATTATTTGCACAAAAAACATTGTATAAATTTTAGACTCTTCAAAAAATAGAAAATCGATTCCAAACCGAATAAAATTGAATTGGATTGGATTTAAAAAAAAATCAAACCGAATGGATGATTATATGATCAAATCTAAGGAATTAGATAAGATAATTTTTGCTTTCAAAACTAATGTTCTCCGGACCACGAATACCCTTAATTTATATTAGATTGCTGAAAATGCATGGGCAATAAAATATCACAACTGGTTTACGGCCAATTAGTTTACCATATATTCTTTCAATCATGGATAATTGACCATCCTAAAATCTAGAGTATTGCAATTGGTCAGCAGAAAAATGATTTTTTGAAATGGAGGATAAAGTAGGAACTATTTAATTATTATTTATACCATACAGAAAAATGTAAGAACTTCTCTTCTCTCGACGTCAAATTCGAAAAATAATTTTATAATATATATATTTTTTTCGAAAAACTATAACCTAGCTTGTCCGCAAACAAAAACAAAACAAGTTGTGCATATGATTAAAATCCATGCATTTGGAGACAAGTTGTCCCCGCGCTGTATTTCTTAATAAATACCTCACAGTCTAGGGGCAAGTTCACATTGGTTGATGAGTCCTGCTTTATAAGAGCCAGAGGGAATGGCACTATAACAAGCTATTTTAACTTGTGAACCCATTGACATTAATGATGGAAGATGATGGCACTTCTGAACAATTTTTGGATGAACGTGTCTGCCTATTAAAATAACTAATTAACAATATGACCAATATAAATAATACAGAGTTGAGTATCTTATAGCATATGCTAATATTCTATGAAAAAGGACATTGAAAACAAGTTTTAGTTGCTCCATTGTATATTAGTATTTTTTAAAAATCTTTCAATAGTTTGATTTTTATTGAGAGTTACACTATCATATAATAATATGTGGTTATATATTTGACAAATTTGACAAGCAATGATAGGTTAAACTTAATTATTACATAATATAATAACATATTACTGAATAATAATATCAATATTTTTTATTGATAATATATAAAAACTGAATTATTTTTAAAATATTATTTTTATCATATTATAATTAGAAATTTGTGATATTTTAAACTAACCTTTTTCCAATAACAATAATCTCTTTATCATGCCATTTCCTTATTGGGTTTTATATGATCTCAATATAAAATATACTTTGGTGTAATCATGTTTGGGCATATCACAAACAGAGTTTTATTTTTTAAATATTTATGATGATAATAATAAAAAAAATAATGTAAAAGTTGAACTAGTGTAAATTGAACCATATGCTCTTTTATTATTCACAAAAAAACTTGAGCACCAGGTTTTCCAATTTGATCACTATTGGAGCTAAACCGTTAAAGATAAGTTGTTCTAAGGTTACCTTTCAGCAATGCTACACAACAAAATGAAAAAATAACCAGAAATTTGTCAGAACTTAAGAATGGTAATAGTATTAGGCGGTTTGGAGCACCTGATAAGGAAGATAGGATAGGATAACTTATCATATCCTACTTTTATCTCTTGTTTGGTGGGTCAATAAGATATGATTAGCTTATCCTATTGGCTCATTTTATCCTATCCAATACATGATTTCTTATCCTATGGGGGGAGCTGAGTTAGGATTCAACAGTATAGGATACCAATATTGGATACCCAATATATCCCCACGCTACCCAATATATCTCCACGCTACCCAATATATTTGTATTTTTGCATTATATTTTATTTTTTCTTTCTCCTTTCTCCTTCTACATAATCTTATCAGATTGCTAACCAGGTGCTCATCAAACACAGGACATTATATAGGCTTATCAGCCTCATATATATCATATCCTATCATGTCCACCAAACGAGCCCTTAGGATTTTATTAATCTCCTTTTACATAAAATAATTATCTTATATTGTAGAGAAAAAATAAGTAAGTCCCACCATTACAAGAAAAAAAAGGTGGGGGTCGTATACAACAAAAGAAAAAAAAAAAGTGGGGTGCGAAAATCGAAATGAGAAAACATGAGAGAAGTTATATTATGTAAAAGGAGAGTAATATTTCTCATAGTATTAAATATAAAATTAATAGGGATTGCCTATTCGTTTGAAAGTCAATCAACATCTTAGCATAAAATTGAAACTCGAGTAATCAAGACAAAGTACGCTTTCTTAACCATGAGATCATTTCCTTGAATTCCTAACCATAGCTCAGTCCCTTAAATTTCATAATCTATTTAGATTGGAGTCAATCTTGATGAGATATTCATCTTCTGTCGACATTGATCCGTCTCTATTTATAACGTGCACATGAAACTTGCAATTGTATAGTCTAATAACAATAAACTTGTTATAAATGAGAAGTTATTAGAATATAGCATTTTGAGCAAATTATTTGTCAAAATATTGTCTTTAAAAGTGACACAAAACTAGGCAGCTATAGGGGCGTGAGTCACGTGACCCTTAATCGATTGCTAAATTCAAAAGTTGAGTGAAAGCCTAAGTCAGCTGAAATTTTTTAAAACATTGTTGATCTATCCTCGACTCAAGTTAAATATTTTTCACGTGGGTCTTATCTTAATACAAAACGACACAAGTTATTCAATCAAGGAATCAAAGAAAAAGATTTCGAATAAGTCTTGAAAGGAGAAATAAATTGAAAGACTTCTTCGGTAGATAATTTGCATTTGCTGTATAAATACCATCAAAAGAAAGATTGTGATTGAAATTGAAAGAGCAATAGGAATCGAGTAAGATGCAAATTATAGGTTGACATACGCATAGAGTTTTGGACTTTTGGCAGTTAGATGTTTTCTGAGTTAGTCATTGTTTGATGTGGTATTAGGTGCTTGTTTGGGCAAATTCTTTGATTTCCCATTCTGTAATGCCTTTAACAAGCATGAAAAGCCACCTTTTGGCAAGCTTTATAAATAAAAGTCAATTACTTTCAGCAAAATAATTTATTTAAAATATAATTGTTACTAAATATATTTTTTTTGAGTAAATACCATTTTTGGTCCTCAGCAAATTTCGCGATGCCTGCTTTAGTCCCTAGCAAATAAAAAAGCACATCGTGGTTCCTAAGAAATTCAAAATGGACTCATTTTAGTCCTTTTAGGGACTAATATGTGTCGACCAAAAAACATATTTACTCTATTTTTTTTATATAGGAATACATGAAGACCATTTGAATATATAAACAGGAGAAAGAAAGCAGCTATAAAGTAAGAATCAAATCCCGGACAATCAGGCCCCTGAAGATTACTTTATTCGACGATGATTTCACACAAATTAGTAATTACTCAATATCAAGGCATCTCACTCCTTATTAATTAGACGTTCATTTAATTTACTGGCTGATTTCAATTTTCTCCAAACATTTAATGTAATAAACGCATATTGATTTGAATAGAAAGAAGGCCTTTACCTACAGCGTAAAAAGATAATCTAGAAAAGAAAAGAAAAACATATAATGTATTTCACTGAAAAAAAATGTAGGATTCGTTTTTTTCTGCAGTTACTATATAACGTCGTTTTGGGCATAAATCATGGTATTTTTGTAATTTTAATTTATTTCAGGATTATTATAGTCTTTATAATTATAATTTTTTAATCTTTCAATCTCAAAACGACATCGTTTTGAAAGTAAATGCAGATAATTTATTTGCATTAACTGCAGAAATATTTTTCTGAAAATTTTATTATAGTATTTTTTTTTTATTTAACAATAAGGGGCACAGCCCCAAACAAAACACAAGAGAAACTAAACAAACAACTAACAAACTATCCAGGGTCTATAATCTCCTGGAGGTCTTGATCAAAAAGTTGAGCAAGCTAATCTGGCATGATTCTATGATGCCAAAATTCAGTGTCTCTGTGAAGGGCAGACTTGGCTAACCAATCTGCACAAATATTTGCTTCCCTAAGAATATGATTAAGTGTTACCTCCCAGTCTTGAGCAATAAGTGCTTGTATCTTAGCCACTATTCGCAGCTGACAAGCTGCATTGCAATCTGCAAAAATAGAGAAAACTTCAGAAGCATCTCCTTCTAGTTCCACTTTTCTAAACCCGATTTGCCAGCCCATCTCCAAACCTTTAAGAGTTTCCCAAAATTCTGCCATGATTGGGATACAAGCACCAATGTGATACTCAAAATCTCCTAACCATGAACCATCATCAGATCTGATTAACCCACCACAAGCAGCCCTTTCGCTAGTCCTTTCAACAGCGCCATCTACATTGATCTTTTGGACGACTAATTTAGCTTCTCGACAAATCAAGTTGTGCATGTCTAACTTAGGAATTTTTTTTTTTTATAATTTGGTATTCAACAATAATTCAATTACATCTGAATTCATATATATTTTTTACCTTTCTTATTTAAAAAATGAAATTAGTTGAATTTTTTCGATAAAAACTTAAATATAAGATATAAGTTAAAAATTTAAGTGTAAATATCACTAATATAGAGAGGTTCACATTGCTAGTCCTCTCGAAAAAATTGTTATAGAAATTGTTATAAATAAAAAGTGTTAAGTTGGGAATTGAAGAAGGGGGAATGGGAAGGGTGTATGTGGGAAGAAGTCCTATATTCTGGGGGCGTTTGGTAGAGGAGAGATTTTTTTTTCATCTGGGAATCTCGATTTTTAAAAATATGATAAAAATATTCAGTTTACGATAATATCCGAAAATTAAAAATTTAGAAAAATTCAATTTCTCGAAAATCCTATAAAATACTATGTACCAAACGCCCCCTTTTAGTCCACCATAAACACACCATCGTTGTCCGTCCCATTGGCCGCCATGTGTGTGAGGAAATATTTTTTACTAAATTATTTTTTATTTTACAAATTTAGCTGTAAGGGGGCATTTGGTTGAGGGGAAATTTTTTGAATACTAGGGAAATGTAATTGATAGGGAAATGGTTAGAAAGTGAGTTTGGTAGGAAAATGTAAAAAAAGTTGTTTGGTTGGAAAAAATTTAACCGGGCAAATTAGGTAAGATTTACAAAGTCTATGTTTGGTTTGAGGTAAAATATAGATGGGGAAATAAGTGATAATTACAAAAATGTCCCTGTTTTTAAAACAAAAAAACTCTGTTCAATTATGTTATCATTCAGTACCTTAATTGTAAGATGAATAACCCAGGAGATAAATGCCCTATACTACTCAGGCTGGAGACATATGAAACCAGAAGATTGAAACTTGACACGACTAACAAATGTATGTGAAAAAAAAATTCCTTTCAGAGACGGAGGTGAAAACATACAGAAACCCTTCTTTTTCTTCTGAGCCTCTCATCCTCTTGGCTTTGGCAAAAGAGAAGAAACAAAGCAGAGAAAACCAAAAGAAGCTCAGCTCAAATTAGCCAGACTCAAACTCGCCTTCAAACTAGCAAAATACGAAGTGGGGGCTGCTGACCACTCAAAAGAAGATAATATCACGAGGGTAATTTCGGTAGCTTTAATTTTTCATTTTCCAATTTAAATGGCTATCGACCAAAACCCACATCCAAGATCGCTTTCTCAACAGTGCGAATGCCCTGCTTTCTAGACCAAATGGAGAAATCCCATGCAAATGGGATAGATGGGCACCCTTGCGAAATCTGTCTACCAAATGAAGTCTTTGAGGATTGCCAAGTTCATTTGCCTAGCTAAATTGTAAGATCTCCTGAACCAAACAGGGCCTAATGACTTTTAAAAATTTTTCCAACGAACACAAAGTTTCCCAATGGTTGCTTCTTAAACGGTATGTTACGAAGGATCGCGTGTGCCAATGACTTTTTTCCATCGAACATAACACTTATTTTGTAACTATTCACCGTCTACATAGTTACCTCTCAGAACACTTATATCCAGAGAATCAGTGAATCCAAACATTGATTTTTGACCTACATACCAAAACTCTGCCATTTTCAATTCTAAACCCTACATTCATCATTTTTGAGCGATTGTTCAAGCGTGTTGTTATTGTTGTTTTATTTGGTAGTGTCACGGCCAAAACAGAGATACATGTTCTATTCTGAAAGGTGTTTGTCAAGATTATTAGATATTGCAGAGAAAGCAAAATTGCCTCAAGGATACAATGTCCAACATACTTAATAGAAACATGTAGGATAACTACATATATGCATTTCATCATAATCGTCATTCATGTGTCATGTTCAAGAACACTTTTTCAGTGCACCCGTCATATGTATGTCTCCGATTCAAAAAATGACACTTGGACTAATTTTTTTTTTTTAGTCTTTTCCGTACAATTTGTACCTCTTCTCTCCTATTTTGATTGGCCCATCTCACTGAGTTAGTGGTGCGACAATAATACCTTAAAAATTTCTCATATTCAAATCATATAACTAGATTTTTTTTTAAATGGGAAAAGGTCAAATTAGTCTCAACGAGTTGACATATCACCCAAGTTTGACTAATTCACTCAAAAACACACACGCATACATAATTCTCATATTATTATATATACAGAGAGAGGAGAAGGATATTCTAACTATTAAAATTTTTTACTACCAACTTACTACTTATCTAATCATCATTAGATTAACATTTTCTCTCTTTTCAAAAACTTTTTAACATTCTCTCTCTTTGATCCAATGGTGATGTGATGGGTAGTAAGTTAGTAGTGAGAGTTTTTGGTAGTTAGAATATCCTCACTCATATATATATATATAGGGTCAGGATCATTTTACACCAGTGTAAGTTACACTCTTAATCTTGATCGTTGATCCTATTTCTATCTAATGGTTCTAATTTATTAGATATTTGAACCGTTAGATTCAAGTAAATCAATGATTCAGATTTGGTCCTGCCTCACATAAATATATATATATATTATGTTTTATAGCGTTTAATATTTATTGTAAGAACTGATGAAACAATAAACAATTCAATAAAAATACCAAAACTTAAAATAAAATTGAAATTGTATTAAAAAAATAAAATTGAAACTGTTGTAATACAACTCCCATGAGATTTAGACAACTTCTCGTGAAACCAGAGTACGCAATCATTAATCCATAGTTTCCCTCATATATATGTCTTTTTAAAATGTATTAGTTAAAATAATTGTGTATCGTAGGTTTAGATGTAAATTATAGCCTTCCTTGTAGACTCATTACTTTGACAATTATAATATTAATTTAATTAACCAAAATTAGTACGGACAAAATGATTCATTAGTTAGATATATATAAAATGAGCTTTATACTTTTCCTAGGAGACATTAAACCACTGACTATTCCATTATAATTTATAATCATGATTCCAGAAAAACCAACACTTTTTTTTCAAGGAGGTCCTAGCTATTAGATTTAGTAAAGAACAGAAACTGAGCATATTCCAAGGGCAGATCGAATCATCACTTTTTCACCCCTTAAATAAAAGCATGAATAATCATTCCTTACAAAATGAAATAATTTTTTTTTCTATATAGCTTTATTGATTATAGTTTTAATTCTCGTATTACTGTTGTTAGGTTCAGGATGGACCAGCCTCCGGTCTCATGGTCCCATTCTGATGGTAATTAAGTTAGTTCCTAAATTATTTAAGATAGACTCTGAGAGAGAGTGAGGCTACTTTTGCGCTAAGAAGTATGATATTTATTGATCTGCAGTAGGTAGCTGGGAGGGAAGAGCAGTGTCCTTAAAGCGTGAAAAGTAATAGTCAGTTACAACTTACAAGGCTATTATCCCATCGACTCCTAAGAAGTAGCGGTATGTTATCAATTCTTCAAAAAATGAATTAATTTGTCTTGTTTTGTTTTTGACAATAGACTAAAAAACTTATCTCATCGCCTCAACCCTATTTTATATTAATCCGTTTCAACCCATTCTGTGTCACTGTCAATTTACTAAAAAATGAATTAGCAATTGTAAAACTCAGCCCGTAAAGAATCACCCTATAATTACTAAAGCTTTGATATTATGTAAAGAATTACTTCAACTCAAAATCTTAAGATGTTAGGTGAGGACTTTTTTAATGATTTATATTATTCTCTAACACAGCCTGCCATGTACCATTTGGCGGACGAGACAGATTGGCTTGCTAGGTCAAAACCATTTTGTCGACCCTATTAAGTACCCTCGTACTGGACAGTTTACCGGTACATTTCAAATATTATTTATCAAACATAATATAAAGAGTTAAAATAAACGAAAATCCTTTTTACGTTGCTGGAAAAAATTATCACATGCAAAAAAAAAACCTATGTAGTACATATATAATACATAATTATAATGTTAAATTTGCTTATAGTATATAGTTATTTTTTTTATATGAGATAATTTTTTTCCATCAATTGATATAAGAAAAATAGAACCCTAAAATAAAATAAATTTTTCTTTTTTTGGTAAACAAATATAACATGGATTGATGGAATTGTGAAGTACAAAATTATATAAACATAATAATACTCAAATTCTTGTAAGTAACATGGATTGATGGATTCAAGGGAACAAGGAATCATCTGATCAATGATCACATGCCTGGTTTTTATTGTGGATCAAGTTCACTGAGCTGTTTTTATTTGGATAATTCTTGAACCATGATTCTTAATTGTATATAATATAAGGAAAAAACTACTCTCTAGCTACAGGAGAGTAGTTTATTTTCCTACAGAGACATGAACTTTTAAATTTTTTATTTTTATTTATATTTTATAATTATGTGAGTCTCATTATATGATTGTGAGAATAATATAGATAATCTCTCTTGTTAACGTAGATTAATAAAGTCCATAATATAATAATGAAAAAGAAGATTAATCTGGAGAAAATGAGATAAACGAACTAAGCCAGAATCACGGTATCCGTAAGAAAGATACGGACAGGTTTGTTTTATGTTGATATGTTTTTAGTTAATTATAAATATTTCATTTTTACTATATTTTACATAATTTCAAAACAAGTAATAATACAAATAAATTAATCCTTTTCATAATTATTGATACTTAAAATAAGGAATAAAACAAACCAACTACATTTCTTATAATATTCGTTTTGCACGCGGTGGCTCGTGGATTCAGATAGTCATGTGTCTGTCACAAATTATTATCTTATCAAGACTTTTTGTATTATTTTATTATAATTCAACCTTTTCAAGTCTCATCATGTATATGGACACATTTATTGCTAAGATTGAGTTTAAAAAATATGTACCGTGAATATAGAGAGTTTTTACGTTAAAAAATCTTAATATTTTAATACATTATTATCTGTTATTATTTATAACTTTAGAAATTAAAATAGTTAATAATAACTTATCAATACAATGATGAAATATAATCTATTTTTTTATATTGGCATGGTAAACCAATTAAATTTGATAAAAAAATTATGTGATATTAAACATATCTAAAATTATGTGAAAGACTATGATATAGAGTAATTTTTTTCATTTTTGAGTATGTCAATCTTTAAATAAAGTAGCTATAATATATATTGTTAAATTTTATGAAAAATATTTGTTGGGGATTACTGGACCCATATATGTGACGCATCATTGAAGTGTCAAAATTAAAGTTGCATAATTATGTGAAAATATAGAAATACAAGTGTGGGTCAGTGGGTGGGTTGGTGTAGACAATTTCCATTTTGATTTGACTAGTGATTTGTTTATTTACTGGGGAGAACTTAGATGATCATAAAAGAACTTTATCTTTTCCTATATAATACCTTTGTTCTTCATCTCATCTCACATTTGTTTGATGAACATTGCTCTGCATGGAAAGCTCTAGAGAGATGTCTAAGGAGGAAGCAGCACCACTGCTTACAAAGAGTGAAGAGAATAATGGGGTGACACCACTAGAGGGTGCATTTTGGCTAGAGCTTAAGAGGGTAGGCTCCATGGCAGCTCCAATGGTGGCTGTGACAGTATCTCAGTACCTTCTGCAAGTTGTGTCACTCATGATGGTGGGACATCTTGGGATACTTGTCTCCTTCTCTGGTGTTGCCATTGCCTCCTCTTTTGCTGAAGTTACAGGCTTCAGTGTTCTTGTAAAGTCTTCTTCCACCTTCTATTATTTTATTTTTTATTTTTATATGGTTCACTGCACCCATTGTTACTTATCCACTTTTCATATTTTTCAAATTTAAACATGTACAGATGATCTTTTCTTCCAAACAGTGTTTGTGCAGATTCAAGTGTGACTCAGATTAAGCTTCTCTTGGCTTTTTATTATTATTATTTTTCTTTTAATCTTTTTAATCAGGAAACCTTTTTTAATTCTCTGGGAGAGGGCTCAGGGAACTTGATTTGATTTTTCAGTTAGTACTTAGCACTAACATACTGTTAGCCGCGTCATTTGTGAAAAGTATAATGGAATATACTTTACTTTCATCCTTATTTGATTCACTTTGTTTTTGCTAATTTTTTGCTAAAATGGATGTAAGTCATGTTTTACTTGGAAACCCATTTGTAAATTGAAGAAAAATAAAATAAAATTGAAACTTCTTAATTAGCATAGGTGATCATGTGATTACTGCAGATGATCTAGGAGATTTTCTTCCTTGTTCTGAAGATAGGATCCTATTTACTCTTTTTAAGTGTATAGAGTTGTTTCATTTAGGTGATAACACTTCCTCTTAGTCTGATATCAAACTTTTGATACAGGATCTGCAAAAATAGTTGAAATGAAAGTTGCAAACTTGAAAACCTCCCTCCATTCAACTTTATAGTCTCTAGCCTTAGGTTATTTTTCATTTGCATCTACAATTTTATGTTAATGTCCTCTCTGTGTTTTGATGACTGACCAGATTTTGAAATGCCTTGCAGCTGGGAATGGCTGGTGCATTGGAAACTTTATGTGGCCAAACCTATGGTGCAGAGGAATTTAGAAAGCTCGGAAACTACACATGCTGTGCAATTGTGACTCTAATCTTGGTTTGTCTCCCCATATCTCTGGTGTGGATATTCACGGATAAGATACTCTTGCTGTTTGGTCAAGACCCTGAAATTTCTAATGTAGCTCGTGAATATTGCATATGCCTCATCCCTTCACTCTTTGGCTATGCTGTTCTTCAATCACTGACTCGCTACTTCCAGACTCAGAGTATGATCTTTCCCATGGTTTTCAGCTCAATTGCGGTTCTGTGTTTGCATATACCTATTTGTTGGGGTCTGGTATTTAAATTGGGACTGGGACATGTTGGAGCAGCATATGCTATTGCAATTTCATATTGGTTGAATGCCATTGGTCTTGGACTTTATATGAACTACTCTTCAGCATGTGAGAAAACCAAGATTGTGTTTACTAGTAATGCTTTAAGAAACATTCCTGAGTTCTGCCGTTATGCTATCCCTTCTGGACTTATGTTTTGGTAAATATATATAACATAACTTTGCATCTTCCGGGACAGAACTACACAATGGTTCTTTCACTTTTTTTTTAGTCTAATATTGTCTTCTCCCTAATTGGTTTTCTTATTTCAATCTTCATAGTTTTGAATGGTGGTCTTTTGAGCTTCTTACATTACTTGCGGGGCTTTTACCTAATCCACAACTCGAAACTTCAGTTCTTTCTGTCTGGTGAGTGGAATCAATTTCTCATCAAGTATTGAAATAATACATGAAGGGTTTTTTTTTCTAACATATCTCAAACTTTTTCAGCCTTAACACAACTACATTGCACTACTTCATTCCTTACGCTGTTGGAGCTTCTGCAAGGTTTGGTCCAAACCTGTTTGTTCATTTTCATGATCTTGTACAATGATACTGTAATATCAAATGATGACAAAGCATGATCATGTGAATTTCGTTTTGCAGCACTCGGGTTTCAAATGAATTAGGAGCAGGGAACGCAAAGGCAGCTCAAGGTGCTGTTCGTGTTGTTGTGATTCTTGGAATTGCTGAGGCAATTATTGTCAGCACATTCTTCATTTGTTGTCGGCATATATTAGGATATGCTTATAGCAATGACAAGGAAGTTATAGATTACGTCGCAGAAATGGTTCCACTTCTTTGTGTGTCTGTTACTGCAGATAGTCTCATAGGAGCTCTTTCAGGTGAGTTTCCATTTGCTGCAGCAGCATCATTCTATGTTCTTCTAGCATAAACTGCACCACCATGAGCTAACAATAAAACTGGATTTATGTTTGCAGGTATTGCAAGAGGTGGAGGATTTCAGCAAATGGGGGCTTATGTGAACCTTGGAGCCTATTATCTTGGAGGTGTTCCAATGGGACTCTTATTGGGTTTTGTCCTAAAGCTCAATGCCAAAGGGCTCTGGATGGGAACCCTAACAGGGTCTATTCTACAAGTTATTATACTGGCTATTGTAACAGTGTTAACAGATTGGCAGAAAGAGGTTGGTTTTTAATTTCTTATGTAACTTTTTCATTGCTGATAATTGCTCGTGTCATTTTTCATTTTCCAACTATTTTATAAATGTCTCCTTTGCTTGCTGAATTCTATGGATGATTGTATTTTGTGGTTATTTATTGCAGGCAACTAAAGCAAGGGAAAGAATAGTTGAGAACTCAATTACACCTCATAACGGATTCGCATAAAATTTGAGATATCTAATTGATGAATAAAAGAAAGAGTGGAAGAAAAATGGAAGTACTGACAATTTGATGTCAGTCTTTTGATTTTTTTTTTTTTTTTGGGGTGTCAGAAAGTGTATTTCTTACAGTGATTAAAGAGCTTTAATTATGTTAATTGATAAAACTTAACTTATTCTGTACATATATGATATTTGAACTGGAATTGTGCCTATGGCGTATGAGTGTATGACTCAGATGTTAGATACCAGAAAATTATTTATATTTATAACATGTTCCAGTTATATGAATGTGGATCTAGGCTTACCCTTTGGTATTCAATTCATGTGCACTCATAATTGTCATGTAATTGATAAGGTTTTTACGTTGTATAAGTTGAAAGACAGCTTCTACTCCCATGTAATTGACGTTAAAGGTCATTTAACACGAGAATGGTGTTTATGGTCTTGTATTGAGCTTCACATATCATAATTTAACACATTCAAGCTTATCTATGCTGTAACAACTAATTGGCCTTATCTCGGTAGCTCTGGCAACTGATTGCCTAAGGATTTGCCTTTGGTCGGGGTTTAAATCTTGGTGAAAGCAAATTTTTGAAATTATTTGGAAGTAAGAGGAAAATTCGAATGAGAGTTAGTTTCACCGTTTTTCCAGTAATAGTAATTTAATGCATCCATGATTCAATGATAAGTTAACCTTAGGAGCCGTATTGCGAGAATAAGGTGGCCGAAGAATATTGTGTGTGGATACGAGGAGGGTATCTACCATAAAAAAATTGGCCTTATGTCTCTGCCCTTGCATTGAGCTCGTTGGGGTATCGTAATGAGTTTCACTTGCAGGAGTTGAAAATGAATCGTGTGGACCATGACTGCTTCAATGCTTTCGGAAAAGGATCAAGTCTTTTTACGTGATAGTGTACGAACACTTATGATTTGTCTTAACAACTTCAATTTTGAAAATAAATTAAATTATCAATGTAAAAGTAATTAATGAATCAAGGAACATCAAATTGAAAAGAGCTTTTTTGTGCTCCACGAACGTGTCAGGTTCCCTTCTAAAAGTAAAAAATGAGAGGAATTGTAAAGTATTAAATATGGAAGAATTTAAATAAAATTATACAAATGTGAAAATAAATATTAAATATTAAATATGAGTAATTGTAACCATATAAATTTAGAAATAAATATAATTATTGGATCAACATATTCAAACTGACAGTAAAATTGATTGATAATAATCTTAATTGGTTATTATAATATTCTATCCAGTAAATTAATAGCACACATGTAATTCAATTTTAATTTGGATCAAATGAGTACGTTACAACTTGCACGTTATGATTAGATTTCCTTACGAAATTTTGATTTAATAAAAATTGCGTATAATAAAATGTCCAGATGCATTGATCACGTGACACGCTGATATATGTTATTTCTTTTTTTTTTTATTTACACTTCTTTTAAATATAATTTTTACAATTGTTTATTGAGAACGATAATATAGGACTCATAATATATCCTGTTACTTAATGCATACGCTTGCATAATTCTTGGATAAATTTGGGAAGAGTTTTGTCATTACCAAACTGTCACGTCAATAGTAAATTTTGCAAGAATGCCACGTTACACCCTTAGCCGTCGTTGAAGAAGTCTGAAAATAAGTAAGAGTTAAGATAAGTTAATGCGAATTAGTTATATTTTTAGACTTCTTCAACGACGGCTAAGGGTGCAGCGTGGCATTTTGGCAAAATTTACTGTTGGCGTGACAGTCTGGTAAAATTTTTTGCCAAGTGTGACAAAATGGTCACTCTTCCATAAATTTACTCTTGGTATATTAATTGTTCCTCGAAGATAATACTTGCTCCTCATATTTTTACTCCCATTTTTTTTTAGCATATCTTTGCTCAACATTTAGTGGGAAGGGGTGTGAGATTCAAACCCAGTAAACTCCCACGGTATTAAACGACTCATGTTAGTAAGTATCGTGAATCGAATACCAGATAGGAAAATTAAAGAATTAAAAAACTCATTTTTTGTCACTATATTTTTTTGTCTGGCCAATTTACGTTTGAAGTTAACATAAAAAAGTTATTAAATAATAAAAAATATGTTAAAGTGTTACCAACTAATGTTATTAAACCCGACTCGGTTATTGACTCGGTCGAGGTATCGGGTTACTGAGTCACTGGTTCAACCGCATGACCCGGTAATTATATGCAATTTTATAATTTATATTAAAAAATTATAAACATACTTAAATATCAAAAAAATGATAAAAATTTCAAATATTTTAATACAAAAAATAATAAATCGCTTATTATTATCAAATAAAAAATCAAAAAATATATAATGCTCGTTATATGGGGCTTTAGGTTCAGAAAACAACATCTCTAACTATAAATTAATTCAAAATTTTCTGCATAGTACATAATTGAGATAATATTAGTGTTATAGGTACATAACTTATGTAAGTCAATAAACAAAAAAATATTCAAAAATATCTATTATGATTTTTTTTGGGACTGGACTGAGTCACCGGTTAATCGATCGGGTCACCGATTTTTATAAAAACGGGCCGGATCGGACCGGATCACACCGATTCTGATGCATGGCCGATCCATTGCTTCAACCGGATCGATTATATGACTAATTTACCAATTCTCAGATCGGATCTAGTTGGATCGGTCCGATTTTAATAAATATGTTACCAATTTTTTTATGGACATGAAAGCTTTAACGCACATTCTGCTAAGAGTTTGCGATATTCTCTTAGGCGCGGCGATCTGTTTGTGTCAATTATTAAATGATTTTCCATTAAGTATATTATACTTAAAATATATTATTTTGGGTAGGGAAAACTTGTTCATTGAGTGACTGGTGGTACTCACCTTTTTTTTTTCTCTCTCATTATGTACTTGTGTTGTTGTGAACCGCAATTACATTCAGCACGTGGGTCCTTATTTTCAACTCATCGTATCAATTGGGACTTGATGTAGTTTCACGGAGTACTCTAATTTATTGATAGGAGTCTGATAGTTTATTTCAATAGAATATCAGGGGACGTTTGATTGAGGATAAATTTCATGAATACTAGAGAAATGTAATTGATAGGGAAATAATTAGAATATGAGTTTGGTAGAAAAATGTAAAAAAAGTTGTTTGGTTGGATAAAATTTTGATAGGAAAATTAAGTAACTTTTATAAAGTCTATGTTTGGATATAAGTAAAATATAGATGGAAATTTTTTTTGATATTACGAAAATAACCTTTTATTAAGTGAATGGTGTAAAGGGACAACAGTACCAGTTGCACAATAATTAGTGGCTAACATCGAAGTATTCTGAGGCATAATAACATCGAAAGTATCTTGGTGTTCCCCCCAATATCATTTGCACTCATTCTTCTGGATCCGAAATTTGTCCTTTCGCGCGCTTAAACTTGGGGTACCCAAGTCTTTTGGACAATCACCAAATAAAGCAGATTGGTAGGTTTCCAGGAATACCATATATCACGTGGGAAACGGAAAGCTATCTATTGGATGAAATTGATGTCGAAATACATTTACCCTGCTATCACATTTAGGTAGGCATCTTCAGAAAACACTCCCTCCCAAACATGGTTATCTGAGAAACACACCTATCACTTACCTATCAAAATCTCCAAAATTCCTAAACCAAACACCCCCTTAAGTCATTAAGAGTCCATCTACTTGTATTTTTCTTTTTAGAATAAATACTTATTTGATTTTCAATAAAAAAATACGGAATCTATTTTAATTTCTTAGAAAAAAAATATTTATATTAATTTTTTTTTAGAAATTAACATGAGTTTTCTTTGAATTTAAGGGGACAATAATTTTAAAGAAATGAAATTTCAGAAGGATCATAAGTCAATTTTTTTTTTTAAATATTGAAATATGTTTTGTGTTTTTTGCTGAGGACCCAAAATAGTATTTGCTCTTCTTTTTTTAAATTTTTTTTATTTAAAAGATGTGTTACATTTTTTAAAATAATTAAATAGAACGAGATTATTCTTATAATATTTTTTTTTCTTACAATCATTTCTATAATTGTTAGATTAAAATCAAACTAACAATTCTAACAAGTTCAAGAAGAAATCTTTTAAGGGTAAAAAATATCTACAGTCACACCGGAGATAAATTATCTCTCTAGTGATCCCAAAATTATATCTATTTGAATTAATGAAGGATGCTTTTGTAATTTTAAGAAAATTAATAAATGACATTTCAGTAAAACTTATATGAAAAAAAATAAACAAAATTACATAAATACCCTTTATTACTTCAAAATGATATAATTTTAAGAGTTATTATAAATAACTTATCTCTAAAAACCAAAAAAATACTTTATCCATCTTTAAAAGGGTAATAAAACTATAAAGGAATTTTTTTGAAAAATAAATAATATAAACTAACAAAGTGACGTGGTTGGAACGAACTAATAATTTAATAATACTAAACAGCTTGGCACGAATGGCGCAATCCGTCACACCTCGACAATCCAACTTTGGATAGTGAATGAATTGTTGTTCTTAAATTCTGCAGCGTTGACACATTGGCCTTGAGCGATGCTTGCTTAAATGTTGCTCCATTCTTTATTTGAACGATAAGGTGAAGGTGGGTTCCTTTGAGTTGAGGTATATAATTGTAGACAGAGACAACGTATTAATCTTTATTGATATTACCGCGCCTAGACGCAGCACTTGCTGTACCAATTTATTGTCTGACTCGTGCCTATTGAGTTGCTCGATTTAGGTGATATTGCCTGTCTTAACGTGGTGATATTATTGATGCACTGTTTTGCATTAATCTAATATTAAGTTTCGCCAAGAATTTAATCTGGTTACTTTTTTTAAAAATTTAATTACTACGGTAAAAAAATCGACGATTTAGGTATTGGACTCCTGTTTTTTGTGTGCATGTTTAGATTTTTTTTTAAGATAAAAACTATTTATAAGCAGAAGTTAGGTCAAATAAGTTTTAAGAAAAGTTTTTATAATAAAAAAAAGTTAAAAGCTCATAGGAGGAATTTTTTTAAGTTCTTATAAGCTTTTCTTGAATTATAGTTTTTTTTTTTTTTTGAAAATAAGAGCTATAGAGATAGAGAAAGAAGGAATTTTCTTGAGATATGTGCTTTTAAAATAAAATTTTTATGTAATCAATAAACAATTTTTTTAAAAAAATTTAAACTCTTTTTTTTCTCTTTAACTTATAAGTAACTTTAACTTAAAAATATATATTCTCTTTTGTCCGGCTCCAAAGCACCGACTCGTTATTTTTTTTCAAAAAGTGCGTGTTGGACACTGACACGCGGTCAACATTTGGGACACGCAATCAACGCTCTGACACGTTTTTCAACATGCAGTCAACTTTTTTCAACACGCGATCAATGCTTTGACAAGCATCCGACACGTTTTTTTTTACTTCTTAATTTTATTTTATTAACTAAAAATAAAAATAATAATTTATAAATCAATTTTTTTCTGTTATGAAATTTACATGAAAAATTAATAAGATACAATTTTTTTTTATATTTAGTTATGAAATTTGAATATTTGATTGATTATATGACTTATTACAGGTTGTTATATGTATTAAATATAAATTATATTATATATATATATATTAAAAATATTATTTAATATCAAAATGTTCCACGTATCAAAATATTATGTTTTTTTAGAATTAACGTGTCGACGTGTCGTGTCGTATCCTATATTCTGTATCAGTGTCGGTGCATTGTCCGGTTTCCTCCTTCGTTTTGTTATTAACTTTTTGTATTAGTTTATTATAATTCTAACTTTTCAAGTCTCATCATGTATATGGACACACTTTTAGCGAAGATAGAGTTTAAAAAATAAAAAAAAGATTCATCCTTCTAAATAAAAAAAATGAGAATCACATATTTTATTTTATTTTATTTTTTCTTGTTCATTCTCACTTTCTATGATATATTTTTTTCTCTTACTTAAAATGAACAAATTTTATATCCATTAAAATAACACATATTTTCCCTTAAAAAATATGTACAGTGAATATAAAGAGATTCTACGTTCAAAAATAAAAATATTTTAATACATTATTATTTGTTATTATTTTACATTTTAAGCAATTAAAATAGTTAATAATAACGTATCAATACATTGATTAAAGATAACCTATTTTTTTATATTGGCGTGGTAAACCAATTAAATTTGATAAAAAAAATTAATATTAAACATATCTAAAATTACGTGAAAGACTATGATACAGAGTAATGTTTTTGAGTTTGACAATTTTAAATAAAGTAGCTATAATATATAGAGTTTTATAACTCTCGTGTCAGTGTAAATTTTTTTTTACAGCAACATTAGGATTTCGTATCCTAACATGTTTTTTTCTTTAAAAGCAAGTGAAATTCAGTTACTTGTATCCAGTGCATCCAATTAAATTTTAGAGCGACAGGAGAAATGCAAAACCCTAATATATATTGTTAAATTTTATGAAAAATATTTGTTGGAGGATACCGAACTCAAATCTGTCGCATCATTGGAGTGTCAGAATTAAAGTAAAGTTGCATAATTATGTTAAAAAATATAGAAATACAAGTGTGGGTGGGTGGGTGGCCAAAGACAATTTCCATTTTGATTGCCTAGTAATTTGATTGTTTACTGGGGTGGGGAGAACTTAGCTTTTCCTATATATAATACCTTTGTTCTTCATCTAATCTTTTACATTTGTTTGATGAACATTGCTCTGCATGGAAAGCTCTGGAGAGATGTCTAAGGAGGAAGCAGCACCACTGCTTACAAAGAGTGAAGAGAATAATGGGGTGACACCATTAGAGGGTGCATTTTGGCTAGAGCTTAAAAGAGTAGGCTCCATGGCAGCTCCAATGGTGGCTGTGACAGTATCTCAGTACCTTCTGCAAGTTGTGTCACTCATGATGGTGGGTCATCTTGGCATACTTGTCTCCTTCTCTGGTGTTGCCATTGCCTCCTCTTTTGCTGAAGTTACAGGCTTCAGTGTTCTTGTAAAGTCTTCTTCCACCTTTTTTCTTTTTCATATTTGGTTCAATGCATCTATTGCTGCTTAACCACTTTTCATATTTTTCAAATTTAAACATGTACAGATGATCTGATTCTTATCTTCCAAACAGTGTTTGTGCAGTTCAAGTGTGACTTAGATTAAGCTTCTCTTGACTTCTTTATTTTTTTTTTTAATCTTTTTAATTAGGAAAACTTTTTTGATCCGGTTATTCAGTTAGTACATAGCACTAACATACTGTTAGCCGCTTCATATGTGAAAAGTATAATGGAATATACTTTATTTTGATCCTTATTTGATTCACTTTGTTTTAGCTATTTTTTTTGCTAAAATGGATGTAAATCATGTTTTACTTGGAAACCCATTTGTAAATTGAAGGAAAAAAAAATTAAAACTTCTTAATTAGCATCGGTGATCATGTGATTACTGCAAATGATCTAGGAGATTTTCTTCCTTGTTCTGAAGATAGGATCCTATTTACTCTTTTTAAGTGTATAGAGTTGTTTCATTTAGGTGATAACACTTCCTCTTAGTCTGATATCAAACTTTTGATACAGAATCTGCAAAAATTGTTGAAATGAAAGTTGCAAACTTGAAAACCTCCCTCCATTCAACTTTATAATACCCATCAATTTTATAAAGAAACACAGTATATCCTAAATATTTATATTAAACTTAATAAAATCATAATCATAATTTAACGAATTTAATAGTTGGAACTCAAAATGCAACGCAACGTAACCTTTGAATCTTTTTCGAGTTTTTGCAATGAGTATTGGAGTGTCGGGAAGTATCGGACACGACACGTAAGATATTTGAAAGGTCGGTGCTTCGTAGATTGTCCTCTTTGTGTTTTGATGACTGACCAGATTTTGAAATGCCTTGCAGCTGGGAATGGCTGGTGCATTGGAAACTTTATGTGGCCAAACCTATGGTGCAGAGGAATTTAGAAAGCTCGGAAACTACACATGCTGTGCAATTGTGACTCTAATCTTGGTTTGTCTCCCCATATCTCTCGTGTGGATATTCACGGATAAGATACTCTTGCTGTTTGGTCAAGACCCTGAAATTTCTAATGTAGCTCGTGAATATTGCATATGCCTCATCCCTTCACTCTTTGGCTATGCTGTTCTTCAATCACTGACTCGCTACTTCCAGACTCAGAGTATGATCTTTCCCATGGTTTTCAGCTCAATTGCGGTTCTGTGTTTGCATATACCTATTTGTTGGGTTCTGGTATTTAAATTGGGACTGGGACATGTTGGAGCAGCATATGCTATTGCAATTTCATATTGGTTGAATGCCATTGGTCTTGGACTTTATATGAACTACTCTTCGGCATGTGAGAAAACCAAGATTGTGTTTACTAGTAATGCTTTAAGAAACATTCCTGAGTTCTGCCGTTATGCTATCCCTTCTGGACTTATGTTTTGGTAATATATATAACATAACTTTGCATCTCCCGGGACACAACTACACAATGGTTCTTTCACTTTTCTTTTTTAGT
Source organism: Gastrolobium bilobum (assembly GCF_033153095.1). Classification (NCBI taxonomy): domain Eukaryota; kingdom Viridiplantae; phylum Streptophyta; class Magnoliopsida; order Fabales; family Fabaceae; genus Gastrolobium; species Gastrolobium bilobum. Next base: position 208,001 of record NW_026898898.1, on the reverse strand, counting down.
CTAATATTGTCTTCTCCCTAATTGGTTTTCTTATTTCAATCTTCATAGTTTTGAATGGTGGTCTTTCGAGCTTCTTACATTACTTGCGGGGCTTTTACCTAATCCACAACTCGAAACTTCAGTTCTTTCTGTCTGGTTAGTGGAATCAATTTCTCATCAAGTATTGAAATAACACATGAAGGTTTTTTTTCTTCTAACATATCTCAAACTTTTTCAGCCTTAACACAACTACATTGCACTACTTCATTCCTTACGCTGTTGGAGCTTCTGCAAGGTTTGGTCCAAACCTGTTTGTTCATTTTCATGATCTTGTACAATGATACTGTAATATCAAATGATGACAAAGCATGATCCTGTGAATTTCGTTTTGCAGCACTCGGGTTTCAAATGAATTAGGAGCAGGGAACGCAAAGGCAGCTCAAGGTGCTGTTCGTGTTGTTGTGATTCTTGGAATTGCTGAGGCAATTATTGTCAGCACATTCTTCATTTGTTGTCGGCATATATTAGGATATGCTTATAGCAATGACAAGGAAGTTATAGATTACGTCGCAGAAATGGTTCCACTTCTTTGTGTGTCTGTTACTGCAGATAGTCTCATAGGAGCTCTTTCAGGTGAGTTTCTATTTGCTGCAGCAGCATCATTCTATGTTCTTCTAGCATAAACTGCACCACCATGAGCTAACAATAAAACTGGATTTATGCTTGCAGGTATTGCAAGAGGTGGAGGATTTCAGCAAATGGGGGCTTATGTGAACCTTGGAGCCTATTATCTTGGAGGTGTTCCAATGGGACTCTTATTGGGTTTTGTCCTAAAGCTCAATGCCAAAGGGCTCTGGATGGGAACCCTAACAGGGTCTATTCTACAAGTTATTATACTGGCTATTGTAACAGTGTTAACAGATTGGCAGAAAGAGGTTGGTTTTTAATTTCTTATGTAACTTTTTCATTGCTGATAATTGCTTGTGTCATTTTTTATTTTATTATTTTCATTTTCCAACTATTTTATAAATGTCTCCTTTGCTTGCTGAATACCATGGATGATTGTATTTTGTGGTTATTTATTGCAGGCAACTAAAGCAAGGGAAAGGATAGTTGAGAACTCAATTACATCTCATAATGGATTCGCATAAAATTTGAGATATCTAATTGATGAATAAAAGAAAGAGTGGAAGAAAAAGGAAAGTGCTGACAATTTGATGTCAGTCTTTTGATTTTTTTTTTTGGGTGTCAGAAAGTGTATTTCTTACAGTGATTAAAGAGCTTTAGTTATGTTAACTGATAAAACTTATTCTGTATATATAGGATATTTGAAATGGAATTGTGCCTATGGCGTATGAGTGTATGACTCAGATGTCAGATGCCAGAAAATTATTTATAACATGTTCCAGTTATATGAATGTGGATCCGGGCTTACCTTTTGGTATTCAATTCATGTTCCACTTATAACTGTCATGTAATTGATAAGGTTTTTATGTTGTATAAGTAGAAAGACAGTTTCTACTCCCATGTAATTCACATTGAAGGCCATTTAACACGGGAATGATGTTTATGGTCTTGTATTGAGCTTCACAAATCAGAATTTAACACATTCAAGGTTATCTATGCTGTAACAACTAATTGGCCTTTTGTCTCTGGCCTTGCATTGTGCTCGTTGATGTATCTTAATGAGTTTCACTTTAGCAAAAGTTGAAAATGAATCATGTGGACCATGACTACTTCAATGCTTTCGGAAAAGGATCGAGTCTTTTTACGTGACAGTGTACGAAGACTTATGATTTGTCTTGACAACTTAATTCTGAAAATAAATTAAGGGTAAAACGAGAGTTATATTATAGGAAAACGTAAACATTTTCTGTTGACACAAAACAATAGATGGGCCCACATGTTTTTTTTTTTTTTAAAAAAAAAAAAAAGGAAAAAGAAATCACAAAGATGAATGTATCAGCTGGACAAATTTTTGGTTTTCCTGGACCGTTGTTTAAGTTTAACCCATAAATTAAACTATCAATGTAAAAGTAATTAATGAACCAAGGATCATCAAATTGAGAGGTATTTTCCTTTTTTTACTGTATATTATTTAAAATATCATTTTGTGTCGCTGATAGCAATCAAGAAAAAAAGAGAGTACCTGATCAACTATTTAGAGGAAATTGGGATTGTGGAAAAGTGATTAAGTTATAATTGACTAATAATATAAGGGAAAAATATATGTCATTTTAAATGATATAAAATTGTGTTATTTTAAGTGAGAGAAATATAATAAAGAGAATGATTTGTGTTTTTCAGACAATAACCTATGAAAGGAAGGTGCCTTTATTTATTATGAATAGTACAATATTGTTAAATGAGGGAGTCTAAAATTTTGGGATATGATTTTTTACGTGCCTTATGCTAAAATAAAAAATAAAATAAAATAAAATAAAAAATAAAATAAAATAAAATAAAATAATAATATAAAAGAATTATAAATGAAAAAATTAAGAATTTTTTTTCCCAATTTTGGTGTAACAGCTTCTAGCCTTCTACATCATACATGTACCTAACCATGCAGGAAATGCTTGAATTTCCAACATAAAGTCAGGTCCTCACCAACTGATTCTAATTAAATCTTTTCACAGCTGGGACATAGCGGAATGCGGAGAAAGGAAGAAGTGTTCATCCCGTTAATTATCAGCGCGTGTGTCACGTGGACAATGCATCTGGACACCATTTTACTATTTTACGATAAATTATCTGCACTAAGTTCAATACGATATCGTTTGAGACTGAAATTATAATATTTTTATAATTTTAATTTATTTCAGAATTATAATAGTCTTTATATTTATAATTTTCTAAGATTTCAATATCAAAACAACGTCGTTTTGAAAATAAATGCAGATAACTTATCTGCTAAAGAAATATTTTTCCCTTTATTATATCCAATTTTTATTAAATCAAAATTCCGTCGGGAAATCTAATCACAACGTGCATGTTGTAATGTACTCATTGGATCCAAATTAAAATCGAATTACATGCGTGTTATTACTTATTAAATAAGTTACTTTATTTTAATGGTTTTGCTTTCTAATTTCAACTCATCCAATGTTGTATTGTTTAATTATTTAAGGAAATGGATCCACCACTTATTTTGGACATGTGAACTCTCTAGAGCTAAAAAGCTTTCATCCTTCACCTGCTGGTTCGTACCCTTTAATCACAACACTCTGGGAACTCCAAAAGACCAAAATGGAAGAGACCCTGTTGCTGAAAAAGAGCAGTGAAAACAAGGGGGTGGAGACATCAAAGATTGGTGTCCTTCTCCAACAGCTAAAGAAGTTAAGCTTGATGGCAGGACCAATGGTTGTGGTAACAGTGTCACAGTACTTGTTGCAAGTTGTGTCGTTGATGATGGTTGGACATCTAGGTCAACTGTCCCTTTCAGGTGTTGCCTTAGCCACTTCCTTTGCAGATGTCACTGGCTTCAGTATACTTGTAAAGTTTCTCTTCTTTCCCTTCTAATTTATACTTAAAATCATGCATTTTTTTATTAATTTTTTGTTCTAAAACACTCATGTGTTACATGAACTAGCTAGGCTTCTTTTTTTCTTCTTTTTTTTGCTCAGAACCTGAGTTCTAAGGTGATAGATATCCATGGCGAAGAATATTAATTAAACATACCATGTTTGTGAAAATATCAGGTTCTAATAATCTGAAAGTTTTTCTATAGCTTTTAGGTATGCAATTAAAAATAATAGAGCTAACTTGTTTGCCCTGTTTTCAAATTAGAGATACATGGCAATTCTTTCACAAAATCTTACATATGCATATGATAGAACAATCCTTTATACCATTAGTAAATTTCAACAACAAAATCCAAACTTATATACATGTAGTGTTAAGCCAAATTCCCAAAATTTTGAAAATGTAATTTTACCATTTTAAACTTTTAGGATAATTGAATGAAGGATGACATGATATTGAAGTGAGTTTCATACTTGCCGCTCATGAATTCTGCACGTTTCCCTTTTAATATTATCCTTGAACAAGCATCTTTGCTAATTGAGTGTGTTTCTTTTTTGGGCAGTATCATTCCAAGAGTCAGAACTGAGAAGGATATTTTTGGTTGTTTCTTATTTTATTTTTGGTTGATATATATATTTTTATTAATAATTATAAAAATATTATTTATATTTATTTTTTAGTATTTTAAAATGAAAATGCTAGAAAAGATTTTTTTTATTATTTCCTTCACAAAATCTTATTTTATCATTTTTTTATAAATTCGGAAAATTAGAAATAGAATAAACATAAATTATTATAATTACTATTAAAAATATATCAACTAAAAAAATAAAAAAAAATATATAAACACCCACTGCGCCTCTTAGAAAAAATGTTGGAATAAGATAACTCATAAGTCCTTTTAAATCAGAAATGTTGCTTCCACATGTTGTGCACATAAATTTCATAAAAATAAGGAATATATATATATTAAAAAAATTAAGTTAATTTAAATTACTAATTCGTACTTATATGATTGTGTAAATTAAATATAATTACACATCTCAAGCAACACTATATAATAATTATTATTCTCTTATGCTCTGCTGTCTCATTGACATAAATGATAACAATTATGTTGTGTACTCTGCTCTGCTGGAAACTTTTACTGATAATAAAAGCTAAAGAGTTTGGTGTTGTGATGTTAGTGCTTAAAAAGGTGAAGGAGGGACAAATAATAGTCACATTAGTGGTTGACAAGACATTTAATAGGGACTAAGGAGTGGGAGTAACTAGGGTTCATAGCTAAAAGAAGTCGAGAAATGTCCATTGGCGTTTTTCGACACATTTTTTTTGTCACTAGATTTTATTTATTTGTTTATTTTTATGTTTGGCCAATTTAAGTTTGAAGTTAATATATGGTAAGATCTTTTGATATTAGTGTTAAATTTGAAATTTGACATCTCATATGAAGTTGTTAGATCAAAAAAGATCAATGGTGTCACATGCTTACAAATAAGAGTCGTTGATCTTTTTTGATCTAACGATTTTCAGATGAGGTGTCAAATTTAAAATTGAACACTAATGTTAAAGAATCCTGCCTCTATCAATATTATTATTTAAAGAAAAAGCATAAAAAATTATTAAATACTAAAAATATGTTAAAGTGTTACCAAGTTTTGGATGGACATGAAGGATGTAACGCATATTCTGCTACGAGTTTGGGATATTCTTTTTTTCTTTTTTTTTGGTAAATTGCGATATTCTCTTAGGCGCGGCGATCTGTTCGTGTCGAATTGTCAATTATTAAATGCTTCTCCATTACGTACATGTGTTATTGTGCTGGGTAGGGAAAACTTGTTCATTGGGTGGTACCCACCTTTGTCTTTTCTGTTTTTCTCTCACACTACGTACGTGTGTTGTTGTGAACCGCAGCTGAATGGGGTCCTTATTTTCAAGTCATTGTATCAATTGAGAGTATATAGAACGGTGCAAATTATATAAGGGTAATTGTAGTATCATGTGACAACAAAATTTTGTTGTTTCCTGCACACTTAATTTAAGGTGGGTCCCAATAGAAAAAAAGAGAAAAAAAATAAAAAAAGAAATGGCACAAGTGTCGAATATAAGATAAAAAAAATTCTTATTGCATAGGACTAACATTGCCCATTATATAATTAGTTTTAATTATTAATTTTATTTACAAATTATTTTTTTAATTTTAATTATTAATTTCATTTTAATAAACTAAAAACATTAGAGATAAGTACATTAATGAGTAAGATTTAATATAAGATTTTTCAATTATTCCCCTCTCTATATATTTTTGTAGTATTTCAAGAAGGACAACTGTTTTAGATTATTCTTAAATTAAGTAGTAATATTACACAGACAAAAGTTAAGAAATATGCAGACTTCTGGTGCAAGGTCACATCAATAGTTTTGAATAGGACGACAGACATTCCTTAACGAGGACACCCCCTCTCTCTCTCTTTAAGCTACCTCATTAATAACTAATACATAATTTATTTTCTAAAGTGTATGACACTTATTGTTTATAATTTATATCAGAGGTGTACGAGTAATTGGGTGAGAATCATTTTATAAGTAAATTATATCGTCAATCTTGACTATTAATATTATTTATGTTTAAGGACTCTCAGATTTATGTGATATGTAAGTTGTTAAATGCAATTAAATTAATGATCAAAATTTGATATAAATTTTTTTATTCTTACGATCATTGTAAGAATAATCTTCCTCGTAGTAATTTATATATTTTTATAGTATCCTGATTTGTCTGGTGTCATTGTGTTATTGGTGATTGATTGAACAAGAAATGGAATGCAGACGGGAATGGCTGGTGCTTTGGAAACTCTATGTGGCCAATCATTCGGAGCAGAGCAATTTCATAAGCTTGGAAACTATACCTCGTGTGCAATAATCTCTCTGATTTTAAGTTGTTTCCCAATATCTATACTATGGATGTTCATGGACAAATTGCTTATTCTTTTGGGACAAGATCATGCAATTTCACTTGTAGCTGGAAAATACTGCCTTTGGCTCATTCCTGCATTGTTTGGCTTTGCTGTTCTTCAAGCTTTGGTTCGCTATTTTCAGACTCAGAATTTGATCTTTCCCATGCTTCTAAGCTCTGTTGTTGTTTTAGTTTTGCACATACCTATTTGTTGGGTACTAGTGTTTGTACTGGGACTTGGACAAGATGGAGCAGCCTTATCCATTGCAATTTCGTATTGGCTCAGTGCCATATTGCTTGGAGTTTACGTAAAGTATTCTCGGGCATGTCACAAAACTAAGATAGTCTTAGGGACTAATGCTTTAAGAACCATCAAAGAGTTCTTCCTCTTAGCCATCCCTTCCGCACTAATGGTTTGGTAGGTTTCAAGTTTTGCACCTGTGTGATTGTGGAGGTCACTGAGTCAACGGTGATTCTTCTCTTTACTTTTTTGTGTCTTTTTTTACTATAACTTGTTTTTCTATATATCTTAATGGATATAGTTTGGAGTGGTGGTCATTTGAACTGCTAATAATACTTGCTGGACTTTTACCAAATCCAGAACTTGAAACTTCAGTTCTGTCAATCTGGTGCGTTCCTTCATTATCTTGTTCTGTAAATATTGAATTGAAAAGCTTATTACTTGAAAACTCAGTGATTTATCTGACTTGTGTTTTCTTTGACCAGCCTTAACATTTGTACATTGCACTATTTCATTCCGTATGGGGTTGGTGCTGCAGTAAGGTATGCATGCATGCTCATATATATAAACATAAATATGTTATGTAACTTATTTTTGTGTTTGTTATCTCGACTTGGTGGAAAATCAAGCGCATAATATAAGAATATATCATTCTACATTTTGTAGTACACGGGTTTCAAACGAATTAGGGGCAGGAAACCCACAGGCAGCTCGAGATGCTGTTTACTCTGTCATTTTTCTAGCTTTCATAGAAGCAATTGTCCTTAGCTCTCTGCTATTTTGCTTCCGTCATGTGTTGGGACTTGCATTTAGCAATGAGATGGAAGTTGTAAATTCAGTTGCAAAGATAGTTCCCCTGCTTTGTCTTTCTGTCAGTGTGGATAGTCTACTAGGAGTTTTGTGTGGTAAGTCTTCCAGTTAACTTTTCATCATTAATGAACCATATATATGCATGCTTTATCATGATTATGCCATGTGCATATACATTTTGAAATGTGAATGACAGTGATTTTCAATGCATGTTTGAATCCTCTCTTTCTTTAGTTTTTTTTTTTTTTTTATGACCAGAAGTTAGACCAAACAGGTTTTTATAAAAGCTCTAGAGTTTTTTATATAATGAAAAAAATAGTCAAAAGTTTTTACGAGGAGTTTTTTTTTTAAACTCTTATTAGTTTTTCTTGAAATGGAATTTGAGTTTTTAAATAACTTTTAAGTTAAAATTTTTATGTAATTAACAAATAACTTTTAGCTTCTTTTTTTTTTAGCTTCTTTTTTTAACTTTAGTTTAAAAGTAGATTTTAGCTTAAAAAAAAAGAGAGTATCTAAAGAATAGCTCTATGGTTAAAGTTACTGGATAAATATATGGCCAAGAATCAAAAAGGTTCATAGCTCTCAGCTGTGTGTTCAATGAATCAGGGGTTGCCAGAGGCAGTGGATGGCAGAAGATAGGGGCACTTACCAATCTTGTATCATATTATGCTGTGGGACTCCCAGTGGCTATCTTGTTGGGTTTTGGTCTAAGTTTAAATGGTAAAGGCCTATGGATTGGTATATTGACCGGGTCTACACTACAAACAAGTATACTTGCTTGCATAACAGCATTTACTAATTGGGAAAAACAGGTTCTTACTTCTGTGCTTTGCCTCTTGTTTATGCTATTGCTTTCTCTTAATAATAATAATCAATAATTAAGACAGAAGAATAGTCTTAATGGAAGATGTCTTCAGTTCACATGTTACATTATTAGCATATTTGCAAGATTTATTACACTCTTATAATTTGCAGGCATCCTTGGCAACTGAGAGAATATCCGAGCATGATGAGGGTGATTTTCTAGCTCATAATGGATTTGCTTGATGCTTGAAAGTGAAGGGAATAAAGTTTCTGTAATTTATCCTAATCCTATTTGTGAGAAATAGGATATATATTATAAGAGAGCGAGTTTTTTTTGTGTGTGTGTGGTTAAATGTGAGAGTATTAATGTTGAATGATGACTGCTGCTGCAAACCTTGTTTATTGTAATAGTTTTTGCATATCCGTATTTTATATTTTTTGGTCCTAAAGACATAATATGCCTGACACTTAACAAGTATGTGTTTGTAGCCATCTCGTAAGTACAGATGCTCTTTTAGGTTACACAAAGGACTAGAACAGTCTCCTGACCATAAACAAGCGAGCTGCATCCCTGTTAACAGTCATATTTATATTAAGCAACATTTGGTACCGAACGTTTGTTAGTCTCCTTGAATGCTGGTTTCAGGATTGTTATTCACCAAAGCATACAAGACCAAATAAACAACAACGAAGAACAGGGTATTGAAATAAGAAAAAGAGGTACAAGGACAAAAAAAATAAAATAAAAAATTACAAAACATATCTTTGATTACAATGAGCATATATATAGTGTAATAAATTAAATCACAATTTTAATTTTTTAATTTCTCCAGAATTATAGTCGATTATCAAATTTTAGCTACAAATATTAATGGCAAATAGATTTAATTAAAAAAAATTCCTCGGTAATTGTAGGCATGATCTTGCTGAAAAGTTTTGTCCCTTTGCAAACTAATCTAAAGTTACCTAAGATTTCAGCATTAAATGGAATATGTTAAACATTAATTTTAGGCGGAGGAGCCCATAAGTAGGAGCTCATTTTCAGTAACATATTACTTTCATTCAAAATCTAACACATATATTTACGACTCCACTTTTTTCTATTACATGTCAGCATTGATATTTGATGTTTAATTTTGGTTGAAGGGATGTACACAAAAGTGGGTGCATTTGTAGTATTATAGAAATTTCTTATAACTAGGAGAGATGTACATCAATGGATTTAGTGACAAATTACAATAGTAAGCTTGATACCATATATTTGACCCCCAAAAAAAAAAACTTAAGACAATAATGTATTGAAAAAAACTTAAGAAAATAAGTATATAAATAATTTTCTCTTTTATAATCTTTGCTAGAGTCATTTTTAACTAAAGTAAAAATTCATCACTGACATTGAAATTTCTAATTTTTTAATAGAAGCCTTAAGTCAATGCTCCACAAACCAGAATACAAACCACTCTTTCTATATTAAGTCTATCCAAACTATTAGTTCTTATACCACTTAATAAGGAGTTTAGGAGAGCTCATAAGTAAAGGAGCACATAGATTACCAAAAAAAAAAAAAAAGCACATAACTAGGGCTTTTTTACTCTTATAACCCTTTATTATTAATTAATTACCGATTTGACCTTGATTATAAACTATTTCAAAAATTTAACCCTCTCAAAAAACATAACACCAATCTGCCCCTGTTTGACCGTTGACCACCAAGCCTACCCGGGTACACCCCTCTGTACTCGGGTATTTTTTGAAAATTTTTGTCTACCCGGGTAGGGAGGCGTGTACCCGGGTATTGTTATTCGCACCTGAGAAACTGCTTGAATTATTTACCCGGGTAGAGAGGGGTGTACCCGGGTAAATCTTCGACCACCCGGGTATGATTACTCTTTGGATCTCTCATGCACTCTTCTTCTCCAAGCTTTGAATATGGAGGCACCCACTATCACATGCTCCGCCTCTGCAACTTTTTTGGGTCTGTAAAGCACACAAATATTTTTCAATGATTATTTTAGAAAGGGAATTCTCAGTTAACACTATAAAAGTAGACCCCATCATAATCGATACGAACAGGGACCGCTTTGATGAGCAGTAAAGTGTTGATGTATGGAAATTCCAAATCCATTCTCAAAGCTAAAAGCTCTTCAAATTGGTTAGGCATGCTTAACTTGATAATACTGATCTATCTCATTAGCGGTAAAAAAGAGAGAAAAAAAAATTACCATGAAACAATTAATTACACATCCGCAAATATAATTAACTTGTGGTAAAATCAAATAAATCATATCTGTTCTTATATCCATCAGCTACAAGTTGCCCCAGTTATAGCAAGTACCAAATGGGTGGTCGAAGATTTACCCGGGTACACCCCTCCTTACCCGGGTAAATAATTCAAGCAATTTCTCAGGTACGAAGAACAATACCCGGGTACACTCCTCCTTACCCGGGTAGACAAAAATTTTCAAAAAATACCCGGGTACAGAGGGGTGTACCCGGGTAGGTTTGGTGGTCAACGGTCAAACAGGGGCAGATTGGTGTTATGTTTTTTGAGGGGGTTAAATTTTTGAAATAGTTTATAATCAAGGTCAAATCGGTAATTAGTTAATAATAAAGGGTTATAAGGGTCAAAAAGCCACATAACTAGGGTAGATCTCCGACAACCTACCACTTATAAAGTGGTTTAGGAAGGCTCGTATGTAGGGGAGTTCTCCATCATCGGACTAACCAATAACAACAGCGAGCTAAGACAGCAGTTTATCATCTAACTTGAATTTTTAACAATCAAATTCACAATTATTTATATAAAATGGTAAATATAAATAAGAAAAAAATTGATTTTGTTAACTAATCAAAGTAAAGCAAAATCAAAAAGTGAATTGATTCAAGTGGTATATATTTGATTCCACTTAAGTAAGATTTTATGTTCAAATTTTTGCAAATGCAAAAAATCTTCTGTGAGAGAGCTAGTCCCACCATGACGTGGATATTCTCGGCTCGAACAGGATTGACTCCTATGGAAGATATATGTAGTTTATCCTAAAAAAATAAAGCAAAGATAATGACAAAAAAAAAAGTCATGTCAATACATGCCTTAGACCATATTATGGCAGAAACAAGCAACATAAATGTAAGATTAAATAGGATTTATTTGTACATTATCAAGATTAAGGTATGAGAGTGGAGGCTGAAGGGTGATGACAGAAGAATAGGGAGCACAAAGGAGTGAGATGCCATTCCTTTTCATGCATTTCATCATCTGTGCTCTCTATCTTCTGTCAACAGCATCACCAACCCCTCCTCTCATGATAAATTATATTGATGTAAGATGAATGAGCTAGATAGAACACCAAATAAAAAGAAGACAAATGACAGATAATTAATACACCAAGATGAAAGCTTGAAATTGGATAGTAATTGAACTTTCAGGGGAGGGAAAAAGGGGTGGAGGGAAGGTCCTCTCCTTGTTGTTTGTGTAACAGGAGTAAGAGACCTTAGAGCTCTATGATTAGGAAAGATGTCTCATATGGCTCTATTTATAGAGAAAACTACTGCACAATGCCTTCCCTTACAACTTTTTCCCCCCCACAATATTTATATGAATAATAAAACAATTGTCACTTTCACTTTCTTGCGTTCACACATCCCACTTCTCAGTTGTTACCTTGATAGTTGATACTACGTGAACGTCGATATGTCGTGCCAATTAGGCCTGTAATATGTTAGCTGGACGTAAATCGGAAAGACAAATGCTACATAAAACAATGTTATCCTTATCGAATGTAGTCAAAGAGAAACATGCCACAAGAATAAGGAATTTCAATTTTGAATTTTATATATTTGGTATAAATAGTATAATATATGGCATATTACTGCAATATTTCCGAATTTTTTTTATACAAATACTTGTTTTTTAGAACATTACAGCCACATGGCACAAATAATTGTTTAAATAATAGGAAATATTTATTTAAAAAAAAAAAAAAAACTCTGGTTGATATCTATGTGGTATTGCATTATGTGCTGCGCATTTCAAAATAGTATTCGTCTAGATAAATTCTGTTCAACAGTAATGCCCATCTTACAAACCGTTGTAGAGCCATTGAATACCCAACTTGGAAAGATGATGTAACATGGGGGGAATCTATTTGTCGATTTTATACTCTCCTTGCCATTAGTGGTATAAGAATCAAAGAAGAACATAGCCCACTTCACTTTAGTTTAATCGTTTGGAAAATTCTCAGCAAAAAATATGGAATTATTTGTTTATGCTGTAATCTAATAATGTTGTTACATGTTTAATAAGTTTTACACTATCAAAGTCTTTAAATCAATATCAACACCTTTATCCTAAATTAGTTGGGATTGGTATCAAAGTCTTTAAATATTGTTGAAAAAAATTGTGGTAGGTATGTGATGTGTTCAAATTTATTATATTTGTTTTATTTTTGTAATTTTAACTGAGGTGGCTCGTTTAGCAAATAATAAGATAAACCTCCATCAATTAGAACATAAGTGGGGGAGATAATGACATCAACCACAATCTTCAATATTCAATCCCACCAAACACTTGCTTTAACCTAAACTATTAGTTCTGGTATCTGTTAGCTAAACTTGATACCACTTCTTAGTCCAAAATCTTAAAACAATAAATTCTTGAATGTATACAATCCTCACTTATTCAATTTATAACCAATGGGGAGTTTACCCCACACTTGAATCCTAAAAATTTTACAATTTTATTTGAAATTTGTAAATACATGCGAATACATGTTTAGCTGTTAGGTTCATGAATGGGTACAGGCAAGGAGTATGGGGACAAGGGCAGGAAAAGCAATAGTATCCGGTCCCGATCTAGCATGTTGCCATCTTGACATGGAGGGAAAAAGACAGAGAGAGTACACATGCAAGTTGCCAAGAGGCATGGAGAAGAAGAATACAATGTGTTGGAACCGAGACAATCTCACACACACGATCGCAAATCAGGTCAATTAGGAAGAGAAGAAAATTGAAGACACAAATTTAAGTGGTTAACTCAATATGATCAATATGCAATATATCACTACATTCAAATTATAAGAAGAATATAAATAAGATTGAAAATCCTAAATAATAGTAATAAGTAGCGGACCCAGAAAAAAAAGTTTATGTCTGCACACTTAGAGAGAGCAGCCCCCGAAATTTTTTTTTTAAAAAAAAATTTTAATGTATTAAAAAATTTATAAACAAGAAAAGAAAAGAATTATAGGGATTGGTTAGGTTGGGTCCATGTTAGTTAAAATCCCGATTTAAATATGTGATTTTATGACTTTACGATTTTTTTTAATCAAAACGATTTCATCAAAATTCCAAACACTTTTACGATTTTATGATTTTTTACAATTTTTTTATGTTAGGATTTTACGTTTTATGATTTTTTATCCTCCTTCCGATTTTAGGTAAGATCCCGATTTTAACTACTATGGTTGGGTCTATGTTTACTTTTTTCTTTTCAATCTTTCTAAATCTTTTTTTTTTTACTTAACCTATATCACCCACCCTTTGAAAAAAAAAAATCTCAAACTTATGTCTGCAAGTGCAGACATCGGCAACTGTGTGTGTCCGTCACTGATAGTAAATATTTATAAGTCCAAGTCCAAACTACTAAAAATAATAAATTAAATCAGAGGTTCACAAACAGTATCAGGTCTCCACAACTCCGGTGCGCTGCCCTCACTCCCCAGTCAAGGCAGGTCCCCCAAACCCTAATAAAAATCATTATCTAAATGTAAAGTATAAGTGATACCCAACAGGTCAACAACTTATGATCTTTGGTTCGTTAATTAATTAAGATCTAAACTCTAATCACTGAAAATACACATGGGGCGGTGACATCTGAGCGAGGATCTTCCTTCCACCCGTCACTACCCCATTGCCTCACTTTTTATTCCCAACTTCTCTTTGCATATCATCTATCTTTCAACCTTGACCCTTCACATCTCTGTTTCAATCTCCGTCTGCCCTTTATTTGATACCATAGCAACTATTTATCCTTTCTTTACAAAACGTACATGCTTGTCTCCTATATTAATTGCTTGGAGTTTTCAGTTTATCTGAGATTTTTTTTTTATTTTTCCTTCCATTATATTAAATGCAAAGATGTATGTAATGATTATATCAAATCCTGTTCTTTCTTCTGTCTAAAATGTATATTGAGCTGGATAATATTTTACATTTGCATAAGAGAGAGTAAAAATTTCTCTTTTTATTTAATTTCAATAAAATAAGTTTACAGAGAGTATGAACTTTTAAAAATCATATCTTCTCATTCATTGAATCATTCTATAAATCTAGAAATTTATTATTATTATGACAATTATTTTTTAAATAAATGAACAATATAATTAAGAGGTAGAGGTATTGAAAATTCAAACTCCATAAAATAAGTAAATAACTATTTTCAGAATCAATAAGAGTCTAAGGGGGTGTATTGGATTGAGATTTTAATGGATTGTTTTTGGACAAAAAAATCCGTTGGTATTCGATTAGGATTTTAATGGATTGAAAAAAAGTCACGTAGTATTCGATTAGGATTTTAAAGGATTATTTTAAAATCCATCCAAATCTGTTGGTATTCAATCAGGATTTTAGACAATGGAATCACAATCTCGTGGTATTCAAAAATTCGACGATTTTAATGGATTTTCTATTGATGTGAATTTCGTGAGATTTTTTAGTGAAAAATACAAATAGGATGTCTCTCTCACAATCTCACCCCAACCCCTAGGATTTTTTGAGATTCTTCTGTTGAGTGTTTTCTTCTTTCTTTGGCAGGTTGGCTGCTCGAAATTGGGTTCCGCCATGGGAGTTTCGTCAAAACAAAAAAAAACATATTTTTGAGCGATTTTCATCACAAAGCAACCCAGAAACAACAAACCAACGAGATTTTAATATAATCTATCTCAAAAATAACATATTTTTAAGTTATTTTTGAGAAATTTTGGCACAAAAATAACATAATCTATCTCAAAAGTGATTTTTCAAGCTATGGGTCGCGATTTTTCTTGGCACAAAAACGAGTGATTTTTGTATTAAAAACAACATAAAACAGTGAAAAAATATCAGGGAAGCTAAAACCCTCAAACCAATTTTCATTTTACATCAATGAAACAATATCAATTTAAAGAAAGATTGAAACTTTCATAATATGAACCCTATATTTCGTAACAATACATTCATGAACGAAATTCCTTCACTATAGGAAACAATTTCAAACAATTTTTGTGTCAATAAATAACTAAAAATTTGTTTCTCAAAAGTCCCAAAGCAATTTAAGGTTTCAATGTATCGACTGAAAAAAAATTGAGAAATTTTCTAAATTTTCATGTAATTAAACCCAAAATTTCATATTCAATATTTTCTTAGAATATTCAATGAAAATATGCATATGATATATGGTTAGAAAACTCTCATCACGTAAAACAAAAACCCCAAGGTTTTCAAGATCAATTGCAAAAAATTTCAAACAAAATTTTATCATGAACTTTAGGTTCTATATGCAAATTTAGAATTATTTTTATAATTAAAAAAAATTGGGTCTTATAATCATATATGCATAACTTTGATACCAAATGAAGAAGATAATTTTCAACCCATTAGATATGTGAAAAGCTGTTGTTTAGTAATTTTGAATATTTGTTAAAAATTATATAATGTTTTACTGATTGAGAACATTATATTAGGTTTTACTTTTTTTATTAATTTCATTGCATTTCTTTGTTATTTTTTTATGGGGAATATTATACTTACAACCTATTTTTGTTTTCAACCATATTTTAACTGTTGATTTCTGTCTATCAATGGTTATTATTTTCACCAATTAAACTTATTAATTAATATTTAACTTGGAAGTTAACCGTTGATATATGGTTATTATTTTCGCAAATCAAACTCAAACTCAAACTCATTGAGAAAATTATATTAGATTTTATTGATATGTGGAGAGTTGTTGCTTAGTTATTTTTGAGATAATTTTCAACCCATTGTTAAGTTTACATTTTTTTATTAATATCATTGCATTTCTTTGTTATTTGTTTTTATTGACTCTTGTAATTTTGAATATTTGCTAAAAATTCATATAATTTTTGAAAATTTTATAAATCTATATTGTCCTTTCAAATATTATGAATTCTATTAAAATTCTTTAAAATCTAATCCTATGAAATCTTAATTGTAAAAAAAGTCTTTTAAAAAAGTCTATAAAGTTTCTCCAATTCTAATATGTCTTTTAAAATCTGTAAGATTTTTTATCTCAAAAAAGTCTTTTAAAATCCTAATCCAATACACCCCCTAAGACACTGACTATATTTCGGTATTTTTCATTTTAGCACTAATCACAAACAGGTCCTAATTAATTTTCTAACCTAAGATTATGTCACAATAAGCTAATGCTCTTTTCTTGTTAGTTGTTACACATAATAAATCGAAAATTTTGTATGAAATATGATGTTGTGAAAAAATACTTTAGTAATTAAAAACCTTAGATATATACATTCTAGGAAACAAAAAGAATAATAGTTGGTTTTTTTTCTAAATTTACATAAATAAATTTTAAAATATAAAAGATTAAAGATAAGTTTAGTTAAAAATTATTTAAAAACATTTATGTCCTTTCGTAAATCATTTTAATTATTTTAAAAGTATTAAATATTTTTGTAATACTAGGATATTAATTTACCACTTATAATTTTTCGACGAGCGATGTCAGAATACTTAACAAAACTGGGAGAATCTAGAAGAGTATTTTATTGTCCTGGGCTCGATCCCTTCCTAAATAGGGAAGGCAAAAGCTACTCTCCAAAATGGGGCAACTTTAGGTATTGGTTGCCATGCTTTTTGCAGATAACTCCAAAATAGGATAAGTCTAGGTATTGGACCCATACTTATTGCAGATAAGATGCACATCCAATTACAGGCAACTCTATCATTTCTCAGAATTCACTTTGAGAGCATTTGACAGAGCTTTTTGACTTTAGTAGTGTCATTTTCATAAGGTTTTACTGGAATAATTTTTTGGTCAAACATATTACCTATATAATGTATAACGACGTGAGACTGTGAGAATCACTTTAGGACGTGACACTTTAGCAACCGCGTCCTTTGCATTTGTTCTTGACCACAGGAACGTGATACCCTAGCAATCACGTCCTATTCCCAAGACCACTGGAACGTGATACCCTGGCAATCACGTCCTATTCCTAAGACACAGTACACTCTCAGTCGCGTGTCAGTGGGTCCCATCCCAAAAAGAATTCAACAGGAAGCGGTAGTGTATAAGCCGCGTTCCAGGTTACAAGTCAAGTCAGAGCCAAGCAGATATATATGTTTCACCTAAAATTTAGGCATATTGATATATTCATTGTAAAAGAGTACATAAAATTCAACCAATCTTATACCCCTGTTTCGTGTTTGGTCTGCTTTCCTGATTTTCAATATGTGAAAGGAACAATTTAATCCAAAATTTTAACGTGATGAGTGAGAGTTTTTTAAATAATTTATATTAAGGTAAACAAAAAAATAGAATCTATGCAAAATTCATACTTCAAGCCCAAAGGGCTTTTGTATGAGTGAGTGTGTAAGTGAATAATATAAACTATTATAAAGACCTTCATCCAACACTTTAAAATTATAATAATTATAATTTTATTGTTAGTAAATTTCTAAATTAATTATTCTCTGGTTTAAGAGTTAGTCGTCTAACCAGTAAAGAATAAATTGCTAGCAACTATAAAAACCATTTTGTACGAAAATAACTTGTTGCTTTTATTGGATTTTTTGAACTCTTTTATCGTGAATATATCAATAATCTAAATTTTAGGTGAAATATATATATCTGCTTAGCTCCGACTTGACTTGTAACTTGGAACGCGGCTTATACACTACTGCTTCTTGTTGAATTCTTTTTGGGATGGGACCCACTGACACGCGGTTGAAAGTGTACTGCGTCTTGGAAGTAGGACGTGATTGCCAGGGTATCACGTTCCAGTGATTTTGGGAATAAGACGTGATTGCCAAGGTATCACGTTCCGGTGGTCAGGAACAAATGCAAAGGACGCGATTGCTAAAATGTCACGTCCTAAAGTGATTCCCACAGTACCACATCGTTATGCATTATATAGGTAATATGTTTGACCAAGAAATTATTCCGGTGAAACCTTATGAAAATGAGACTACTAAGGTCAAAAAGCCTTTGATAGAGTAGATATTTTTTTTACTAGAAAAATATAATTATTAAGAAAATACCGAAAAAATTAATTTTAATTTTCAAAGTTTATGTTTGGTTGAAGATAAAATATTTGTGGATAAATAGAATTCAATTACCACAATGCCCCTTTAGTTATTTGGTTTTTTTTACTATCATTGGGTGCAAAGAAAATGAAAATCTTATAGCCCGTTTGTTTGGGCTTTTAAAAAAAAGTAACTTTTATATCTTCTTTATTTTAAAAGTACTTTTTACAAAAGTTAAAGCTATTTATATTTTTATAAAAATATTTAATTTTTGAAAAAAATATTTGACTTTTGACTTCTGCTTTTTTTAGAAGCTAAAATTTTTAGCTTCTAAAAAAAGCAGATTTTTGGCTTTTTTGTGACTTTTAATTTTTTAAAAACAAACATCCAAACAAATGTAAAGTGAGAAGTGCTTTTTTCCTAAAGAAAAGAAACTTTTGAAGAGAAAAAAACTCATCCAAACGGGCCCTTAATGTGCTGTAGTATTTACGATGGCGCTCCTTTTTAGAAAAAAGAAAGAGAAAAGAAACTTCACTGGTCATTTTGGTCATAACAAATGGCTCTCCGTTATGCTTTCCCAGTTAAATCTCAAATACCACTCTCCATGTGATTTTTTAAAACAGTGTTTTTTATCTATTTTTGCAAATGAATTGCAATAGCTGGGAAACCATTTAGCTAGTAAAATTTGTTAAACTCTTGTACCATAATGATCAAATAGAAATATCAATAAAAGTTTCCTGATTATCTATATTAAAACCCCCTACCAAATGCCTCCTTCATTACTTTCTTTTAAAGAAAAAAAATAACAATAGAAATAGCATATAAATTTATTTGAAATAAAAATTTTGTTAAATGTCATATTTAAATAGTGACAATTCTAAATTTTTAAATTCGGATATATATTTCTTTGTTTAAAGTCTATCGAAATATATCAAGTAGAATATTACAAAAACTCAACCATTAGGGTACAAGAGATAAGATCTTTATCTCAACAATAACATCATATATGTTAACAATTTAGAAGTTATCTAAAGTCAAACCCATAAAGAAAATTCTATAAATAAAAGCTCAAGATCTCAGATATATATTTTGGAACTCATTCTCTATTGCTATCAACAGAGCATATACACCCACTCTTTGGCTACAAACACGTAGATAATGGATGCTGATTGATACATTGATTATATATTCGTACGATATCTCTTTCATATATATCTTTCACCGACGTGGTATATATTTACAGTCTATGTGGACTTTCTTTGTCCATCTTCCGAAGGAATAATTCTTGACTCAATGCCTTTGGTCACTTTTTCTGTTACCGGGATTGTTTTGAATTACTGGGGCGTTTGATAGAGGAGAAATTTTTTTTTATCTGGAAATCTCAATCTTTAGAAATATGAATTTTACATTCATTTTATCATAATATTTGAAAATTATAAATTTAAAAAGGAATAAGTGTTTGTCATTTTAAATGACAGAAAGTTATGTCATTTTAAGAGATACAGACACAGAAAATTTAAATTTTAAATTAAAAAAACTACCCACTTTCTCTCTCCCACGATTTTTGTTTTTCTGTGTCTATCTCTCTCCTAAAATGACATAACTTATGTTATTTAAACTGATAACTACCAAATCCATTTAAAAATATTCGGTTTTCTATAAATCTCCAACAAGAACCAGTGCTGCTAGAACACTCCGGAGACTCAATTTGTCGCGACTTGGGAGAATTGTTATCCTTATCAACGCTTCAGAAAAATCCACCTCAATTATATCAATAATTTTAAGATTATGTTTTTTATTCATACCGGGTGTGGGTCCTTTTTGTTCTTCTCAAAACAAATCACAATTATTGAATTTATGTGTGGGTTTTATTTACAGAAAATATAAGTATCATATTGTCTGAATGTGTTTTTTTTGTCTTATAAACATTTTTTAACTATCTACTAAGATTAGTATATAGTTAAACGAAAGGGAAATAATAATCTTATGTTACATAAGATTGTTATCTTATGCATAAGACATAAAGTAAACGTGGGATCCATTTTAAATTTTTTTTTTCTTCCTTATTCTCTCTCCTCTCTTTTCTCTATGTGTGTGTAGGAGATAACTCTCCTCTTATGCAACATGAGAAAAGACAATCCCTAAACGAAAATATAATTCTCCTGCGATAGTCGCAGAATTTTTTCCCCGTTGATCCATTGGGAAACATGCTATGTTTTTTTTTATATTTTTTTCTTTTTAATAAAATAGGACCAACCAAAATTTTGTCTCAACAACAAGAGAAGAGGAACTTATGAGAAGGGATAACCCCATTGTTAAAATATTAAAATTGCTGACGTGTAAAAGAGAAAACAATATATGTATTATACATAGTTAAAAACGATTGCAAAATGTCCTACAATAGAACATCCGACCTACGTTTATTTATTGCACATATAACATTGATAATAAGACCTGCATAATGAGACGATGATGTTCCGAAAATTTAATAAAGAAAAAAGAGTGGCTTTCAATTCCACGATAAATCTTTTTAATAAATTATATATGGCTTAGTTTAAAGAAAAGTCTACTCGTTTAAACTATGTGAGTTTATAAATCTCATGTTATTGCAAAAAATTGTGGGGCAGCAAAATAAACAGTATTTTAAAACCCCGCCCCAACTCCCAGGTTGATCCGGGTCAACCCTGACCCTTCTCCTCTGAGGGTTGGGATCACAAGTTGGACCTTATATGCATATCGACCCCTCCGACTCCCAAAACCCGGCCGAGTTTTAGTGACTCCCGAGTCAGACGGGTCAAAGGGGTCACTGCATGTTTTTTTTTTAAAAAATTTCTATGAAACAACATTGTTTTTTAAAATAAAATAAAAATGTTTACAAACCTGAATCTAATCGTTCTCTTCTCTCCTAGCGACCTAGACGTTTTCATTTTTCAACTCGCTACCGTGAATCTTCTAGAAAAGGTAAGAATTTTACCTATTCAAATAAATTTCTTACGGTCGTCGATGGAAAACAAAAACTCATTCTTACTTCCTTTAAATTTTTCTTTGTCAGAGACCTTCTCAAAAGAAACAGAACCGGGTCAGTCTCATTATTGCTTCCTTTAAATTTTCCTTTGTCAGAGACCTTATCAAAAGAGGCAGAACCGAGTCAACGTAGTGACCCCATTAGAATCTGAGTTTTGTACTTTGATATCTTGATACTTTAATTGGGTTGTGTAATATTAAATTGTGGTTGTAATTGATGAATTATGTTAAGTATATTTTAAATCTTTGATGATTGATGGTTTGTTTTTTAATATTTTCATATAGGATATATATATTTATATTTTTTTAATATCTAATACCAGATCAGAATAGTAACCCCGTGACCCCCGGTTGAACCCTTGATCCCGTGACCCCTGACCTCGGCCGGGTCGATGGCTGGGCCGGATTTTTAAACACTGTTATAAACCCTCTAAATTATTAATTCAACTTTAAATCATTTCATATAACATTTTCCAAAATATTTAACGGTAACGCTCAACTTCGGCTGTTCTCCTCAAGGAGGCGAAGCTATTAGCACCAAAACTGGGCCTTTGCTCTGGCCTATGTTGTTTGGACCTTGTTCTTGATAGTTAATAACTCTTTCTCAAAGCAGGGCCAAGCCTTTAGCTTTTCGGCCTGTTCATTGAAGACTGCATGTCACTTTTATCAAAGTTTATATCCTTTTCTATTCGATTTGTTAGCAGAAATGGGAACAGGGGTTGCTCATGAAATTGCTCAGGTGGCCTAAATTGTATATTGATTGAAGAGGCCCCCTATTGATATTTGTAACTTGGTGTTGTTGGGACTTTTGAATCCTTATAGTTGAAGCATCTCTTGCAGTAAGGGAAAAAAAAAAAAAAACCCAAATTGCAAGTTTGTGAGATTAAGGGTCTGTTTGATTGTGTTTTAGTTTTTTTTGTTCTTAAAATTGTTTTGTAGAATAATTATGGAAATAATTGTTTTCTATATTTTTTTTTTATTTTGAAAGTTAAAAACCAAAACAGAAAACAAAAACAACTCAGACATGTTCTCTAAATTTGATTCTAAAAACAAAAAAACAGTTACAGTTTTTAAAACTTTTTTTTACAAAACAGCCCTTACCAAACAATTTTTTTTGATTTTTTGTTCTAAAAACTAAAAAACTATTTTTGAAAACAGTATTCAAACAAAGCCTAAATTTGTACACAAGCTCTTCTGGATAAAAAAAATAATAATCCCTTCCAATTATAGATTAATTACAAAAAAACAAATCCTCATATGGTTAAAGACTTAAAAGTTAAGCACTAATGCACCAGATCCTATCAGAACTCCGCAGTTAAGCATGCTTGGGCAAGAGTAGTACTAGGATGGGTGATCTCCTGAAAAGTTCTCGTATTGCACCTCTTTTGAGATTACCAAAAAAAAAAAAAAACTTCCTAAACTTATGAAACCGGGAAATATTATATTGATTACTAAATTTTAACCGTTGATTTTTGTCAATTTAACGATTATAATTTATTAGGTCACAATTATTAATTAATTATTAATTCACAATAAATTATAACCGTTAGATTGGCGAAAATCATCGGTTAAGATTTGATAGTAAGAAAAAAAGTAGTAAGTATAACCTCCCCCCATGAAACCATGTAAAGCGGGGTGGATTTTTAGAGAAATGTTATATTTACTACAATTTTAATCTTACTATTTATTTGATTACCGTTGATCAATTTGAAATCAAAGGTTGAAAAAGAGAAAAATTAATTGCCGTTGATTTTAAATTGATCAAACGGTAACCAGACAAGTAGTAAGAATACTAAGATTAAAATTGTAGTAAGTATAACATTCCCTAAATTTTTAACTCTTATAAAATGTCAAATATGTATGATTTGGTAATTTACGCAAAGTGTTATTTCAACCCAAAAATTTAAATTATTAGGTGAATGTCACATTAATAGTTTTTATATTATATATCTCTAACACACTCCATTGGGGTCCACATACCTATGTTAAGAAATTTTATAATATTTAAATTATCATTTATTAATAACATATGAGCGGTGATGATCAAACTTGTGACAACTTGGTCACAGAGACTCTAATACGATATAATAAGCCAATTGAACCTAAAAACTTACATGGTATCAAAGCTTGTGACTAAGTGGATCAAAATTCGATCTTCACTACCCCATTCTTCTAATAAATATTTGGTTGTTGAATTTCTTAGCACATATGGATGAATTTGTGCATTATTCATTCTTCAATCTCAATGAGCTCTTTTACGATGAAATGTGATAGAAAAGTCTAATATAAAACCATTAATATAAAAAATATGTAACAGGAAAATTAGTTTCTACAGGTAAAGGAAACGATTAATGTCTATCCCTATTTGACCGTTGACCGCACAATATGCTTGAATATAACAACAAATACTCGAGTATATGGGTCTACACTCGAGTATATTGCGACCAAATTTCCTATGACAATTTTCCAACATGTAGCGCTCAAAAAGTTGTGTGGAATAAAAAAAATCTCGTTATGAGTATATGACTATAGGTTTTATGATACCCACAAAACTACTTCTCAGGTTACCCGAGTCAAGTCCAATATTATGACTTACGAGTATATGACTATAGAAACTTGTTTGATACAAAAAATCTCATTATAAAACTTCGGAAGACCATATTTTTTGCATCAAACAAGCTTTGTGGATATCACAAAAAGTATTGCCATTACAAAATTTTGAAAATTTTAGAGTAAAATCTTCGAAAGATCATAACTTTTGACTCAGGAATTTTTCAACGCGTAGCTCTCAAAAAGTTATGTGGAATAAAAAAAGCACTTGATTCGAACATCCGAGTTAAAAAATAGAGTAAACACCTTTTTTAGTCCCTGGCAATATCTACGAAGTCCTTTTCAGTCTCTGGCAATAAAAAAGGACCAAATTGGTCCCTGAAAGTACAAGAAAAGGGCCACTCTACATATTTGGGAGTTGACATAAGGACTAACATGACCCTTTTTATGTAATTTCAGGGACCAATTTGGTACTTTTTTATTGCCAGGGACTAAAAAGGACTTCGTAGATATTGACAGGGACTAAAAAGGATGTTTACTCTAAAAAATATAGTCTTCCAAAATTTTATGGTTAATTTTTTTTTCATGAGATTTCATGGATCAAATAAGTTTCTATAGTCATATGTAATATTGGACTTGACTCGAGTAACCTGAGAAGGAGCTTTACGGGTGTCACAAAATCTATTGGCGTTACAAAATTGTGAAAATTTCAGTATAAAATTTTGGAATATCATAACTTTTGACTCGGGTATCCGAATTAGGTGTTTTTTTTATTCGACATAACTTTTCGATAGCTATGCGTTGAAAAATTCTCGTAGGAAATTTGGTTGCAATATACTCGAATACAGACCCATATACTTGAGTATAACTACAAATACCCGAGTATCTGAGTCATATACTCGAGTAAATGTTAAAAAAAAACTCAGATGTTGAATGTTTACTCGAGTAGAGATCCATATACTCGAATATATTAAGGGGTCAACGGTCAAATATGAGTATATAAGTGAATTTTTTTGATACAGGGGCAAAGTTATATTTTTTTATGTAGTTAAAAGCCCTACTTACACACAAAATAAAAGAAAAGGAATGGATGTGTTTCCCAAAAAAAAAGAAAAAAAGGAATGGATGATGCTGATTATGGTTTCTGTCATGTTTATAAATGTTATCGTACGCTTGGAAAAAAAAGAAGTAAATAAATAAAGGGTAAAGTGTGTGTCATTTTAAAGAATGTAAAATTGTGTCATTTTAAGAGAGAGGAAGATACAAACAACTTTTTGAAATATGTGCATTTAAGTAATTTTTAAACTAAATTTTTTATGTAATCACCAAACAGCTTTTAACTTTTTTTTAGTTTTAGATTATAAGTAATTTTTAACTTAAAAAGAAAAAGATACAAACACTATATTGCTACTTTAAAATAAGAGTTTGCTACTTTAAAATAATTCTACTATTGTAATTTAATAAAAACAATATTGCCAAGTAGTAGA
The DNA here is from genome assembly GCF_033153095.1 of Gastrolobium bilobum. Taxonomy (NCBI): domain Eukaryota; kingdom Viridiplantae; phylum Streptophyta; class Magnoliopsida; order Fabales; family Fabaceae; genus Gastrolobium; species Gastrolobium bilobum. The sequence continues at coordinate 182,362 of NW_026898898.1, read as the reverse complement.
ATAATTATATTACAATTACAATTACAGTAACAAATTAGGATATATAGATGGAAATATTTCTGATTTAGATTGATAATAGTTCATAACAAAATGAAAAAATGATCACAATATATCCGACAGAGAAATTCTTCCTGAGCCATTGCCTCCATTTTGTGGTTGACCTTTTGAGGTTCAAATGACTTAGGTCCTGAATCAGCTCTTTTAATTTGGCGTGAGGAAAACTACCAACCTGTATAGCTTTCTTTGCTACATCACCAAGTGTTTTTGCTCTTCTCCAAAGACTAAGACCGCAAATGTAATAACTCTGAAAATGGATCCTATGATGTTAAAATTTTAGGTGAACTTATTGTGTATATAATTTTTTTTCTATTTATAAGCGTTAAATTGGTAGAGCTCTTTCCTAAGTATATAGCAATATAGATTTATCTATCAGTCTCACGTCTTAATTCCCCTTCTTTCTTTTCCTAAGACCTTGTTTAGATACAGTTGACACTAGCACATTAATTATCAAAATACCCAAAGCATTCTCTGGTTTAAAAGTATATAGCAATACAGAACCATTCTCCATGTTTAAAATTCAGGGCAAAAAACATTTAACAGTTATGAATTTTGGTTTAAAAGTTTTATACACAACATTACCTGAAACTAAATTTTCACTCTCCTGTTCAAAATTTCAAATGAACATAAATATATAGTTTACTGTCCGAGCATAGTGGATAAGCCTTTTTTTTTTTTTACCCAAAATATATTACAGGTCAAAACTAAAAACAAAAACAAAAAACTGTCTCAAAAAGGGAACTAACAAGTGAAGAAAACAGGTGCAAGGAAACATTACAAGAGCTATTTGCAAGAAAAACAGGTGCAGTTGATTTTTCTATTTGCAGATTCAGGAGCATTTTGTCCCAGCCATAGTTGGAAAGAATGAGACAATTTCACTGTTATTCCAGTTTTCTTCTAACAGCAACCTCAGCCTAACTTCATGATACCCCGTTGTACACTGTAGAGGAGCCTCTGCAGTACATGTTTTGGAAATTTGCAAAGCCTCAATAGAGTTGTCAAGGAACACCTATAATTATGCTTACCATTGATTGAGGATAACACAACCTATTTTTTTATGATAGAAGAAATTACTCTAATTTCATTTTTGAAAACATACTAGTGATGAGTGTCCATAATAATCTGTTCAGCCCGAAGAGTGTTCTATTTTCTTCTCTACAAAAAAAGAACACAAAACATAATCAGGAAATACAAATAACTAAAAACATTACTTGGTTCTTTCCTACTTTCTACATGTAACCTCCAACCACCAACGTAATTAGTTTTCCAAAATTTCCAACATAACATTTGAGTTTCATCGCTTACAGTGTTCCACAAAAGAAACACCAAATACTACGGCTATTGAACATTTCAATTATAGGTTAGATATTGGAATATGTCATTTCATATATAAAGTATTTGATTTCACGTTCACATCACATACGAAAGCTGCAAAATTTGTCTACACGATCTATATCTCATCTGGATAAAATACCATATATCTCGTTTTGTCAAAAGGAAAAAAAAAACAATTACGGAAACTCAACTCTTTTAAGTGTTTGGAACGGAGAAAATTTAGATATGTTCAATGAAACTAAATGAGTACTCCACATACAAATAAAACACATACACCCAAAAAGTCGATCAATATCACAATTTTTTTGCGTGTTGAATGAGGAATAGAGAGCAAAGGGAAAGGGAGGAACCACCAGAAATTGTAGGAATGGGTGGAATTGGGAAAAAAAAAAATGCAAGCAAACACAAAGGTTAAATTTTGTGCTTTGAATTTTTGCTTCCCAATCAACCCATTCCCCCAACTTCTGATAGCTCAAATCTCCCATTCCCAGCTCATATTTTTCTCAAAACTCTAAAATTGTATACTTATATCTGAGAATGAGAAGTAACCTGTGGTCTTACTCTTATATATAGAAGCACCCATTTTGCCATGCTCTTGCGCATTATGTAAATTCAAGGCTTTAAAGTAGGGTTAAGTAAGGTATAAAGCAAATACTTATGAGCAGGATTGAAAAACTAGTGATCTCATTATTAAAGATAATTTTTTTTAAAAAGAAAAGCTGCAAGTAGGGTTACCCCAAAAGAAAGTAAGTCGTAAAGCAAATGTTTAATTAAAAGCAGGATTGAAAAAAACTAATTACCTCACTATCAAAGATGAAAAAAGAGAGAGTCAGAAATGTCCTAGTTTGAAGTGAGTAATTTTCGTGAATAGCCAAATTTTATCGTACCTAAAAATTAAGATATTTTGCAGTTTCTTCTTTTTTCTTTTTTTTCAAAAGATATTCTTCTATTGACAGTTAAAAATTAATTCTTTGAAGGTAAATCTCTCTGAATAAATTTTTTTATTTACACACGTTCATAAATTGAACCCCTATTAACATATTTAAATAATTCAATTATCTATTAATTGTAAGTGTTTGTTTTCTATGTGGTCGTTGTGCAGATAAGTTATTTGTAGTAAATTTAATATGATGTCATTTTGTGGCAAAAATTATAGTGTTTTTATAATTTTAATTTATTTCAGAGTTATTATAATCTTTATAATTATAATTTTTTAATATTTCAATCCTAAAATAACGTTATTTTAAAAATAAATATAGATTTCTGTAATTGTAAATGTAATGTGTTTTGTTAGTTTTTTTTTTATGGGATATATTTTTCTTATGTTATAGAAAAAAATTACCTCATGATATAGAAATAAAAGGTATAAGTGTGACCCGTAAGAGGAGAGAAAAAAAAGAGAGATGAGATCCAACTCTTTTTTATGTGTAGGAGACTTGTTTATCTCATGTAAAATGAGATAAACATAACCTTTTTTTTATATACGTTGTTGTCTATCTAATAATTTATTTATTTATTTTATTTTTAATTATACCCCACTTAACACGGCTTCTGGTCTTGGTAGAATATTAAAGCGTTCTTATCCTCGTGAGTCACGACTATGATATAAAGTTAGGAAACTTGTTCCGATGCATCCACACGGCAATTAAAGAAAGCTAAGAATCAGAATCAGCAAACGCCTTTATTGTGGACCAATCAAGGGATACTTGCGTGGACAAATTACTTTTAGAAAAGCCTTTCCCGAATCTGTCCACTTTACCAATAAAAGATTCGGTGTTTTCTTTATGGTGATATTTTTTTTCTTTTTATTTGCTGCCAACGGTAGCTAATCGTGTTTCACAAAATATTTTAAAGAAAATTAAAGTGAAGGGTAAACAATATAAATTATTTAATTTTAAGATAACATAGATTAGTAAATATTCTAAAAAAATATATAGAGAAAAATTATTATGTTTTACTTAATAGAAAAAAATATCATTAATGAAACCAATCATCATTCATTAAGAATAAATAATTGCTCATTAACAAACCATAATCATTTAGAAATTTCTTCATCGCTTCTTGTATTCTCACAAGCCATAATCATTCATTATTACAAAAATTGGATTTAAGGCGTCTATAGTTTGACTTGGATTAAAATCCAAAACCATTGGGACCAAAATTTTCAAATGAAATAAACAGTTTAAGCAATTATTAAAATAACGTCTGGATCACGCAAAATACCCTGAATTTGACATGTGACATGTTTTGATGAATCGCTCGAGGTAACCTGAGAGGTTGGGTTTTATAATATTTGCAGAGAGATTTATAAGTAGCGGTGGAGACAGAGAGAGCAAAAATGAAAAAAAAAAAAAATTAATGTAGTTGAAGACTAAATATAGCATTGTTGTTATTGTTAAATGTGTTTTTTTTTAATGTTCTGATTTGAGATTCAAGTTAAAATTTATCTCCGATTCATCTAATGTGTGTGTGTTATATGTAACCTTTTCTGCATCTTCTTTTTTATTTTCATATGCTATGTTTTGGTTAATGAAAGCTTTGGTCTTTTTATCACTCTTTTGCTCTCTTTTCATTTGTATGGTTGTGTTTCTTTTTGTGCAGTGGTTTCATACAGAGAAAATTGGTTTGCTATAACTTAAAAGATTCACTTTTTGGGACAACTTGATTGCAGTCTTTTATTTATTTTTTTTTAAAAATATAGTTAAAAGCATCGTTTTAATTAAGGCATTTTTTTTTATTATTGCTTTAAACTACTTTTTATCTCTGCTGGACCTGATCAATAGTACATTTTTTCAGTCTTTCAAATGTTGTTAAATGTTAATATTTTGGTAAGAAATTACGTAAATGAGTTCTTACGAGGTCAATAGGTAAAAAAATACTGATATTATCTAAGACAAAAAATTAATTTTCGCTCCCCTCCCCTCCAATCCTGGCTCCGCCATTGTTTATAAGAAGATTTTTTATGATACATCATTTATGAAAAATCAGATCGTTCAATACATATTGGTTAGTTTGGTTTATAATCTAATAATTGATGACATTTCATTTCCTGAATGAATTGCATCCGGATAGATGCATCTCAACCTAAATAACAACAGTAGATTAAAAATTACGATTCTTCCGACTTTTAGGTACAATATGTAAACTAGCATGGTTTATTTTTTATTTTTATTTTTGGTATAATAGCATGGTTTATTTAATTTGTGAAAATATTTTTCCGGGTTGAAATTTCACGGCCTGAAAATTCTGTAGTTATTTCTTTCTCTATAAAATTTAATTGAATTTCATCTATTTAATATTAGGAAAATATTATTCTCCTTTAACATAAGACAATTTCTATCATTTTCTCTCATTTTGATTTTCGCACCTCACTTTTTTCTTTTTTTCTTTTTTTTGTAATGGTGGAACTCACCCATTTTTTCTCTACAATATAAAATAATTATCTTATGTAAAAGGAGATTAATAAAATTCTTAATATTAATAAGAAATGCCAATTACGTTTTCAGGGAATCATTTCTAATGTGCCTTGTAGGCAATGTGCTATGTGCCTGTGCTGTCCATGCACACTGAAGAATAAGCATTTTCAGTCATCCAGCTCATTGAGCACATGGTTTTGGAGTATAAGACACTTCGAGACACTGTTGAGTAGTGAAAGTGAGTCCAGTAGTCCACCGCTTTGAATATATATATATAAAAAATACAAAAATGGGAAAGAATCTTCTGCCAACTCATAATCTCACATCATTTTCTCATTTCCAAGCTTTGTCAAAAAAAAAAAAAAAAAATTCACCAATGCCCCACATATGTTTATGTGAATTTTTTATCACACATGCTTCTTCTGTGATTTGTAAAAGGGTATTAATAAGAAATGCCAATTACGTTTTCTCTATAATTTTTTACTTTTTACAAACTACAAAAGCATATTTGATTAAAAAAACTATAAGAACATAAGTGATTTTAAAGCAAATTACGATAGTATGATAAAATTTTCAAAAAAAAAAAAGACTTTCGACCATTTCGTGCAGACTTTTCAGTGATTATAGAGCAAAAAGGCAGAAAAAGTTGCATGCCTTATGCATAATTCAGACAAAACAAGACCTCATGCGTGAGAGAATATTGGCCGCTCCAGGCCCACATTATGCTAAACCAAAGATCGAAGAAATTTTTTTTCAAAAAGATTTTATTAATCTCATGTTAAAGAAGATAAGTTATCTTATATCATAAAGAGAAATTTGTGGGTTCCACCATCTGAAAAATAAAAAGAAAAGAAAAGAAAAAATGACACAGTTATCGAAAGATGTATAGGAGAGAAAGTTATCACATGTAGCATAAGAGTAATTTTTTTCCTTTTTCAAAATATCAAAAGTGTTATTTTTGAAATTTTTTTATAAAATTCAATTAACACTCATTCTTGAGTTTTAAAACCACTTGTCTAACAAATATATCTGAATACGTGACTTGACAAATTTGTATATGTGACTTGACAAATTTGTATACGCGTAAGTGAAAAATAGAGAAGAAAGAAGAGAGAGGAGATTACTGAATATTTTTCCCTCATGCAAGGATTTTTTTCTGAAAGAGAGAATGAGATTGACCTAAATGCCACATGAATGAAACAATTTTTAATGCTATTACTCATTCAAATTTGTTATAACTGTTAGCGAGTTTGATTAGGTCATGTCTTATGTTACCTAAAGCCACCAAACTCATTGGTAGTTATAGTGAGTTTGGACCATCATCTGATAAAACAAGTCAACTCATTTTTGAAAAGCCATAATTTATTATTCTAGTGTTTGAATCGGGTGATTATTTTTAATTTCAGATAACTTTTTGAAATTTATACATTGAAGGAATTATTTTTTATTATTGTAAAGTAAAAATTAAACAACATCATTTAAAGAGACAAAATATACTAAACGAGGCACAAGAAAGTATTTTTTGGGAAACTTTTTTGACCAAGGATTTGCCCTCCCGTAAATCTTGAAAAGTTACAAGAAATAAAAGAAATCATCTAATTCAGACACCTAAGGCAAAAATTATGGTTTTTTAAAGTTTTATGATAAAATTTCCAAAATTTTATTTCATGTGTCACGAAATCATAGGTTATAAAAGTCGTTGTTATCGTTGATAGCGACTTTAGTAGCCTATAATTTCGTTACACAAGGCACACTTTTGCAAAAAAAAGTTAATTTCTTTTACCACTAAACTCGTTCATGTGTCAACGAGTTTGGTGGCCTTAGGCAACGTGCCACATGTTCTAACCAAACTCGTTGGCAATTGCAACGAGTTTGTACGCGTAACAATCTGAAAAATAAAACAATAAAAATTTATCCAAACAGAATATACAATCAACAACAATAGTAATTTCGTAAATATTTATAAATTCAATGTATATCCAAACATCATAATATAGAACAAAACTATTCAAAAGGTCTATTTAACCAATAAAATATGGTGAAGTAGATTCAGGAGAGAGAGAGGGCTATTACAAGTTGTATAAAAAATTAAAATAAAAATAAAAATTAATATACTAGGCCAGTCTGAGAAGTTCTAAGGCCAAACTTTTGAATTGAAGTCTGAAGCCTTTTTATTAAACGAGTTTTTATACAAGTTCAAACCTGATTCCAACAATAAATTATAGGCATATAAACTCAAGTCTTTACGAGCCGAGTCAAAAATCTTAGTTCATTTATCACCCCTAAAAACAGCCTTGTTTTTTTTTTTTTGATAACATTAAGGGGCGAAGCCCCAAACAAAAACAAACTAACAACCAGAAACAAAAAATAACTATCCAGGGTCTATATCCCTACAAGAGGAGATTCCCTGAAGATCATGATCAAATAACTGAGCAAGGTGAAACGGCATAACTCTATGACTCCAGAATCCAGTATCTTTGTGAAGAGCAGACTTGGCTAACCAATCAGCACAGGAATTAGCTTCTCTTGGAATATGAGAAAGCGTTACCTCCCAATCCTGACCGATGAGTGCTTGTATCTTAGCCACTATACGAGGCTGACAAGCTGCATTGCAATCAGCAAGCAAAGAGAATACTTCAGAAGCATCTCCTTCTAGTTCCACCTTCTTAAATCCCAGTTGCCAAACCAATTCCAGACCTTTTAGAGTTCCCCAAAGCTCTGCCATTAAAGGAGTGCAAGCACCAATATGATACTCAAAGCCTCCCAACCAAGAGCCATCATCAGATCTGATAATCCCACCACAAGCAGCCACCTCAGTATTCCTTTCAACTGCCCCATCAATATTAATCTTCACCCAATTTAACCTTGGAGGTTTCCATAAACTCATACGAGTTGGATGAATGCTAGTAGTAGCCATAGCCTTCCTACCCATGCAGTTACGAACTTCCTCTATATACATAGCAATTATGTGCGTTCCATGGGTTGGATGCTTGAAGTTAGTATCATGGACACTTTTGTTCCTCCATCCCCAAATGAACCAACAAGAGATAAAAAAGACATCACGCCAATCATCTGAATTACTTTGATTCCAAGCTTTTGAGATATTATTTTCAACCCAATCTCTAAGATCCAAGCTGTAGAATAAGCTTTGCCGATTAGCTGAAACCAGAGAATTCCAAACACTTCTAGCATGCTTACAATCTCTTAGAACATGGAGGTTTGTTTCCAACTCACCAGGACATATTTTACAATGACCAGATTCCCCACTCCATCTAGATGTGCGGTCTTTAGTAAGAAGGCGGCCATGCATTATGATCCACATACAAGATTTAACACGTTGAGGCCCATGCCATTTCCATATGGTAGTCCAAGAATTTTTCAACGGCATGAGAGGGAAACCAAGCATGTTATAATACGCGGTTTTAACTAAAGAGCAGCCAACCTTTTGATTTCTCCAAATAATGCGGTCAATTCCATCCGATGCGCTAGGAATGAGAGCAGCTTGGATCCTTGTTTTAAATAACAATAATACCACCATTGGGCGGTGATGCCGTGTTACTAAAAATGCGCTCCTCGAGTGATTCTGGCTTTGAAAATATGCTATTTTGGGAGTGTTAACCCAGCTCCCACTAAACAATATAAAATCAATTCCGAGAGGAAATTGTTGGGTAAATCGAAGTCTTGAGATTTGGAACTGAATATGAGAAGAAAAAAATGGTCACTTCTATTGTAGCTATAAATTAGAGATTTTGCAGTAATTAAAATTATACTAAGATTCGCATCCTAGCATTCAAACAAAAAAAAATTAGAATCCGCACGTGTATTCTAATTTTTTATATGTTGTTATAAATTTTTTTTCTACAACAACAGAAGTACATTTGCTAAACAAAAAAAAGAAATTGTAATTTTCAACAGATAACAAAAAGCAAAGCTTTGAATGCCATATATATTTTTACTTAAAGAGAAACGGGAAATATTGTATTTATAAAATTTTTATTATAAACTCTTACAAACTATACTATGTCTTATTAGTAAGATACTTTTGAATGAAATCTTACCGATAAGACATAGTGTAATTTGTAAGTTTGTAAAAATAAAATAAAATTTGTCAATATAAAAATAAATACAGAGAGAATTATAGACAATGATAGAGCAAAACATTAGAGGAACCTTATTGTGTCTCTATCACTGGCGGTGAACATATATAACCTACGTCTGAATCAATACAGAATCCAACGCACATTAAATTTAATTTTCAAACTAATTTTTCACCATTACCTTGAACAGATATAGTGTACTATAATCCATGCCATCTCCAAGCCTCAAACATAAGCTTGTTCACATCCCTTAAGGCTTAATTCTGTGCATAATGATTACGTACTAAGACTCATTATGATGATGTCACTTGCGCTAATGTTATAAGTAATCTTGAAAATTAACATTCAGTAAAACCATTCCAAAAGGTGTCCAATTATTCGACACAGAATGTTTAGAAAGTTTAAGCATAAAGGTGTTCAATTATTTCCTTGGGTCAAAATTTCCCAAGCTGTGCTGAGCAGAAAAAAAAAAGGGTGGGGGGATGGTGATTACTCGCCACCATATGCCATCATTTGCTCCCAAGTAAATGCATCCCTACGAGAAAAAATAAAGATCTTAACATTGACAAGAAAGAAGGAAAATAACAGTTCCTTTTGCATCGGTGTATATTTAAAAATTAAGCCTGTTTCATTTTGCGTAGGAAAAATATAGTTATTTTACTAACAATATTGTCCCTCTTACCATTGGGATGATAGATGTGAGGTTTGATCAAAAGGCACAAATTGTGGCAGCATTGTGTCGGGTTGGCCAAACTCATAGTTTATTCCCATCACATGCTGCAAAGGAAGTAAAGGAAATTTCATTATTTAACCAAATTAATTTATCAACATATTTATGAGTAAGAATAATACACTTTTTTAAACTAATTTGAATTTAACGGAAGACATAGAGTTAGACTAAATATGTATAAAATCCAATTTACTTCATACTCACAACTGCCATATTCATGATAGGATTTCGCATGAAACCTGCAGTGCAGTGTAAGTCATGGCAGCTTGGTTTCCTTCTCTAAACATTCTAACATTCCTCTTCCTTTTATAGTATGCCATAACTTTGAATTAAACATATTCTAAATCTTAATAAGCCATGAACCCAACAATTAATATTTCTTGAGCACCTTATTAGGGGGAACTAGGGTGTAAATAGAGTAGCAGCCTATCAAGGACTTATAATCTGACCTCACTTATTTAGTGAAATTAACAAGGCTTAGGCCTAAAAATAAGTATATTTTAAAATTAAGCCATGAACCCACTTTTAAAAGACCTCACCTATAAGTCTGTAAGTCTATATTTATTTAAAATTATAACATGATTTTAAATAAAATAATAAACAATTATGTGATCTAAAAGGCTTGATAGGCCTATAGAGCCTCAAAGTTTAATTAGGCTTAAAAATCTGGGGGCTTATTACAGTTTTTATGGGCTTGAATGAGGTAATAGACCATATAAGCCTTGTGTTCTTTAAAAATAGATTAGGCTAATAACTCAGACTATGCTTAAAATATTTTATATATATCTGACTTATTTACATGCTTAAGGGAGTCAAAAGCAGAAGAATTTCTACCAATAAGCTAAGGAACAACATATTTGAACTGCAATAGTAGATTTAATAATTGTTTTATTCTCTACCAGAGTCTCTGAGTTTTTTTACTTTACTTAATGCATTTCTAACCACAATAAGATTTGATGAGAAGACACAAACATGGGAATATCATGCAGGATTGAGGAAATTAATGGTTTGTTGCCACCAAGTCTTGCGAAATAAATATAGGTGATTCCATTCATTCAACCAAATCATTTAACACATATATCAGTAAATACAACACACTTTTTTAGACTGATTTGAATTTAACAAAAGACAGAGTTAGACCACATCAATATGACATCCAATTTATTTCATACTTGTTATTGAAGACAGTGAGTGATGTTAAATCACTAAGAGGTTTGAACCCATGTATAAAGCAGAGGAGGAGGAGGAGGTAGATGATCAAAATTATCACTGTGCAATTATAAACAATTAAAAACAGACTTACTTGTCAGGTATTAGAGAAAGACAGAATGATGAATCAGATATGCAAAATCAGAAGAATATAATCCGAGCCCACAAAACGTGTCTCCTTAAGACAATTTGTCCCCTCACTGATGCCTAAGGTAGATGGACACTTGTCTCCTAGGATAGAACGGATTTCGTCTGAAGAGTGGCGGCACTACCAGTCAACAGCCCAAACAAACACAACAAAATGCCAGAGGAAACTACACCGGAGTATGAAAAGGAACATGCAAAACCGGAAGGAGAAAAATTGCAGCAGAGTTTCAGTGCAGAAAAATTGGATCCATTTTCTGAAGGTGTCAGTATCTATTTATAGACAACGTAAAGTCACGTTCCAAAAGGCACTTATTTGACAACGAAACAACACATCCGTTGGACACGAAAAGACACATTCGTTCAACACGAAAAGACACATTCGTTCAACACGAAAAGACACCCATTCAAGGATGAAACAACATGTCCGTTAGGATGAAACAACACATCGTTTAGGATGAAAAGATACATCTGTTTGTCGACGAAAAGGCACACCTTTTTACTACCAAACTTCTTATTCATAACCAATAGATTGTCTATACAATTTATATATATATATATATATATATATATATATATATATATATATATATATATATATATATATATATATATATTCCAACAATACTCACATTGCCCATATTCATCATAGCCGCAGGGAAGGGATTTCCTTCTATGAAATTTCCAGCCATAGGTTCCTGCTATAACAAGTATACCGTAATTGTCAATTACACATTCCGAATCTGAATTGATAAAACAATAAACCATGTGCTTGGGTAATTTACCTCAGGATAACCTATCTTTTCACATCATTTTTCTCACAAGATAAATTAAACATAAAGATCCATATACACACTAACACACATAGCTTAAGAATTGATTTTACCAAATAATCTAAATCATAATTAAACTTGTACTATTGGTGTACATAGATGTGTCCCATGGAGGGTGAAATATGTTGATATAGGGGGTGTCCATAGTGACAGAGGTAGAGACCAAAGCACTAGTGAAACTTTCCATGGTGCAAAAAGGGGGGGGGGGGTGTGTGAGAGTGGCTAGGATGACTCTCCATCGTCACAGCAGCTGGAGCTGAATGGAGGAGAAGAAGCCCCTTCCTCAATGTGAGAGGGGGTATTTAGAGTTGGAGCCTGGTCAACCTAGCTTTTTCAGGCTAGGCATGCTGAACCCTGCCAGTGTGCAGGGGCAGCCATGTGCCTTGAGAAGAAGGAAAATCCTAAGTATTAGTAGTGTTTTTTTAGATTGGACCCAGTAGTGGGCCTATGTATGTGGGCTATCCAAAACAAAACTAAATCTTACAACTTTATCGCATGCTTATATTCAAGGAATGCACATAAATGTAATGTGTGATAAATATAATGTAAAAAGGATGAAAAAGAAAGAAGTGACCTTGACAGCATAAACAAAGTCATGCACGAGGTCACTTGGAACAATATCGATCAGGAAATTAAAGACATCAGTTTGCATAATGGCCTTGAAAATGTGGCAAGGCTGCACGATACGCCTATCGTTCTCTTCAGCATTCATCCAAGCGCGAAGGGTGAGCTCCTCAATGAAAATCTCACATGCTTTTGACATCAGCATTGGACATTCAGCACTTACCATCTGCTTACCACACATTTCATCATAAAAAGTTAACAAAAGTATTACCCACATTTGCTTTCACAATCATATTTTCCCCTTCAAATTAGGAACCTTAAACAAAGTGTTGTGAAATTGACGCTGGACATGTCTTGATGTATAAACATGCTAATTTAATGAATTATTTAATAATTCACAAGTAAGATCTTAGTTGATATATTTGAAAAAGACGTTAGTAGCTAACATATATGTTTTGTGATGAAATTACAAGGGAGCAAAGTGACAGTTGAATAAATCACCTAAGATTAAAATGAGAGTTGAGGGACCGAAGCAAAACCGAATTTAGGCCTTATTTTTTAAGGAGAATGATCCGTTTACAAATTTTATTTATAAATTACACTAAATATGACCGGTCATACACTCTTAATTAAAGTGTAACCGGTCAGACATAATGTAGTTTGTAAACAAAAAGTTTGTAAATATAACATTTTTCATTTTTCAATAATAATGGGATGTGCAAGGAAAGATGGTAGGTGGCCTAGTGATAACCAAGTCCCTAACATCATCATTTCATCTTAATACTATTCAATTTAACTCTAATACACATATATATATGATTGGACTGGTTTAAGAGACACACAAGACTATGCAATTCCTCGTGTGAAAAAAATAAATAAAAACGATATGAAAGTAGAAACAAAATTGTAAACCTGGACCTCCCCGTTTGCTTTCATGATCTTTCTGATTCGAGAAAGAGGCAACTTGCTCTTATGTTCTGAAACATACAATTAAATTAAGTGGTTAATTGAAACCTATTTATTATTTCACTTAAAAACCAAAGAGATAGAAAGACAAATTAATCCAAGTTTGTCTTGGTCATCTGTTGAAGATAGAGAACCTTCAGTGAATTGAATATTAAACCATTGCCTCTCCCAAAATTGTTGGAGTATCATCTTCTGCACTTGTAAGAAAATAATAATAACAACAATCAAATTTAAAAATTATGTGGAGGAGTAAGTAATTGACAGTAAAAAAACAGGGAATGAAACGATTTTGCTAACATAAGCTCAAATGGCAGTCCAAGATTTCATTTCAGAAAAAAATAAAAATAAATTAGCATACACATTTAGTAAGTATATTAAATAAAACCTTTATTATATTATTTTTCAGAATACTCCTTAATTGGAGTGTTGAGATATATAGTCTCGTATTGATTGTGTGGGCAATTAGTGTGGTCTTTATAAAGCCTTGGACACTCTCATCCTTTGAGCTAGTTTTTGAGTGGTGTATCCTAAAGTTCTTTTCATGATATCAGAGCTTGAGTGACTATAAGATCACAAATTTAGATGCTTGACCTGAGTAGACCAAAGTACCAAACTGTGCTCCTTGGAATTAGCCAGGTTAGGACCTCTAATTAAGTTAAATCCCTTCTTCTTAACAATTGAATGCATTTTTCAAAATTTCTAAAACCAAAACCGCAAATGGAAATGAAAAAATTGAAGGAAAAAGAGAGAGGAGAAATGACCCCATTCCATCCTTTTTCCATTAAATTCTCTGCAATTAAATTTAGTCAAAAATTAAGCCTATGAGAACAGCTTGAAAATAGCTATCGCGTAAGCGTATAGATGTCCATGTATAAAAAGTACGAATAAAAGATAAACTTTTGCCAACAAAGACGGTTACAGTTAGTTAAGGATTTGGTCCATATTCCTTAAAGACGTAGGTTCAAACCCTACTGGTCGATGTGAGTACTTTGTTGGTGGATGATATGTAATTCCTCCCAGAAATTCTCAAAGAAATTGGGGGATCTTTCCTGACCCTAGTGAGATACCGGTGTCTCTGCCCACTCAATAACTTTTCTTTCCGGATTTCCTGAAATCCAAACACAGTGTTCCATTATTCTACCAATGTACTTTTTTTTTTCTTCTTCTCTGAATAATTGCTGCCAGTTTTTGCTTGAAATCTCTTTCCGACTTGGAAAATTTTAGGTCGAGTTGGGTACACTCTAAATGTAACTAAGTCTTAACCTGATACTGTCAATTTTTTAAACCCGATCCAAGTCCAATATATAAGTGGAATAGGTCAAACTTCACTCTAATAACTTGGGGTTAGGGTAAGTCTTTGGATAAAGCCACAAAGCCATGAGCACTCATAATGTCCCCATTTCACTATTCACATGATAAATATATTATCAATAGAGGAGATATTTTTTTGGGTCCCTAACATAAAATTTGATTCCCACTTTAGTCTTTTATAAAAAAAATTAGTCAGTTGGTGCTTATGAAATTCAAAGTGGATCCATTTTAGTCCTTTTGAGAGACTAATATGGGTCTGTTTTGAATTCGTGAGGGACTATAATTTTAACTAAATGGGTCCACTTTGAATTTCTTAGGGACCTCGAGTCTAATTTTTTTTTCCCGAAGGGACTAAAGTGGGAACCATGCATGTTTTTTTGTTAAGGACCAAAAAGAGTATTTACTCTATCAATAAATGATTTGTTAAGTTCGTAGCTTAATGGACTAGGCCCAATATGCAATGTTGCCCTAGTCGTTTGTTTAAAAAAATACATTCCCATTGTTGAAAACAAACACAGAGTAAGAGACACCTAAAGAAGAAAACCAGCACAATCATTGAAGAAAAGAGAAAAAGAGAGCCTATAGAGAAGGAATCTTACTCTATATGGAGGGATATCCTCTTTATGTGAGAGAACCCAAATTTGTAAGCTATCCTATTAAAGAGTGAGTTAATCCTATTGAGTCTGTTCGAGCATGTGTCAACTACACAAACACTTATGAGGTGTGGACAAAACTTGAATCCATGATTCACAAGAAGACGCCATGCAAAAAAGCTCACCTAGTGTCCGACTTGTGAAATTGAAGTACAGCGATGGACAAAGCATGATTGAGCAATTGAACACATAGAGGGGCTTGTAAATCAACTAACAAAGATTAATATAAAGATTGATTACAACTTGAAAACCCTCTCACTTCTTAGCTCGTTGCTTGAGAGTTAGGATGTTTTGGTTGTGACACTTAGCAACTCAGCCCAAAAAGGGACGATGACCATGGACTCAATAACAGACAACCTGTTGAATGAAGAGACTAGGATAAAAGAACGAGGATGAGCAACCAGTATGATGCAAACATCATCGAAAATCGTTATGAGATAAAAGTAAAGGCCGAGAATGAGATAGTCTCACAGTCGGTTAATGCCATTCTATTGTGGGAAACTGGGTCACAGGAGATCTAAGTGTCAAACTTTGAAAAGAGATAAGAAGACAAGCAATGTTAAGCAGAATCTAATATATCCTAGAAAGAAAAGACGAGAAGATGACCACATCCATACCAAATAATGCCAAGGTTGATGTATTCCTGATTGGCAAAAATAATTATCAAAATGTAGCATATGATGACTGTTTGTGGTTTTAGAGCATCATTTCGCTTCACCCCTCATGAACAATTATTCTCATTGTGTTAAAGTAGGGACTTTATTATCATGAAGATGGGTAACCATATCACCAAAAAAATAATTGGCATTGGTGATGCACCATGATAACCGACATGGATTGCTAATTAATTCTGAAAAAGATCAGACATGCGACTCATCCTCATCTTGACCGGTAAACTTGATCCAGTCGGATTAACGAACTACTTATAAATAGATAGAAACTCACCAAAAGGAGCTTGGTGGTAACTCGAGCAATAAAGGAAGGTTCTCTTTACGTTATGCAATGAAAAGTCGCAGTGGAGAGACTAATATTGTTCAAGATTATTCAAACCTAGAAATTCGGCGTATAAGACTTGGCCATATGAGTGAGAAGGGACTGTAAATCCTCATTAAGAAAGAATAGTTGTCAAACTTGAACGGCCAATTCCTAGATACTTGCACACACTGCTTAGCCAGCAAAAAATGCCGAGTATTATTCAAGAGGCCTAACCAACCTAGAAGAAAGGGGTATGTTATTCACCTAATTTACAGTAATGTATGTTCTATGTCAGACATATTTCTACATAGTGCATATTACTTTGCCAATTTTATTTATGACTACTCGAGAAGAATGTGGGCATCTTTGTTGAACATGAAAGATCATGTACACAAAGCATTCAAAGAGTTCCATTCTAGAGTAAAAAGATAGGCCAAGAATAAGTTGAAGGTCATCTGAGCCAATAATGGTTGAGAGTACTGAGGTCCATTTGAAACGTATTAGATGATGACATGCATAAAGTTGGAGAAGACGCATCCAAAGATGCCATAGCTAAACAACATTGCTGAAAAAATGAACCGGACAATTGAAGAGTGAGTTTGTAGCATGTTGTCTCATGCTAAGCTGTCCAAGGTGTTGCGAAGAGAAGCTGTGAAGATGGCGGTAGACTTAAATATGAGATTGCACACGAGATTTGGTGGGTCTGTAACCTATAATGAACCAAGCTCAATATGCAATGTTGCCTTAATCTCTTCAAATAGACACATTCTCGCTTCTAAAGACAAATGCAAAGTGAGAGACACCCAAACAAGAAAACCTATGAAGAAGAAACTCAACGCAATCGCTAAAGAAGAGAGTAAAAAAACTCGTAAAAAAAGAATCTTATTCCTTAATAGAGGGATATCCTACTTTTGTGAGAGAATATTATTTTGTAAGCTATCCCAATAGAGGTTGAGTTAATCCTAATAATGTCCTTTGGTTTTCGTACTAGAGAGATACGTTTATAATCCAATTTATCATAGTGGAAGTTTTCTGGACTAAGCGTATAACGTCCGGCCGCTTTAAGAATCAGTGACTATCCCCACATACTAACACGAGACTTTTCAGTATGCTTTTTTCTCACTCGCACACTTCCTAGGAAGTCTCCCAGGAGGTCTAATTACTGCAAGTCAAGCACACTTAACTATGAAGTTCTTCTATTCTGAGCTACCGAAAAGCAGGTGCATCTTGTTAGTATAGGTAGTACAAATTAATTCTTATAAGTTATCCCCAACTGTGCAATCTCATGCCTGCACAGTTTTTGGAATCTCTCTCTTTCGAGTATCGATTCGATTCATTCATGTAACCCCCCGCTGGAAGCTTGTCAAGAGCCGCTCCATATCTGTGCCTTTTCGCACCGGCGATCACTCCCCGCCCTCGTCCGCGCTCGGGATGTTACAAAGTTATATTATTTTTACTCTTTACATTAAAAAAAAAAATTCAGGTTAAATTTTTGTGTGTTTTCTAGACTGCTTCATCTCCATTTTCCCCCCTCGCTTATTGTTTGACACTTTTGCTAGCCAGACTCTAGGAGTTGGGCTCCTTACACAACATGGTTTGCATGCCTTTTCTCATTGAATTTATTTCTATTTATAGTTTATTAAATTCATTTAATATTTTTCTCACCTTCGCCCTTCTCTTGAAATTTCTTTTGCACTAGTTCTTTATCTTAACCAAATATCAAAATTTTCATACGACACAATATATTTCTCGTTAGCATTTAATTTTTTTGTGTATATGTAAAAATACTTATGATTCATCCATAGATATAAATATGATATGAATATATTACTAATTTTGAATTATTTCTTGTTGTCAAATTGCAATTCAAATATTGAATTGTTAAGCTAATTTTTGAATCATATATAACAGAATTTGTAAGATTTATAGACACAATAAAAAATAACTAGAAATATAACATATAACTAATGTATACACTCAATATAACAATTTTAAATTTGATATTAGTAATTGACAAAACAACTTCACTATAAATCTCGCAAAAACAAAATTGTAAGATATAATCATAACTTAATCAGTTAATGTGATCACATGAAGCCTATATTTTAGAAGATAAAAACAAGACAATAATATTGCAAAATAAGGTGCATGCATAAGTGACAAGGAATTACACTGATTCATAAATGTTTCATATGATTCAAAGCCATCTTAGATTCATAAGATACGAATCGCTGACTTGTTAAATCATAACGAATCAATTAACAATAAAGTAGGCATCATAAATATTTTGTTATATATGAAAATAAAGTGAGAGTATCTAGGAACAACTTCAAAATCCAAAGAAATCTCTTTATCGATATTCAACAAATAATATCTCTATTTAGACCTCATTCGTATCACAAAAAAACATAATGAAAAAATATTTGTAAATGATAAATTATTTTGCAAGAAAACAAGTGTAAGTGATTAAAACTTATAATTAAACTTTGAAGGGGAATCACTTCACCTCTCTATCTTCTGGATGATACCAAGACATCTGATAAGGGGGAATCGACATGAAATTAGGTAGCTGATTTCCTGACACTAGATTATTATTGAAATCCATTGCTGAATTGAAATTGGAGATCTGATTTGATGGAAATGGATTATTATTAAAATCCATTGCTAGATTGAAATTGGAGATATAATTTGACGAAAATGGATCATTAGTGAAATCTATTGCAGGATTGAAATTGGAGATCTGATTTGACGAAAATGGATCATTAGTGAAATCCATTGGGGGATTGAAATTGGAGATATGATTTGACGAAAATGGATTATTAATGAAATCCATTGGGGGATTGAAATTGGAGATATGATTTGACGAAAATGGATTAATATTGAAATCCATTGCGGGATTGAAATTGAAGATCTGATTTGACGGAAATGGATTATTATTGAAATCCATATCGGGATTGAAATTGTACAACTGATTGGATGAAAATGGATTTCTATTGTAATCCATTGTCGGATTGAAATTGCGCAGCTGATGATTTGATGAAATTGGATCACTATTGAAATCGGTTACCCTAACTTGTTAAGAGGAGGCTCTTTAAATAAGCCCGAACTTATTTTTTTAATCTCTATATTTAATTACGTTTGTATATTTTTTATTAATTAAAACTGAAAAAGAGTATTGACTACATTTAATGAAATAAAAAAATAATAATATTCTTTAGAATTAAAAAAATGAAAATTAAATATAAAATAAATGTACTTTTTATTTTCTCGATTGGTCATCCGTGTTTGTCATACTATAGCCAATTATGTCAAAAAAAATGAAAAAATCCACTGAAAATTAGGATGATATAAATTTTATTTTATTTTTTTAATAAAAATTTAAAATAGAGGGAAATCATTTTATTCTAAACATAGGACATGTCACAAGTTAGGGTGGCACTTCATGTTTGCATATCGGGTTCGTCCGATGTTATTGTTTGACATGGAGAAAAGTAGATGCAACCCAAACATGACACTAGTAATTCTTCGTGTCTAAATCCTCTAACACAATCTATTGATTACAAGGGTTTGCACAACATGATACAACACAACATAAGTAAATATATAAGTATAAAACTGTTTAATTTAAGCAGCTTAAGTGTGGATAAATATAAACACAAATATACCCCAAACAACAATATGAAAATTTGGTTTTCTGATCAATTTCATCAGCAAGCACGTCGTCGTTAAAGCTCGTCGCAACTGTAGCATTTTCTAGTAGTGTACCCCTAACTCCAATATGAAAATTTAGTGCTGCGTTGACGTATTGTAATCAAAATTTTCATCTCTAATCACAAGCGTTAGGGAGGGCTTACGCTTCTACTTGTAGCAAATTGTCATCCCTAATCATAAGCATTTGTATATAATAGTTTAAGCGTCAGTTTGGATGAGATTTTTTTAAAAAAAGTCATTACCATTATAAATTAGTGTTTGGATGACTACTTAAAAAAAAGGAGAAGTCACAAAAAAAGACAAAAATCTATTTTTTTATTTTGAAGCTAAAATTTCTAACTTTTAAAAAAAGCCAAATTTTAAAAGCCAAATATTTTTTTTTCAAAATCCAAATTTATCTCAACCTCAACCAATCTCTTATCCCCCGCTGCCATTGCCACTGTCCCCTCCACCAACGCCGCTAACACTGCTGCTGCCACCACCATAACCCCAGCCCAACCTTCACCTCCTCTAACACTGTCGTTGCCACCACCATATCAGAACACCCCATCATCACTACAACCACATTATAATTGTTGCCACTACTTGTACCACTATCACTACCACTCTATCACCACCATCACATTGTCGTTGCTACCACCCCGCAATCATCTATACCACTGTTGTCGTTGCCATTGCCACCACCACAAGCCCCACCGTCGTTGCTATAACCACCGCCTCTACCTTAACCAAGTTTGCTTCCATGATTTGTTTTCACATGTCATTTTTAGTAATTTTATACATGAATAATGCTTTTTAATTTTAACATACAAATAATCTATTTAGTTAAAAGTGTTTTCCATGTACTACATCCAACTGTAAAATAGCTTTAACTTTTGAAAAAATCATTCTATAATATGCAAGGCATAAATCACCCTAAGAAAAGTGGTTTTTAGAGCGGTTATATTTGCATTTTGAGGCGGTTCAAACCGCCTCTAAATGCTTGGTTCGGCGATTCATAAATCGCCTCGATTACCACCATCGCGAGGCAAAATATGACAATTTTCACAAATCGCTGGATAACCGCCTCTACTTGACAATTTGAGGCGGTTATTTTCTAACCGCCTCCAAAACATATTCGGAGGTGGTTATTTTAACCGCCTCCACAACTGCCTCAAAAAGATAATCTGAGGCAATTATCTTAACCGCCTCCAAAAGAAAATCTGAGGCGGTTATATTAACTGCCTCCAAATAACGTGTAACCGCATCCAAATAGTTAAAATTATATAAATTTTAAATTTTTAATATTAAAATTGTTATTTTTAAAAGTTAATATACTTTTTATTTTTAATATAATTTTCGATAGTGATTAGTTAATATACTTTTTTTAAAAAAATTATTTTTAAAAGTTAATATAATTTTATTAGTTGAATATGAATAACTTATTGAATTTTGTATATATGTGTGTTAGTATGGGTTGTTATATAGAAGGGAATGGAGAAGGAGGAACAAGTGCCATCCAATGTGGGACTTCAAAGTGAAAGTGAGATGATTTTTTTCAATGTGCAACAGTTATCTTTGAAAATTTATATATAACACCAGATAATTCAACTTAAAAATCAGAACGGTCAGATTAAAGTATTACAAGAGAAGAACACATTAACCAAATTTGAGGACGATCCAACGGCTGAACAAAGAGATTTTCCTCTTTGAATCTCACTGTCTGATAGATCATGAACCGCCTCTAAATATGCTTTGGAGGCGGTTATTTTAACCACCTTTAATGTATATTTTGAGGCGGTTCACATGAGATAGCCTCCAAATGTCTATTAGAGGCGGTTAAAATAACTCTCTCATTTCCATTCAGAGGCGATTTGCTACATTTAGAGACGATTATATGTCAACTGCCTCTAAATGATCAATGGGGTCAGTTATTTTAACCGTGTCTAATATACTTTTGGAGGTGGTTATGGTATAACCGCCTCTAAAAGTAGTAATTAGAGACTGTTTTAATGTAATCGCCTCTAAATGGTAAATGGAGGCGGTTGTTTTAACCGTCTCTAGTACACATTTGGAGGCAGTTTCACGTAAACCGCCTCGAATCAATTAAACCGTCGAAAATACCGCCTCTGTGTACAAATTGGAGGCGGTTTAAGTGAAACCGCCTCCAAATACCAGTTTTCTTGTAGTGAAAAGTCATTTTTTATAAATCTCTTCCAAATGGGCCTCAATTTTTCAAAATATTAATTATCCACATTATATTAATTTCTCTATAGTTAAATACCTATGAGTTTGATCTTAACTTTTTGAATTCTTCTTATAAAAAAATAAATTTTAACGTGACATAAATTAAGTACAATACACTATTGTATAAGTGATGCATTATATATATAGGGGTGTTCGCGGTCTGGATTAGATCGGTTTTTGAAGCAAAAATCATCCGATTCAATCCCTTCGGTTTGATCATATAATCATCCATTCGGTTTTGATTTTTTTTCAAATCCGATCCGATCCGATCCAATCCAATTTTTTTCGGTTTGGATTGGATTGATTTTCGGTTTTTTGAAAATCTTAAAATTTATTTCATGATTATTGTGCAAATAACATCTTTTGTATATATTGGCTTTGTAAATTTATTTTTTTTGAAATACAAAAGCATTAGTAAACTATAATATAGTTTTTTTTTAGCAATGAGATATGAACCTCTACAAAGATAAAAATTTTGTTGATGAGATGTAACTAGATTTTTTCTTGGGTTTAGAAATTTTTAGGCTATGATTAGGGAAAGACCCAAGTAGGTAGAGAGGAATTAATATATTGGATCTGTTTGGATTGGATCGATTTCCATCAACCCATCCAAAAACTGATCCAATCCAATTAAAATTTGCGGTTTTTAATCGGTTTTCGGTTTATTCGGTTATCGATTTTTTGGTTCGGTCACTGCGGTTTGAATCGGTTTGGATCGATTAATGAACACCCCTATATATATAAATATTTATTTCAATATGAGTAAAGTTATGAAAGCGATAAATTTGTGGGGACCATGAAGTGTACCTTAATTGTTTTAATGTACATATTTACTCGTCATTTTTTCCTTAGTTTAATTCTTTATTCAAAATTTAAATCAATTACATTATATGGAAATCTAATTATTGTGGATTTAACTCAATTAAAAAAAAATCACGTAGGGTTCAAATATATTTCTTTTCTTCTCTCTTCACAATAAAACTCATTTATTTTTATATGAATGTGACGAAAAAAAAAAATCAAAAATATTTTTGCTTAACATTAAAGCATCGGATTTCAACAAGCCAAATAATACATGTTTAATGCTTGATTAAGCAAAGGCTAACAATAAAAGGCTCCTTTTAAGGTAGACTACACCATGGAATCTCAAACTCAATAATTCTAGCACACTACCGAAAAACCTACTAACCAAGGAACCAATTTTACGATACATTTTTTAAATTTGACAACGTTTCTAAAGCACATAATTAAAATTTATCAATAAGGTTATGTTCACTCTTAGAACATGATGAACAAGCAACATGAAAATAAAGAGTTTCAAGAGGAAGTGGGGATGAGATTGTTAATTATGAGGCACATGTGAGTAAGAAATAAGAGAACTATATATGGTATATAGTTCATGATCAGAAGCTACCGAGGCCTTGGAAATCTTATATATGAGCCTGACCTCAAATGCATGACTCGAATATCCCTTACACACTTGGCTACCATTTGGAGCCCGTTAATTTCCCATCGAAGATGCAATATTGTTCGTGTTCATGGCTTTACATTTCCAGCATTCCCAAGCTTTGCCAACAGCTTCAATGGGGACCGAACCACCCTTCTCAGCCACCGAAGTGCTTTGAATCTGATCCTCCCATACATACGTGGGCTTCTTCTGATCAGCCGCTTGATCCTCATCTTCTTTCCACCGGTGGCTGTGCTGCCACCGCCGATAAGGTGGTAGCGCTGCCTTCTCCTTCCGCTGTAGGGTGGCTTAGGCAATAGTGTCTCCATTTCCATTTCCATTTCGATGATTTGAAGAACTTGGAGTAAGTGAAGGCAATATCCTTCTTCTAGTGAGGATTTGTGTTATCATTAGGCATTGCATGTTGTATTATTTCAAGGGATTTGCTAAGAGGAAGAGGAAGTCAACAAAGATCGATGGTTAATTAATTAACCCAATATGGCATGGCTCATGCATGACCCAATATACGGCTTGTCTCATGACCCAATAAGAGTGTGGTTTTGACGTATATTGATGGAATCTTAAACTTGAGGAAATGAATATTCTTCCTTGTGGATGAGGCGTGGTGTGTGTAATTATAGCTCGGCCAGCTTACACATTTTGGTTTAAATACAAATTTAAAATATTTATCTAAATTATTTTGAGCATGCCTAACTTGTATAATTTGATGTAGGCTAAATTAAAGGCCCGCACCAAATTTTGAAAGATTAATTTATCCTATGCCTATTAACTTATTTAAGCCGGTTATATTTTTAATACTTATAAGAATTAAAAAAATAGTATTATTTATTAATTAAATTATTTAAATAATTATTTTTCTTTATTTTAATTAATATAAATAATATGATATAGGCTGTCCATTAAACTTGTAGATTAAACCTTGCAAAAATAGATCCATGATCCGGTTTCTAAACAAGTATCTTGAAAATAAGCTCGAGTCTACTGTATATTTCGTAATAAGTTACTTGCTCTATTTACACCCACACAAATTGTCTCCTGTTAGTTAAGTTTGTCAATTTTTTATTTTTATTTTTGGGATACTTTACTTTGTGAACTATTAAACTTTTCATAAATTTTTGGTCAAAAATTGAAAGTAACAGTGAGGTGATAAAGATAGTCCATTTGTTATTAAATTATTAGTACCAAGTCAAGATATCTATCGACAACATTTCAAATTTGATAGTATCCGAGAAACTACTTAATTAAACTATATATTGGTCAAAGGAAAATACATTATTCGGGTAGGACTATAGTCTTGGTTATGAAAATTTCGTTACCCAAGGATTTCAAACCATTTGGCTGCTAACGGATCAAAACTTTCACGGTCATTTCTATACATATATATACTGTTACACTTGGGCTTTATCTTCTTCTTTTTTTGTCAAAATACTTGAGCTTTACTTGCTTATATATCAACATTGATCTATACCCTGAGAGATGAAGGCCCAACCTAGGAGCCGAAAAGACCCAAGAGCCATCGCTTAATGATGAAGAATATGCGCACATCCCGCGTAAAGGCCGCAGACATCTTACGTTCTCAGCTGACATCCATT
Source organism: Gastrolobium bilobum (assembly GCF_033153095.1). Taxonomy (NCBI): domain Eukaryota; kingdom Viridiplantae; phylum Streptophyta; class Magnoliopsida; order Fabales; family Fabaceae; genus Gastrolobium; species Gastrolobium bilobum. Next base: position 157,075 of record NW_026898898.1, on the reverse strand, counting down.
AGCAAAGCTGCACAGGCAAATGGGACTTGATGAGATCAGCTCTTCAGAGCCACTTGACCACCACATAAAACTAATGAAAGACAACACCAGCTTGCCTCAACACAATTTGTGAAAGGCCACCGGCCACTCTTCATCAATAGGAATGAAAACCGTCATCGGCATAAGCAAGGCATCCATATTCACTATAAATACAGATGCATTCAGCTTAGGTAGGATAATCTATTATTGAATACTTGAAGTACTTAAATACCGAACTAACTTGAGTGTCGGAGTGTCTTACAAATACATCTCATCTCCTCAAATTGCCCAAATTAACACCACCACACAAGCCCATGTTGAAAATAATCAAGTGTGAGTGAGTAGTGGTGAAGTTCCACATAGGCTAGACATAGACCAAGTGATGACCATATAAGTGCAAAAGAACCGTAAACCTACAGTCTTAAGGTTTTGGGTTGAGATGTGATGTCGGTCCACTTTGTGGTTTATCGCTTGGCCCATTGATAAACAATCCTTTGCAAAGAGTTTTGGGCTCCCTCATTCCATTCCTAATAGCCCAGACATCTCGGCAACTATCATGTCGACATCATTCTCTTCATCAACATGATTTACCTCAATCCTGTGCAATCCAGCCCAATAATTATTGGCCGATCAAACATCAACTCTCTTAACTGTTGGTCATTCTAATTACTCTAGAGATTTATGTTTTGATGACTGATATATAAAATGGGTAAATTTTTTGATGACTGATATATAAAATGGGTAAATTTTTTGATGACTGATATATAAAATGGGTAAAATTGACAGTGTAATCTTAATGTAAAATGATCTTATATATATATATATATATATATATATATATATAGGGGTAAACAGTTCTACAACCACTTTAGATAAGGTTATCTATATCTACCCAAAAATTACGTCGTTTTGATTAATGAAAGGTGTTTCTGTAATTAAGATGAATTAATAAAATGTGTTTCCATAATTTTGTTAATTTTTTTATTATATGCATTTTACTGAAACACCCTTCATTCATTCACCTAAAATTACAGAAACACCTTTAATTAATCAACCTAGTTTTTGAAGTAGTTGTAGATAATCTTATCTAAAGTAGATGTAGAAATAGTTCGGGATATTAATCAAACTCTTATTTGCCTGATCCCGAAGATAACTTCACCTCAATCCCTTAAAGATTTCCGGCCTATTAGCCTTTGTAATGTTATTTATAAGACTATTACTAAGCTTATTGCTAACCGTTTGAAATTGCAGATGGATAAAATTGTTATGCCTAACCAGTGTAGTTTCATCAAAGGAAGGCAAGGGACAGATAATGTAATTATTGCTCAGGAAATTATTCACTCTATGAGGTCAAAGAAGGGCGCCAAAGGTTGGATGATGATTAAGGTGGATCTGGAGAAAGCTTATGACAGAATTAGCTGGGACTTTCTCCGAGATACTCTTCAGGATGTGGGACTCCCTCCAAATCTCATTAATCTTGTTATGTGGTGTGTTTCTTCTTGTTCGATGAATGTTCTTTGGAATGGTTCTACAACTCAGGAGTTTTTCCCATCCAGGGGGCTTAGACAGGGTGACCCTTTGTCCCCATATTTATTTATTCTTTGTATGGAGCGACTTGGTCATCTCATTTCCCATGCAGTTAGGCAAAAGTGCTGGAAGCCGATCATGTTGAGGAGAAATGCTCCTCCCATTTCTCACCTCTTTTTTGCGGATGATCTTATTCTTTGTGCGGATGCATCCTTTGATCAGGCCCAAACCATTTCCAAGGTGCTAGATGATTTTTGTCTTTCTTCTGGGCAAAAGGTTAACCATGAAAAAACAAAAATTCTCTTCTCCCACAATGTGAATCATATTTTGGCAGAGGAACTTAGTGGTGAGTTGGGCTTCTCAAGGACGGTGGATCTTGGAAAGTATTTGGGTATTCCTCTTCATCATCGCAGAGTTGGGAGGGCGGCTTTCAGTCATATCCTCGATCGAGTTCAATCTAGGATTAATGCCTGGAACCACACCAGTCTTTCTCTAGCAGGAAGAATTACACTTTCGAAAGCTGTTCTCTCAGCTATTCCAGCCTACACAATTCAAGTTTCTGTTGTTCCTCTCGGAATCTGCAATGATATTGAGAAACATATTAGGAGGTTTTTGTGGGGTTCTAATAGAGCATCTACTCGTCCTCATCTGGTTGCGTGGGATCAGTTGTGCATGGATAAAGATCATGGAGGGCTGGGTCTGAGGAAAATGAAGGAAGTTAACAGGGCTTTTATTATGAAAATTGGTTATGGGATCCTTTCTAATCCAGACGCGCTTTGGGCTAGAGTTTTAAAGAGCAAGTATAAAGTTCAGTCTGATTTGGTTCCTAATATTTCTGCTACTCGGAATAGCTCCTCTCTTTGGAAAGCAATTGTTTCGTCTTGGCCTGTGATATTACAGCATTCCAGAATTTTGCTAGGTAATGGAAATTCTACTCATTTTTGGGATGACCCGTGGGTTCCGGGTTGTGGTGCACTCTCATCCTATGCTGCTATTTCTGATCCCTCTCAGATAAATCATCAGCTAATGGTCTCTGATCTTGTCTCATCCTCCGGAAGTTGGATGTGGGGGGCTTTCCAGCATAGTCTTCCCGATCACGTCAATGCTCGTATTAATAACATCCTTCCTCCTTCAGATGTTAATGGTCATGACCGAATTTTGTGGACAAGGACATCTGATGGGAGTTTTTCGCTGAAGTCCGCTTATATGGCCATATCCAGGGGTAACGAGGAATCTACCAATTTACCTTAGAATCGCGTTTGGCAGTGGCATGGACCTGAACGGATTCGTACGTTCCTTTGGCTGTTGTTAGGAGATAAAATTTTGACAAATGAAAGGCGTTGCAGACGACACATGGCGGGTTCAGATATATGTCATATGTGCAATTGTTTTACGGAAACTTCCTTACATGCGGTTAGAGATTGTATTGCAGCAAAAAAAGTGTGGGAGATTGCAGTTAAGCGAGAGGCTTGGGAGGATTTTTTCTCTCTTAATCTTCAGCAATGGGTGTTGTCCAATATCTCTGAGGATCGTAATTGGTCCAATTTGCCATCATGGCCTCTTCTGTTTGGTATCATTTCCTGTTTCATTTGGCAAGCTAGGAATAAGAAAATTTTTCAGGGATCTTCTGTTCCTGCTTATGGCACTTTTAGAGCTGCTATGGTCTATGGTGAAGATTTTTCTTGGTCAGAAAACACGCTTCGGGTTGCTGGTCTTGAGACTAACTCGAATAAAGAGAAATTAGTTTATTGGGTTTTTCCTTCGGACCCTTGGGTTAAGCTCAATGTGGATGGGTCAAGTATGAATAATGGAGAAGCTTCTGCTTGTGGGGGTGTATTTAGGAATGCTAGTGGAAGGTGGCTTGTTGGCTTTTGTAAAAATCTTGGCTGTGGTAATGTTTTGTTAGCAGAACTTTGGGGTTGTCTCCTTGGGCTTGAGATTGCATGGAGGAAAGGTTTCCGTTTTGTCTGGCTTGAAGGTGATTCCTTAGTAGCCCAGTTTTTCATAAAAAAGAAGGGTGCAGCTCTCATCATCCAGCCTCTAACTTGGTCTTGCGCATAAGGAATATGCTGGATTGGAATTGGAGGGTTAGAATTTCCCATATTCATAGGGAAGGGAATGGGGTTGCCGATTGGATGGCCTCTTTTGCCTACTCCTTTGATTGGTCTTTACAAGAGTTTGACTCGCCTCCTTCTGGTTGTCGTGACAAACTTGAAAGGGACTATGTAGGAGTAGTTTGGTCTAGGAGGTGTTCCTAGTTTCTTTTTTTGTTTTTATATTTCCTGTTTGCTTTTCAAAAAAAAAAGTAGATGTAGAAATATTTTTTTCTATTTATATATATATATATATATATATATATATATATATATATAGAGAGAGAGAGAGAGAGAGAGAGAGAGAGAGAGAATTTGATATTAAAAGCCATATAAATTATGACGGAAAGGAAATTGACAAAAAAAAAAATGTGAACATATGGCTTATATATATGAACAGATTCCAATCAAGTGCGTTCAACAATGAATATAAACAAATGTATGAAGAGAAGGAAAATTAAAAGGTGAACAATTCTTGGTGATTCCTTAACATTTTCTGCGGAAGCACATGGGAACGAAAGAAAATTTAACAGGAAGAGAAAAAAGAGAAAGAACCAAAAAAGAAACAAAACATATGAAAAAAGACAATCACATGGGATATAGTTCATGAGAAGCAACCAAGGCCTTGGAGATCTCAAAAATGAGCCTGGCCTCAAAGGCATCGCCGGTATAACCCTTAGAGACTTCACTAGCCTTCGGAATCCGTTTCCCACCAAAGATGTTGTCAGTGTCCATGGACCTCAACATAAAGTTCATATAAACATTCTTAAGCTTTGTCCACATCTTCAATGGTGACCTAACCATCCATGTCAACCTTGGAACTGCTCTTATCCTCCAAGACCTACGAGGGCTTCTTCTCAACCTTACGGTCTTCATTTTCTTTCCACCGTTGTTGTTGTTGTCGCCGCCGCCGCCATCGAGGCGCTGGTAGCGCCGCCTTCTCCATGACCTCTTTATGCCACCGTAAGTTGGCTTAGGCAGTAGTGAATCAACTTCCATAGCTTTTCAAGAGCTTGAAGTTGATGGAGATGGAGGTGAGCTTCTCTTCTTTGTTTATAGAAGTAAATTACTCCTGTTTGCATCAGGCATTGCACGTTGGAGGATTTAAAGGGATTTGCTTTTGAAAAAATAAAATAAAATAAAGAAGTCAAGAAACTACGCTTTGACCTGAGATGGTGGGTGTGACCGTCTGAGTCAACATGTGCAACATAGCATTTTCTTCCTAACAATTTTTATTCTAATAAACTCCTATTTCCAATATATATTTATCTATCTATATTTTTTTCATAGTAAACTTTGATTGAGAGACAACTAAAATAATTAGCTAAACGTGATAAGGTCATAATACCACGGGTGTGTCCTTAAGGTTGCTTGAGCTGAATTTAATATTTTGGTCTCCACTGATGCAAAAGTTTAAAACATGTATTAATTAAATACTTGACTGTTAAATGAAAAATTTATTGTTACGAGCATGAAATTTAAATGGCTAGTGCAACCCATGGTAAGATAACAAGTATTATTATATGGGCAGATCGAAGCAAGGGTGAATATTTTTAAAGCATGAAATTCATTTTATTCATTTATTTGCGGTGTACGTCAAATTAAATAACTTTATTCATGAGTGCAACACGAAGACACGAGATTGCAAGCACCTGATCAGCACCTAGAAATTGAATCAGGAAAAGTAATATAAAAAAACGCATGTATCTAGAAGTTTGACTGCTCTTGAATGTGTTAGATTACTTATTAATCCGCCGAACACACATCAGACCCTGTTTTTATTTATTTATTTATTTTTGAAAACTAGAAAAGCCGCCTTGTTTTTGTCCTTATCTTGACAGTGTGTTGCTGGTTGACAAAATTTAAAAAGCAACATATTTCTTAATTACACTTACAAATTTTATGCAGAAATCTCATGTAATGTGATGTCAGAAACAAAAGGAAGAAAAAATTATACATACTGATCAGTCCAGTAACAGTTGGACTGAGGCTGATCACAAGATAAAAGATATTGATGAAGAGAAGTGTTGTTGAAAAGAGGGTTGGTGAGATGATGTACTGCTTGGTGAGATGGTTGATTCGGTCCGTCTGGATTTTGTGCAATTTGAGAAGACCGCAAGATATTCCAAAGCTCAAATCAGTTCTGAGTTTAATATGGTTAAAGTATTCAAGGATAGATAATTTTAAGTGCTCTGAAGCCTCTCCATTTATAGTGGAAGGGTGTCTTGTTTCCAGGGGTGTTCATAAACCGATTCAAGCCGATTTAAACCGCAAAAATCGAACCGAAAAATCGAAAACCGAAATAACTGAAAACCGAAAAAAATTACTGGATTGGATCGGTTTTCGGTTTTGATGTTGAAAACCGATCCAATCCAAACCGATCCAAACTTTTTTTTACCAAATTATACCTATTACCTATCCCAAATAATAGCCGGCCCAAAGTTTTAAACTCACTCGTGCGTTAGCCCATCAGTTTTAAACCCACCCAAAGTTCTAAATCTAATCCATCCAAACTCACTTTTGCCGTCCTCTTAGTCTCTCACTCTTCTCAGTCACTCACGCTCTGGCACCAGTAGCATATCTCTTTCTTCTCCAAATTCAACGTTTGTCTCTTCCGTTAAACAACCAAATAAACATATAACAAAGGTACTATAACACTTGATTTTATTTGCATCAAGGGAATGATAAAGGTATAGCAAAGCAGATTTCTAAATTTCTTCCCGTTATTCGTGTGATGAAGCAATAATATTTTCCTTCATTTTTCGTTGGTTTCAAACAATCGCTTTTTATTTTGTGTGGCTGTGACATAACGTTTTTAAGATCTCTCGTGTTCTCTGCAGTTCTTCTGCTTCTAATCCATGTGAACCAATTCTGATAACCGTTTCACGTAATCTTTGATTTTGTGTGGCTGTGACATAATCTTTGAGCCTTTAACTGATGTACAAGACATGTGAACCAATTCTGATAACCGTTTGAATTTTGAAATGTTTTGAAACATCATCACTTTTTTAAAAATAATTCTTTTAAGTTTTGTTTTTTTGGTTTTTCAAAAAACCGAAAACCGATCCAATCCAAACCGAAAAAAATTGGATCGGATTGGATCGGATTTGAAAAAAAATTCAAACCGATCGGATGATGTAATGACCAAACCGAAGGAATTGGATCGGATGGTTTTTTGCTTCAAAACCGATCCAATCCAGACCGCGAACACCCCTACTTGTTTCATACCGCCTTTCGAATGGTGGAGAATTATGATATCCTTTTACAAGCTATTCCTTGAGCAAGAAGCGTATAATCAAGCTAGTTTTGATAGATGTAGCGGCGAGTTAGTGTTGACAATAATTTATTGGATTTATCATGTAGAGGTCAAGTTGTCAGAAGAAGCTGCTGATCTTGACAATGATGTTTTCTTATATTCGAAGTCATTCTGGTTGTCAACTTGGCCAAACGCCCATGGTTCATACATGTGATAATGATTTAATTTTTTTTTAATTTTTTAATTATAATTGAAATTTATAAGATTTAAAAAATTTAAAAGGAAAATAAAAATTTATAAGATTTTAAAAAATTATATAACTTTTATCAAATACTTAAAATTACAAGAGTAAATAATTTTTTTAATAAATTCACGTATTTAATAAATCAGGGTTATTAAGATTTAGAGTATAATTTATATTGATGTAAAATTATCTTAATCCTTTAAAAATTGTTATTATGAAGAAAATAATTTTTATAATTTATTTATTTGAAAAGTAATATAAAAAGTGATTTACAAAAATATTACTTTATTACAAAATAGTTAAACCTGATATATATATATATATATATATATATATATATATATATATATATATATATATATGCTAATTCGTTATGATATAAATCTAACATATATTTCTGAAAGTCATACTAGCTATATTTTCATCAAATTTATAAGAATATTACAGTATTTCAAATTATTGTTTATAAGGATTATGGAGCTTAAATAAATTCAACCGTTGTCATCCACGTACGACAGAAGTCTTATAAGAAATTATTCTTTTTAAAAGAATATATACAATAATACAAACCGGAGTATAAAAAATATATAAAGAAAAGATTTTATAACAGTTATGTTGTAGGAAAAGTGAAGTGATCATATTCATATTATAAAGATTCGTATTTTGTGTCTTAGGTTTTTTTTTTTTTTTTTTTTTTTTGCTTCAAAAAATATGATGCCACAAAATATTGTGTGTATAAAAAACTATCTATTTTTCCGGTTACATGTAAGATATAAATCCATAAAGAAATTATTTCCATTTCTCAGTCTTTTTCGTCTCTTTTTCGGAGCGACGTAATCCCTGACGTTGTCCACCTCCTTTATCTTCTTATCACCTCTCTTTCTTTTTCCACCTTCTTTCTTTGAATATTCCCACCACTTGTAGTTTATGACTTTAATCTACATCTTAGCAGCAATACATGCACAAGAAATTTATATAGTCAAAACAACCTTTTAAAATTCTTTTATTATTTAATATTAAAATATATTTAATAATTAGAATAATTATTTAGAAATCTGATTAGAAAATTTAAAATAACTCATATATATATGGGAAATGACACTCTTGTGATATTGGGAAAAAAAGTTATCTTATGTCAACTATTATAACTATGTATTTCGGGAGGTTTATAGGTATAATATTAAAGTTCTTTTTTTCTCTCTTAGAAGTTGTCAGCTGACGTGGGAGAGAGAAAAAAATATTTTTAATATTATAATTATGTATTCTCCGGAGTACATAATTATAATAGATGACATAAAATAAATTTTTTTTAGCAACATAAGAAAAAATGGACCCTATATATATTAAAAAAATTGTACATAATTATTTCATATTGTGCTCGTCAAAAACAAAAAAAATACCACAATAGGGCTTTTTTATAACCTTAAAATTGGATAATAAATTTTTTTTTTTTTTGAAAATTTTTCAATCGGTTCATCGCTTCGCGACTAGTTCGATTCGGGACGGATCCAGGATTAAGGCTTTAAACCCCTCCCAAAGGTGGTACTGGGGAGCATCCCAAAGGTGGTACTGGGAGCATGTGTTCAATCCTCCCCAGTACCACCTTTGGGAGGGGTTTAAAACCTTAATCCTGGACTCGCTTCGAATCAGATTAATCGTGAAGTGATAAATCGATTGAAAAATTTCCAAAAAAAAAAAAAAATTGGATAACCCTAAGTCACGCTTGTGGTTAAATTAATTTGATTTATAAGCTTTAAAAATGCCATTGAAATGTAAACAGTAAATAAAAAAAATCTTAACAAGAGTAATCTTTTTATAGCAAAAGACATTTTTTAATAATAATTGTTTTAAAATTTTAATTTATTATTATATAACAAATTATTCTTACATAATGAAAAGAATTTGACTATAATAATAAAATTTTAAGAAATTAAACTCTTTTAATAATATTGATATAAATATGTTCTAGATTTATAATATAATTTTTTTAACCAAAAATAATAATATAATTTTTTTTTTGTAAATAATAATAATATAATTTTGTGTGTGTAGAATTCTACATCCTTGGCTCCAGGGTGGACCTACACAGGGGCTAGGCCCGCTCCCTAAAATCTGAAAATATGTTCTATTATATGAGAGCTTTTTTGATGCTGTAGGAGCAAGATGTTACCTTTCAAAAATAGAAAAGGGAAGAGATTGAAAGAAAATTATGAAAAAAAGGAGATTTAAATGAAATCACTTTTTTTTATTTTGGAAAAAGAACCACCCAAATTCAGTGGTCTTGAAACATTAAAAATTCTCTCCTACTATATATACGATATACAATATGATATGGGAAAAACAAAATTTTGAAAGTGTTTTTAAAAAGTGAAAGATAAGCGATGTTATTCATAAGAAAAATGCTCAATCGTTTATTGCAACTAATTGGAGATAACTATTATTTACTAGATTCAAGATGCCAGCATATATGTCAGGTTTTGTTCTTGGTCTGCTATCCTCTCCAATCAATGTGGAAAGCTAGCTTTTCAGCTGTATACAAAAAAGAATGCAGTTAGTAATGCACAATTACTCTACCTATCAAATTTGTCTAGAATTTGATTTTATATTGATTGATTATCTAATTTTCTTTTTATAATCATTTAAAAATTTGTACATATTGTCATGTCAGAACTTAGGAGAAGAGTAATTAAGTTTTGATTTTGTTGGCAAAGAAAAAAGGCTTTGTACTATTTATCAGTTATTAATTGGGACCAGATGCTAAAAATAAATAAGATGTTAATTAATTTAATGGTTCTACTAAATAATAGCTAATTGAGAAAAATAAGATTACGAAGAAATCAAAGAAAATGCAATTATAATACCAGAAGGCATAAAGGTAAATAATAAAAATTTGATGGTAAAAATAAAATATAGGATCCTAAGGCTAGTTCTGTATTGGAATAAATGGTGCATTGGACCACACTCATCGGAGGCAAGAAATTATGATACATTTGATGAAAATTATAGCAAAATTTTTTATATCTAAAATAATTCTATAATTTTATTAGGTTCTTTCTAGAAGGTATTTTTGTATTCTTAGCGCGATCATAACTTACGAATTCTATATGATATCCTTGGTTCATCATAACTTTTGTGAATGATTCAACATCTCAAGGTTGTCCACGATTCATATTTCATGACAGTTCATGCATCCTTGCAAACAATTATAGTCATCACACATCATGGAATATAGATCAAATTAAGAATCATACTTTTCACCTGATAATTTATATGTATCATAATTTTTATAATTATATAGTCTATAGTTTAATTTTGTTTTATTAAAATTATTAAAGATGCAATGTAAAGCTATTCACGTATTTTCACTTAACAATTTATACTTTAATTTGCGGTAGTAAGTTGACAAGAATATGGAACAAATAGTGTTGGTGTTAGACCTATAGTAAAAATGAAGTCAAATACCTAATATTTAAAAGAAAAAGAAAAAGAAAAAGAAAAAAGAAACTCAAGTACCCAAAAGGAGAGAACTAGGAAAATACTTCTGCTTTCCTCGTTTGTTAAAAACATAAAAAAGAGAGTGAGTTTCCATCATAATTTAATGGGAGAAGAACTTCTCCTGCTGATAAGTTCTCTCTCTTCCAATAGAGACAAGAAAATGCAGAAAGAAAGTAAAATAAGGAATGAGAAAATAAAATATGCAGCCCCACTTGTTATTTGTATCTGCAGCAAAGTGTTATTTTTTTGTGTGTGACACAAGACATATATAACCCTAATATAATTGAGGAAAATGTGTTTTTCATATTGCATGAGACATTATTTCATGCAACAAATAAAAAAGTGAATGAGACCCATCTTTTTTCTTTCTCTCTTTTTTCAAAGTGAACCCTACTTACTTTTTTGTGTGTTGCATGAAATAGTTTTATCTTATGCAACTTGAGAAAAATCAAACCCTATAATTGATGGAAGGGAAAAACTATTGGTGCTGTTTGTTCAGTACTCATGACAAGGACCACCTCGGGACAAAGTCGTTTGTTGACTTTCTTCCTCAAAAGCAGCCACATTGAGCAAATTAAATTTAGTATTTTAAGAGTACGGATTTCTGGTTTCTCTTATATGTAATATGGTTGAAGTAGCAAAGCCTAGTGCAAGCACAATCTATTCACTCTAATAAGCAAAACATGGAAATTGAGTCACTATTGCCTAAGAGAACCTATGGTGGCATAAAGAGGTACTGGAGAAGGAGGCACTATCAGCCTCTCAACCGGAGTGGAAAGAAGATGAAGATCATACGGTTGAAAAGAAGCCCACGTAGGTATTGGAGGATCAGAGCAATACCAAGGCTGAGATGGTTGATGAGTTCACCATTGAAGATGTTGACAAAACTTAAGAATGCTTATATGAACTTTATGTTGAGGTTGGCTGGTAACATAGGCGCCATGAACACTGATAGTGATAACATCTTTGGTGTGAAACGGATTCCAAAGGCTCGTCAAGTGTATAAGGGTTATTCCCGTGATGCATTTGATGCCAGGCTCATATTTGAGATTTCCAAGACCTTGGTTGCTTCTCATGAACTCTATCCCATGTAAATTGTTTTCTTTAATTAATTCTCTGTTTTTCTTCTTCTTAATGTCTAATGTAAAATTTTTATATTTAGCAATGAAAGGGTTATAATTAGGACATCTGATCAAACTTCTCATCCATGTTATGGTTGCTTGGATTCGATTCTCAAATAAGTTGATTGGCTTGGAGTGGCACATTTTATAATTAATTTTAATGGTCGATCTAGCTACTTACAATCTAATAATTCTAGTTAAATAGAAGTAATTAATTAATTAATAGATGTAATTCAATTCATTAGGGCCAAATAAATCAATAATTAAAATTGAGTGTAAGAATATTTACATCTATATTAAAATAAATTGTTCTTGATTAATTGAAAAAAAATATATATGTATTCAAAAATTCTTTATAAAAATATAAGGAAAATTTTGTATTTTAAATGACACAAGGACAAAAAAGATAAATATCCACAAAAAAGCACGACTTTATGTTATTTTAAGTAAAATAATTGCATTTTTGTGGATATTTATCTTTTTTCTCTTTCACAATACTCTTTCTTTCTCTCTTCTCTTTATTTTGGGGAAGAGAAAGAAGATAAATATTCGTAAAATACAATTGTTTCACTTGAAATGATATAACATATGATAAACATTCTTTCCAAAATGAAAAATGTTATATTTATTATCATTTTAGCCTTACTACTTTTACTATCAGATTAGTTACTGTTGAATTTTTTAGTTGTTAATTTCAAATTAATCCAATAATAAACCAATAAAATACTAAGCTTAAAATGATATTAAGTATAACTGCTTTAAAAAAAAAAAAACAATTTTCCTTAAAATTTAAACACAGCTGCACTAAATATTCTATTGGCTCCTTGTTGGGCTGGTGAGGCAGAAAGTTATAAACATACCCAAACATTAGAAGTTAGAAATCCTATCCATTCGCAGCCACCGTAACAACCCTTTGTTTTTGTCCTAATTTTCTACGCAATGGAAACCAAAGCTGATGCTGACTCATTCTGGACTTGGAATGACAACAACAGCAGCAGCAGCAACCAGCACAAATTCTCAGTGACCAAGTTCCTTGGAAACAAACCCCACAAACCTCAAACATCAGTGTTGGGTCCTGGCTTTGGTGCTGGGATCGGGTGCGGCGCGGGTATAGGCTTCGGTTTGGTTGGTGGCTTAGGGTATGGAGGGTGGCCCTTCAACCACCTTAACCTCGTTTTTGGTTTGGGAATGGGTTGTGGGTTAGGTGTTGGGTTCGGGTTCGGCCAAGGATTTGGATACAATTTTGCTCTCCAGACCCGTAAGGCTAGAAAATCCAAGAAAGATTTTTCAGATTCCAACAAAACAATTGTTATTCAGATATGATACTACATGTTGTTGCAATTTTCATTTTTGCTTTGTTTCACGAATTTTTTCTTGTTATTGCATTGTTTCTGCTTTTGTTGTTGAATTGTGAAAATTGACACATTTGATTGTCCTACGGCGCACCAAATTTGTAATATGAGATGCTTTATTTGATTTAATTCATAATGTGAAACTCATATGAGCATTACAATGTCAATGTCTTCTGTTTACATTGAATTAATTCAGTTTGGAACTCCATGTGCATCGAGTATGAGTACTAAAGATTTACTCCACTTAAAGGTCTGTTTGGAACACCTGATGATAAAGAAGATAGGATAGGATAACTTATCATATTCTACTTTTATCTTTTAGCTTATCCTGTTGTCTCATTTTATCCTATCCAATACATGATTTCTTATCTTACGGGGAAGTTGGGTTAGGATTCAACAGGATAGGAAACCAATATTGGATACCCAATTTATTATCACGTTACCCAATATATTACCACGCGCTACCCAATATATTGTATTTATTGCATTATATTTTGTTTTTTCTTTCTCTTTTCTTCTTCTATATAATCTTATGATATTGCTAATCAGGTGCTCATCAAACACAGTATATGATATAGGCTTATCAGCCCCATATCATATCATATCCTACCCTTATTTTATCATGTCCACCAAACAAGTCTTTAAAGATGGCACAAACATCTCAATAATTTATATCCTTGTACTAGTGTAGAGTAGTTTATTGTTTATATATTTGTAAATGTAGGCCTAAAGCATTGAGGTACAACATAAATAAAAAAGCAAAAGAAAAAGAAAAGGAAAACTACTTGCAAGCTTTATGCATACAAATACCTAATACCACTCCCTGTCAAACAAATGCCTACAACTTGCTCCCTTTGTTTTTAAAAATATGTTGTATAAAGATGATTGCATGTCAAGCAAGTTTTTGAAGGCTGTAATTCTGTAAACACTTGTATTGTGGCATTTTTAGGATTATCAAAATGAAAGAGAAAAAATTGTGATTAATGTTAATGTTGAAGATTTGTAACTTTATCATCAAAAGTTGTGTTATAATCTTATTTACGGTGAAATCTATCTCTTATCATATACTGATATAAACATTTTGGGTCAAACTACATTAAATTTATGTGATTTTGGGTACGATAGTTTTTTCCCCCCTTTAATTATTTTTTAACCAGATAGAAAAAGAGATGTAATATAATATTCCTTTACAACAATATTCAATCAAATTAAAACAATTAGGCATAGTTTGTCATCATCAAAAGTTATAAGGTCAGAAGGGAAATCGGGTCTGATAGAAACTAAAATATTGGGGAAAAAACCCATGGAGATTCTTATATACCTCGTATCATTGTTATATTAATCAAAATACAATTGATCCAAACATACCAATTCCTAATTTTCAAATATCTTGATAACACTATAATTTTTGTTTTATTTTTCAGGATGAAATTATGTTTCAATAACTCGGCTGTCCGGGATATCTATCTATAGAGGATCTTCGATCAAAATATTTCGTATTTCCTCATATCCACAGATTCGCAAATAAAGAAATAACAGAGGTTGTCCCAAATCTAACTCTTGTATGCTTCATATTTTTTAAAGATGGCGGTGACTAAATGAGAAGAAATTCATTCAGCAAAATGTGTTAGTCAGTTTTAAATCCTGGTTAAATCCTAGGACACCTAACATATGTCATATGATTCACAAAGAGCAAAATCATGTGATGTACAGATTTTATCCCCTCCCAGATTCAATTTCATCCAATGTAGAAGTATGATCACGTGATAAAGTTAACCCCAGACACCCATGGTGACTTTGTCCCTCTGGGTTCTCAACCTGAGTCTCTGTTAACTGGTCTTGACCAGCATTTTGAGCATTAGGAGCTTGTCTCATCCCTCTTGATTCTTCCAACATACTAAAATAAGCATAAGGTCCCCAGCCTGCAGAGAAAAACAATACATATAGAGAGCATCAAATGATTGGCAGCATGCTTCATAACAGATACAAATTTATCAGCTTGGTAATTTTTAACAAGAAATTATTTAAAGTGAGTCATGATTAATTGTTTACTAAGAATAGAAGCTTAACTTCAAATTGATTTAACCATAAACAAATGTCAATTCTGAGCAATGGTTCTTTCCCTGGCAATAAATGTAAATTCTGTGCTCACTTCCCATTGTTATAATACAAACATGTAAAAGCCCTAACCAAATAGCTAATAACGCAGGCAAAATTCTTTGTATTGATGACTCCCACACCTAGATACGTGGTTGGTATCTAGAATCCAAACCTCTACGAAAGATGTATCATCAGAAGAAAAGTTCAAAGCATATGTGAACAGAATATCAATGCACAGAAAGACATACAAACTAGCATGTGTCAATAAGTTATACTACATACTAAGTCGTCTAACAGAATCTGCATTGAAGCATACCTTCAGAATGATAAGGAGGAGGAAAAAACTGCAAATAGCAAAACATAGCTACTATAAGCCCTGAAAGAAAAAAATTTACATAGTCAACAACAGTGGTAAGTTCTTTTATTGGGTTGAACAGGAGGCCTAGTTAATTAATGACTAATTTACATATTAAAGATGAACCAACCTAAAAGACCTCCGGCAAACACGTCCTCCCAGTGGTGCCAATAGTCATCAACTCGAGAAATGCCAACAAGTGATGCAAAAAGTAGTGGTAGAAAAACAATGCAAAGTTTTGCAACATGGCCTGTGCGATCAAATGCTTTTATTTTTCCAGATAAGTATAACGATAAAAACCCCAGACCAGCAAATGACCCTGCATACAAATTGAAATTATTTGATAAACATGCTTTGAGTTAAACTAATTCCACCATCCATTTCTCTTGAAACTAAATTACAGCAAAGTTATGACTTATGAGCATGGCAAAACCAGTCTTTTTTTAGACATTTATATAAACAGCATATAAAATAAATGCTACGTACACGAAGTATGGCCACTTGGGAAACTCTTATGTCCTTCCTTTATGACATTCTTGTCACCATGACAAATGACATTTCCCCATTTATCATAAACCTGACAAGAAGCCGTTAATCATTAAATACGCCTGCTATTAAGAATCAATAGAATTGATAAACATAAACTTGCCTGCACTGGAGGACAAAATCGTTCATACAAAAAAGAAATGTAAACCTAACATTCAAGGACGACTTACATCCTTTCCATCTGGAAAACATCGCCAGAAGAAGTCAGGTCGAGGTCGGCCTACTGCATTTTTTATTGCTTCAGTAATTACTCCTGTTATTAAAATGGAGAACAATAGACCTGTGCCAGCAAACAATTTCCTGTCACAATTTTTAACTGTTCCATTTTAGCAAATAGAATATGCTTCATAGTAATTAAATACATGAGGGGAGTTAATACCCAGTATGGCATGATGAAGATCATAGATATCTCTCCTTCGGATATAGACAACAAGAAAGATCACCATAGGCAATAAAACTGAATACATCTAACCATGACAAAATAGTAACAACAAGATAACCATGTTAACGTAATTATTAAAGAAAAAATACATTTGCCCAAGTTATGTCTGAAGCAGTAAACTTACAGGAACAGCCCAAAAAGGAACTGTATTACTCTTCAGGGGATATTTGAGATCAGTCATCATATCCTTCCCAACAAAACGATAGAAAGGATGGATAATGTATAGGATGATATCAATCAACACAAGGAGCAATAGTATAAGCCAATCATGCTTGTGTGTTCTCGCAACTGAATATCCATGAGAACTCATAGTATGTGAACCTAGCTGGACTTCCGTCGTCCTGAATTCCTAGGGCAGACAAAAACCACAATTGAGATTAGGAGTAGTCAGAAATGAACATGTTATCCTTCTCTCATAAACACCAACAGATGTCCATCATGTATATATAACAAAAAACAAACAACCAAATTTAATAAAAGATGAGTCATCCCCAGCAAAATTTGCATTGTTGGCATTATGTTGTATATCTACATGTACTGATACAAGGGTAAGGCAATTAAAGGCATTATGTTGTATATCTACATGTACTGATACAAGGGTAAGGCAATTAAACCCTAGTAGATTTGTTCCATGAATATAATGTGAATTAGAACATTTAAAGAAAAGACGGAAGTCCATCAGGAAAGTGGGCTGGTTCTTAGAAAAGACAATATTGATAGAGTTAGACAGGGAATGCCTTCACTACTAAAAAATCAATAAGCATTTCAAAAGTTGCCTGAGTGCTATGTCTAGGAAGGAGCTCAAAAAACATTGTGAACAACCCGATTCAACTATACTCTAGTAATTTACAGCAGTTGAAAAGTGCTGACAGAAAGCAGCAGTTATACAGACAGTATTATTATACTTAAATGATTATTAAACTGAAGGTCAATACCTCTGCCACAATTACTTGTCCAAGAAAATACTAGAAACAGGTTATGTACTCATATATATCTTCTCGAAGCCAATATTTTAATGGCCAAGCCTGAAGAATCTACTTTAGGTATTCAAGAAAAATCTCAATTAGATTGTATACCTCTTCATTCTTTGTGTCTATCAATGGAAAACTAATGGATGAAAAGTGGGCACCAGTCACAGCAGAGATTCCCAGCCTCCTCATTGATAAATCCTAGGTAACCCCAAAGAAAGCAATTTCAGGGACAAATATCTTGAAAGTACCCTGATTTGCTTTGCTTCTCTTTAAACTTTTAGCTGTTGTCTTTCTAAAGACACAAGTGATATCTATTAAAGTTAAACAAAGCTGCAAAATATCCAAATTAGGGACCTAGCAAGTCCTCTATGTGTAATTCACAACTATCTTAAGTATTACTTAAATTTTAAATCTTTATTTTCAGCATGAATGCCAGCATCTCTGGCTACATATGCAAGAGCATGTGTCCATCGTAAGTGTGCAAACAGTAAACACACGTAAAGACCAACTAGGTTCAGGATTCAGGAAAATCATCTCAAAACAAGAAAAAGAATTGAATTTAATCTACAATGGTGTAAGCTTCAAAGTTAAGCCAATCAATCAAAAACAGATTACACAGCCTGCTTAAGTGGAAATGATACAGAAGGCATATTGGCTCTATCCTTAAGTATAAAAGGGCCAAGAGAGGAATAAAGCGTCGGTTGACATGAATCACAATTCTAATGAAAGAGATAGATAGTTCAAAAGAGTTATGAGCCCAAGCCAAGAATTCATTTATCAAATCAGCAGCTTTAAATTAAATGAACTGACATGACTAAACAAAAAGCATGCCTGCATTAGCTTATATTCGTCATATAAAGATCATAGCACAATGAACTAAAGGCATGCAATTGATTAATCATCTATTTTCTATTTTAATAAACTAAGTGTAGCCAGAAAAAGGACAATATCACACAGATACTTATGTCAACCACAAACATCAGCCGCACATGCTCTCACAATACACCTGATCACTCTTTTATAGTTTATACATACTCTTATCAATTTGCAAAAAGTTGGCTCTTACATGGAATTATCTGTTCTGATTTTGCATCTTAGAGTTATCTCACAAGAGACTCTATGGAAACAGTCCCAAAAAAGAATTATCCATCATAAGACAAGCATGGCATGTACATCCTAGCAGTTGCAACTATATTTAAAACATGGATTATCATACAGACCCATCCCCATCAAGATGTGGACAAGCTATATTATACCCCAAATATATATATATACATCTAATTTATAACTTGATACCATGAATCACAGCTTCAAGTTCTGATTTTTAGAGTCTCAAGCCAGTATCCAGAGATATATAACATTCAACAAAGTATAAAAATGCATGCCCATGTGAAGATGAAGTAAAAGAAGAAATGTGTAAATGAGAGTGAAGAAGAACGAAGTTGTTGAAAGAGAAGGAAGGGATGCTTAAGGCACTGACCTGAAAGCGAGTCCTAATAGAGTGAAAACGAAAAAGGGATCTTAAATCCCACCAAGCCATTGTGTGAAGCAACCAAAACCACTAAAAGGAACACACACGCACAGAGAGTAACTGGTATATTATATCCCTCAAATGAGACCTGCAAATTAAGTTAAAGATAAAGGGGTTGCAGAGAAATGGCACAGGAAAGCAAAGCAAAGCAAAGCAAAGCAAGTGGGTTCAATTTCAGTTTCAATTTGTGTTCACATGAGAAAAGATGCAATGCAACAGTTTTAACGTGAGGTGCAGACAAACAGTCTAACAGAATAAGAATAAGTGAGAGAAAAAGTGATATATTCGACACCATAAGATTAAGCAGCGTTTACCTGATGAGTAAAGGCACTTGCTTTAGCAGGGAAACTGGAATTCCAATACCCAGTTCGGTCACATCATCACGTTATGCAGAGGCACCGTAAGAAAAAAAAAAAAAAAAGACACATGTAGCAAGTTGAGGCTCCTCAATTATTGCACTAATATGAGTGTTTTTTTTTTATGTGTCAGAAAAATTTATCCGTAGGATATAGGGGTGAAACTGGCCGGGCCGACTTACAGGAGTCTACGGCTCGGCCTATGTCAGGTCAGACCTGACCTAATATATTTCGCAAAATAGGCCGAGTTTGGGTTATGAAAAAACTTGTTTAATAAATAGGCCATAGACCGACTTTCACAAGGCCTGGCTTATAAACCTACAGGCCGGCCTATATTGTACTATTTGTTTTAAATAAAATAAAATAGAATAAGTATGCCTTGAAAAAAAAACAAGACATATAAATTTAATCAATTGTAATTATTTAAAACTCAATTATATTTTAATAGAAATCTGACTTTATTTCTCATTGCACCTTGAGGAAACAATATCTCAACATATTAGATTATGTATATGAATATATTAAAAGGTTTTTGGGAGAGCTTATACTTACTACAAGCATCATGATGTGTTCGTTGGATTCATGTAGTTATTTTAATTTACATAGTATGAATTTGTTTGTTGGAGCTGATGAAATATATGTTATTTAGTTTGAGCATTTTGCTTTTGAAGGTGACTTAAATGCAGATTATGATGAATTTTGTTGTGATTCATGATTCTGTTTGAACGTTGAAATTGTGATTTTTGGTTTAGCAACAAAATTTGAGTATTTTGTGAAGTTGATTCATGGTTCTACTTGGAAGTTAAAAATTAACAGGCTAATGGGCTAGGCCGGACCATTTGTTTTTTTATAAACGAGCCAAGTCAGACTAACAGTTAGACTTGTACTAAGCTTGGGCCAGGCTAAATTAATTTTTTTTGGCATAGACTTAAGCTTTTCAGGGCAAAACTTAGCCCAGCCCAGCCCACTTTCACCCCTAGTTGTTGGGAATGGTACGGGGAGCCCAAAACCCATTACAAGGGATACAACCATGGGCCAAGCGATAAACCACAATAAGTGGGCCGACACCACATTTTAACCCAAAACCTTAAGGCTGTAGGTTTATGGGTCTTTTTGCACTTATATGGTCATCACTTGGTCTAGGTCTAGCCAATGTGGTACTTCATTACAACTCATACTTGAATACTTCTAACATCTTCCCCTCAAGTATGAGACCCAACATCATGCTCCCCCTTAAGGGCAACTTCTGCGGAAGTCTTTGTTCTTTAAGTATTGGAGTCACATTAGCCTTCTGCGGAGGCCTTGAAACATCACCATCTCTGAATACCCAGCCCAGCCAAACCTTTGATACCACTGTTGGGAATGGTACGGGGAGCCCAAAACCCATTGCAAGGGATACAACCATGGGCCAAGCGATAAACCACAATAAGTGGGCCGACACCACATTTTAACCCAAAACCTTAAGGCTGTAGGTTTATGGGTCTTTTTGCACTTATATGGTCATCACTTGTCTAGAATATCTTCCACATATTTATTTTGAGAAATAAAAATTCCATCACTTGATTGTGCTACACTTATGCCAAGAAAGTATGCATCATACCAAGATCAGTCATTTCAAACTCATTCATCATAGACTTTTTAAATTCTTCAAACATAACATCACAATTTCCAGTGAATATAAGATCATCTACATATAAGCAAACAATAAGCATTTTTCCTTCATCACCAGTCTTAACAAAGAGTGTATGTTCATAAGGACACTTTATAAAACCAGCCTTAAGAAAATAAGACTCAATGCGACTTTTTTTTTTTTTTTTTAACCAATGAATAAAAATGCTGAATCCCGCATAACAGCACTATCTGAAAAGCTAACCACTATAATGATGTAGAATTACTTTACAATCCAGGAAAAAAGAGAACAAATCAAGAACCAATTGAAATTTGAAACACAGGTAGAAATACCATGTAGAATCTGGAAAGCAGTTACTAAAATTTTTAACATGCCTTGCAACTCCTTCTACAGTACCCGGGTAGGTCTGAAGATCCAACCATATACTCAGGATTGTTAGTGCATTCTCCAAGGGAAGCCCATCTCTCACAGCTTTCATGCTGATCAGAGCAGTCCCCTCCAGCTCCCACCGTCTTATCGAATGAGTCTACATGAATCCACTTTGTTGCTGACCATTTCTCACCTTCGATTACTGGGCATCCTGCATGGAGACTGCTAGTGTCTGGGGTAGTATTTGTGTGAAGACTGAAGAAAAGAAGTGCGTCCCCTCTACGCGGTTTCACCATTGTCAATAAAATGCGAATTCATGGAGGCAGGATAGAAGAAATAACTGTCATAGAAAAAATTCTTCGATCATTAACAGCAAAATTTAACTTTGTTGTTTGTGCTATAGAAGAATCTAAAGATATAGATGATTTGTCACTTGATGAATTGCAGAGTTCATTGGTGGTGCATGAACAGAAGTTCAAACAGGAAGACACAGATGAGCAAGCATTAAAGGCTTCTACCGATACTCGTTCCAACAATTTTCCAGGAAGGGGTAGAGGTAGAGACAGAGGCAGAGGCAGAGGAAGGTCCACTAATTTCAGAGCCAATAATGATCAATTTCAAGGCAGAGGCAGAGGAGGAGCCCCTGATAAATCCAAGGTAGAATGTTTCAGGTGTCATAAATTTGGTCATTATCAATCTGAATGTTATACTAAGCTGCTAAATAGCAAAGAAAAAGAAGAAAGTTCAAACTTTGCAGAAAAGGAGGAAGGTGAAACCTTATTGATGGTTGCTAAAGATGAAAAGCAAATTGAGCCAGATGTTTGGTATGTGGATACTGGCTGTAGCAACCACATGAGTGGTAGTAAGTCTTCTTTCTCTCATCTGAATGAAAATTTTCAATCTACTGTGAGTTTTGGTGATCATTCTACTGTGAAAGTAATGGGAAAAGGTGACATTAAAATAAAAACCAAGAATGGTTTTGTGGAAACAATATCTAATGTATTGTATGTTCCTGATTTGAAAAGTAATTTATTGAGTGCTGGCCAATTACAAGAAAAGGGTTATGTGATCACTATTAAAAATGGTGTTTGTGAAATATATGATTCTGTTAGAGGTGCTATTGTTGTTATTCAGATGAGTTCAAACAGATTGTTTCCATTAAAGATTGAAGGAATCCAATCTAGTTGTTTGTGCTATAGAGGGGACGCACTTCTTTTCTTCAGTCTTCACACAAATAGAAGATAATGGCTGAAATGAAAGATCCTTCATGGTTGTGGCATTTTCGCTATGGCCATTTGAGCTTTGGTGGGTTGAAGACGCTCCAACAGAAAAATATGGTGACAGGCTTCCCTCAAATCACAATTCCTCATTCCTTAGTATGTGAAGAATGTGTTGTTAGCAAACAACATCGTTCTGAATTTGCAAAAGGGAACTCATGGAGAGCAAAGGGAATTTTGCAATTGGTGCATTCAGACATTTGTGGTCCAATAAATCCAATTTCTAATGGAGGTAAAAAATATTTAATTACCTTCATTGATGATTTTTCTAGAAAAACGTGGGTTTATTTTTTACAGGAAAAGTCAGAAGCTTTCTCTACATTTAAAAATTTCAAAGCTCTGATACCACTGTTGGGAATGGAACGAGGGAGCCTAAAACCCTTTGCAAAGGGTGTACATGCACCAATGAGCCAGGTTGAGATGTGGTGTCGGCCCACTTATTATGGTTTGTCATTTGGCTCATTGGTGCATGTACACCCTTTGCAAAGGGTTTTGGGCTCCCTCGTTCCATTCCCAACACTAGTCACGTACATATATTTATCAGCATTCGTTTGCAACGATATATATTTTTGAGTAAATACCCTTTTTGGTCCTCAGCAAATTTCACGATGTCCGCTTTAGTCCCTAGCAAATAAAAAGGCTCATCGTGGTCCCTAAGAAATTTAAAATGGATCCATTTAATTGAAATCGTGGTCCCTCACAGATTCAAAAAAAGACCCATATTAGTCCCTAAAAGGACTATAATGGGTCCATTTTGAATTTTCTAGGGACCACGATGAGCATTTTTATTTGCTAGAGACTAAACCGGACATCTTGAAATTTGTTGAGGACCAAAAATGATATTTACTCTATATTTATTTTTAAACAAGGATCCGACATGATATCTTCGTAAAAATGTGTTTACGAAAAATAAAATTTTTCTGTCGCAAAAAGACAAAAATACTTTTGCTGTTTTTTTCTCTAATAAACTTATAATAAAAATTGTTGAAATTATTTTGATTTTGATACAAAGGGAGGAATGTGGAGAGAACAATAAAGATGATAATATCGTATATTCATATATAATATGATGAGATATAAAATACAGAGTATTAATTTTTATTTAAATTAATTAAGGATTTTAAAATAAGGAAATAAATCATAAAGTATATAAAAATAAGAAAATTAATCTTAAGAGCTCATCTACTAGACTTTAAACTATTT
This sequence comes from Gastrolobium bilobum, assembly GCF_033153095.1. Lineage (NCBI taxonomy): Eukaryota > Viridiplantae > Streptophyta > Magnoliopsida > Fabales > Fabaceae > Gastrolobium > Gastrolobium bilobum. The sequence goes on along the minus strand of NW_026898898.1, from coordinate 133,189 downwards.
TAAGATATAATTTTAGAGAGCGTTATACTTATTACTGAAAAATTTGATAACTGTTACTACTAAATTAATTAAAGTTTATTTTCTTCAATCTAACGATTATAATTTATTGAAAATTAATAATTAATTAATAAGTGTACCCAATAAATTATAACTATTAGATTTATAACTTCTCTCATAATTTTAATATTACATTATATTTTTTAGTAGTAAGTATAACTTCTCCCATAATTTTAATATTACATTATATTTTTTAGATATTCTAATTTTTCTTTTTCTTTTTAAATATAGCAGGCTTCCCTTAGCTGGTGCCTAGATGCCCCTACAACTTGTTAACAGAGCCTTGGAAATTTATCCTTAACACTACTTAGGTAAACATATCAATAATCATATCTTAAAGTTTCAGACAACGTCACTTTTATCTGACACCTCATATAAATTAGAATTTTTAAACATAAATAAGAGTGACAAATAACATTGAGAGCGTAATATAAAATGATCCTTGCCCCGATATTGGAAAAAAAAACTAAAATCGTCCAGTTATAATTTGTACATAACATTATATTAGATCCAACATCATACCTTATAAATTTGATTTAATATTTAATACCATTGTATAAGTCTCATATTATGTGTCTTCAAGAGAGTAACGCCTCGTTACACAAGAAACAATAAATCTTTATTTTTAATGGAACAAGTTATATTTATAAACTTTTTTGTTTACAAACTATATTATGTTCTTCCGGGAGAACATAGTGTAATTTGTAAAAAATTTCAAAAAAAAATTTGTAAAGAGATTCTTCCATTTTTAATTATATAACTTCATTCAACTTCATGTGTATTAGTCTAGATTACGCCTTGAGCATGCATGGATTATTCATTTGTCAATGCATTCGATCAATTGCAATTCTTGATCATGTTGAAGCAGGCTTATTGTCTCCTCAACAAACTAATTATGCATTCCTCGTAACTTGTGCACGAAGGGGATTACTTGAATTTTTCTCTTTTTATTAAGTAAATTTAGTATTACAAGTAGAACAAATCAAAGTACTTTCTTCTTTCAAACACTCAAGCCTTGTGGGAATGACAATATGATAGAGGAAGAAAAGTGAGACAGAGTGAGAACATGAATTCTGTAATGTGAGTTATACACTAATAGACATGTTTGCCTCACACTCTTCCATGCTGCCAAACTTTGGCAGTGATATATATGAAGTCCTATCATTATCTTTTTTCTATTTTGATTTCACTATGCAGTCCTAGTGTTTTTCTTGCCTCTAAAAAACTTTGCCAAATTTGGTATCACCTTCTTTCTCTTCTTAACAATGAAAGGACTAACATGCCGAGTTGCGGGTGAAGCAGACTTCTGAAACTTGGTTCTCTTGGCAGGAGTTATAATGCCATTGGATTTGATGCTCTTTCTAGACATGGTTCTATGCATGTTTTTGGATGAACTCTTCTCACGTTTTCTTGGATAATAATCCAACTCCTCACTACCAACTCTTTTTGAAAGCAACTTCTCTTTGGTGTAAACCTCCACCTCTTCCTCTAATTTCATTTCTTTGAGTTCTCTCTGAGCTATTTTTGTTTTCATCAGTATTTCCTTCTCACTGGCCTTGAGAGCTTCAATCCATGCCTGAGCTGCTGCAACCTTTTTATCAGCAACTTCTTCTGCTGCGGCTGCATGATTAGTTAGATACTCATATTCAAATTTTGATATAGTAATCTTGGAACTATGCTGTGCTGTTATAGCTCTTTCTCTCATGGTGGTCTCGGTAAGGGTCTTCAGCTTCTCTAAGGATAAAGCTTCGGATGTTTTGGCTACTTCTAGCTCTTGCTGTAATCCTTGCAATCTTTCCTCAATCATGTCTATCTGAAACTCAGTTTTTTGAGTCTCTGCCTTTGTGGTTTTAACCTCTTGGCTTATATGCTCCTTTTCCTTTCTTGCTGCTTCTGTTTCTGTCTTCAGGTTATCAAGAGCATGAGATAGGCTAATGACTATTGATCTGGCCTTTTCCTCTGCAGTAGATACAGCTTCTAACTTACATTTTGCTCTCAAAAGCTTGGAATTTAGATTTTGAACTGTTGAATCCACTTTCCCTTCCTTCTTCTTCATGCTAACTGTCTCAGCAGTAACATGCTTCAGCTCATTTCTTATAACATCCATAGAGGCCATAAACTGAAAACCTTCTTCTCTAGTCAAAGCTAGTTCTTTCTTTGCTGCCTCCAATTCTTCTGTTATAGTCTGTAAAGTAGTAGAGTCTCCTGATTCCTCCTCTTTCCTGAAACTTCCTTCCAGTTGCTTCATACTCTCATCTCCTTGAACCCTTTTCTCCATTTCTTTAACTAAGTTCAACTCATTCTGCAAGACATCAACATCTGACATTGTCATAGTTAATTTCATTTCAAGCTCCTGTGACTCATCTATCTCTTCCATGGCCTCTTTCAACTTTTTCCTCGTGCTTTCCATTTTGGATGAAAATTCATCTGCTTCCTTTTCTCTCTGGGCTTCAATATCTAACAATTCTTTCAAAGCCTCAATCCTGGCCACTTCAGCAAGTACTTGTTCTTCATTGGCTTCCTCAATCTCCTTTCTAAGTGCTTCTGCAGTTCTTGAACTAGAGAGCATCTTCGAGCTTGATGCTTCAATTTCTTTCTCTGCTCGGGATTTCTCTTCCAACACAGAAGCCACATCAAGCTTGAGCTCGAACAATTCCTTTCTAAGACATTCTAATTCTGTCATCACTTGTGCATACTCATGACTCTCATTCCTTTGTGCAACCATTGTCCCATGTTGGTCCTTTCCCAACATCTCTAGCGTTTCTATATCTCTTATCTGTGCCGTTGCCTTGTAACTCGATTCCTCAATCATAGAAGAAAGTTGTTTAACTGTCTTCTTTGCATTAGAAAGCTTAGATTCTGCTTGAGCTTTTGTAGATTCTGCATTCCATCTGCTCTCTTTATACTTGCCAATATCCCTTCTTGCTCTGTGGAGTTCTCTTGTTCTTGAAGAGGGCTTCTGAGAAATATGTGAGGAAAACAAACAAACAAAAGACAGAAAGATTTAATAAATAAATGCCACAATAGTGTAAAATTGCAAATACAATAAGAGGGGTCTCTGAAGCTTGAACATACCACTGAGAAGTCAATCTTTTTCTTCAATGAAGGACTATCAGTATCATCAGCAATCCTATCATCAAACAAGTTAACGGCAGCTTTAACTGATCCAACTCTTCTTCTGCTACCAAGCTCAGTACCATCCATCTGGTTTTGCTGTATTATTAACAAAATGTTGCCAAAAACTTAAGACTTAAAAAAAATTCAGATAATCAGAAAATTTCACTTTTAGTTTATCCTAAGATAGCATCATCACTTTGTATTAGAAGTTTCAAAACCAACATGAAACAAATTATTGTAGTCTTTCTGCTACCTTAACTACACATCATGTGACATTTAAACAGTGATATAGGAAAACATCATAAAGGAAGCAAATGACATACCCGAGACAGTGCTTGGAGGCAGGTTAGCTGAAAAATCAAAATTTGAGGTGAAAGTTGTGGTTGAGAATTCTAAGCTCAAATGGCCAAACAAGAATGTTTGTAACAAGAAAGAGGGAGTGAGTCCCGATGACTGGTTGTTATTGGATACATCGCTTTCTTATTTCTGTATAGATTTTTCATTGCATTACAGGTCTCAATTTTTTTGTTTTTGCATTTATTTCTTGGGACCACCTACTTTTCATTTTCTCTTTCGTTTGTCTGTTTCATAGCAACAGTCTTTTCTCGTAAAAATCGAAAATTCAATTGTGCCAACTAATTTTTTCTAGTAGAACATAATTTTCTGCTGTTATTTAAGATAACAAAGTTTTTTATTTGTCCTTCAACATTAGAGCATTTAATTCTATTCAAATATCATTATGAGACTCCCAATTTTTTTTATAAGAAAGAAACTACTGTAAAATAGAGTAAGTAAAATGTTTCTTTCACAGAAATATTTTTCATAGGTTGAGAATATATTAATGACGTTTAATATTTTTGTGTGTTTGTAACGAATCACGACTAACGCGTTGGGTGAAAACATTTTTAATAGTTTATATTATTCTTTAACACACCTTCTTACACAAGAGCTATTTAAGCTTGAAGCGTGGATATGCAAAGAGCCGATTTTTGATTTACCTTATACTTATTTAATTTCACAAGTGGAGGGCATGAGGATCAAATTCGTGATCTTATAGACACTGAGACTCTAATGTCATGTAAAGAACAACTTCAACTTAATAATTTAAGGCGTTGAGTAAAAATCTTTTTAATAGTTTATATTATTCTCTATTGATGGTCATGAAAAAAAAAACTTGGATTACCCATTATTTTTCAGTTATCAAAAGATTATAGAGAAAGTGAACATTGAGTAAGAAAATAAAGCATTGAATGAGAAACCGTACCTTTTATGTATAAGAGGAAAAATAATTACTTCCTCTATTTCAAAATGTTTATTTTATTTGTTATTTTAAAAAAAAAATTGAATTATTGTGTGCTGGCGGTGGTAACGTGGCTAATGATAATGGGAGAGACAGTATTGCTGTGTTCACGGTGGAAAAAGTGAAAATGATGTAAAATCATATCCCACTATTTTATTTGTTAGGATAGATATATTTCTACCAAAAAAAAATATAAAATAAAGTTGTTGAGATATATAGTTTCACATTGGTTGTATGAACAACTAATGTGGAGTTTATAAGGTTTTGGACACTCTCACTCTTTGAACTAACTTTTGGGGTGGTGTATCCCAAGGTTCTTTAAAAAAATAATTAATTTACACACACATATGTATGCGTCAAATATATTAAACTTAAACTTTGAGAATTAATATAGCTTCTTAATCGTGATATTATTTGAAAGATTAATCTTTCAACAGCATATGTGAAAATATTTCGATGGTCCAGTTTCTAAGAATGAGTTCTTGGAACGAACTATAAATAACGATTAAAGTGAATGCCAGAAAATGAACATGAGATTTAAATGAGTATTATGAAAGACTCAAAAACATTACATCGCATTGAAGCTGAACAAGACGACAATCGTGATATAAGAAGACGGTTTTTGTCATGGCTTTAGCACTCGTAGTCGTATCAATCTATGACACTTTCTAAAGTTGTCGCAAACTATAAAATTATTGCTTTGCCACACAAAAATATTTGGCCCAAGCATCGGCCACATCTTCAATTGCAAAACCATCGAATTGGGTCTCTTTATATTTATATTTAAAGGAATCTACGTTTATATACGTAGTATATATAAACTCTGTAGATTATACCGTTCTTTTAAATCTAAAATAATTTATTTTCACAAAAATTCATGCATAATTTTGTATTTATTTTATTTAAAACGATAATATATCACTCTTTTAATTACTAACTCGGTCTATATAAATTCTATAGACTGAGCGCTTTCATGGTAAGTAGCCCAAGATGATTTATTCATAGTATAAACATTTTGGCTATGAGCAAACAGAAATTAAAACCTAATTTTGAAAAGCCAAATTGAAGAACAAATTTATTTAAAAATGGAGGATAAATAACTTGTCATGTATAAAACCCAAAATTGCAAAACGGCGGATTGACCATCTTATCTCTATTTTAATAAAAAAGTATCACTTTACTTATTTTCTAACACTATATATCAATTTATTCCTCTTCTCAAATCATACACTAATATGTCCTTGTTAACTAAAATTTGACTCACATCACACTCGAGTAAATTACTTACCAAAGATTTAGAATTTGGTTAAGTTTTGATCAAATAAAGACAAATTAATATATAATTAAAAAGAGAGACAAATTGATATATAATCAAAATAATAAATTGATTTTAAAAGAGAGATAAAATAATCATAATCGCACAATTCATAGATTGAATTAAGGGGTTGTTTGGTACGAGGAATTTTATAAGATTGTTGGGAAAGTGAGATAGATAAAATATCTTAACCATGTTTGGTATGTCCTCAAATATCAAAATACCGGTATATTATGTCTCCCATGCATTTTGTTCTCAACGGGGCAATGGAAAAAAATTATGCGATTTCTAGTGTGGTATTTTTTTTATCCAACTAACGGAGAAACTCATTTTATGATTTATGCACAAAAATGCCCTGAAAAAAAGTATATGTGAGGTACAACTTCTCTGAACAAGACAGAAGTGATTAAAAATGTGTGGCTTAAACACGACATCATGAGATCTACTTTGGAGTAGAGCTTGTCTTCGTCTCCGTCCGCATCGTGTGGTTTGTTTTTCACCATAATAACTGTTGATAGCTTTGTACGGGTAGGGTCCCAGAAGAACCACCATAGTAACATGTCATGTTAAACAAAGAACCATCATAGACTACAACTCCTTTCATTGTGACAACCAATATCAGCGGCATCACTGTTGATACACACCCCATTTGCAGAACCAAATACACCCAAATGCATATTCAATAGCAACCTGTGCCAGAGAGAGTAAGGGGGGTTTCAGCAAAATTTTCTGAAGCAAAATTTCAAAACTACAATGCAGTGCTAAAACGTACGTTTATTACCGAAATTGATTATAATATTTTAACATTTTGGGGTAATTTCGTAATTTCATAACACATTCCCATCAATATTTCACCATCAACCAAACGTAGCATTAGTAAAAATTACTCAACTTTCCCGACAAACTTTTTGTTTACCAAACACCTTTTCGTAATTTACTCAAACAAAAATATTACCCCATCATATTCTGAGATTTTTTTTTCCCTCAGTAATCAAAAATTTCTCTCGTGACAAACGCCCGTGACTTAATTGTGAAGAGTCGTAATTCCGACACAACCTCGTTTGACTACAGCAAACATAGGAGAGGCAGAACGTGCAATTCCATAATAATAATAAGTTATTATCATATTTTAAGTGTTATCAATTAACAATTATTATTTTCACAAATCAAACTTATTAATTAATTATTAATTTATATTAAGTATAACTGTTCATCGATAGAAATAAACAGTTAAAATATAATAGTAAAATTGATACTAATATTATTTAACAGTAATAATATAATAATAATAATATTCTACCTCTAATAATAATAATAATAATAATAAACAACAGACTCATTAATTAATTATTAATTTATATTAAGTATAACTGTTCATCGATAGAAATAAACAGTTAAAATATAATAGTAAAATTGATACTAATATTATTTAACAGTAACAATATAATAATAACAATATTCTACCTCTAATAATAATAATAATAATAATAAACAACAAGTGAGATGTCACCTAACTATTTTGAAACTAAGGAGTCTTCGTCCTCTTCTCTTCAATGGCCTTAGATCAGAGACTGAGTCACACACGCAGAGAGAGATAGAGAGAGAGAGAGAGAGTATTAGGGTTTTGATCTGAGGATTTGGGAGATAGAAATGAACGTGGAGAGATCGTCGCTGTGCAATTGCGTGGTCAACTTTCTGTTGGAGGAGAACTACGTGCTCACAGCATTTGAGCTTCTTCACGAGCTTCTCGACGATGGCCACGACGATCAAGCCATTCGCCTCAAACAATATTTCTCAGATCCCTCACTCTTCCCCACTGATCTTATCTCTCGCCTCAACTCTCTCCGAGGTCAGCATTCTTTCATTTCCAATCCAATTTGTTTCCCTTTTTTCAATTCTTCAGAAACATGCACAGCCTCAATATTCCATATTCCTAATTTCCATTGGTTCGGTCTACCTGAAATTTGACAGCTCATTGTGTTGGTGGTGCCTATAGGACTGAGTCTTTGAATTAGGCTTGTACTACTAAGTATTTTGAGCATTGCACAATTAATTTTTTTTTGAAAAATAGATAAGATTTTTAAAATCGAAGGGGATGTTATACATATTTGATCAGAATATATTTGCATTTGAAATTAAAAACAAATATATAAAGAATTTAAGGATGATTTGTGTCAAATTTTTGTTGGAGAATAGATTAAGAAATTTAAGTCATTCTGAAGTTCACATACCATAATTTAATAGATAAGGGTGGTCATGACATTTACGATAGATTGAAGTGATGTATATCAACTGTGTTAGGTCATTTTATGCAACATACTCCTTGATATGTTCGGACCTTGGCTTCTTATAGTAGGTGTGCATTGATGAACAACTGTACTTTTTATCAGAAATATTGATATGCCAGGTGGTTTAGAAGGCATATGTATTGTATTTGTTTCCCATGCCTGATGATATTTTCTCATCATTTTCATTCTGGCAAAGCAGTGGCAGATCCTCAAAGTTTGCTGGAAGAGAAAGAAGCAGCAGAAGAAAAGTTAGCTATTAGTGACTATGAACTGCGTTTGGCTCAAGAAGACATCTTAAAACTCAAGAATGAATTGCAGAAGAAGGAAGAAAATATTAGTGAACGAAATGGTATTTTTCTTGTTTTTTAAGATAGTTTTACCTCTTTATCTTTTTATATTTAATGTGATATGCATTTGGCCTTTATTGCCACAAAATTTTACATAATTATGTACAATTTTGTTGGAGACCTTTTCCTTATGAATATAATGTGTTAAGTTTTTTTTTTTTTTTTTTTTGGATAGAAGAAGAAATATTATTAGATAGGAAACAAAGACACAACAGAGGATAAGGTGTCCTGCAAAACAGGCAACATAGTTGAAGGAAAACAAAAATTAAAGCCCCCCAAAAGAAACCACAAAACAAACACATCCCATATTCCCATGTAGATTAGAGAAAAGGAAAACACCACAGCTGTGCCAAAATTTTCCTAGGGAACTACCTCCACAAACACACCTGCAATAAAAGTGATAAACTCATACTAAAATAAACACAACCTTTTCCTTAAACAAAGTAAACAACTTCATTGCTTCAAAAGAACCTAGTTAAGCCTTCTACGCTGCTGAATATCAGTTTTGGTTTAGTCTTGCTTAATATATTCCCAAAAATAACAATGATTTGTAGAGTCAAACCAATTTGTAGTTTGGTAGTTACCATTACCTTTTGGCTAATAATGCAATTTAGCTTTATAGGAGGATGTCTTATATACTGTGCTCTTAAATACATTAGTTTTTCTCTGGTAGAACTTCTCTATATGCATAGGATACCAAAATATTTTAATTCGTGCATACTTCTATTTTGGATGCAGCTGCACGGTTAAGTGGAGATGTTTCAGGGGATGATGTGCAACAAATTCTACAACAAAAGAAAAACACTTCCTTCACTGATCTGGGTTCATTAAAGGAGACTGAACGTCGAGATCTTAATTGTGCTGTAAAGGAATATTTGCTTATAGCTGGTTACCGTCTTACTGCAATGACATTTTATGAAGAGGTTGGTATTGCTGTATTAGTTTGTGATTTGTTTAGAAAGTGATGGCTTCCTTCTTCTTTTGAGATGCACTTTGCTGCATAACTCTTTCAGTTTTCGATTTTCTTGTCCAATACCTGATTCAATTAGCAATTGGGAAATAAGTAGTTACAGTGGCAGCAGTGGCTGTAGTAGCTTCATGTATGGATCATGAACCACTCAAATATTAATAAGTCATATATGACATGTATAGAGGAAGCTATGCTCTTTTACTTTTTATTTCTAGAGTGAGATGATGGACCTTGGAATGGATAGTATTATCAAAAGTGCTTGCCTCAGTACTAAGGTGAGGCAGGTTTTTGGACTAGCACCTCAGATATTCCAAGGTATCACAATGTTGAGGAAGCAGCCATGAGACACTACCTATTACTTGTGGTGGGATTGGGCAAGACTCCTGCCTCAGCAACATCATGGATTTTGATCTAAATGACACTTCTACCCTAACTTCATCACTCTTAATTCTTAACTGGTTGGGTATAAAAAAACCCTCTTTAGTCAATCCAGTCTGTTTAAGGGGAAATAAAGGAGAAATACAAAAAAAAAAAAAAAAAACCCTCACTTAAGTTCATTTTTGTTGAGAACTTCTCATACTGCTTGCTAGATGGATAGGAGGTTGCAATTCTGTTGATATTTGTGGGGCCTGTTTTGTATTTCTATGGTTCTTGCAAAAAGAAAATTTATTTTACTTTTAGTTAAAATCATTTCCCTGTGTTATCTCCTTTTCTTTAATTATCCTGTTTATTTGCGCTCCTTCACCCAAAGAAACAAAAGAGGATATTTAAGGAGGTTTCTGTTACTTTCTTTTTTTGGTATATCTTCATTCTCCTGCATTTGGATTTTGATTAAGATTTGTTCAACAGTCATTCAACAGTGAATATTACTGCCAACAAGGTAGAGAGTATTGCAACTGTCGAAATTATAGGAATTTGATGAGAAAGGAGAAGAGAGAACCTGGATAATAATATTAGATTGAAATCATGTGTATGTGTTACATATACAAACAAGTAAAACCTATTTATACTAATAATCTTGGTTAAGTTCTAATGTAGTACCACTAGTACTAATTCAGCCCAATAAGACTACTAACAAAAAAGACTCATAATAAATGAATAACCCTAATATTCCAACAACAACAGATACCACTGGTCCACAGAATTATCCAAATAAAAAACTAGATGTTTGATATGGATTAGTTTACTATATATATTTTTTCTAATGAGGAAATAATTGGTAGTTTTACTTTTAGTTTCAACACAATCTGAAAGATCTATAATTGCTATAATGGTTGTTCTTATGTTTGTAAAACATCAGAAATGCTGTCAAATTATATCGGGTGAACATATTTATGTAGTATATATCACTGTAGGTTGGCCCTGCCATTTTTGGTGCTTAATTTTAGCTATATTTAAATCTTCTATAACTGTTCCTGTAGGTTACGGATCAGAACTTGGACGTTTGGCACAACACACCTGCATCTGTACCAGATGCCTTGCGTCATTATTATTATCAGTATCTTTCATCGACTTCGGAGGCTGCTGAGGTGTTTTTTTATTTTAATTGTATAAGCAAGTTGCTCATTCCTCATTGCATACTTGCTAAATTAGTGCTGGGATTGTACCCCCCCAACACACACACACATAACAAAAAAAAAAGTTCAGAGAAACTGTTTGACTGTGTTTATTTTTTGATGTCTTTTCTCCAATTGACTTCTTCAGCTTACTGTTTTTGGGTTTTATATGTCTTGTATTATTCATTCATAGGTTTTATATGTCCTTTTTTCTTCTATTATCATTATGTTTTTTTTTTCTCTTAAGTTTATTTTTATTGATGATTGATGTTCTGAGTGTTAGAATATGTAATAGTTTATGGCCTTATCTGTTTAGGTTAGGATTACTATATGGACAGGGCCTGTCTGTATGACCCTTGTTCATAATCTTATCATAATATAGAAATATAAGAGTTCGGAGCCTAACAAGCTGAGTTGGTGTCCCTTTCCTAAACCCTCTCTCTCTCATAACATGGTATCAGACTTTCATTCTGATTTTACATAAACTTTAAATTCCCAATTTTCTGAATTGTCTCCCGAATATCCTTAAGTTCCAGTCATACATTACCCTTCTTCTGAGGTTCCTTTTGGTTCTTTTTTTCTTGTTAATGCTTGTCTAGGGTTATGCTTGATAAGATGCACTGCAGTTAGAGAGAGAATCGAGCGGTGGGTCTCACAATTTTCAATTTGAGGGATCCACTTGCTTTCTCTGTGTCTCTCTAACTGCACCAGCAAATCGGTCCAACCAATGTTTTAAAACTTAGCGTAGATGGAATGGTTCAACCAGTGAACTGGTCTACTGGCATGTCTGAGGCAAGTCAAGCATTAGATCGTTTTTGCGGTTAAACTGTTTTGACTCGAATCAAACCGGCTAAGCAACATAAAAGAGCAAGTGACTGTGGCTGCAACTGGGCTGATGGTGTCCACATCGGAACTAGTGTTGGCATTGCTGGTTTAGTTGTTGCCATGGTGGGTGGGTCATGCGACTCATGCCAAATCCTTCATGAATAAAAAGGAAGATTCTAGAAAGAAAAAGTTAAAGAGAGAGAGAGAGAGAGAGGGGGGGGGGGGGGGGGGGGGAAGGGATTGACAGTTTGTGAGTCCAAGACTCAGTCACTGCTCCCTAGAGATTCTTGAGTGTGGAGAGCTCTGGGTGGGTGCTTGAGACTAGAATATCATGACCACCAATTAAACTTAAAGAGAGAGGTGAGAGTGAAAATGAAGGATCTGACCTATGATACTGGAACTAAAGAGGAAGAGTACTTGTTTGAGAGAGAAAGAAAGTGATAAAGGTGCATTGTGAAATATAAAGCAATTATGGTAGGTACCTTTTGAAGTCTGATTTAACTTATTGATGAGAGAAATGAGGGACAGGTTTTGTTTTGGGAACAAAAGAGAGTAAAGAAAAAAAGGGTTGACCAAATATAATAATTGGCACTTTAAAGCTTTTGTCAGAAACCATGCAATTGAAGTAGAGTTTGATACAATGCCTGGAAATATTAGCTTAAATAATTTACTTATTTTTTGTTTTTATTTATTTATTTACTTTTATTATATTTAATTTTTGTCTAACTTTTAATTTGTTTTATTTTGTGCTGTTAGTGACTCATCAGTTGAACCCATGATCCATTGACTCAATACTTTGACCGAGTTAATGATTTGTTTGAATTTTAAAATTGTGTCCAACCCTCCAAACCTGTGGTCAGGTCAATGGTTTGGTGATGAATTCGCCAATTCAAACTTCAAATATAGTCTTCTCTAATCGCATGGTTTCTGTATGTTCTACCGGAGTCATTGCTCAGTTGACTAGTTCATTCGTTTTCTAGTTGAATTGGTTGGTCTATTTTGGGTTTAAAATTACACCTGTTATAAGGTTAGAAGACCTTGTATGGCTTTATCTTTAGGTCTTTATGTGATGCGTTATTATAGTTCAGACTTCTGAGACTTGACAATCAGCCATTCTGTTGCTTAGTGCTTTCCACGAGTTTCTTTTGCAATTTTGCAATTTCTTGTTGCTTTAAATTGTGAAGGGTTTCTCAATTCTCATCCTCATATTCCACAAAGTCTCTTCTTATTTCCATTGAAACTAAATTAGTTTCATAGAAATCATTTCCTTTGCAATAATATTTAAGAATTTCTGCTCTTCTTAGTAAGTGAAACTTCTTTTCTTGATATTTGAGGCATTGGTTGTTTTAAATTGACTTTTAATTGGTCTTTTGAATATTTATGTAAATATATTTCGCCAAATTAATCCTGTAATATTCATTTCAAATTACTGTATCTGCTGAATTTCAAATGCATGCTGCTAATGCAGGAAAAAATTTCTCTACTTCGAGACAATGAAACGTTGCTGAAAGCTAATGAGAGGCTGAATGAAGAAAAGGAGATCTTGTTGAAGAACAGAGATTTGGCAGATGCTCAAATTGGAGCATTAACTAAATCCGTGGATGCAATGCAGAAAGAACTTAAAGACAAAGAGAACCTGGTAGTTCCTTCTTATGTTTTAAGAGATGCTGTCCAACGATATTCGTATTTTCAAAATTATGATATACTAATTTTAACTTTCAGGTGCAAGTTTTAAAGCAATCCTTGGAGCACCAAAGAAAGGAGTTCAATGATTGCAGAGCTGAGATCACTTCCCTGAAAATGCATATTGAAGGGTCTCGCTCAGGAAATAATGTGGTTGTTGGTGATGTTAATAATGTTCAATCTCAATCTTTAGAGAAGTATGAGGAAGAAATTAAGAAATTGCAGATGGAAATTAAATTGTTGAAGGAGAAGAATATAAGAGCTCCTGAACCTGAGAATTTTGTTGGATCTGAAAATGAAAATTTGCAGACAGATGATAAAACAGATGACAAAGTGATTGAGATTCATGAAGACCGAGGTGCAATCTCTAACCCTGTTGCTGTGGCTTTGGGTGTTGTACACAATGAAGATGCTCAATCATCAGTTATTCAAACTCTTAATGAGTATGCTGATAAACATGAAGATTCGTTGCCTGTGTTATTTAATCCGGCAAATTCAAATAATGCTGATCAAAATATCAAAAATGTCTCTGAACAAAATGTTGGACAACAAGCAGAGGATCGCAGATTACTTGTTAGACCTGACAGTGGAAATGATGAAGCAATATCCGAGAAGATGGCAAGTTCATTGTACTCTTTGCTTGAATAAATTCTTAAACATCATAACGTATTGGTTTCATATTGCTTTCCTTTTTAGAATTTGGTGAGACTGAACCGTTGGGGCTGGTTTTCATAGCCAGTTACATAAAAAAAAAAAAACCACTTCCTATTAAATCCCGACTAGCGAGGGTGGGGTAAGGACAATCTTTGTATGCAGCCTTACCCTTCCTATATGCAAAGAGACTGTTTCCCGGATTCGAACCTGTGACCTTTCAGTCACAAAGGAATAGCTTTACCACTACTCTAGGCTCGCCCTCTTATCGGCAGTTACATAAAGTTTGAAAAATATAAGGATAAAATATTTGTTCCCTTTTTGTCGAAAAGAAATGAGGAAAAGTTAGAATGGCTAAATTTTAACAAAAGGGATTTGTCTTTGTCTACATCAGTGTTATTATGTTCTTTTGTCCTTATATATGTTCATATTTTGACAGGGATTAGGAACCATTCAGATACTTGCAGACGCTTTGCCTAAAATTGTTCCTTATGTCTTGATCAATCATCGTGAGGTTTGCTTCTCGATAAATTTATTTCACTTGTTCACTGTCCTACATAGGCTTCATTAGTTTTGTTTGATTGCAGGAGCTCCTTCCTCTAATAATGTGTGCAATTGAGCGCCACCCAGATAGCAGCACTCGAGATTCGTTGACCCACACATTGTTTAATTTAATCAAGCGTCCTGATGAACAACAGAGACGAATAATAATGGATGTATGTTACGTTATTTTCTTAACTTTTTTTATGAAAGGTTTTGGGTGCAATTTTGAATTTCCCTCTGACCATTTCAGGCATGTGTCAGCCTTGCTAAGAATGTTGGAGAGATGAGAACCGAAACAGAATTGCTTCCGCAGTGTTGGGAACAAGTATATTCTTGCCTCAATTTTCAACTTACTCTTTTCCATTCTGATTATGGAACCAGGTTTTCAGCTTGTTGGTGTTATGGTTTTTAGATCAGTCACATGTATGAGGAGCGTAGACTGCTGGTTGCTCAATCATGTGGAGAGCTTGCAGAATTTGTACGGCCTGAGATTCGCGATTCTCTTATTTTATCTATTGTGCAGCAACTAATAGAAGATTCTGCTACTGTTGTTCGAGAGGCTGCGGCTTGTAATCTGGCTATGCTGCTTCCACTTTTCCCAAACATGGATAAATATTTCAAGGTCAGCCTCACTATATTTGCTTCGAGGCAATCATGGAGAAGGTTTCTGACTTGAGACTTGGCTACAATGTAAGCTCTAGAAAAGGTTGACGAGACATGGTCTAGGGAATGGAGCATTTTACCCTTACCATAATATGACAACTTTTAAAGAAAAACAACAATAAAGATTATGAGTTGCTTCAAGTCTTTGTTTTTTTGTTAATAGGTGGAGGAGTTGATGTTCCAATTGGTATGTGATCCGTCAGGAGTGGTGGTGGAAACTACTCTCAAGGAATTGGTTCCTGCAGTTATAAAGTGGGGAAACAAATTAGATCATGTTTTGAGAGTTTTACTTTCTCATATTTTAAGCTCTGCTCTGGTATATGTTTTCCTTTGTACCATCACTTCTCACTTGTGACTGAAAATTTCATTCTTGATGGAAATTATTTTTGAGTGGAATTTTTTGCCCCTATCTGCAGCGTTGTCCGCCTCTTTCTGGGGTTGAAGGGTCTATAGAGTCACATCTTCGTGTCTTGGGTGAAAGAGAGCGCTGGAATATAGATGTTCTGTTGAGAATGCTAGTGGAATTGCTGTCTTTGGTGCACCAGAAAGTAATTGAGACATGCCCCTTTTCATCCACCACAGAAACTACCCAAGGGGTGTTATCTACTGCATTGTTTGAATTGTATGCTAGGTAAGCTTAGCAAGAACATTTGATTATGATATAATACCATTAGGGCATTTGAAAGAGCTGATGCCACTTTGAGTCTTGATGTCTCATCCGTCCACCCAATTCTTCGGTTCATGTTGTAATGTATATACATTCAGGACATGCATAGCGCACATATGCATACACTGAAAGACAAACTGTGCTTGACCACACTGTCAAAACTGCTACTGATCTTTATTGATTTCCATTTTTACTAGGGGACAAGTTGAATGGGATGCATTTGAATGGATGCATGTTGAGTGCTTTCCTAATTTGATACAGCTGGCTTGCTTGTTGCCACAGAAAGAAGATAATTTACGGAGCCGAATTTCAAAGGTCATTTGCCTACCTTTCAAAGTTGTTTTTTAATTGTTTTGTATTAAAGTTTGATCAAAATTATTTGAGTTTTTGCTGATATAACTTATGTAAATGCAGTTCCTGTTATCCGTTTCTGAAAGGTTTGGGGATTCCTATGTGACATGCATAATGCTACCAGTATTTTTACTAGCAGTTGGAGATGATGCCAATTTGACATTTTTTCCTACTGCCATCCATTCAAGAATTAAAGGTAACGGTTCTTTTTTTCTGTGAATTTTTCACATAATTGCTTCATATTTGACTGTTCGTTTGTAGGTTTGAGTCCAAGGTCTGCTGTTGCTGATAGGCTTTCTACAATGTGTGTCCTACCGCTTTTGTTGGCTGGTATTTTGAGTGCTCCTGGAAAACGTGAACAATTAGCAGAATATTTGAGGAAGCTGCTACTAGAAGACAATTACACGGAGAATCCATCAACCAAGCACACTCCTGAGATTATTCATGCTATCCGCTTTATTTGGTTTGATTATCACCACAAACATTCTTCAAATTTATTATTAATTTTTCTCCAATATTCATAATGAGTTTTCTTTATAATGCAGCATATACGAAGAAAACCATGGTATGATATTTAATATACTGTGGGAAATGGTTGTCAGCTCTAATGTGAACATGAAAATAAATGCCGCCAAGCTGCTGAGAGTTATTGTAAGCTTACTGTTTTCTTAATTTCTAGTTGCATCTCATACAAAGGCCAAAACTAACATAGCTGGCTTCATTAATAGGTGCCATTTATTGATGCAAAGGTTGCTTCAACTCATGTTTTGCCTGCCCTAGTTACTCTTGGATCTGATCAAAACCTGAATGTAAAATATGCCAGCATAGATGCGTTTGGTGCTGTGGCTCAACACTTCAAAAATGAGATGGTATCTGTTAATAGTATTTCTCCCTTGTTTCTGTTGAAATTATGATGTTAATGCATCTATACATTTCAAATTCCTGATAAATTGAATATTTTCCAGATTGTTGACAAGATACGTGTTCAAATGGATGCTTTTCTTGAAGATGGTTCCCATGAAGCTACTATTGCTGTTATTCGTGCCTTGGTGGTTTCGGTACCACATACAACAGAAAGACTTAGGGATTATATCCTTAACCTCTTATCTGTGAAATAAATATGTTTAGGAAGTGCTTAATGTCCTGACATTTTTATGTTTTATTTACTTAAGTCATTTGCATTTTTTGTTGGCTTTCGACATCTCTGAAATTGTGCTGTTTGTTTCTTTAACTTGACGCAAATCTTTTGTCCAAGATTTTCCAACTTACGGCTATGCCAAATTCAGCAAGTGATTTGATGCGTCGACGAGAGAGAGCCAATGCTTTTTGTGAGGCAATCCGTGCTCTGGATGCTACAGGTCTGCTTGTTTGAAAATTATATTAATCTTGCGTCCTTAGACCCTTTTGAGCTATATGGTGTTCAAGTTGAGGTTTAATTAAGCGTATTAATGTTCTGGACTGGGAACAGATAGATAAAATAGTAGTACAATTATTATTTACAACAGATACCACGAACATCCTGTGTACTAATGTCATAGGCTCCAGAGTTTCGATTGATGTAATCTACACCTGGAGCTACCAGTTTGGTCGTTTTTCCCTGTGCCTGTCCCTAGCCCAATTATTACCCGTTAGGTATGGAGCTGTTTAGCTGAATGACCTGTGTTTAATTAATTAATTGAATATGAATAACCAAAATTTTAGGAACAATCCTTACCTGGCTAGTTTTTTTTGGGAAGTGTATTTATTCATTTGATGAAGGGTCTTTCTTTTTTTCTTTTAGAAGAAAAGAAATATTACTAGATAGGAAAGGAAAATTACAATAGAGGAATCATAAGATATCCTCCAAAAAGAAATGCTGTAATTTTTTATCCATTATCTTTCCTTTTCCCATCATTGCTCATCAAAATTCTGGTACATCCTTCAGTCATTCCCTCTATAATGTCAAATCATTTGTAATTTTAAATTTTTTTCATGAACTATCCGACACTCAAAAGTCTAGAGTCTAAAATCGCAACATTATGTGTAAAAGTCATAGTATACAAGTTCTAATTTCCCATGGGAACTTTGTTTTGCTGGTTCTTAACTTTTCTATCTTCCCTCAATGTTTTTAATTCTTGGTTTCTCTTCTTGTAGATATTCCTGCAAATAGTGTTCGGGACTTCTTCTTGCCTACGATACAGAACCTCTTGAAAGACTTGGATGCACTGGATCCAGCACACAAAGAAGCCCTTGAAATTATTATGAAGGAAAGATCAGGGGGAACTTTTGAGAGTATTAGTAAGGTGATGGGTTCTCATCTTGGGCTTCCGTCATCAGTCAGCAGCTTCTTTGGTGAGGGTGGGTTGCTTGGAAAAAAAGAAACCACAGAGCCGTCATCAGAGGCAGCCGTGTCCCCCAAGGCTGCCACACCATCACCAGCAGAGGATACTAGATTCAGGCGCATCATGCTGGGAAATTTCAGCGAGATGCTTCGTGGCAAGGCAAAAACCCAAGAGCAAGGTGAGAACCAATAAAAGATGCATTTCTGCATAGTAATTTTCTGCTCTTTCTGATGCATCAGGTGAAGTTTCCCATATATACAACAATCTTTGACCTATCCCACTTGGTGGGATTGGCCGTTGTTTCACATGTATACGAGACATTTTTTATTTTATTTTTTTAAATCCTCTTACAGTGATTTTTCTGAGGTAGAAGATGAAAATATAGATAAAAAATTTATTGCAGTTTTGTTCTGTTTTTTTCTGGATATGATCTACTATGGCTTTTTAGCGGGAACAGGAGAGATTTGAATCGAGAGCTCAGTAGAAACAGTTAATTGTTCATTTATTATTGTTTGCTCTATATTTTGTGCTCTACTGACATTTTATGGATGAGTTAAGTTGTTCTATCTACTTATGCCTATCATTCTTTAGATTCTGATCTACGGTCTTTTAGAGTGGTAGGCAGAAAAAAAATTAGGTAGAATAACATATCCTTTCATAGATTGGGATATTTTTTTTTTTTTTGGATTAATGGATTGGGATATGTTAGAAGTGACACTTGCATCCTAAAAATATTTTTATTTGAGGGAACCAACAAGAGAATCGAGCAATTTTTTTTTTTTTTTTGGTAGACAGAATCGAGCATTTTAGTTTGAACAACTGTTAACATTTTCTTAAATGGAAACAGAGTGAACAATCTTAGAACTGGTCCACTGGTTCCTACTACTTTTTTTCAATCGTGGGCCCAATCACTTTCGGCCTATGTGTTCCTTAACGTCCGAATTAGGAAATAATGAGGCAAGGAAACATGTGGCTTCATTTTGTCCTTTTTGACCTCCATGTGCGCATCGTTTTTCTCTAGCAAAGCTTCATATTAGATGCTTAAATGATTTCTTTTAAATTCTCTTATCGGAACACTAAAATTTTTTTAGGATATGAATCCTAATGACAGAGAGAAAGAGAGAAATATGAAAGGAAACCAAGTAACGAAATTGTTATTCAATGCTCTTCAAAATTATAGACTAATATTTTATATCAGGAACTATACACAAGCCTACACCTGTGCACTACTATAGCTTCTGTACAACTAACTCTTTACGTAGCAACTTCTACAACTACCCTAACAATCCTCTAACAGAACTCTTAACAGATCCTGGAGGTAAAGTTTCCATATCTACAACTAACGTTTTTCTTGTGAGGTTACTAGGAATTGAACACAATACCCTATACTACACACACTCCTAACACATACACCCCACACCACTATATAACTAACGTTCTGTAACGTAATTATATTGCTATTTGATGCAAATTAATATATTTCTACTCTGCAATTTATCACAAATAATTACTTATTAGTTGTTCTCAAATAAAATCAATAATAATGTTACAGAATATTAAAATTAATTTGCATTGGGATGTTATAGAGCATGCTTTTTATTTTTATTTTTTAAAATATAATATTGTGCTATTATCAAAGTACAGTGTAAAATACAATCAAAGTTGATTTGAATGATATAAATATCCTTTACAAGAAAAATAAGAAAGTTTAACTTTTCCTATATATTTTTTGAGGGGATTATATTTACAAATTTTTTGTTTACAAATATAACTTTGTATTCCGAGAAATATATTTTTAAGTGTTTGTATTTTTGAAAATATATAATTAAGTTTGTAAATAAAAAATTTATAAATATATTCATTTTCATATTTTTTATGTGAGACATGAATATCTCAACTTTATATAACAAGCAGTTTCATTCTGGCAAGAAAAGACGCAGTTTTGTTGCCCATATATATATATATATATATATATATTTTTTTTTGATAACATTTGTTGCCCATATTTTACCCTGTACATAAAGCATACCTTTCGTAAGGCAAAACACGTTAAAAAAAACAAATAAAAAAAAATTCACTTAATACATGCATTTTATCTAAAAAGTTCAATATTCAACGGGTCATGTCAATAAATAGTGATAATCGCAAAAGTTCAAATCTCTATTGATGGAATATGTAAAAGTAAATTGCCATTTTTTTCATCTCACAGAATAAAATACGGAATGAAATTAATATTTCGGGTACCTAACCAGTAACCAAACATGCTGTATTTACCTAACATTTAACACTTGTGGGGAATTACTATACTTGCAACAATACCAAACACGCAATACCTTTTTCAGCATGTTTAGAAAGTATGTATCAATTCCGGGAAATAATTATTTTTTAAATGTTCTTAACAAATTACAAAAAATATTAATTTTTAAAATAAATTGATTCAAACACTATCGTATAATGAGTTTGATTCGGATTCACTCACAATGTAAACTTTTTAAGGAATTAAAACTACTGATTATATTTTTTTTAAGATGAAAACTAGTAATTATATTGAATGGAAAAAAAAATCACAAATTAGAGACTCAAACATTTATTATTTTTTAGGTAATTAGAAATATTTAATAAGTGTAGTAAACTCTCCTTCACACTTGTCTCTACAATCCTCATACAATAATCTAATTTTTTTACACTTTGATCAAATTATGTATTAAGTCACTAAAAGAGTATTTTTTTTTCTAATTTTTTTTTTTTCATTTTCAAGACCTGAACATTAAAACCCATGATTGAGGAGAAGAAATCCCCTTCACTTGAATTGATAATAAAGAGTTTATTTTGAAGTTGATAATGTCATAAGCATGACATAATAATACATAATGAAATATGTTTGGAGTATCATGAGATATTAAATAAGGAATCAAAATAGAAACTACTAAAAGTATTATTTACCTTTAAAAACATTTATTGCTCTCCATCTTCACCTCGGCATTATAATTTAATAGAAAAGCAATAAATGCTTCTTTGTACTTTTAGGACAATTGGTAACAAGATCGGATTGATTTTTTTAACTATTGTAGCCTTTAAATAATAAAAAATTATTATCTTGCCTCGCTTATAAATTATTTTAAAAATTTAACATTCTCAACAAACATAACATTAATTTACGGGTTTTATGTTTATCATTTAACATAATATAACTTCACTTTTCTACACACATTAGAGAGGTGGGGTCCACATATTTTTCTTTTTCTTTTATCATTCTATTTTCTCTCTCCTTTTTGATGTGAGAGTTGAAAATAACACTTAATTTATGTTACATAATACTAATAAAACTCTTAATTTATTTGTATTTAACTGTTAACCACGTAGTTACCTCGAATACTGATCCAATTACCTAAGTATATTTTATGAAATATAACTATTCTTACGTAACTTGAATATATATCCAGATAAACCACCTAAATACCCGGATAAGAAGTTATTTACCCACTTACAATTACCGGGCTAGACATCCTTATTAGTTTATCTTTCCCAAGTCCATAACGTCTCAAGGCTCAGTATTAATCTTTGAGCAAGATATGCCATTAAAAATAAACTTATGGGATGTTTATATTCCATTTCTGACTTCAAAGTGAGATTAAACTCACGCAACGCTATGCAGACTATATTGATACTGCACTCTTTAATTTCTTTTCTTTAAAATACTGCTATATATCCTAATTCCTACATTATTTTAAAAAAAATATTCAAACCGGATGAGATAACTGAGGGGTTAAAAAGTGAACAAAATCTGATTTTTTTTTTTTTAAAAAGTGAACAAAATCCCAAACAGACATGTTGGAGAAAAACATCAATCTATCGACTATCGGGACTACAGTGATTTTTTTATTAAAAGAGAATTTTTTTTTCCCATAATGTTTTTTAAGTCCATTTCTTTTTTTAATAAAAGAGATTATTGAGTTTGGTGTGCCGGTACATTGAATTTTTTCTCTAGATGTTGATGCAATGAATAAGAATTATACACAGAGTCCATACCATGTGAGCAGGTGTACAGATGATTGTGGGAGAGCGCGTTGCTACTCATAAAACTTGGAAACGATACACTGGTAACAAGGATGTGTACCTGGTGTGTATCTTTAATACTTTATATTTTATAATTCTCTATCAGTGTTCGGTTGACCCTAGTAACTACTTAATCAACGTTCAAACAAGGATAGATTGATATTATGTTTGTTGAAAAAATTAAATTTTTAGAATAGTTTCTTAGCGGGGGTAAAATAATAATATTTTATTATTTAAAGGCTACCGTGGTAAAAAAATCCAGACCTGAATACATATATAAAAAATGAAAAAAAGGTGTGTCATTTTAAATGACATACCTTGTATCCTTCCACTTTCATAAAGAGATGGGATCCACATCTTTAAAAAAAAAATTCCCCACTCTCTCTCTCTCATGGTTTATCTCTTTCTCTTACTTAAAATGACACAACTTTATATCCTTTAAAATGATACACATTTTTTCTATAAAAATTTGCATGAAAACAAAATTATGTCCCCTAGAAATGCTAAAGCTAGCACTTGTTATTGTCACCATATATCATGGTGATGTTAATGCAAAATAATTGCATCCCAACGCCCACTTCAACGCCCCACTTCATTGTGGGGACCTTTTCCCTTTACTTCCCACCAGGATGATATTATTATTATTCATTGAGCAAAAAACCAAACCTACTACTCTCCACTTATATATAAACTGCCACACAAAGCTTATTTTGAATGCATCCTTAGCCAATTCAATTCAGAAGCAAGTTAATTAACAAATTAACACTCTCTGTTGTGTTTTGTGCAGTGACAAATTAAAGCCAAGAAAGTGAGGATGATGATGATGATGAAGAAGGTCTCTAACTGTGGTGTGGCTGTGTGTGCAGTGGTTCTTGTGGCAGTGGTTATGATGGAGGTGGCACACATGGCTGAGGCTGTAACTTGCAACCCAGTGGAGTTGAGCCCTTGTCTTGGGGCAATCACAAACTCTTCACCACCCTCAAGTACATGTTGCCAGAAGGTGAGAGAACAAAGGCCATGCTTATGTGGGTACCTCCAAAACCCAACTCTGAGACAGTATGTTAACTCCCCTGGTTCCAGAAGGGTGTCTACTTCTTGTGGGGTTCCCTTCCCAACTTGTTAATTAACCACCTTTCTTGAACTCTTAACCCTTAATTAAGTGTGAGATAATATTCTTACACTAATCAAGTATATCTAAGAATCTACCTTCCTTTATCTAGTTGAATATGGTGTCCGTCTATGTATTGTGTATCTAGGAACTTATCTATAATTAGTGTGTTAAGTACGATAAATATGGAAATAATGGTGGTTCCAGACTCCTGCAGAGTGATATTTGTTTGAGCAAATGTTAAAGTATATGTTTTTGTTGAAACAAATTAACTTTGGTTAGCAGATTTAACAGTTTGTTTTGGATCTTGTCTTCTTGATATGGCTATAATGTTGCAATTGTTGTAAAGAAGATCCTAAATCTTTTAAAAATTTAAGCCATTGGTTAAAGATTCATGCAAAATTGGTTTTGCATTTTAAACATATTCCCTAATTAAATTTTTATAACCACTTTGATTACAGAGGTTTTAATTATACATTAACATTCATATTGAAATGAATCTCTCACGTCATACTATACTTTTTTTAAAAGAAATAAGAATAAAATATTCAGATTATGATTTAACGGAGTTGGAAAGTGATAAATAAGATAAATATAAAAAAAAAATAAGTAAAATAACATCCAAAAAAATATTGAAATAAACCCTCTAACATTTAGATGGAATATATAACATCATCAGCATT
This sequence comes from Gastrolobium bilobum, assembly GCF_033153095.1. Lineage (NCBI taxonomy): Eukaryota > Viridiplantae > Streptophyta > Magnoliopsida > Fabales > Fabaceae > Gastrolobium > Gastrolobium bilobum. The sequence goes on along the minus strand of NW_026898898.1, from coordinate 108,688 downwards.
AATGCACTGTAGTCATGGAATAAATCTTTGATACTACTGTTGTACTAAAGATTCAGTACATCTCACCAATAAAAATATTACACGTTAGTTAAAATTCTATTTTTTCTGTCAGAATTTTTCTCTCTCCTCTGATATATAATGTTCTCATTGATGAAATGCACTAAATCTAAGTACAGTAGTACCAAAAATTTATTCGTATTCACGGGCTTATGGCGTTAAGTTCCTTTTGTTTGTATCATATGTGTAATCATGGTCGGAGGGTGATTGGTCATAAGAAAGAAATCCGAGGATACACTTTAAGAGCTCTTATTGATTAGTTAATTAAGCAATGTGATTTTTACCAAAATAAAAATAAAAATGAAGCAATGTGATACCAAGGTTGAATGTCAAGAAGAGCACATAATTTCACTACATGAAAATGAGTTCCCTTAATTGAGAAAAAAAATACAACGATAACAATTAAGTCTTATTCCATTAGATAATGATAATTAGATGGCTCAAAATTAACATTAGTAAGAGGAACGCCATCTAACCGGAAACAAGTTACATAAATTTTCATAGCAGCGCAAAATCATAGAAGTGAGAAACCAAACGAGAGAACAAGAAGGCGACGTTACACTTAATAGTGAAACAGATAAAGACAATTCATGAATGTTTTCATGTCAGTTATTTCGTATAAAATAGTATTTCCCTTATCCAAATTATTATTTTTAAAATGGTTTCTGCTAAAACTATTCAAACCATAAAAGAAATAGGTAGCTTGAGTGCTAAAAGAATTATGAAGCTATTTATTATTTGAATAATGGAAAAAAGGTGTGTCCTTTATAATGATATAATTTTGTGTCATTTTAAATCTTAATCGTTAATTTCTATCAATCAACGATTATGATTTATTGGGTCAAATTTATTAATTAATTCGTAATTAGTAATATATTATTCCCGTTGATAATATATTTTCATCCATGAAGCTTCCCTTCGCTTCTACTATTTTCTAATCTATCGTATAATAGACAATGATAAATAATTCAGGTTCCCTCCCCCCCCTCGGATTATTTCACGTGTTAATTAATATGATTATGTTATGTTGAAAAATCATAACTATATAAAAATAAATTACTGATAATAAAAAAAGAAAAAAATATAAATATAAATAATTAGAAAATTATCATCATTTATTTTTCTTTATATGATTAAGATTCGTCGTGAGTGGGAGTGGAGCATGTGTTCGAATCTTTCCAGTACCATCTTTGAGAGAGGTTTAAAGCCTTAATCCTGGACCCGCCCCGAATCAGACTAATCACGAAGCGATGAATCGATGGAATATTTCCAAAAAAAAAAAAATTCATCGTGATATAGTCACATTAATTACAACATATCCATGGCGGTACTATACAGTTTTATATTATATGATGAAAAGATATTAGAACCCGAATATATTAACTCTTTGTGTGTACAATTCAATGAATTGGCAAACTGGACCATTTGACCAACAGTAATACAGAAAACGTTTCCATGGCAAATTGTAAAAGTTTCATGACGACGTAATGTGATTATAACAAAGAAAAAACGTTGTCTAATTTTAGTCTTGTCAGAAAATACCCAGCAATACAAATTGTCTGGGTGGTGTAGTTGGTTATCACGCTAGTCTCACACACTAGAGGTCCCCGGTTCGAACCCGGGCTCAGACAAGGTTTTTGTTTTTGTTTTAGCATTTTACATGACTCTGATCTCATGGTTCTCATCATCCAAATTGAAGATTTACTGCCTCCTTTGCGGTGTGGGTACATGAAGACAAAGAATCCCAAACTAACATAATACGGATACAAATAGAAGCTTCAGATTTCAGCTACTCTTTTGGTCCAATTGCTTGAACAAAATGATTTCTGGTTAGTCATATATATATATATATATATATGAGAATTTGAACTTCATTATCATTAACATGCTAAACTGCAATCATATTTCCCTGGTTGCATATACTTCTCAAGTTCACTTATAAGGAATTTGTTGTTGATAAAATGTTTTGATAATTTGAATTTTCTGTTTTGTAGCTATTGAACTTCAAAAATACCAAAAGTAAGTTATTCTACCGCTGAGTTATATCCCTTCCCCTGCCCCCATCGAGAAATAGAACTGACTAATCCTAAGGCAAAGGGCCGAGAAACTCAACGCCATTCTTCTTAAACAACTTGGAGTCGGACCTTCTTTTCACACTATTACGGATATGAAAAGAATGGGAAAAACAGGATTCAATTGTCAACTACTCCTATCGGAAATAGGATTGACTACGGATTCGAGCAATAGCACATGATTTCATAAAAACGTACGATTTTCCCGATCTAAACAAAGCAGATTTTCCATAGATTTGGCTCAGCATGTTCTATTCGATACGGGTAGGAGAAGAACCCGACTCGGTTCACCCACATATGTAGCTTACTAGGTGTGCTCTTTGACCCAACTAGTGTTTTTTCAATCAATAAGCATCAATTTGGGTACATGAGAAACATATTTAAGCTATCTAGCACCAATATCGACATGGGACACGTGACATGAAATGACACGATATTTCGGCACATTAATTCTAAAAACTGTCAGATTTCGACACGTTAGGACACGTTAATTCTAAAAACTGTCAGATTTCGACACGTTAGGACACGTTTTAATATTAAATAATATTTTAAATTTATGTAATATATATTATATTTAATATTCAAAAATTTAACAAAAAAATGAAACTAAACTTATAATATTCATCAATTTCGCACAGAAACATAAGATATCTCAAATTTTTATATTAAACTCAATAAAATGGTAATCGTAATCCAACGAATCTAATAGTTAGAACTAAAAACTCAACGCAACCTTTGAACCTTTTTTTGAATTTCTATAATGCGTGTTGGAGTGTCGGGGAGTGTCGGAGAGTGTCAGAAAGTGTCGGACACGACACGTTAGAGTTTTTGAAGTGTCGGGGTGGTCAATATTGCAACCTTTCGCATCTTCATTTTTTGTTTTATTTTTTTATTTTTAGGGTGTCATGACTCCCTTCTCGAGAGGAATTTGGGTGCTACGGAGCATCATTCATTCAACGCTCCCTTCTTACAAATGGTGAGAATAATAAAGGAAAAGAAAAAAAAGATAAAAAAAAAGAATTTTTTTCTCCTTGCAAAAGAGAACACCAAATTTTTCAATAGTCTGGACCTCTTTAAACTTTTTCTCCCTTCTTTTTTTGGAGTTACCCAACTCTAATTATCTCTTTGAGACGAGTTGGCTCCCTCCGGTATCCCCACGAGCTTCGACTCTTTGAGCCGGCTATGAGACTAATCCAGAGTGCGGGGGAACAGTGATGGCTAAAGGTTCAGCCCCCTCCCCAAGAATGCATTCAGCGGGAATTGAACACATATCCAACCCCACTAACTTTTTCTCCCTTCTTGTGTCTCTCTACTAAGTTCTTTTTGTTTTTGACAAAAAAATTCCAGTGTCACAACTAGGGGTAAAACTGGGCTGAGCTGGCCTATAAGGGCCTACGGCTCGGCCTACGTCAGGCCAAACTTGACTTAGTATATTTCGTAAAATAAGTCGAGTTAGGGCCTTGAAAAAGCTTGTTTAATAAAAAGACCATAGACCCACTTTTACAAGTCCTGGTCTATAAGCTTACGGGCCGGCCTATATGGTATTATTTATTTTAAATAAAATAAAATAGAATAAGTATACCTTGAAGAAAAAATAAAAGATATAAATTTAATCAATTGCAATTATTTACAACTTAATTATATTTCATTATATTTTAATAGAAATCTGACTTTATTTCTTATGTAAGAGAAACTAAGAGCTCAACACGTTAGATTGTGTAAATGAATATATTAAAAGGTTTTCGACAGAGGTTATACTTACTCCAAGCATCATGATGTGTTTGTTGGATTCATATAATTATTTTAATTTACATAGTATGAATTTGTTTGTTGGATCTGATGAAATATATGTTATTTATTTTGAGCATTTTGCTTTTGAAAATAACTTAAATGGAAATTATATGAGTTTTGTTGTGATTCATGATTCTGTTTAGACATTGAAATTATGATTTTTGGTTTAGCAACAAAATTTGAGTATTTTACAAGTTGATCCATAATTCTACTTAAAAGTTAAAAATTAACAAGCTAACGGATTAGGCCAGACCATTTGTTTTTTTATAAACAAACCAAACCAGGTTAACAGTTAGACTCGTATAGTCACGTCAAATTAAAATTTTTTGCGTAAGCTTAAACTTTTCGGAACAAAACTTGATCCAGTACAACCCACTTTCATCCCTGGCCACGATCACCTAGCAACATTTTTAGGATTGCAACACATGAATTATCCGGTTCATCAGTTCTCAGAGTGTTTGGGTTGTGAATGAGAGGAGAAAGTGAGGTACATTGAATTGAGTATAAAAAAGGAGACGTGAATGTTGCAGATAGGATTGCGTCCCGTGACGTTATCCCTCCGGTGAGTGTTATAGATGTGTCGTATCAGTGACCACCCCAAATAGTATTTTATTGAATGAAAAAACAAGAGTTGGGTCAAACGACGGTGTTTGCAATATAGATTGGATTAGTTTTAAAACTAAAAATTATCTTGATTCAATTTCTTCAGTCTGATCATGTAATCATTCATTCGGTTTGAATTTTTTTTAAATTTGATCTGATCCAATTTAATTTTTTTCAATTTGAATTGGATCAGTTTTCAGTTTTTTGAAAATTTTAAAATTTGTTTCATGATTATTATGCAAATAATATCTTATGTATATGTTTACTTTGTAATTTTATTTTTACTTAAATACAAAAGCATTAATAAGCAATAATATAGTTTTTTTTTGGACAATGAGATATGAAACTCTACATAGATAAAATTTTGTTGATGAGATGTGACTAAATTTTTCTTGAATTTAATTGATAGGTTAATAGATCTTGGGTTTAGAAATTTTTTGGCTATAATTGAGGAAAGACCCAAGTAGATAGAAGAAAATTAACATATTGGATCGGTTTTCATCTACCAATTCAAAAATCGATCCAATTTAATTAAAATTTGCAAAAAAAAATTTGTTTTTGATTTTTGATTTATTCGATTTTCAATTTTTCGATTCGATTACCGCGGTTTGAATCGGGTGATAAACATCCCTACTTTCTAAGTTTCGATTTTCAATTTTTAACAGTTACGCAATGAGTTGACTCAGGAGTCAGGACTCTATCTATTTCTTCTTTTTTTTTGAATACATCAGGACTCTATCTATTTCAGACCATTGAAGAGTTTAGCAATTTCTCATTAAAAAAAATTTCCTTTAAATTAAGCTGCAGTTACAGCAAGAACTGATTTTCCCTTCATTGGAGTAGAGAAATAACATGCTCTCTATAAAAACCAAATTACATGATCGAGAAATATATTTTTTATTGTCTCATTCAATATAAAAAAAGTGAATAAAACATATTGCATCATGCAACACGTAAAAAACAAATGAAACTCTTTTTTTTTTTTTTTTTGGCTTTTTCTCTCTTCTTCTTAGTAGATTTTACTCATTTTTTTATGTGTTACATAAGAAACATATAATCTTGTTACTATCTTACATTTCATAAAAAGTCTAGACTCAAAACTGTTAGTTAATCTTTCACCGACGCATTTTACATGACCCTAATTTTGTAATGGATACTTTTTGTTTTAATCACCGAAGAAAATATTCAAACTTCAACAATAATCTGTGTCTTGATTAGTTGTTTAATCACAATAAGTATGGCTTACCCATTAGATTAAGAATTGCTCTTCATTGTGTAAATCATAGCAATTAATTTCTCTCTCTCTCTCTCTCTCTTTGTATTTATTTTTTATTTTCCAGGGCCAGCTAATAATTATCAGATATTATCATCAATAACTGATCAATCTTTGATTAGAAACTTTTATATGGAATTAATTACTAATTGGATGAAGATATTGCGTAGGCAGTGACGAAGCACGAGGTATAATATTCTATTTGCATTTCTAATTTGGCAACATTATGTTATCCTACTCTTAATTGTGAAATGGTCAATATGGTTATGCTGTTGAGAAAACATGGTTCAAATGGCAAAAAATAAAACAAAGACTTAAAAAAGGCCAATTTATTCGAATCTAGTAAAAGTGGATAAGTGCTACACCAAACAGATACTCATCTATCTCCATAATCACATTCTATATATACCAATTTCAATCCTAATCCCAATCCACAACGATTGATCCACGTTCCTGTTTTATTATAGTAAAGTAATGACTAAGCAAGTGTCTTGCATTTGCATCTATGATCTACCCTTTACTCTATTCAGTACTCTCTTTTTTGTGACAAATGGATAAAAATGGAAATATTTTGCTTTTAAATTTTACATTTAGAGAGCGTTTGGTAGAGGAGAAATTTTTATTTAGCCGGAAATTTTGATTTTCAAAAATATGATTTTTACATTCAGTTTACGATAATATCCAGAAATTTAAAATTTAGAAAAATTCAGTTTCCCGAAAATCCTACCAAATGCCGTGTACCAAACGGCCCTTCAAATTCTTCTAAACTGTGAATGTTTTGTATCATTGTAAGTTTCTATTAAAACTTATTATGACATTCATTAGCTCTGAAATAGTCTAAACTCCTTTGCAATTAACTTATTTCTGCTAAAGAAATAATATATCAATATAATATATGGGTTTATTTTTCTAAAATTACTTTAGACAACTTTATCTAATGTTCGTCGAAACGACGTCATTTTGGGGTAAAAATCATAGTGTATTTGTAATTTTAATTTATTTCAGGGTTATAATAGTCTTTATCATTCTAATTTTTTAATTTTTCAATCTCAAAACGACGTCGTTTCAGTGAACATTAGACAAAATTGTCTAAAGTAACATTAGATACTGATCGGATCAGATACGGTTGGGATGGCCCAATGCGTATTAAGCCCAAATCACACACGGTTGAGACTCATTAGGAGGTTACTGGCCTAGGCATGGTATTGCTGTTGGGGGATGAGCCTGAGCTCTTTGTCCTTTGTCCTTCACGTTGCTCCAGATTGGGTACCTGCGAAGACACTACGATGCTTAAGTCAGTATCAGAGGCAAATGTTTATATTGTGAAAGTAAAGGATGATAGTACCTTGGTGGTACAACGTATGTTTATATAGTAGTCGAGATGTATGCTTGTAGGATGCATTTCTTCATGGTGAAGGCAAAGGTTCCTTGGTACCAACGTAGTGTGGCTGTCAGTGTTTAAATGTTGAGGAGCTTGCCGCCATGATGTCTAGTAGTAGAGTCATAGCGAACTGGAGCTGTCCGTAGTTTACTGGTGTGAGGGCGTGGTGGTGTTGCCTTGACCCTTAAGTTTACTATCTGTAGAAGGTATCCTGTTGCGTGGGGAACAAGTACATACTGCATGTCGTGAGGAGGTATTGTGCCGTGTAAGACGTGATAGGGTCATCGTGCTGGTGTGCCGCGATAGGGTTATCGCGCTGGTGTACCGCGTCAGGGTTATCGCGTCTGTGCCTGCCCTTTATGCCTTTATTCTGGGTCCTATATGGGCTTGGGCTTTCATGTGTTTATTGGGCCCTGGTTAGGCCTATATTATATCTGGATCAGATACTTTTTTCCCATAATATATAATGATATATAGGATGTATCATTCAGAAAATGTGATATATTATTTTACATTATAAATACATACACAAGATCAATGTATTGAGTAATGAATCTAATGATGACAATATATGGATAAGAAATTTCTATAACAAATAAAACCCAATTAACTAATAGCCAGCACAGCCATGTGCAACCGGTTAACTATGACTAAAATTAAGGCCGTACAACAGGAAACCTCCTCAATGCAGTTTAAGTCAACAAGCAACAAAAATAAAATTTTGAAAAAAAAAATCATATCCAATTGCTAATGAGTAAACCCTTTGAAACTTTTTTAAAAAAAGAAAAGAAAATTGAAACCCGTGAAAACTGTGTAACACAACATACGCGGAGCCACGGCAATGTTTCCTTGATTTTCTGTCACTCTGCGACTCCAACGTTGTCTCTCTTGTGTATATATCCTCTATAATATCCACTAGTTGTTACTCACAAAACGGTGAGTTTCATTTCATCTCTATCCTTATAGAATAAAGCCTCATTTGAATATATATATATATATATACACACACGATATACGTTTAGTTCTTCATAATCATTAGTTTTTCTTCGGCAACAAATCTTGATACAGCGATAACGCGATTATTAACAATGTCTTCCGATCTCTCTGTCATTCTCCCTCGTGTTCTAATTGTATCTAGACGAAGCGTTCGCAAGAACAAGTTTGTTGATTTCGTTGGTAAGTTTCATTTCCTTCAACGCTTTTCAATCAAAATTAAGTTTTTCTATATATCTAGCAGTGCAACATTGCAAATATATATATATATATATGTATGTGTGTGTGAAACAGTGACCCTTTTTGATAAAACCTGTTATTATGTGATTTTCAGGTGAATATCACCTTGATCTTATAGTAGGGTATGGCGCAGTACCCGTCATTGTTCCTCGTGTTTCTGGGGTTCATATGTTACTGGATAGCTTTGAACCAATCCATGGTGTTCTTCTATGTGAAGGAGAAGACATTGATCCTTCTTTGTATGAACAAGATACCTCTGGTCTTTCTCAAGAGGAGTTGGAAGAAATAAGGAGGCTTCATGCTAGTGATACAGCCATTGATACAGAGAAAGATTCAATTGAATTGAGCCTTGCCAAGCTTTGTCTTGAAAGGAACATTCCCTACATGGGAATCTGCAGGGGATCACAGGTTCTAAATGTTGCATGTGGGGGTACTCTATATCAGGATATAGGGAAAGAGCTTTCAAACAAGTGCCCTGAGAATCAAAGGGTGATGCATATAAACTATGATGATTATGATGGTCATAGGCACGAGGTAAAAGTGGTTGAAAACACCCCATTGCATCATTGGTTTAAGGATTCTTTGGAAGAAGGGAAAATCGATATTTTGGTTAATAGTTATCACCATCAAGGTGTTAAGAGATTGGCACAACGTTTTGTCCCAATGGCTTTTGGCCCTGATGGTTTGATTGAAGGGTTTTATGATCCAGATGCTTATAATCCAGAAGAGGGTAAGTTTATTATGGGATTGCAGTTTCACCCTGAGCGTATGAGGAAGCCTGATTCAGAGGAATTTGATTACCCGGGATGCCCCTTTGCTTATAAGGTTTGAACTTTTAAGATCAACTAATTTTTTATGATTAGTTAGAGTACATTGAATCGTTGAGTTTAACATTTGAAATTTCATGGAAACTCTGCAGGAATTTGTGAAGGCTGTTATTGCTTATCAGAAGAAGCTGAATTGCTTAACATCTGTCCAAAAGCCTCCGAAGCTTAACCAGGAAATGGAGAACAAAAGGAAGATTATAGTTCGTAGTTTCTCACTTGCAAAAAACCTCTACAACGCTGGCCGTGGGATGAGTTCAACCAAAGAGTCTGAATTGGAAGCCGGGGCAGAATTTCTTGAGGTACTACAACTCACAACCATTTTGAAAGTTTTCCTCATTTGTTTATTTTATTTGGTGTTTGATCATAGGAACATGAGAGTTTTAATGTACTAATATAATTTTTTGTTTCAAATTGCAGTCAAACACAGCCTTGACTGTGCAGCAAGAAAATAGGTTAAAGCAAATGGGTGCAACTGTTAGAAATGCTGGGTCATACTTAGAGAGACTGAAAATGAATGAGGAAAGAGAAAAAATGGCAAGAAATGTGATGGGGAAAATGTCGGTGGAACAGTTGTCTGAGCTTTTGTCTTTTTACCACAACATGGGGCAGATTTGTTCAGAAGTATTGGAAAGAAAGATACATGGCCTTGTCAATGACTTATAAGTTGGAAGCATTTGTTGTCAATGATTTTTGTTCTCTTGCCGGTTTGACCATGCATTATATGTTGCAAGTTAAATGTGTAACATTGTTGGGCTCAATGAATCTTGGGCGAAGGGACCCTCATCTTATTCCCTTTTGTTTGAATGTGTCACTAAATTTTTTGTCTTTTCGGTACCTCTCCAATGTAAAGAAAAGAAAAGATAGCCACTAGTTTTGGATAAAACTAAAAAGTCTAGGAGTCATGTCCGGTTTCTTTAAAATTGTATATTGTGCATTAGTCCCTTCATGTTTAATAAACTGTTCAAATCTTTCATCACTTGCCCAGTCTTAATGACTTAATATCAAGAAAGTGAGAGACATAGAAGCTAAAAAACGAGCTATCCTACTTCCAACTCTTAACATGAGAATTATGTATTTGCCTAAGAGTTAACACCAATATAGTACTAACTTCTTCTTTCTTCTTCTTTTTTTGAAAGGGTACAATGTTTCACATCATAGTGATATAGGTTTGGTATTAACGTTGAAGATTGGTTTCAGCCAACAAATTAAAGCAACATAAATCCTTAGTTAATGGGAGATTCTGATACATAGCTATTAAGCACTTAGTCAAGATGACATCAACTTTCTCCTGTAATTTATGGAATGATGCGTCAGTTAAAATATTCCCTTCTGAATTTCTAATTACCACACTCTCAAGTTTATAACAAAACTGATGCATCAGAATTTAGTTTATAACAACCTGGTTTAAGGGGAATCCATAAACCACATGATTCAACAATTGAGCTATTGGATTCTAGGGACCTAGAATTTGCCATCAGATTTTCATCCTTATTATACTGATCTACACTTTTAACGAGTTTGGCCACACGGTTGCATATTCAAAACATAATCAACCCTCAATCCTCAGACTAATTTAAGCATAGATTCTTCACCAAAACACAGTCTCTAATCGCAGGTATATGTTTAGCAATTGCATCATCACAATGGCATCTTGGACAAATTAATAGTGGGCATTGCACAATCCTTGTAACCAATTTCACTCTTAGTGGGCATTGCCATGTTATTGATTTCTTGTCTCTTTTCTTTGTATGATAGTAAATTAATGTTCTATTGTCAACAAGGTGGGTGTAGTTGGTTAAGGATTAAATTCATACATAAGAGTGTGAATTTGAATTTCGCTTGCTGATATGAGAACATCATGGTCGGATCTTATTAGTGTTCTCTAACCCCAACAAAATTTTTATTCTTAAAAAAATAAAAATCTGAGTCATTTCTCTTTACCTTTCTTTTTATGGCCATTGTACGTCTTTTTAATTTTTTTCTTAATTTCAGTTAATGCTCTATCATTTTATTTATTAAATATTTTTAAAGTAATTATTTTTCCAAAACGATAAATAAAATAATTTCTTTAAAATGGAAAATAAATTGTAGTTGAAAAAAATAAAATATAAACTAATTTGCAAATCAAATTTCACACTTGGGACACCTAATTTTGTTATAAAGTTTGCGTAAAAAAAAAAACTATTCGCCTACCAACTAAAAAGTTCATAATTCTTTAAAAGGGAAAAGTGTTCATTACATAAATTTAATTTTTTTTAAGAGAGTTAAATACAAAGAAGTGAAATCTATATCTTTATTTATTTATTTTTGTTTTTATTTTTTTCAGTGGAACCCATAACTCTTTTTCTTTGTCTCGCTCTTAAAAGAATATAAATTTGTGTCTTTTAGAAATGGGAAATATTAACCTCATTGATAAGAGATAACAAATTTTTCTTACACACTCAAAAAGGTGTGGAGCCCATTTCAATTTTTTTTTTCTTTCCCTGTACAGTGAGACCTACATAAGTTTGCAAGTGTGACATGAGATATTTTATCTCCTATTGCATAAGAAAATACAATCCTTTTAGAAATACACACTTTTTCTCTTTTTTAAAATTAAAAAACATTTGGGAAATGAAGAAAATCCGATTGGTTCAATTCAAACTTTTTTTTATTTAAAATTCTTTGAAAGTCTGAAATGGCCCATGAAAACACGATGTTAGTCCTGTCTGGCTGCGCATATATTCAGTCCTCCAACAAGAAATTTGTAAGGTTAATGAATGGCAATAATTTTCTGAATTTAATGTCTGTTACTATGTTTTTCTCAATATGTGTCTCTTTCATGTTTCACTGGCATGAGGTTTGGATCCCATTAGAATGCTCACAGCACTGTTCCCTCCAAGGATTCAAGCAATGAATGCACTCCTCATAAGGAACCCAACTTCTTGTCTTAAAAACCAAATCTTTAGGCCTTTCTCTTCCCACAAATTGGTACCCAGAAGAGCAAACAAAGGGTTAACTAATGCACTAAGAGTCCTTAACCTTGTATCCCCCAAAAAAAGTGGTACTGATATTGAGAATCGTCGAAGTCATCTTAGGCTCATTGAGGACATTTTGGAAAACAATGCAACCAACCCTCTTGGTGGCAATTCAGCTACTTTGAGGACTACAACTGAAATTACTATTCAGTCCTCTGTTCTTCAGATGGAACAAGGGTTGGGAGTTGATGTGTGCTTCTTGTCTCATGTTGTGAGTTCATGTGGGTCCAACCGAGACCTTTGGGGAGGTATTCAATATCACTGCTTAGCAATAACAACTGGGTTCACTGCCAATGTTTATGTTGGAAGTTCTTTGATTAGCTTGTACAGTAGGTGTGCCTTGTTGGGTGATGCGTACCGAGTGTTTGGTGAAATGCGTGAGAGAAATGTAGTTTCATGGACGGCAATTATTGCTGGGTTTGCGCAAGAGTGGCGTGTTGATATATGTTTGGAGCTCTTCCATCAGATGAGGGGTTCAACATTGAAACCAAATAATTTTACATACACAAGTCTTCTGAGTGCTTGTATGGGCAGTGGAGCACTTGGGCATGGGAGAGGTGCTCATTGTCAAATAATTCAAATGGGATTTCATTCATACCTCCACATTGATAATGCTCTCATTGCTATGTATTCCAAATGCGGGGTAATTGATGATGCCCTGTACATATTTGAAAATATGGTGGGCAGGGATGTTGTAACATGGAACTCCATGATTTCTGGGTTTGCGCAGCATGGGCTTGCACGAGAGGCAATTAATCTCTTTGAAGAGATGATAAGGCAAAGTGTTAATCCCGATGCTGTTACTTACCTTAGTGTCTTGTCCTCATGTCGGCATGGAGGTCTTGTCAAAGAAGGTCAAGTTTACTTCAATTCCATGGTTGAGCATGGTGTGCAGCCAGGACTAGACCATTATTCTTGCATTGTAGATCTTCTTGGTCGGGCTGGTTTGCTTCTGGAGGCTCGTGATTTCATCCAAAATATACCTGTTCATCCTAACGCTGTAATATGGGGTTCACTACTCTCTTCCTCTAGGCTTCATGGAAGTGTTTGGATTGGCATCCAGGCTGCAGAGAGTAGGTTATTGTTGGAACCAGGGTGCTCTGCAACACTTCAACAGCTGGCGAATCTGTATGCAAGTGTAGGTTGGTGGAATCAGGTAGCACGAGTGCGAAAATTAATGAAAGACAAAGGTCTAAAACCGAATCCTGGTTGTAGTTGGATTGAAATCAAAAGCAAAGTCCATAGATTTGAGGCACAAGATAAGTCACACAGCAAAATGCCTGACATTCTTTTGATAATGGATAATCTGATAGACCACATGAGTAGTTTAAGCCTTCAGTCTCAGATGTCTGAGGAATGCTAACTCCAATGCTGGGGCTTTCTAGCATTTCCAGCATTGACTTGCAGGTTTGGCATGGGCAGAAGCAGAGGACAGTCATTATCTGGTTGGTGAAATGTTCATAGATGACAGGACATTCAAGGTGCAATGCAACCAATATGGACCGTTTGACATTCCATATTTGTTGTAAGTACACTAATGCTCCTTGTCCTTATCAGGACCATAATCATCACTCTTTGTAGAGTGACTGGGACAGAAACTTAAGAAAGCATGATATGGGTTCTGTCCCATTGGCAAAGTGGAATCTCAAGTCTCAACCATTTGACTTCTATCCACTAATTCATCCTTAAAGGATGACAAGCAATTATCATCTTGGCAAAAGAAAAAGGGAAAAAAAGACTTCGTTGACATTTGATGCTAATATCTTTAAGTGTCACCTTGAGGCTGACATGCGTGGGAAAACAATTGAATATCGTGTACACGATGAAACATTGCATATGTAGAATATTAATTTCATGTTGTTTATGCAAAATCCCTTTAAGTAAACGTTGCAGGAGGTTTGACTTACATCATTGAGAGAATCTGAAGTTTTTACTTGTTCTATAACTTAAATTGCCAAAAGTTTTGCTTCACGGTGTATTGGTTGTTTTGTAGTTCTTTAATCTTTACGCTTAAATCTTGTTGAAATGAGAGGTGATTGATTTTAATGACTATGTTCATGTATACCTCTTGTATTATATACTAATTTTAATAGTATGGATTTCCCAATAATTTTGGATTTGACATGTTAAATAATAAATTATTATTACCTGTTTTGTTATTTCTTTTATGTTCCTAGTATTTCCTGTAGTATTGTTGCCCTTCAAGCATTATTTGTTTGCTCTATTCTTGTGAAAGCTCTCTCTCTCTTTTTTGTCGTTAGTGATTAATTTTTGAATAGCAGGAACTGCAAGACAATGTCAAATTTGTTTCTACTGTATTCAAAACATGCCTGCTTGGAAAGAGAAAGTGTACCCCTTAAGTAAGGTAGGTAAGTGATCTATATTTTTAATTGAGAGAGCTATTCTATTCGCTTGATTGATCATCATACGTTCGTCTTATGTTACAGGTGCCATGGTATTAATGGTTGGAGCACAATGGCAATGATTTGGGAGTAAATCTTGGTGTGATCAAGCCATCCCTATTTACTGAGTAAGAAATCTTGAGATGGATGAAAGGACTTTTAAATAGCTTGAAGAAATCCTGACCATGATTAATTTATACGGGAGAGTGGAGACAACTAAAATTTGTCATAATAATAATAATAATCTTTTTTCTTTGTTATCTCTTCTTATTTTTTATTTTTTATTTTGTTAGTTTGAAGGGCAGGAGCCCACAAACCTTTTATTGATAATTCAATGAATTATCATTATTTTGGGATGAAAATGGGATAAAATACAATATTATATTTCGGTTTTTATACTTGAAAAAGATTTGCAACTAAAATATTTCTTTTGAACATTTCATCATAATTTTTTTTTTAAATTAAATATATTAATTTAAACACTAAAATGTAAAAATATGCAGTGTCAACCATTTTTAGCTTATTTTCGTTTTTTTTTTTTTTTGGTATTCATTCAGGAGAACATTTAATCCATCAAAGCAGGTTTCTTTTAGCTTATTTCTTAAGAAAACAATTGTTTTTTTTTTTTTCTATAAAAAAGAAGTTATGAAAAAATTATATTGTTTAAAATAAGTTAATTCAAACACGCACTCAGACTATAGACCAAAGCTAGATTATTTTTCTTTTGCAGGAGTAACTAGGAAATTTAGGTCCTAACGAGGGAAATTGGGCAAGAGTAACAGAACAAATAACTTAGGACTTAATTGGTTGACCTGGACAAATTTCGTTTCAAGTGAGCAAGCAGACTCATAAGGGCATGTCATAATAAAAAACTGAAGTATCGAAGAAAACTAATTGAAGTTATTATGATTTGTATACGCTGCATAAGTCAATTTAACAATCCAAAATTTTCTACAAGTCACTATTACTGTCACTTTCTTTGAATGGATTTTCTACATTACAAATTTTGTACTAGATTTGAGTCACATACTGTGTTTCTCTCTTTCAAGCGTTTCCCAAGGTTAACATTGTTGCAGACATTTTCTTTGCGCTCTCTGAATGGCTTACCTGCTTATTCAGATAATCCTCTTGATACTGATTCAGATACCTCCTTTTTTAAGCTCCTACGATTATTATAGAGGCTGTGCTAATCTGTTAACTTGTGGGGATATAACAAACATTGGTTTTCCCTTCTGGGGAGACAACCGTCCAAAGGAGTGTGGCCACCCTCTGTTGCAACTGACCTGTCTTAAAAACATAAGCTACATAACCATCAAAGATGTCAAGTACCAGGTTTTGGAGGCCAACCCGGATGAACATACTTTGAAAATTACCAGAGTGGACTACTTGCAAAACTTTTGCCCATCAAAACTTGTCAACACCACCCTTGACACTGAGCTCTTTGTTTATGGGTCAGACTACCAGAACATTACCCTCTTCTATGGTTGTGCTGCTTCAAGTGCTTTCCGCTCCCCCACTGGATTTCTTCCTTGTGTCTCTCTTGATGAAGGTGCTTATACTCAGTTCGGGTCTCTAGGTCCTCCTGTATTTTGCAAACAAAGTGTGGTTGTTCCAGTTTGTGTGTTTTCGATTGATATTAAGGATTTCATCAAAATACAAGGGGCAATCAAGGATGGATTTCTAGTGAGATGGATAGCAGGTATTGAAGAATGTGAAAAATGTAAAAAATCAGGTGGAGTTTGTGGTTATGACATGGTTTCAAAGCAACCAATCTGCTACTACTGCAAAGATCAATCTTGTTCTAATTACTTACCAGGTGCCAAAGTACCTCCACATTCAGGTATTTCTAAGATCATTGCCAACTGCATTTTCTGTATGGGACAGTTTGAGTTTATGAGGACCAAGTTTTGTGCTCATCTAAAGTGAACATTTCATTTAATTTGCTTCCATTTTAATTTTAATTTTTTTATTTTTTTTTTGGTGGTGTGTTTACATTTTAATTTACTTGGTCCTCCTAATTCTTCCTTATGTCTCTGCTTCTTCTTTTTGACTGACAAAACCACGTGTTCCAGTGGTTGAGTTTGACTGTAATCCGAACCCCTCCCAACTACGGTTCTTTGTTGCGTGGCTAATTCAAAGTATACATTAATGTTATTCCTTTCATTTGGCCCTTGGTAGCTTTGAAACTAAAGATATTTTGGTTTCTTGTTCCACACGACATCTGGAGGCCTTTAGTGTGAAGAGTAGAATAAAAGGCTATGTTTAGAAATTTTAGAGAAAATGAAATGAAAGTTGAGGCAAAATAGGGACGAAAGAGATGGAATAGAAAATAATTGTTTTTCACACTTGCCGACGCAACATTGAACAGTTGTGACTGATGAAGGCATTCAGTAATTCTAATGTAAAGCCTCATTTTTCTCCCAGACTTCAGAAATAAATTATCTACCACTATGACATATTTCCTCAAAATTTGGAAGTTTCATTAATTTATGATGATGAAATTGAAAATTCATGTCATTTGTGACTGAAAGTCATGTTGACTAATTATGATACTTGCGAAGTCTCAAATTGTATGAAAAAAGCCTAAATAGTTAGGCTTAGTCTTTTCTTTTTTAAATAACTAATTAAAGTTAAAATTCTCTTTCAAACATCATCCTTTTACATCCAAGTAGCTTCAACTTTTTGGTAAAAAGCTATGCTAACTATGGATTCAGATTTTTATCTTCTTATTTTTTTTTTTGGTCATTTTTGGAATAGATATATGCATTAGAAAGTCGTTATCTAGGCTTGAATGTAAACTAGCCTTCTTTTATTTTATTTTTTTGTACAAGAAGAAAGTTTAAGTGGGGTTAGACACCGGTATCCCACTAGGGTCAGGGAAGACCCCCCAACATCTTTGAGGATTTCTGGAAGGAATTACATATCACCCACCAACAAAGTCCTCACATCGGCCAGCGGGGTTTGAACCCACGCCCTTGAGGGGTATGGACCAAACCCTTAGCCAACTGTGATCACCTTTGTCGGGAAAAACTAGCCTTCTTTCATATTATGAATTTAAATCATTATTTGAATATTTTTTATATTATTTAGCTGGAGTTTTAGATTTAGACTTTAGTCTATAGAATTGAAAAATAATCGTAAGAGTCGGCTCAAATGACAATATGAATTCCAAAAATGAATGAACTTCCAAGATAGGACAGGTTCTAATTCTATAGAGTATTTTTGCAATCAAAGTTGGATAATTATCATAGCATTCGATCTGGGATTAGTTTCATACGAGTATTGGTCTCTTTCCCTGTGCGGATCATGGGAATATCCGGGGATGGTCAAATAAAGTGTCATCGCTGCTCAGCACGCATTGTGTGGGTGCAATTGTTAATTATTTTTTTATTCCACGTGTATGCAAGCGGAAGATTTTCTTTTCATACTCGCCGAATGGCCATCCTCACAATTCCTATTTGATCAATGTTATTTTTACATTTTTTTTTTTTTAATATTTCCATTCTACATATTTATTTTATAAAGAAGAAAGAAAGAGAGAACTCCTTTTTTTATTTGTTTTTCCCTTAAAAAAAGGTATAGAATAAGAGTGAACAAAAAAAGTTTAGGAATTAGATTTTTTTATTTCATTAAGCCGCTAGCACATTGACCCTTTCTACTCTAGCTTCTCCAACTTGTCTTTTAATTAGGCATCAAACAAAATATTTTGTTGATACATAAAATATAAAGCACCAAAACTTTAAGTGATTTAAAATATATAAATATTGGTGTCTGCTATAGAATTTGCATTAAGATTTAAAAATGTAAAGAAAGATAATGAAGTTTATTAAGAGACTAAAGGTGGTCAACAATGGACCATTCTTCTGGAAGCATAATTTTGGAACGTTGAAATTAGACAAATTGAAAATCTAGAATACTAGCTAGCTGATGTGTATTAAACATTATATATACGACTAAGCTAAGCTCATTTAATCAATGCTATATTGCCGTTTCTCTCAGGTTTTCCTAGGAAACACGAAACTGTGGAAAATTTGCATGCTTTGAAAGTGAAACTAGTATTTGATTATAACTCAATTCCCAATATAATCATCTACGCGCAATTTATTCATATTTAGTATTTATCTTCCTTAGTCCTCTCGGTTCCACCTTGTACCCACCCTGTTCTTCTCATCACTTCTCCTACACTTGTTTCTTTTTTCTTCTTTCTTACGGTGCAAGAATGAAACCTCTTCTTCACCCATCTTCCATTTTCATATTCTTTCTCACTTTCATCATATCACTCAATATTCCAACATCACTTCATGCGGATGGTGATAGCCAGTACTATTCAGATTGCAGTACTAAAACTTTTAGCTGCGGAAACACTATCCCTGCAAACCTCAACCTCGGGTACCCTTTCTGGGGAGGAGAGAGACCACAGTATTGTGGTGATCCTCACTTTGAGCTCACATGCGACAACAATGTCCCCAAGATCAACATCAGTTCTGTCACATACAGGATTGTTGCTTTGGACTCGACCACACGGAATCTCACACTCGCCAGGGACGTTTTTTCGACTAGTGATCCATCTTGTTCAGATGACTACAAGAACAACAGTACCTTTGATCCCTCTTTGTTTAAATATGCTGATGGGGTTGTTAACGTGTCGCTGTTATATGATTGCGGTAATGTTGTTCCAACAAATTCGTATATGGTTCGAACCTGCAATAACGATTTTCTCTACTACGCTCCACAGTTTGCGTACTTGGGAGTTTGCAGCAGCACTACTGTTCCCATGTTTAAAGAACAGGTGCAAGCTCTATCTACAAACCTCAATACAAATCAGGACGTATTAAATGCAGGTTTCGCGTTGCAATGGATCGATAATAATAATGAGTGCAGCACATGCTCGCGTTCTCAAGGGGAGTGTGGTTATGATGGAGGATTATTCAAGTGTTTTTGCAAGGATGGAACAAATTCGTGTAGAGACTCAGGTATATATAATATATGCACTCATGGTTGTTGATTTCTCTGAGTCCTTGTTTTTTTTATTGGTAGTAAACTCTACTAAACATGGCTTCTTTGTGATTGAATTAGAAGCCGTATTATATATAATTATAACAACACCTGTTTTGCTAACAAGGCAAGAGAAGAAGGTCGAATATCTGATCTCTGAATTGTCTTGATGGATTGTTTAGGAGTTTGTAGTTAATCACATGCATGTCGATAGGGTTAACATGCCTCAACCCTGCCTATTAACTGTTAATGATTCTTTCCCCCCAACATCTTTGCGCCTGAAGAAGACCGGGTCAGCAATTGCTTGCTTGCAACAGAACGAAATTCCTGATAACGTTTGACTTTTTTGGGATGCGCTGAAGAATTCAGCCTCCGGACAAGTTCTTCTGTTGACCATTTCATATATAGTTTTGACCAAACCATTTGGTTTGGTTCATTCTCATGCTGAAGTCATGCACACGCCTCATCCTCTCATCCTGATGTTTTCACATCTTTAATGGGTCCAAAGTTTATTCAGTCTTTGAATTGGATTATATATGCAGCCTGATTTTTGGCACAATACGTAGAACGGAAACTGGGTCTCAAATATTTTAATTAGTTTTATTATTGGTTAAAACGTGTCACGCCTCTCTTAACTTTTGATGTGTTCATGAGTCATGAGTAAGCTTGAATGAATGGTTAGGCATGAAGTTTGGTCACCAGCAGCCTGAACTGTTTGACTCCGAGGAACAACCCTTGAATTTCTTTAATGTTTATCAGGATTAGGTAATACTAATTCCAACATAAAATATGAGATATTTGGTGCACTGTTGAATGATTAATAGGTCACCTAAAATCTTCATTTAATTTGCATCAAAAGTACTGGTGCACTTGAAAACTCACCAAGAACACCAATAAGAAGCCAGTGGCATTTGGCATTTCCCTCTTCCATTTATTTATTTCAGTATCAAATATTCTGTCTCCCCACCAAGCTATTTTTTTCTGAAGATGCAACTTCTTCACCTAGGCATCTTTTTCTCATTCTTAATCATAACCATCATCCTAAATCAAATCCCAACATCGTTTTGTGCTGATGATGCGCAGTATCTAAAATGCAGTTCTTCATTTGATTGTGCAAATCTCCAAAACCTGAGCTATCCTTTCTGGGGATCTAGTAGACCCCAATACTGTGGCCACCCAGCGTTTAAGCTAGAATGCACGGGGGAAGTAGCAAGGGTTACCATTATGTCAGAGAGTTACAGAGTTCTTGAAGTCAGTGACTCTAGTTATAGACTCAAAGTTGTAAGAACTGACTATTGGAATAATACTTGTCCCTCTAACCTCAGGAACACAACTATAGGATGCACTTTCTTCGATATTGGTTCGGATTCTAGGAACTTGAGCCTCTACTATGGTTGTCCTTCCCCTCCATTTTCTGTACCACAGAGCTTTTCCCCTCAGTTTAATTGCAGCATCAATGGAACTCAAATGTTTAACTATTTTGTGATGGAGAGCATCCTTGAAAATGCTGACACTTCTGTCTCATTAAGTGAAATAATGGGAGCATGTAAATCTAGAGTCATTGTTCCAATTTTGGAGTCAGAAGCTAAAGTGATAGAGACAAATTCAACAGTGGAAAATCTGAAGGTTGCTCTTGATAACGGTTTTGGCGTGGAGTGGAATGCAAACAATTCTTTGTGTGATGAATGCCAAAACTCTGGGGGGAACTGTGGTTATAGCCCTAGCTCAGGGGAATTCGCTTGCTATTGCAGGGATGGATCTTTTCCATCTTCATGCAGATCAGGTGAGTACCTGTAGTGTATTCTGGTTTTGTTCCTGTTAAGAGTTTTAGGAATCCATTGCTGCTTTGGTCTATATAGCAACCTAGATTTATTAACATCTTCAGTTTTCATGGATCATTTCCTTGCCATGAATTGCCTACCTGTAGAGACAAAGAAGCCTCAGTTTTCTGGTAGTCGACTTCTGTGGAAAATGTTGCAGATAGAACGGTAGATGTTGGTAGAAATAAGTAGCTTTAAGTAGTTGTTCAGACTCCACATGTTGATCTTCCTTTTAAAATAGGGTCAACGGTCAAGTGTCTGTTATTTAAAAAGATATGAGTTGTGTCCTTTAATGACTTACATAAAGTATGACTGATGATATTTTGTGTAAATCTAATTTTTTTTTTTTTTTACTTTACACGTCAGCGATGTGACTGGGAAAAGAGAAAAAAAAAAAGAACTTTTCAGATTTACACAAAATATAACCTATCTCATTTAAAATGATATTTCCTTTTCCCTTTAAAATATGGGTTGCCTTCTTTGACTGCAATTAGATTTATTCCTCCCTTTTTATGGGGTCCAGTAACTCTATTATATCTTTCGTGTGTGCAGTAATATGTTTCCATCTAGAAAACTCATCAATACTCTGCTTAAAAAATTTTCTTTATCATTTTAAATCCAAATCTAGGGAAATTATCTACCTGTAGTTACATTTAGGCCCTATACCCCACTACTAAACAGAAACCAATTTTCAGAATTTGGCAGTTCTTTATCAAATATCTACAAATAATTCCTCCTTCCTGACATTGGATCTGTATTTCCGCTTGCTAGTGCGAAATTTACTATATTAAAGTACCTTGAAGAAGTAGAGTAGGTAACCTTTACTGTAAGGCAGGGGAGTCATCACTTTTTAGGTTCCAACCCGAAATTACAAAATGCGACAAGATGTCACCTCCTAGTTGGTCATGGAGTTAGAGAATTTCAAAGCTAAATATTTTTCATACAGTCAGCAAAAAGGAGTTCAACTGAGCAAAACAATTTCAGACATAAACATGAGATAATATTTATGAAGCTTTACTATGAAATTTTTTAAGTCAATAAATTTTAGTTGCAAGTCTTAATCTGTACAAAAAAAAAAATTGGGTATAGGATTAATGCCCCTCCAAACATCACTTTAGGCATCATAGTCATAAAGTGTGTGCTCTCTTTGTTTTTCTTCCTCTGTCTGTGTGCTCTCTTCTCTTTCCTTTAATATCTCTTAAGTTTCTGGAGAAAATAATTGCATGAAGCTCCTTCCCTAAATCATTTAAGTGACCACAAAGTTAAACTTGACAATTGATGACATATATATTTAAATGTCGACATTTTATTCTCCCAATATCATTTTCTCTATTATTAGAACTTGGATTCAAAATAAATGTAGGGAAACAAGTTCCTTACCACACATAAACAATTGCTATTCAATATGTTCTGCCACTTCCCCCAGCCTTTTCTAGTAAAAGAATCAGACACACTTACTTCTGAACCCACCAAAACGTTCAAACCATGTGTTCCATAGATTGTAACTCGCAGCCATAGTTCTAGATTATTTGAACAACATCCATTCAACCTCACGAGTATTTTATTTTGACCATAAAATATTATCCCCTCAATTTTATATACATATACCTCATGACCATCCCCAACAAAATATTTCCCACAAACTAATAAGAAAAAACGCATTTGGCTGCCCAAACTCAAAACTTTCAATTTATATTATTTTTTTCCTTCTTCTCATGTCTTCAAAGTCCAAGTCAACAAAATTCATCTTCATGTTTTTCTTTTTTCCTCTTCTTTTATGTTCAGTTCGTTCAAACATGCATAGAATCATAGTTCGCACGAAAGCCAACAACTCTTTTATGGTCGCCACCTAGACAAACCCAAACGAATGAACTACAAACTATGTTGACCCTCTCTTCCCTTACCATCATCATCATCACCATCTTCACCTTCTCTCTCCACCATACGACGTCGTTGCCCCTCCATGCATCACTTTCTAGTTGCCACAACACCACCTTCAACTGTGGCAACGTCAAAAACCTTTCCTACCCTTTCACCGGCGGTGACCGCCCCTCTTTCTGTGGGCCACCACAGTTCCTCTTAAGCTGCCACAATGGTGTTCCCGAGTTGAACATCTCGTCGGTGAGTTACCGAGTCCTTCAAATAAACTCAGTGACTCGCAACCTCATTTTAGCACGATTAGACCTTTGGAACGAGACATGCACACATGAGTACCTTAACTCAACTTTTGATGACATCAGCTTCAGCTATGGTTCAGGGAACCAGAACCTTAGCTTGTTTTATGGGTGCAAACCCACTTCTGGATTTACCAAAACTCCAGTTAACTTGTTTCACTGTGAGAGTAATGGGTATAAGAATGATTCTTATTCATTGGTTGGTCCTTTTCCTTTGGACCCGGTTCTTGGTGTTGTTGAATGCGATGTTCGTGTTGGGGTGGCAATTCGTGAAGAGCAGGTTGATAGGCTTGTAGAAAACCGCTCTTTGCTTGCGGAGGTTTTGATGAAGGGCTTTAGTGTTAACTATAGTAATCCTTATGACACTGAGTGCTTTGAGTGTCTTGGCTCTGGTGGCCAGCAGTGTGGGTTTGATTCTGATTACAATACTACTATTTGTATTTGTGGCAACAGGTTGTGTCCACCTCCAGGTATTCCTTTTTTTTTTGGTTAATTATGGTGTCTTGTGGAATTTTCTGGTGATGATGTAAAACTAATGGTTTTAAGGATTATTTGTTTATGACTAAAAGTTAAGAGGTTGTTGTGGTCCATAGACTTGCATCTACCTTATTGTATGCTAATGATGCTTTCATTTTAACCCGAACCACCTTCCCAGCTTCCATTTGTATTTTGCCAGTTGGCAGCTGATGATGACCTGTTAAATGGTCCACTTTTATTTTGTACATTTTAAGGAGATTCATATTGGTTATCAGTTATCACTTTCTTCAGTGACTTAAATTTGCAGTTATGTTAAAGTGACAAGTTCACCCATTCGGTTAAGGAAGAAAATGAGGCGCATTAGTTTCCTGTTCATATCTGGAACTGAGACTTGCTAACTACCTTTTTCTTCATCTCTTTTCTATCCTTATCTCATTCCTTGTTCTGACATCTTCCTTTTTTTTATATTTTTGGAATGTTGCAGGTAAAAGCAGTAGCAGCAAAGTAGCTATTGGAATAGGTAACTTTCATTTTGTTAATTGATAGAGTGAATTTGGGAATAAAATTTTACTAATGTCTAGCATATTATGCCAGGCGTTGCTGGTGGAGTTGCAGCCCTTGTTGTTGGCATTCTTGGCTGTCTGTACTTTGTGAGGCAACGAAGGAAAAAAATTGTGGAGCAATCAAGTGGCAAGGACTTCTTCGTGCCTCCTGTAAGCGGAGACGCTGTTACCTCTACAACTGTTACGTCTCAAAGTGTCTCTTCTTACACTTCTTCAAAGACTGGCTCGGTGCCACCAAAGAGTTTCTACTTTGGTGTCCAGGTGTTTACCTATGAAGAATTGGAGGAAGCTACCAAAAATTTTCACCCTTCTAATGAACTTGGTGAGGGAGGTTTTGGCACTGTTTACAAAGGTAACAAGAAAATTCTCCTCTGTATTCTGCCAATCTCTTACATAATTTCCCATGGTTTCTGTTTTTCATAAACTATATCTTGTGATTGTTTAATCAGGTGAACTCCAAGATGGACGTGTCGTTGCCGTGAAACGCCATTATGAAAGCAACTTTAAACGTGTTGAGCAGTTCATGAATGAAGTTCAAATCCTAGCCCGCCTTCGGCATAAGAACCTGGTGACACTCTTTGGATGCACCTCAAGACATAGCCGAGAACTTCTCCTTGTTTATGAATTCATATCTAATGGAACAGTGGCTGATCATCTTCAAGGAAAAAGATCACAATCCAATTTTGTCCCGTGGCATGTAAGATTGAACATTGCAGTTGAAACAGCTGAGGCACTAGCCTACCTGCACGCATCAGATGTCATACACCGTGATGTTAAATCCAACAACATTCTCCTAGATGATGAATTTCGCGTGAAGGTTGCTGATTTTGGTCTCTCGCGGTTGTTCCCAAATGATGTCACGCATGTGTCAACTGCTCCACAAGGAACTCCTGGTTATGTTGACCCTGAGTATTATCAAGTCTACCAACTAACAGATAAAAGTGATGTTTATAGCTTCGGAGTAGTCTTAGTTGAGCTTATATCATCATTACAACCTGTGGACATCAACCGGCATCGCAATGATGTGAACTTGGCTAACATGGCCATCAGTAAAATTCAGAGCCAAGAGTTGCATGAGTTGGTTGATCCATATCTTGGATTTGAAAAAGACTATGCTATAAGGCGGATGACAACAGGAGTTGCAGAATTGGCTTTTAGGTGTTTGCAGCAGCAGAGAGAGATGAGACCCTCCATGGATGAGGTGCTGGAGATCTTGAGAGGAATCAAGAGTGATGAGCTTGGTGCACGGGAAGCTGAAGTAGTTGATGTTAGGACAGATGAAGTTATACTCTTGAACAAGGTTCCTTCGCCGTTTTCACCAGATTCGGTTGTTGATAAATGGGTTAGCGGCTCCTCTGCAACTGATTCCTTATAGCTTCTAAGATATCATTTTCTTTTGGTGAAGACCTACTAGAATAGACAGTAAAAATACGGTACTGGTTTTAATGAGCTAGATCATAAGTCATAGCCTTCCCATATCTCTAAAATATTATCTTTTAAACTTTAATTTGCGGCTTGTATGTTATGATGTTGATAGTGGTGGCTATGAGAGGTTGAATTTATTGTTGATCCAAAACAGGTAATATATACAGGGGATAGAGAAATAATATATATTTGTTGTGTAAATATTCCCATATATTAGTTGCTTTGATGTACTGAAAAATTTACATAAGGTGACTGTTCAAACTTTTTGTTATACATATATGATATATGATTGAAATGAATGATAGGAAAATAGTTGAATCAGTAGGTACATGACTAGTGCTGAATTTCCCTTATTTTACTACAGCCGAGGGACATGCTAAGAAGAACAGCTTAACCACACATGCACGGCCCTGAGAGTTCTTAGGATTCAGGACAACATTGGCAGGTAGTTTTGGATACTGTATGATGCATATCCACATGCATGTACATGTAGTGGTGGATATTTAGGCCATCTTATTTAGCTCGTGTTGTGCTAATTACTTAACAAACCAGGGGCTCTTACTGAACATTTATCAGATGGTTAGAGTCCATATTTTAACTGTTAATGCATTTGTGATTGTGGACTTATACATTTGAAGTTGATATCCTAGTTTGGAGCTTAAGGTTTTGATTTAATTACATTACGTGTGCTAGTTTGGAATCTATTCTTTTATTTCTTTGAAATCTAGGTTTTTAAAAATATATTTGATTAGAGAGAAAAAAAAAATAGTATTCTTTTGGTTAATCACATAAATTCGCCTCTTAAACCCTTGGTCCTAATTTCGCTGGGTGATTATAGAAAGCTCTATTTTATAAAACATATCAGAAGATAGAAATATGATAATTGAAGACATCGGAAAAGCTAATAATAAAAAGGAACTATTAATGGGAAAGAAACCTCAGCAGAAAACAACCCACCAACCATACAAATGAAAACAACTAATCAAAAGTGTGGACAAGTCTTGATAAAAAGAGACAAGAATAAAGATGAGATACGAAATTAAGGCTCGTTGTTTTTAAAAACAGCTTTTTAGTTTTCAGAACAAAAAAACTCGTTTGGTAAGATCTGTTTTGTAAAAAAATATTTTGAAAATTATAACTATTTTTTTGTTTTTAGAATCAAATTTAGAGAACATGTCTTAGTTGTTTTTGTTTTCTATTTTAGTTTTTAACTTTCAAAAATTTAAAAATATAGAAAACAAATGTTTCCATAACTATTTTACAAAACAGTTTTAAGAACAAAAAAAACCAGAACACAATCAAATAGACGCTAAAAAGTTTCAAACATGGATTGGGATAGGATTAATTTGTTAGAATTTTATTTTATGGGCAATATTAATTAATTAGTTTTGTATTTAAAATTAATCGGGTTAATGGATATTTCAATATTATTATTGTAACTAGCTCATTGTGATCACATTGAATTGAGCTTCTGGCATCTGTTGTTATTGGGCCTAGTTGGGCAGCAGTGTAGGCTTTAGTGTGACCCTGGTTTTCCATGATGGGTGGACCCAGTGGACACAGACTCTTTTGTTATTAGCTAGGTCCCCTCTCTAGCCTATAAATATTGGAGTTAAGCTCCATAAGCCATCATGCTCCCATCGCTGAGGCTGCCTTTATCGAAATAGGTGATAGAGAGGAAGATCTGGCATGTAGTCCCTTTTCTCTTTCGACTTTGTGATGATCCAATAAGGTACACACAATCTCAACTTTGATTTCATATTGTTTAAGTATTTTATAATCATATACATGATTCAGGGTTAAAATATTTCTATCATTTGGTATCAGAGCCTTATGTATATGATTATAGGATCCATGTTGTTGAATGGAATCAAAGAATTTGGGATTTTTTTTATGCATTATTTCATGAATTTTTTTTTGTATTGAATTAAGAAACTTAGGGTTTTGCTCTACACGTCGAAATCTTTACGTTAATATTTACTGAGTTTTTGTTAGCTTCAATTAGCTATCCGACCTAAGTTTGCTATAGCTACAGTACCTTCATTCTAACATTTAAATGGCATCTTCTTCTACGTTGTTAACCCTTTATATTTCATTTTGTTGGGTTATTTAAAATACTTTGCGATAAAACATGGTTGCATGTGCTTGTTAGTGAGATTAAACTTCTCATTATTGTTTTCACTTTTTTGTTAGTCTGTCGTTTTTACATTTTTTATTTTATTTTTAGTGAATTGTCGTTTTACCATTTGTCTTGCGGTATACTTTGTTAGCTATGAGATCTTTATTTTTATTTGTCTATGGCGTACGGAAGTAACGTAGAAGAGAATGAAATGGATTAATAAATTTTAGAAATATGGAATTCCCTATAAATTACGTTCAAGCTATCGGTATCCAGAAATTGGAGAAGGAAGACCTATAATAAGGTAGCTGGTGTATCTGCAGTATTATGTTAGTGGTTGGTTTTCTGTTACTTTGACAAGTTGATTTATTTATTTATTTTATTCAAAACTTTTGAAGAAGTCCACGGAAGTTTTGTAGTGAAAATTTGTTTGTTTGTTATAATATAATGTTCCATTTTTTAAGTTCCGATTTTCATGGCCAATTTCTGTTTACTTGAAATGTTTATCAATAGATATATCGTGGGCACGATTTTCAAGGCAAATTTCTGTTTACTTGAAATGTTTATTTGTTTTATCAGTTCCGATTTTCAAAGGCATGATTAAATATTTTACCGTTTGAACATATACATCTATTAGTGCCAAAATAATAGATGATCCAGGGTATCAAAATTTGGTATTTGTCTTATTATATTAAATGTTGTGTCATGGCCATAACTGTTACATACTTTTTCGTGATATTTGTTGCATGATATCAGTTACTTGAAGTAATATTCCGTGGAACATAACCATTAGTGTTTTGTTTAGTGGTTTTACTGTAAACCCATGATATTAACTTGTATGTTAGTGTATATATAGTATCACTATTACTGTTCCGCTTTTCCGTTTTTTGTTTTGCCAATTCCGATTTTCAAGGCACGGTTTTTTATTTCAACAGAAACTTCTTGTTATATAAATAAATTAACAGATTATTATATTATTTTAACAAGAAACGATTTTTTCGGTATTTTACACTCAGGGAATTGAACCAGACGTGAAATATTTCTATTCATATATTTCTAATGACATATCACTGTTCATATACCTTCTAGATAACCTTCATCGTGATATAATACTACTGTTCTTTTTTTTTACCGTTTGAATGACATATGACAATAGATATCTTGATCAATGACATATAACAATAGATATCGAGTTATTATATTGTTATTATAGTTGGTATAGGGATGTTATATTTGGTATATTGTTATTGAGAAATACAAGTGTTATGTTATTATATTGTTACTGTTCATATACCCTCTGTCCACAGTACCGTTTCGGGATGTTACATATGATATTGTTATTATATTTGGTATATATATATATATATATATATATATATATATATATATATATATATATATATATATATTTAGGATATATCTATTCTGTTAGATATATATATTTTTACCGTGATATTTTTTGTTGTTGACTGATTCAATTTAGTAGATATACTTCTTGAATCGCATCGTCATATTTGTTTGAAAAAGATATATCTTACTGGTGTCTAATAAATATATCAATTCCGATTTTATCGATTCCGATTTTTAAGAAGATTGTAAGAAGATTGTAACAATAAGATATATCTTATCTTTTGCTTCCAGTAAAATCAAATGGGTTTGCAGTAACGGATTCAAATGTGCGAAGATTAATAAGCTTCAACAATAAAATTGGTTTTATATTGTTCCTATTATTATATTATTGAGTAGCATATCCACGTTGTATTTTAAATATACGCTGCATATATTATTTGAATGGGACACGTTACAGTGTTATATGCCTTCTTCATAAAGGTCCAGCCATAATTTCATGAATAGTTTAAGTCTTCAATTTATTATTACTGCAAGTTTCCCTAGTGGCTAGTTGGTTTATTGTTGTGTTTGATAAACTCAAGAGTACTTGATTCGAAATTTGTGTAAAGGCTTTTCTCAACCTGGATTTCAAGCCACGTGAATCGTGTAGATCATTAGT
This sequence comes from Gastrolobium bilobum, assembly GCF_033153095.1. Lineage (NCBI taxonomy): Eukaryota > Viridiplantae > Streptophyta > Magnoliopsida > Fabales > Fabaceae > Gastrolobium > Gastrolobium bilobum. The sequence goes on along the minus strand of NW_026898898.1, from coordinate 78,451 downwards.
TTTTTTTTTTCTGTTGTTTTTCGAGCTGTTTCGTACAAACCGTTTACAATATATCAGTTCCGCTTTGTTAAGAATATATTGTTCCGATTTATTTTGTTTTTTATTTATTTATTTTCACGATTACAAGTGTATTTGTTATCGTGGGCACGATTTACAAATTTACCAGTTCCGTATTTTATTAAAAATATTTGTTATCGTGGGCAGATTTACTGTTTATTTGTTATCCAACAGAAATATTACTCAAAGAATATCAGTTCCGGTTTTTTAGTCAGTTCTGATTTATATAATAATTATTATTCAAATCGTTTCAGTTATATATCTCATAGATATATCTATTATTGTACCATGCGCTAATGGATGACAATTTTATTTTTTATCTTTTTGGTCAAACATGTTCTATTATTGACAATTTTTTTTAGTCAAACATGTTCTATTATTTTACAGCATTTTGTATTACGTGTATATATAATGGTTATATCCCACCATAACCATAGAGCAATGTTGGATACACTTGTAATGATTATAATTATTGACGTCCAGTATATATACACTGCTCTTGTTCTATTCATGTTCGCTATAAATGTTTGATTAAAAAATATATATTTCCTGTACTTACAACATGTATAAAGTCTAACAGAATGGGGCTTACATCCTCATGACCCACTATTTAGATATATATATATTTTTACAGTTTTTATTTATTTATTCAAAATCTGTAAAATATTATTTGGATACACAATTTTAATAATTGTAGTTGACAATGAGTGGAATTCTTCTTGATTGACAAATGCTATAATTTTTAGAAACACATGTTGAAGAAGTGTTTCATATTGTTTGAGCATGTTTGGTTCAGGAGTTATTATTACGGTTGAAAATCCTAGATTCCTAGTTGAAAATTTCAATATTGTTATTGAAAGATATTTAAAAATCATGGTTGCAGTTTCCATCTTTTACTGTTTAAATTTTGTTGTTGTTTAGATTCTTTATATTACATAGGCCTCCAATATTGTTACGATTTTGATATATCTAAAAAGATATTTTTGTGCTGGCCTTCAGTATTGTTACGATATTTTTTATTTTTTATGGGAAAAGATTTTTTTTGAGTTCATCTACCACCGATCTAATTAATTTGAGATAAAGATGTAATTGATGTTGATGTTATGAGTGTAAGTTATGGGTATACTATATCATCATACTTTATATTTAGAATCAAACCTTAATTTTGGGGGCTAAGTTCATCTTCTTTGTGGCCTTGATTTGTGCACAGATCTATAAGAATGTATGTTTCCTATGTGCAGTAATGTCAAAAATTGGCTTAGAATTTGAATACATTGTAACGATAGGAAAATGATAGAGTTTTAATCTATTCCTATCCAATATTTCTAATATTATAATATTACGCGATACATTCAATGTTAATATACATGTGGTATTATTACTTAAGTTGCTCTCGGTGCACAATTTTAAAGTTGTGTTTGATATTGAATGAGAATTTTTTTTGGATTATTTTAGAAACACATATTGGAAAAGTGTTTCATGTTGTTTGAGCATGTTTGGTTCATAAGATATTATTGTTGTTTAATAATTATTATATGTTAATTATCTGCCCAAAGGGGATTTTTAATATATAATAATAAATTACATGAAGATAAATATTATTGATGGGAATATCTAATTGAAAATTATTTATCTGTCCAAAGGGGATAAATTTTTTGAAAATTAAATATGATGCATTTATGTTGGAATTAAGGAGATATATAATTTATAAAATTTATCTGCCCAAAGGGGATAAATTTTAGACAATTGTATATAATTTTCTCCGTTGTTAAATCTTCATGTGATGAAAAATAATTATATATTATATACTCTGCCCAAAGGGGAGTCTATGATATTTAATTATTTTTGTTATTGCTCATGATTAATTTATTACATTATGTGTATAACTTTTGGTGATAAAGATTAACTTGTGTTAAATTCTATCAATTATGAATTTTATTTTATTTTTGGGTATATTTTGGTGCAAAATGTATTGAGAAATTAGCTCTCATTTGATATTGTTGTATAATTTTGTACTCTCAACCTGTGTTGCATGTTGTAATATTTTGTTTATTGGATTGTATGCTTTCGCTTGAATTGTTTACATACAAAAAAATTATTGAGGAGTGCTTCTAGTTATTTCATGCAATTTCCTGCCCAAAGGGGGTTATTGTGTGTTTTAATTGGAAGCTTAACTGTAATAAAATTATTGGAGGTGCATTGGTCTAGGTGATCTATCTGCCCAAAGGGGACAGATCTCTGAAGCCAGTGTATGCTCATTAATTGATTCATCTACATGAAAGTAAGTGGGAGTAAATATATTTTCTTAGTACTTTATGTAAATGACATTTTATTTGCTAGTAAGATGTTGATTTATTGAATAAAACAATAGCCTTTTATCTAAAAGCTTTGAAAAGAAAGACCTTAGAGTAGCTTCTTTTGTATATAGAACACGAGTTCTTTAGAATCTTTTGATTCCCTTAATTAGTGGGAGTAATACTCAATGCTTGCTTTTGAATATTTTAGATTTTTTTGATTCCTTTGGTTAGTGGGAGTCATATTTAGTTTGTTTCTTTTCTATGCAAACTGATAATTATTTTGTGATATTTGTTTGAATTTACGTAATTGATGATGATCATCATTATTATTATTTCTCCTGTCGACTAAGAAATATATGTATGGAATAATATCTTTAAGCATGATGTGAGCTTAAAGGTGATTGGATGTCACAAATTTTGAGATCTCATGTTGTACTATGACATACTGGCTTATTTAAGCAAAGCAATTTCATGTTGTTTAGAAATTGCGGTGATGCGATTTCATATTGTTGAGAAATCGTATCAAGAAGTGCAATTTCATGTTGTTTAGAAATTGTGGTAATGCAATTTCATGTTGTTGAGAAGTTGCATTACAGAGTGTAATTTCATGTTGCTTGGAAATTGCACTAATGTAATTTCATGTTGTTGAGAAATTACATTGAGGACCGATAAGAATTAGTGTGTCACATTGTTGATCACATTTTGGCACTAATTCTTACTACACTACTAGGCCTTGATTCATGAAGATATAATACTCATTGTATGTGAGTATGGAAGGTCATATGCTATGATATTTTCGGTATATTGATCGCCATATTCCTATGAGGAGATTATCTTGGATTGAATTGTGTTGAGATGCTGAAATTGGAATATTGTTTTTCAAAATTGTGGCCACGTAAAATTATTTTTTAGTTATTTACCCGATAGAGTCGTTTTCGAAATAAAATGATTTTCAAAATAATATTAAATTAATTAATATAGCCCAAGTGGGAGAATGTTAGAATTTTATTTTATGGGCAATATTAATTAATTAGTTTTGTATTTAAAATTAATCGGGTTAATGAATATTTCAATATTATTATTGTAACTAGCTCATTGTGATCACATTGAATTGAGCTTCTGGCATCTGTTGTTATTGGGCCTAGTTGGGCAGCAGTGTAGGCTTTAGTGTGACCCTGGTTTTCCATGATGGGTGGACCCAGTGGACACAGACTCTTTTGTTATTAGCTAGGTCCCCTCTCTAGCCTATAAATATTGGAGTTAAGCTCCATAAGCCATCATGCTCCCATCGCTGAGGCTGCCTTTATCGAAATAGGTGATAGAGAGGAAGATCTGGCATGTAGTCCCTTTTCTCTTTCGACTTTGTGATGATCCAATAAGGTACACACAATCTCAACTTTGATTTCATATTGTTTAAGTATTTTATAATCATATACATGATTCAGGGTTAAAATATTTCTATCATAATTTACATGGGTGTTGATCGGACCAATACAATATGTGCAAAATTTAGTTGAACTGGGGAATTGGGTGAAAGCTTGGAGTGATCAATTTCATTAAATCGACCCACTTTAAAGTGAACCGAAGAAGCCTCTGCAATATTCATAGACAATTTTTACCAAAGTGACATTTGGTTAGAAAATTGGAAAGGATATAGGGTAAGGTAAGAGCAAATGGGTTTCCATACACAGCTTCTTTTGCCTTCATTACCTTCAACATGCATGTTCTCCTCTGCCAACTTATACCTTCAAATGTTCGAGGTAACAACAAAAAATTAACACCTAATGGAACGTGCAGAAAACTGAACTCTATACTGTGCTAGCTTAAGAAGCACCGATACTCTTTAAAAATTTTTCCAACGTATCGAATACGCATGTATCGGAAACGTATCGGAAACGTATTGTATGGTAATCGACATCCTATATCATCGAAAACGTATCGAAAATGCCATATCGGTGCTTCATATGCTAGCTAATTATTTTTATACAAATAATTATATTTACCTCTCAGCAGACCATCTGTCAATTGAGATTTTTCGCTTGTTTTTGCTGTAAACAACGAGTTGCTGCTTCTTGGAATCATTCTTTGCTTTCTTAGATTTTTTTAACCCCACTGCTACTCTACTCACATTTTGATTATTTCTCTTACATTGACGACTCATCCACATCACATTAGTGCCTTGGCAGCTTCTGTTTCTTCTTCACCTTTTTTTCTCTTCTTCTCATTAAGTCCCTTCTCCGTGTTCAACATTAACCCCTTTTTCCTTATAAAGTTTCGGTAAAGATTCAACCTTTAGCTCCTCATGACGGCCAAGGAACCGAACTTGACGGCGTTGGCCCCACATAACCTCCATGATTTGCTCAAGTGCCTAGTGACAGTAACTAATTAATTTCAGCACAAAATTAAAGAAGCATCAACGAGTACGCTAAGACATATATAAACTTTCATATTAAGTAAGAACAAGCAAGCTTCACTGCATATCAAACTATCAGACCAAAACATATAAAGTACCTTTTATATATACTAAAAGGATACGGTGAATTTGAAACTATCAAGTTCTTAACATATATAGTGAAGAATTAAAAAGAGAGGTACAGAGAGAGCGAACATATGTTATGCGTGTAGCTTGCACAGTGAATCTTTTTCAATGTACGGAGGGGAAGCAAAAAGTGATTAAGATTCTCTCACACATTTGGTGTGAGACAAGGTTACTTGACCAAGTTCCTCTGAGTGGACCATTTCAAAAATGTAAACAACCAATAGGATCTTGACACATCATCAAATTTCTTCAAATAATGTTTTAATTATTGTAGTATCAAGATTCAGTGCATCCCACTAATAGGAGCATTACACATCAGAGGAGGGAGAAAAAATTTGACAGAGAAAAAAGAACTTTTACTGACATGTAATATTTCTATTAGTGGAATGTACTGAATCTTTCGTGCTAGAGTAGCACCAAAATTTATTCTAACAATTGATAGAGAGAATCATAATTACTTTTTGCTTCCCCTCCGTACATTGAAAAAGCTTCGCTGTGCAAGCTACACGCATAACATGTTTTAAACTTTGAGATTCATAATTTTAATTGTTTCGTAAATTATACACGTTTGTTTTTTTATGAAAGGAATATTATTACCCTATTTATGTTTATCTTTTGATTCTTATTGAGTGTTATTGTTGTATAACATATATATGCTGAGAATTTAGGAACAATAGCATTAAAATGTTAAAATAATGTAACCGGTATAAAAATAAAAAAATTTCAAATTACTGAAATATTGTAAAATTAGCTAAACATTTTGGATGAAAAATTATTATAAAGATATAATTAATTAATTCATTCTTTCTTAATAATAAAATACATCTATTAAATTATATCAGTCGAGTTGCTTCCTTTTAAGTCCTCTTGAGGGACTAATGTGATTCTTTATTGAATTTATGAGGGACCACGATTTCAACTAAATGGGTCCATTTTGAATTTCTTAGAAACCACGAATAGCCTTTTTATTTGCTAGGGACTAAAGCGGACATCGTGAAATTGGTTGAGGACCAAAAATGATATTTACTCTTACTGAAAAGTTTTACAACTCTTATTACTAAACTAATCATCACTGATTTTGATCAATTTAATTATTATAATTTATTGGGTAAATTTATTAATTAATTATTAATTTTTAATAAATTATAATAATTAGATTGACGAAAATCAGCGATAATTAATGTAAGGGTAAAGGATTTCTCCCGTCACTGGAGATAAAGTTATCTCCAGAGCTCAAAACGACGTCGTTTTGGGGCATAAATCAAGGTGTTTTTGTAATTGTAATATATTGCAGGGTTATATTAGTCTATGTCATTATAATTTTTTAATTTTATAACCAAAAAATAACATTGTTTTGAGCTCACTGAAAATAACTTTATCTCCAGTCATTTGGAAAAATACTTTTTCGTTAATGTAATAGTAAGAGTTATAAAACTTTATAAAATATGTGCAAATAGAAGTCCTGTGAATTGATCTGTGACGCCATGTGCCAAAATACGTGTTGTATTAATCTGCGGTTTCATTCCTAATAAAGAATTCAAAATTCAAAATTTTGTCATATCACCCATAAACGCATATGAAGTTGAAGTCGCAAAATTCTACCCAAAACTAGTTTTATCCACCCTGTTGTGGATCTTATTACTAAAGTCTTAAAATGATAACCAATTATCATTCTTAAATCTTAGGCTCCTTCCAGTTACAAAAAAAAAAAAAAAATCTTAGGCTCCTTCCCTAGAAGATTAGAGAAGTAAGGAATAATTGCACCCTAGGTAACCAAATCGACCTTAAAATTTTGTAAATGTCACACTTTTTTTTTTTAAGTTGTAGGTTAATATGTTAGACTTATAGGCTCATAGCATCTAGAATGAATTGGTTGATACGTATCTTCCTTCGGAGGCTTGGCAAAGTTGATCGAAACTTCAAGGTCTTGCCCACTAATAGTCTTTTCCATTTTCCACATGTTGGATGATTTATCTGTATTTTAGGGTGAATCAAGCTACAAAGTCAACGAGTCAGTTACTCTTTAATACTGTAACACCTCGTTCTAAAATCGATTTGTTATCATTGCTTTATGATTTTAAGCACAGTTACAATCACATTGGTTCAATTAAAAATCCGGATAAATTTTTCATTTTTTTTTTAAAACTTACTTATTTTTTCTATTTAACAACACCGAGTTTAAAATAACTAATTGAGTGACCATAACCTTATTACATTACGGAATAATCAAAACTAAGCTTAACATCATATTCTTATTCCGTTCAAGTTCAATGCTAAACTATCTTCACTTTTTATCAAATTGGGAATTATATACTTCCTTTATAGTTCTCATCTCACACTATGTTATACATCTCTCCGCTAGCTTCGTGTGGGTTCAAATCGCGCTCAAATCAGAGGTCTGTAGCTCGAGTATGCCAATTTTAGTAAACTAGGTTGGTGCTATTTTCGGGATTCGCGCTCGAGCACTAAACTAGGCGCTCGAGCGCCCAACGACAGCGAATTCTGCCATCTTCATGTTTTTCAACGCGCTTGGGCACGCACTAGCGCGCTTGAGCGCCCAGAGCCAGTGAATTTCACTATATTTCACGCATATAGCGCGCTTGAGCGCCCAAATCAGCGCTTGAGCGCCTAACACCTGTGACAAACTTGGTCTCCCCTGTTTTTGGTGAGTTTCTTGGGGAAACTTCATTCTCCTTTTATTCTTCAAGGGTTACCGCACCTAATTGACAAGGAAAGGCCAACCATGGTCACACACCATGTGGCACCTACATCCCATAAACACTTTACCAATTCATTATGCAAATCAAAATGAAAAACATAACTACATATTCATAAATATGTTAAAGTCTCAATTACATCAATTTTCTTCCAACTTTCATATACATGACAAAGGACTTAGCTACAAAATGAACATGATCAAAGCTATTAGCCATATACAACAAGGCATTCACCACCACAATGATCATGCACTAAGTCCCCCAAAATACATCATGTGTCTTCAAAATAAACATATACATGTGGCAATGTAAATGACATATACATCTAAAATCCTATATGAGATGCAATCCAAAATGACAGGCTATCAACATAAGACCATTTAGTCCAAATACGACCACTTGCCACCAGAGGCTCCTGCAGCATCTGTACCTGAAAGGTGGTTCCCACAACACGGAGTGAGATGTACGAATACATCTCAGTAAACCAGGGGTCCTTGGAGCATCTCTCCACCCTATAGTTCACTTCACAATATAATAGCAATAACTGTAAATAATACAGAAATACATATCCATACAGTGTGTAAAACATCTCCAGGAGACATCCCTCGAGCTCTTGTTGTCCTAGGGATACTCAGATGCAAATAGTCCTACTGATTAGATAATCTACAAAGTATGATTTACGCATCGTCATGCAACATACAAACATAGGGAAACACCATCTTATGCCACACCCAAAGCATACACATACGTATAACAAAGCATTAAACTACTTTATTGCATTTACATACACTATCAACGACCATTATCCATTCAGGGTTTGGTGGAACAATAAAGAGATTTACACCCAAGGTCCGAAGGCTTACCTCAATGCTCCAATTCAACCTTTGTTCACCAACAAGTTTGCAACCAATCAATCTTTGAATTCAAGCTACAACTTTGCAAAATACACACCTACAAGTTAATGAATATCAACATTCAACAAAGCAACAATTTCACACCACATCTTGGCATGAACTTACCTATCCAAATGAGCTAATCAAGCTCCATAGCTTGCTCCAATGTGTGGTCACTCAAAGTTGGTCCACTTGCCTCAATCATAGTAACACAAGGGACACAATCAATCACCCAACTCACTAATTGCTCAAAATGCTAGAACACTCACAAGCTCAAGCATGAATTTTCCAATATATTGGACATTAACCAAATGACTATCTAAACTCATTTCTACCGTTTATTCATCATTTCTAACAACTTTTACAAAGGGGTTAAGCTTAAATCAAACCCAACTCTACCACCCACAATGACATTATTCATCATCTTCCTCCATCTTACAATCTCCATGAAAACAAAGTTTAAGGAGTGGAAACTTACCACAAAAGGTCACACAACTAAGGAATGTTGATCTCTTAAGCTCCCATAGAAGGAAATACCTCAAAACTCCTCTAAACACCATGTAGGTCGAATTCTTGGGAATGAGATATCTCCATCCACAAAGCTTCCCACTCCAAACCAAGCTTGGATTCACAATGAGAAAAAGATTCCAAGTGATTTTAGCTTTGGAGTTGTTGGATTTGGTTAAGAAATGGAGTGGTTAGGGTTTTGTTCTCCAAAATGGTTTCTCCCTCCCCTTCCTCTGTTTTTGGTCGACGAAGGAGATGAAGAAATAAGGCTTTTTCTTGGTTTTTTCCAACTTAACATAGTAAAGTTCAATTCAATCGGGTAATAACTTATCTATCAATTTAACTCTGTTCTCTTTCAAACTTTATCCAATGGTCAGAAATATTTTTCTAGGAACATTTTTAATTTTAGTTTCATATTTTGGATACTTTTGCCTACATCCATTTTTACCTCATAATTTTCACTCACAGCACTTTTTTACCTCCAAAGTGACCCTAATTTATATAATTAGGCCTTAATTTAATTTTACCCACTAATACAAGATTAATTGTCTAATTACATGCAATTAATTAAATCTCATGGTAAGAGATATTATAAATACCTAGTTTCTTTTTCATTCTAAATCCTCTAAAGTTTCGTTATTAAATTTATTAAATGATGTTAACTATATTATTAAATAAAAGTATAATTTTTCACTTATACTGTTTATTTAATTTTTTTGGCAGAAATTTTGGTTTAATATTTAGTTATTAATATATATATATATATAATCCTTTATCATTCTAACATTTGTTAAAGAAAAAATAAATTATCAACTCTCTTCCTTGCATTTTTTTTATCCAGTATTTTTAAATTTAAGGGATTATTTTAATACATTTATATATTTCATTTTTTTTACTTTATTTTAAAAGTTAATACTTTTATAAATTAAAATAACCTTCTCAAGTTCAATTTTGGTGATATATTCATTGAATACAATGTTTATTTATTAGACGTCATCGAAAATTCTAATCTTTTAATATATATTTTTTTCGTAAATAAAAATTAAAATACATTAATTTTTTATATATATCGTTTTTCAAATTGCAAATTCATACATAAGAGTAAATTTAAACAAATAAAAAAAATATAGAGATATAAGAGTAAATGGCCTCTCAGCTTGTATAAATTAAGTGGCATGGTTAGAAAAAAGACACCTTTTATATATTCCCCCGATAAAGTCCCTTCCTTACTCAATCCAATCATTCTCTCTCTCTCTCTCTGGAATTGGAATTAGATCTCACTTTCTCTCTCTACAAACAAAACAAAACAAAGAATCCCAATTCATTTTCCTATTCCTGTTTCCATTTTTCTAAATGCACACATAATAATGCCTACTCTCCACAAATTCAAGCTCTTAGCCACACAATGCGCCGTCGCCGGCAGCCCCACCCGCAGCCCTACCACCAGCCCCGTCATCCACCTCCGCCGCCGCAGGACCCTCCGCATGTTCCTCGCTCGCCCCCTCGACCGCCGCCGTTTCCATCCCCCTCCCCAAGATCCGCCCGAAATCGCCGACAACGAGGTACGAGTCCGCCACAAACTCAAGGACCTCTTCGTCTCCTCTCCGCCGCCGCCGCCGCAAGACGACAAGAGCTTCCAAGAACATCAACAGCAACGGCAGGATCAGCAAGAAGAACTCTTCCCTGCCTCCACCATCGGCGTCCGGTTCCGGACAGGATCTCCGTTCCGTCGCAGCGCCGCCACCTCTCTCCGGCCGATATCGTCGGCGTTCCGGTACCGGTTACTGAGAAGAGCTTGGCGACCGGTACTGGTCACCATCCCTGAGTAGTAGTTTCTCTCTGCTGTGATAACTGTACGGATGAGTTAAGTTCCTAATTTTTTTTCTTTTGTTTTATTTATTTATTATTTTCACTTTTGGAGAAATAATAATAATAATAATAACAATAACAAATAACAATAATAATTTTATGTCATGGACGCTAACGTGCGCGGTGTGCGTTTCAGCATTTCTGGTAGAGAGGTAACGTAACTAACGTTTGGCGCGTTGCGAGTATGACGGAACAGTGATATACGTTATGATGCGACGTCGTTTTGTGAATTTTGTACGTTTTGATGATTGTTTTTAGTATGGCGATGGAATTGGGTTATTTGTTTTGTGAAGAGAAGAAAATGCACTGAGAATTATTAATGAAATAATTGGTAAATATAAAATGTAAAATAATGGTGTTTTGTGTTTTTAATTAGATTGTGGTGTGGATCAAAGAGGGACAGGGATGAGACATAAGTGGGTGTGAGATAACCATGATGTTTTTTTAGAAGTCTGTCTCTATTTGCAGTTTCCTTGTGTTTCTGTTCAGAGATGTCTTCTTATTATCTAAGTTCTTCTATTTTTGTCCTATCATGCGAGATCTAGAGATACTTTGTCACACTTAATCATTGCTTTATTTGGGTATTGATAGATAATGTGAAACTGGAAAATAATAAGGTTATCCTAATACATCAAGATTTTAATATAGTTTTTCATTTTTCATTTCATTTTTTTTTTTTTTGAAAATATTCCATCGGTTCATCGCTTCGCGATTAGTCCGATTCGGGGTGGGTCCAGGATTAAGGCTTTAAACCCTTCCCAAAGGTGGTACTGGAGAGGTTCAAACACATGCCCTCACCCCCACCTGCTTAGCTCTCATGCACCAACTGAGCTACCACTGTTTGGTTCTTTTTGCACTACTTAAAAGGGTAATAATACGTTACATTGGTATCGAAGTCACGGAACTATAGAATATTCTTTTGTACTTATGTATGCTTAAACTCTTGATATGGTAGCCCCCGATGTACGTATGTTGATTCAATGCGTAACGTGGGTTCTGTAACTGGTGTACTTTTAGAAACTTTATACTCAATTATCGGGTTCTTAAGTAATGATGTTGAGCACAATGTTGGCAAAAAATGATGCTAGCTACAGATTTGAGATCTGAGACTTGAGAAAGTGGCAAGCAAAGGTCTTCAAAAGGGAATAGAATAGGCGTGCCTAATTATCATTGTGTTTATTTTTAATTGGTAGTTTATCATTGTCTTTGTTGAACAGGGACAAAGTTAGATTCACGACCAAAGGAAAAATAACAATCTTATACTTGCCAAGAGAGAGAGTTTAGCAATATCTGTTCAAGCCTTCAAGGAATCTAATTGTCTATATGACCAAAATGTTCAGCCATTTTTGTATTGTCTTGTTGAAGTCACGTCAGAAGGGTGCATTGTTGTTGCTGTTGTGTTCTGTAATATCCGTTTAAGTATCTTCACAGGCCCACCACGTGCATCATTGAGATACCTTCTCTCTAATAAGCTTTTCTATTATATACACTTTTTGGGGGGTACAAGACAATGTTTTTTCTTTCGGGATACAAGACAAATTTAAACATCATAATTATGATCTTACAGAAGAATTGGATCCACCCAGATACTTAGAGCTCGTTTGGATGGATTTTTTTTTTCAAAAGCTATTTTTTTTAAGAAAAAAAAGCACTTCTCGAAAAAAGTCTGTTTAGATGTCTACTTTTAAAAAAGCAGAAGTCATAAAAAAAAAGCCAAAAATTTACTTTTTTCGAAAGTTAAAATTTTTAGCTTTTACAAAAAGCAGAAGTCAGAAGTCAAATATTTTTTTCAAAAATCAAATATTTTTAAAAAAATTTAAATAGCTGTAACTTTTATAGAAAGTACTTTTAAAATAAGGAAGAAGTGATAAAAAAGACTTTCTTCAAAAGTCAATACAAACGATCTCTTACTTCCAGGTATTGTCAATTAATTGAGAGATACAAATTACTATTTTTAAATATATAATGAAGTATAAAAGTCTTTCAGTTTATAGTAGTAAACTATATAAATAGATAGGAAGATTGTACTTACAACTTTTTTGTTTTACAACCTCTTACAATCATATCTTAATACTGTTGATTTTCGCCAATCAACGATCATAATTTTCACAAATTAAACTCATTAATTAATTATTAATTCACAATAAATAATAACTGTTGATTGACGAAAATCAACGATGTTAAGATATGATTGTAAGATGTTTTAAAAAAAAAGTTATAAGTATACTTTTTTTTTATAAACTTAAACTGGGATTTCTGTGCCTTACATTATAATATGTCGGCCTTTCTTAATAAAAGAATAACTCCTCAATAAATAACATTAAATTCTCTCGAGTTTTCAACAATTTTATCAAGTCAAATATGAGTAACAGACTTAACAGTTTGATTTATGCCGAACTTGTCTGTTAATGATTTTAATTGTAACTTTTTAATTTAATTTAAAATGTGACCCTTCTTATAAAAGACTATAATTTAATTTAAAATCTAACAGTTGTGTGTGTCTATTGAATTATTTTATTTGCAAAAAGAGAAACATGGAAATTGGTATATCGCTTTGCCTTCAACTTCAAGTCTACAATCGATGTGAAATCCTTTTGGACACGTTAGTAGGAATCTCTTTCCCTGCTGGACTAGATAGAAAAGGCAAATGACAATCGATGTTTTTTTCGTAACAAATTTTAGAGTTTTAAGTCTTTATCATAGTTCAGAATAAAAACACGAGGCAAAAGAAAGAACAATATAATATCATCATTGAATAGCTCTCTTACTCATGACTAATGGCTAATGCACATCGCATATGTGAATTTAATAGAAAACATTTACATTTACCAATTGTAAAAAACAAAAAAAAGGGTCTATACTATTGTTACAAATTTACGGAATAGAAATTTGTACTGTGTATATACATGCTAGCATGTATTACATTGTATTTTATGGGTGTAGTCATGTCATGACGTGCGTTATAAATTCTATCAAATATATAACACTATAGATAGGGCTTTATCTAACCATCACTCTCGACATAAGTAATAGTCTCACAATTATAATTGTAACCGAAAATGTAGCTTAATTGATTGACAAAACTGAAGAATGATAAGAATAATTAATTGGTATTGAAATTTGAAACAATGTTTCCATTTGAGATAAATCTCGCCTTCTTTCTGGTTGTTACAACTTATGATTACTTTTTACCTAATACTTTGACGAAACCCATCACAGTTCGAATACCTGGGACTGTCTTATTGATTGCCCGTTACTAGTTCCCACCTCCTATGATTGTTAATTACCGACATCAGAGTTTGATTTATTAAATCATCTTGCACTTCCTATAGCTAACAAAACATATATGTGGAGGGCAGTACTTCTTGAAAAACTGCATGAAGAAAAGTATTTAACGAAAATCAAGACAAGTAATGGATATTTATTTTTATTATTATATTTTATATCATTTTGTGTTTTTGTTGCCTTTGTATCATAAAGTTTTCTAACCAGAAAAGCCCAAATTAAGGAAATCTTTGTTTAGATCTCCATCACCCTGACAAAGTATATTGCGCAGGTGGCTTCAATTTTCTAATGAAATAATACATTTACGATTTGCCGACCCCACCATTTAAGAAGTTATTATGAATGAAAGATGTCGAGTGAGTCAACTATTAAGGATATTTAGTGTTTTGATAAAAAAATTTGTGTTTAGTGAAGGGAAGGGGCAAAGTGAAAGAACAAAAACTACACAGAAAAGTGACAGGCAACCTCTTTAAGTTTCTAACTTATAAACCATAAGAAAGCTAAAGAAAATCCTCCATCTTACTAGCAAGGCCAAGTCCATGCTTTAAAATTATCCTCTTATACCCCGTTTGGATGTGCTCCAAAAGCCGCTTTTTTTTTTCGAAAAAATAAAAGTACTTCTCACTTTAAGTTCGTTGGATATCTGCTTTTAAAAAAAGTAAAATTCACAAAAAATCAAAAATCTGCTTTTTTTAGAATCTAAAAATTTTAGCTTCTAAAAAAATCAAAGGTCAAAAGTCAATTTTTTTTCAAAAACTAAATATTTTTATAAAAATAAATAGCTTTAACTTTCATAAAAAACACTTCTAAAATAAGGAAGAGATAAAAGTTACTTTTTGTAAAAACCCAAACAAACGAGCTCTTCGGTAGGTCAAGGAAGCTCATGGCACTGATCATCATTAATGGGTTAAACTACTACACCAATAGTAGCAAATGGAACTGATATTATTTCTCAACTCAAAACCTTAAAATATTGAGTTTATGGGTTCTCTCACTTATATGAACTTCACTTAATTAGCTCATTACCAACCAATGTGAGATTATCACATATGAATATCTCAACAATATCTCTCTTAAGTGTGAAATCCCACATTAGTATGCTCCCTCTCAACGGAAGCATCTCTGAGTATTGTAGGTCCAAGTACTCAATTCACCTCTAACCAAACACTTGACTAGTTCGAACTCAATACGACTGTGTTACTACTGTCACGCAGGCTAGAGGAAGCCCATGGCCATGACAAGAGATCATCATTAATGAGTTAAGCTAAACCAATTATAACAACTAGCATACCCCAAAAGGGATTTAATCAAAAAAAAAATTCAAAAAAAATGCTTCCTTGTATTCGTTTGACATATTTTATTTCTATAAATGATGTTATTTAATTCTTATTCTTATTTCTTATTATCCAACAATAGTAAATAAACGTGACTCATTATTTCAATAAATAATGGATAAGAGATTATATAAAATTTATTAAACTTGTCATAATGCATGCATTTATATCCCAAAATGGATGAAGATGGCTGAAGACGCACATCAAAATATACGCAACACTGCAACAGGCATTAAGTTGCCTCAAATGCGCAACTGGTTGCAATACTTTCATGAATATTGTCAAATAGTTATATTTTCATATTTTTTTTTATTTAAATTACAATCATTAAATTTTTTTTTTCAATTGAAAGGTATTCTTTTAAGCAGGTTCATGGTTTCCAAGAAAAGATCATATAGGATTGGTACAAGACTTTTCTCGTGTCATATATAAAATTTTCACAGCTTGAATGTACGTACTTGTAAATTATCGTAACCCAAAAAAAAGACAATTTTTTTTCTTTGTGTGAAATGTTTTTTTTATTTAACATATTAGATTGATGCAATTTTAGATTTATCTCCTCTGTGTAAGTGGTCTTTTACAGGGTTCCTCCAATCGTCCATATGCAGCTTCAGGTACAAGGTTTTGGAGGCCAACCCAGATGAGCATCCGTTGAGAATCCCCTTGGTAGACTACTTGCAAGGCCAGCCTTGACACTGAGCTCTTTGTTTATGGGTCAGAGTCAGACTACAATAATCTTACCCTCTTCTATGTTATATATTTATTCCCATTCTACATATTTATGTTTAATATTTTTTTTTCTGTTTATTTTTTTTTTAAAATACATACCGATGTCCAGAGTCCTAATTAATCCTACACAAATATAGATATAGAATAAGAGCGAAAAATTAATGTTTAGGAATTATATATTTTTATTTCATTGAGCAATTAATACATGCTTCTCCAATTTGTCTTATTAAGTTAGAATCTAACAAAATTATTGTTGTTACATAATAATATAATGTTAACATTAAGCACTAAAACTTTTAAGTGATTTTAAAATATTATAAAGAATCAATTCAATGATTCAATCCAATAACTTAACTAGAAAATTAAATGAAAATTCATTAATAATTTTATATTATATTTCTCTAATAAATATGTTTGCGGTAGCTATAAAATTTTAAGAGTTTTATAAGAGTTATGTTGTAAGAAAAATGTTTGTATTATGTTATAGAGATTCGTTTTGCATGCCGTAATTTTTTTTTTTTTGTTCTTCAAAACATGCGGGTTTCACAAAATATTGTGTGTGTAGAAAACTTTTTGTGGTCATGTTAAATGATGAATACACACCCCAAATTTTAAATAGATGTAAAAAATAGAAAAATAATGAAGTTAATACCTGGTGTTAATTACCTCCTATTCAATTTTTCAAGAGACTTAAGAGTGGTCAGGTCAACGAAGGGCAACTTTTTTAGAAGCATACTTTTCCTAGAAACATCCCTGTGGAAATTGGTTACTCAATTCCCAATATAATCTTCTACAAATCGGTTCAACCTTGCACCCCATTCTTCTCCCACACTTGTCTTTTGCTTATTTTTTTCTTCCGTTGCAAGAATGAAACCTCTTCTTCTTCTTCACCAATCTTCCATTTTCATATTGTTGCTCATCACTTTCATCATATCATTCAATATTCCAACATCACTTCATGCGGATGATGATAGCAGGTATACAAACTGCAATAAAACTTTTAGTTGCGGAGACACCATCCCTCCAAATGTTAACCTTGGGTACCCTTTCTGGGGAGGAGAGAGACCACAATATTGTGGTGAGCCTAACTTTGAGCTCACATGCGACAACAACACTGTACCCTGTTGGGTATGGCTCATACTTCACATGATGATGTTGGCCCTAATTGTCGGGGTCAGCAGAAAGGCAACTGGGGTCCCGCTCCCAGGTGAGCGGGCGGGGGTCCGGGGGAGCCGCCCCGGCGGGGTCCGGGGGCAGCTCCCCCAGGCCCGTAGAGGCTAGGTAATGTTTAGGCCTCTGTTTCTATTGTAATTTTCTTAGCAGTTTGGGCTTGGACCCATGAATAGTGCTGTTAGGGTTTTTTTGTAATCCTATTTATATTTGCCCTGTAAACCGAGAGACTTGTAACGAGTGGCGGTGAGGTGAATATAGTACAGACAAGCTGGACGTAGCCTATATTGGGTGAACCAGGTAAATCATCGTGTCAATCTCTCTACTCTTATCTCTTGTTCTGTTTCCTCGATTCTGTGTGATTGTCGATTTCCAACATCCCAAGATCAACATCAGTTCTGTCACATACCGGATTCTTGCTTTGGACTTGGCTTCATGGAATCTCACTCTCGCGAGGGACGTTTTCCGAAATTATGATACTGATTCACCATCTACAATATCTTGTTCAAATGATTACAAGAACAACAGTACCTTTGATCCCTCTGTGTTTAAATACGCTGATGGGGTTGTTCACGCGTCGCTGTTATATGATTGCGGTACTGTTGTTCCAACAAATCCGGGTATGGTTCGAACCTGCAATAACGATATACTCTACTACGCTCCACAGTTTTCGTACTTGGGAGTTTGCAGCAGCGTTACTGTTCCCATGTTTAAAGAACAGGTGCAAGCTCTATCATCTGTAAATTCCAATACAAATCAGGCAGTATTAGATGCAGGTTTCGCGTTGCAATGGATCGATAATAATAATGAGTGCAGCACATGCTTGAGTTCTCAAGGGGAGTGTGGTTCTGATGGGGATCAATTCAAATGTTTTTGCAATGATGGAACAAATTCGTGTACAGACTCAGGTATATATAATATATGCACTCATGGTTGTTGATTTCTCTGAGTCCTTTTTCTTTTTTTACTGGTAGTAAACACTACTAAATGTGGTTTCTTTGTGATTGAATTAGAAGCCGTATTATATATAATTATAACAACAACTGTTTTGCTAACAAGGCAAGAGAAGAAGGTCGAATATCTGATCTCTGAATTGTCTTGATGGATTATTTTAACCTTTATCACTGCAAGCAAAGGGAGGTAGAGATGAACACGTTCTATGGAACAAAATTGGTGTGCTAGATGATTTTACAAAGCAAGCTTACCTGATGGCCGTCATGTGGCAGTGAAAGTAATAAGTGAGTCCAAGGGAAATGGAGAAGAGTTCATAAATGAAGTTGCCAGCATTAGCAGAACATCTCATGTGAACATTGTCTCACTTTTGGGTTTTTGTTCTGAGATGAATAAAAGAGCACTAATCTATGAATTGATGCCCAATGGCTCATTGGACAAGTTCATCTATAAAAGTGAATCTCCAAATGCTATTTGTAATTTGGACTGGAACACATTGCACCAAATTGCAATCGGCATTGCTCGAGGACTGGAATACTTGCATCGAGGATGTAGTGCCAGGATTCTGCATCTTGATATCAAACCCCAAAATATCCTCTTGGATGAAGATTTTTGCCCAAAAATCTCTGATTTCGGACTAGCTAAATTATGCCAAAAGAAGGAGAGTATCGTGCCCTTATCGGGCACAAGAGGAACTATAGGATACATTGCACCAGAAGTATTTAACCGAATGTATGGTGGAGTTTCTCACAAATCTGATGTATACAGTTATGGCATGTTGGTTCTTGAAATGATTGGAGGAAGAAAGAATTATGAGAGTGGAGGGTCACAAACCAGTGAAATGTACTTTCCCGACTGGATTTACAAGGATCTTGAGCAAGGCAATATTCCTGCAAGTTGTTTGGCCATCTCAGCCGAAGAAAATGATATGATAATGAAGATTACTTTGGTGAGTCTATGGTGCATTCAACCAAATCCATCAAATAGGCCATCAATGAGTAAAGTAGTAGAGATGTTAGAAGGTCCACTTGACTCAGTGCCATATCCTCCAAAGCCTGTCTTGTATTCTCCTGAATGGCCACCCTTACAAATTTTGGATATATCTTCCAGCAATATGCAAGGGACAAATTCAATAACCACGCAAAATGATGGGTCCATCGAATGAAATGACTTCATCAAAGACAAAAAGGTAAATGCGAATGTCATGTAACTTACGTTAATGGTTCTTCAACAAACTTAGCATGACTTTTTGTCAAACACTTCAAAACCTATAATATACATGTAGAAGGTAAATTGCGAGGAACTAATGCCTTTGTAGATCTCTGATTTTTCTTCGGGTCTTTAATCTTTAATGTAATGGATCTTTAATCTTTGAAATCAGCTTAAAATGGAATAATTGATGCTATTAATTTTTCTTTTATGTTAAAGGAACTAACAACATACCACGTTTGTTCTCCTATTGATGGATCCTATTAAAGGAACTAAAACAGACCTACAAATGTTAATGTTGGTTTTATTTGTGGAGATGGTTTCTTTGACTATGAATATAGCCAGTATAAATCTCTGGAGAACCTTTAGAGGTCAACTGATGATTGCATTCTGGGTAAACCACAATAGCATCCTTCTTACTCCAGACAACCAAGCCTCCAGTCTTTGTCTATTCACTCAGCAAATGAACACCAATGTAGCCATCAGATAACATGGAAGGATAATATAATGAAACGTATATAAAATGTAACAGTAACAATTATCTACAAGTCAAAGCGCTTTGGTTAACATAAGAAGATTCATACAACTAATACACATATTGCAGTATATCTGCTTTAGATAGCAGTAACAAGACACTCTAAAATATTAGATGCCAGTAATTAGTCAAACAGGCTCATATCAATTTTCAATATTCAACAACATCCATAAACATACTAGCAAAATCAGTGTGCTTTGAATACTTAGTTTTTAAAGTTGGAAATTCTATTAAACCATAACAAATGTTTAACTAGCCAAAAAATACTAGAGTATATGTTTAACATGGAAGAAAAACAAAATTCTACTTCAAGAAGCAACAGTTAAAATAAAATCTATACTTCCTTCACGAGAATACTAAAAATGACAACAATAGGGACAAGTCTAACCTCAATAATTTCTCGAGCTCTATCCATATTCAGGCATAAAGGGATATCAAATTTAACCATTGCAAGTTCATTTTTTTTCTCCCAAGTCCGTTTAATTTCATCCACAACAACTTGTGTAAAACCAGCTTTCTTAACCTTAACCCAATTTCTCATTGTTGCAGCCTCATCCCTCAACCTTCTCAGCAGCACCTTATCAAGCGTCAAATCCGCAGCTATAAAAGCCTTTTCCTTTTTCATCCTCAGAGAAACAACACTCTCATCCTTCTCCCACGGCATTCTCTCCCTACTTCTAACCTCCTCATTTTCCTTCAAACTTTCCAAACATCCCCCAAAGTTTTCAACTTTAGCAGAACCCATTTGAGTCTCAGCTAAATTCTGGGTCCTGTGAAGCTTTTCAACTATTTGAACAATTTTCTTCATGACCTTCTTCCCTCTGACCACTTTAGCTTTATCATTATCAGTAGGTTCGTGTTCGTGTTCGTGTTTTTCTACCTTATCAAGGCCCTTGTTGAATCTCTTGGGGTTGGAGAAGTGAAGAAGGTCATGGAGTTGGAGAAGAATAGGACCCTTCATCCATGGAGGTGTGGGGGCTTTGATGGCAACATTGCCATCAGAATGGACCTTGGGAATTGGGTTGGTATCTTTGTTGTTGTTGTTGTGGTTTGGGAGCAATGAAGAAGAAATGCGAATGTGAGAAAATGAAAACGGTGAAGAGTTAGGGGATAGAGGAGAAGGAAGGGAAAGGAACAGCAACATTGCTCACAGTAGCAGATGAAGGAACTCAACATTATTATTCACCATATACATATTCTTATTTATTTTTTTATTTTATTTTCTCCAACGCTTTCCTTTTATATTTTCTTAGATAAAAAGTAGATATAATGGGATTGATGTTTCTGATGTGATACATATAAAAAGTGTATAGGTTTCATGTGAGGCCATAGGAAGAGAGAAAAAATCGGTTTAACATATTTTTATATGTATTAGAGATATAATTATATTTTATAAATATATCTGCAGTAAGCCTAATACGACGTTGTTTTGAGATGAAAATTATAGTGTTTTTATAATTTTAATTTATTTCAGGGTCATTATAGTCTTTATAATTATAATTTTTTAATCTTTCAATTCAAAACAATATTGTTTTGGGAGTAAACACAGATAACTTATCTGCATTAACTGCAGAAATATTTTTCTGATATATATATGGCAAAAATATTTCTTAAATTGTTGAATGTTTCGCTAGTAATCTTAATCATTGATTCTCATTTATTCCCTACATTTAATAGTTTATCCACTTATATATGGTTATGACTCCTAACTGGATGTCAAACAACTTGAGAAATGATAACTTATATATATATATATATATATATATATATATATATATATATATATATATATATATATATGAGTTCGTTTTTTCTACCGTCAATGTAAATAACTTATTTACATTGAGACCAAAACGACGTCGTTTTGAGGCAGAAATCAATGTATTTTTGTAATTATAATTTATTTCAAGGTTATAATAGTCTTTTTCATTATAATTTTTTAATTTTTCAACTCAAAACGACGTCGTTTTGGAAACGAATGTAGATAACTTATCTACATTCATTGTAGAAACGTTAAAGCCTATATATATAGGTAAAACTAATCTTATGTTGCATAAGATAGTGTACCTCATGTTGTGAAACAAAATTAAGATGATCTCATCTTGATTTTTTTTCTTTTTATTTTTTAGTGGGTCCCACCTTGATTTTGTTTCACAACATAAGGTACATTATCTTATGCAACATAAGATTAGTTTTATCCTATATATATATTATCACAAAATTACGTCATTTTGCGAGTTAAAGGAATTAATAAATGGTGCTTTGATAAAATTCATCCAAATAAAATAACCTTCAATAATATTTATTCTTTTTGGAAACAACCTTCATCAATTTTTTTTATCTCCCTAAACAATATAGTTTTTAGATGACATGACATAAGTTTATTTCATATGATATGACAAATAATAAATCATATATAAATATATATTGAGTTTGACCAATTAAAATTATTTTTAAGAAAATTGTGTAGGGTAAGGTATAATAAGGCGAGGTTCGGTTGGGTTTTATGAAAAAATAAATAAAAGAAATTAGTCCAATGAGTTATGGTTTATAGAAAATATAAACCCCTTGTATTTTTCAAGTCAAAGTTTGAATATTATTTTGAGTTGCGTTGATTTGGTTTAATTTATTATTATTTTTAGAATTAATAGTAAATTATAAGACTAATTGATTTATATAATATTTATTTTACATAATACATTATATTTTTATATTGATATAACTTATTTTTAATACATATTATAAAATATATTTTTTCATTTTTTAAAATTATGACTTAGCAATATTATTATGTCTAGTTTTTTTTTTTTGAGATATTTCAATTGGTTCATCCCTTCACTGTTAGTCCGACTCGGGGTACGTCTCGAAATTAAGGCTTTAAACATTTTTCGAAGACGATATTGGAGAGTATCGAACGTATGCTCTCATCTTGACCTGCTGCTCAGTTCCTTAATGTCAACTCATCAGCTACTATCATTTAGTTAATATGCCTAGTTCTAGTTCGATCATTTGCTAGGTCATAATAAGGTTGTGTTAAGAATTAGAATAATGCCCGAACTAAATATTAAATTGGATTTGAGACAAGTTAAACCTAGCTCGAACAAACTTAAATATTTATTTTAAAGAAATCAAAATTTCCTGGTTCAATATTAAATATCAAAGATTGTCACTATTTAAATGTCATATATATCTTACAATATCAAAAGATTATCAAAGTTCTATTGGGTTTATTAAAAGTTTTGATCAAACATTTACGTGCTTTCTTAACAGTTTAGATTTTTGAAAAAATTGATACATGACACTTTATAAAAGCTTTTTCAACTAATTGATCAATGCATGTTTAAAATAGCTTTAAAAGATTTTCTATCTTTGCTTAATAAGCTTAAACTTTTAAAAACCCAAAGTGCCTTGCACATGGCAAGAAATTTAGTCTTTCATTTCAGGACAAAGCACGCAATATCATTTTATTTGTGAAGTGGTAGAAGATAGAAACATGAATATGCGAAAGATCCACACAAAAGAGAACCTAGCGGATGCACTAATAAAACCAATCAATATTAACAAATTTGTATGGTGCAAATCTTCATTTGACCTTGCAAAAACGTAGAAAACATGGAGATGTCAAGATGGAAAGAATTGCGTCGAGATTGATTGGTTTTCATCATTTCTCCAAGTGGGAGATTGTTAGAACTATAATCCCACATGAGTGGGTATAGTTTAAGACTTTGGGTGAGGTCAGGGGTGACAATATGGATTAAACCCGATGGGTCAACCCGTTAAAACGGGGCGGGTCGGGTTACATATTTCAACCCATCAACCCGCCTCGTTGGGTTGTGGGTCAAAACGGATTGGCGGCGGGTCGGGGCGGGTTGGCCTTTCGGGTCAATTTTTTTTTTTTTTACTATTAGGTAATGTTTTATTTGTTTTTAAGCTTTTGTGATATCCAATTTTTTGTTATCTTAGTACTCTCTAGAAAAAATATAGAAGAAAAACTTTATTTATTACAAAGATAATTTATGTATGGATATAAAAACAAGTTTGTAAAGAATATCTAACTAAATATTAGCATACATTTAGATTTAAGATTAAAAAAAACTAAGGGGAATGTGATATATATTATAATATTAATAAAATATAATTTATTTTTTATTTTTTATTTTTTAAACGGGTTGACCCGCCAACCCACCATAAAACGAGACGGGTTGGGGTTTTCAACCCAAATTCAAGATACGGGGCGGGGCGGGCCAACCCACTTTTGACGGGTTGGGAGCGGGTCGGGGCGGGGTGGGGCGAGCTGACCTGTTTTGCCACCCCTAGGTGAGGGGGCTATAATATAAATAAAGCCTCTCTCCAACCTTTGTATATTACACCAAATCTTCTTCTATTTCTTTATATATATTTCTTGAATAAATTTTGGGAAGAGTTCTTTTAATTTAAGACGGGATAAAATTGTTCTTTCTTTATAATTAAAGGGATATGGTAGTTTGGGGAAAGATATACTAATCACCAAAAAAGTTTATCATCTTTACAACCAATTTAATCACCGTTAGTTTTCGTCAATCTAACGGTTATAATTTATTGAAAATTATTGGTTGCATTTATTAATTAATTAATTATGAATTCTCATTAAATTATAACCGTTATATTGACGAAAAACAACGGTGTTTAGGTTGGTTGTAAAAGTGATAAAAAATTTTGGTTGTAAGTATATCATGTCCCTTGTAGTTTTAGTTCCCATAGTAAATTTTTTCTACAAGAGCATGTGTTTTTTTCATTTAATTTGTTTGAGGTTTTTCCACATTAAATCTCTGTTTCATTTATTGCTTTCAGTTTCCTTTATCTATTGTTATTGTTGGAAATAAGATGCAATTGATGTGAAATTCTTACGAGGAATCTCTTTCCGTTCTGGACTTACTAATTATAGAAAAGGCAAAAGACAACCAAAAAAATTCTGGCTGCTCTAAATACATTTGACCAAAGCAAGATGTTTCTTTCGTAACAAATTTTAGAATTTTAAGTCTTTATCATAGTTCAGAATAAAAACACGAGGCAAAAGAAAGAACAATATAATATCATGGAATTATTCTCTTACTCATGACTAATGGCTAATGCACATGTCAAATGTGAATTTATTAGAAAACATTTACATTTACCAATTGTAAAAAATAAAAATAAAATAAAAAGGTCTGTACTAATAATTGTTACAAGTTCATGGAATAGAAGTTTGTACTGCATATATACATGCTAGCATGTGTTACATTGTATTTTGTGGGCGTAGTCATGTCATGACGTGCGTTGTACATTCTATCAATTAGTCAAGTTAGACAAATTGATTAATGAAGAATGTAAGAAAATGAATGGCAATTACAAGGTACTCCTTTTAAGTAGGTTCATTGATTTCCGAAAAAAGATTAAATAGAGATTGGTATGAGACTTTTCTCTTGTCATATATCACTTTCACAGCTTAAGTGTGACATGTTCTTTCTTCACATAAAATTTTTATTTGGGAGTACCGTATTCTTTATTTCTCTTTTAAGAAAAGAGAAATATTCATCCTCATTTAAATCCATACCTTTATCTTTTTTCCATCTAAATCCTAATTTTTTTATCCTTTTTAGAAAGATGTATGGTATTATGGGAGTACCAAAGATTTGTTCCTTCACATACCTGTAAATTATCATAATAAAAAAAAAATTCTCTGTGTGAAATTTTTTTTATTTAACATATTAGGAGAAAAGTTATTGTAATCCCGGGACACTATTATTAGGTGTTCCTTTTTCCTAAATTGAAAAATTTGTATGATATTTTTATCCTTGTCATTTTGCTTATTTTCATCTATGTCCTACTTTTTTTCTACTTTTGGCCAAGGACCCGGTCCACTATATCTTTGATGACATTAGATTCATGGAATTTCATTTAAGATTGAGTAAACACCATTTTTGGTCCCTGACAATATCTACGAAATCCTTTTTAGTCACTGACAATAAAAAAGGACTAAATTGGTCCCTAAAATTATGAAAAAAGGGCCACATTAGTCCTTATGTCAACTCCTCCGTCACTAACGTGGTCCTTTTTTATTGTCAGGGACTAAAAAGAATTTCGTAGATATTACCAGGGACCAAAAAAGATATTTACCCTTTAAGATTTATCACCTTTGTGTAGGTGGGCTTTTACAGGGTTCGTCCACAGTACCCAGTAGATGTTGTGAGAAAACCGTCCACTCGTCCACATGCAGCTTCAGGTACCAGGTTTTGGAGGCCAACCCATATGAACATCCATTGAGAATCCCCTTGGTGGACTACTTGCAAGGCCAGTGGAGGAGAAATTGTTTTTATAAGAAAAATATAATTACCGAGGAAATGATAGGAAAATCAGTTTGATGAAAAAATTTAAAAAAAGATATTTGGTTGACGGAAATATTACCGAAAAAATTTATTTAAATTTGCAAAGTCTATGTTCGGGAGGAACTTCGCACTGTTTTTCCACTTCCCTAATTATCTCAAAATACCACATCTCAAGTAGTATTTTGTAACTGTGAATTTCATTCAAAAATCAACACCAAAATCGTTTCCCAGCCATCCTATTTGCCTAGTGTATTTTTTTTAAAACTTGAACCAAACATGGTATTTTTCAATACCCACCCACACTTCTTCATCAAATCCAAAATAAAACTTGTACCAAACTTAGCCTGAGCTTTTTGTTTGTGGGTCAGACTACAATAATCTTACCCTCTTCTATGCTATATATTTATTCCCATTCTACACATTTCTTTTTTATTCTTTTTTCCTCTTTTTTTTTTCCATAAAAAAAGAAGAAGGGATAGATTAAGAGTGAAAAATTAATGTTTAGGAATTACATTTTTTATTTCATTATGCCACTAACACATTGACCATTTCTAGCTTCTCCAATTTGTCTTGTCAATTAGAATCCAACAAAATTATTGTTGTTGCATAAAATATAAAGCACTAAAACTTTTAAGTGATTTAAAAATATATTCGTGCTAGTTATAAAATTTGTATTAAGATTTAAGAGACTAAGTATGGGTGGTCAACGAAGGTCCACTCTAAATGGAAATTTGCTGTTAGACTCAGGCTTCCTAGAAACATCCCAGTGGAAATTTGCATGCACTGAAAGTGAAACATGAACGCGCATTTTATTCATATTTCAGTCTATATCTTCCTTTTCCTCTCTGTTCCACATTTTTCTTATCATCACTTCTCCTCCTCCACCTTCTTTTCTACTAAGAATGAAACCTCTTCTTCTTCTTCACCAATCTTCCATTTTCATATTGTTGCTCACTTTCATCATATCATTCAATATTCCAACATCTCTTGGTGCGAATGATGATAGCAAGTATACAAACTGCACTAAAACTTTTAACTGCGGAGACACCATCCCTGCAAACCTCAGGTACCCTTTTTGGGGTGGAGAGAGACCACAGTATTGTGGTGAGCCTCACTATGAGCTCACATGCGACAACATTGTCCCCAAGATCACCATCAATTATGTCACATACAGGATTCTTGCTTTGGACTTGGCTTCACAGAATCTCACTCTCGCGAGGGACGTTTTCTGGAATGATACTGACTCACCCTCTACATCTTGTTCAAATGACTACATGAACAACAGCACCTTTGATCCCTCTGTGTTTATTAAATATGATGATGAGGTTGTTGAAGTGTCGCTGTTATACGATTGCAACACTGTTCCACCAAGTTCAGGTGTTGTTCGAACCTGCCTTGATGAAACTCTCTATTATGCTCCCCAGTTTGCCTACTTGGGAGTTTGCAAGATGATTATTGTTCCCGTGTCTGACGCTATAGCTGCTTATGACCCCAGTTCAATTCAGATACTATTAGATGAAGGTTTCAGGTTGCAATGGATCGAGAATAATAATTATGAGTGCGACACATGCTTGAGTTCTCAAGGGGAGTGTGGTAATGATGAAGGAGAATTCAAATGTTTCTGCAAGGATGGACCTCATAAAACTTCCTGTTCAGACTCAGGTACATATAATATATGCAGGCATGGTTGTTGATTTCCTTCTCTGAGTCCTTTTTTTATTGGTAATAAACACTAAACATGGCTTCTTTGTGATTGAAGAAGCCGTATTATATATAATTATAACAAGTTAAAAACAACTGTTTTGCTAACATGGTAAGAGAAGAAGGTGGAATATCTGATCTTTAAATTTGCCATGATAGATAATTTTAACCTTCATCACTGCAAGCCAAGGGAGGGAGAGATGAACACTTCTACGGAACAAAATTGGTGTGTTATATTATTTTAGTGCAGGTCACTTGGCTTGTCAATGGGGTTGATATGACTTAGCCATGCTACTTAACCGTTATTGATTCTTCCCTCCAATTCTGAATTAGCAACTGAAGAAGACCGGGTCTTGCAACAGAACAAAGTTCCTGGTACTATTGTTTGACTTTTGGGACACACTGCCTAGTTCTCCTATTGACCATTTCCTACGTTGTTTTCTCAAAACCACCTTAACAGCTTCTGTTTAACTCGGGGGGGAAGTAAAATATTTTTTTTTTTTTTTTGATAACATTAAGGGGCGAAGCCCCAAACAAAAAGTAAAATATTTTTCCAGTGGGCAACTGATGATGTATTATTAGCTGGTCCACTTTTATTTTGTATATTTTAAGGAGATTTACTGGTTATCACTTTCTCCTGTAACTTAATTTGCAGTAATGTGAAAGTTACAAGTTCACACATTCGGTTAAAGGAAGAAAATGAGGCTTGCTGACTACATTGTTTAACATCTCTTTTCTATCCTTATCTGATTCCATGTTTTCATATTTATTTATTTTTCAGGGAAGGCTTCAGGTAAAAGCAAGTGGAGCAATCTAGCTGTTGGACTAGGTAATGTTCAGCATTGTAAAATTCTTGTTACCTTTTTCGTTTTATTCTAAAGGTCTAAATTATTGTTTTTCACTGTTCTTCACTTCACTTCTTTGCAAACATAAAGGTGCATCTATTGCTGGAGTTGTAACATGTATTGGGTTTATTAGTATAGTGGAAAAGAGGAGAAAATTTCTTGACCACAATGTTGAGGATTTCTTAGAAAGTCATGATTTTTTGGCGCCAAAGCGATACAGTTATTCGGAAGTGAAAAGGATCACAAATTCATTCCGTGATAAATTAGGCCAAGGAGGATATGGTGTTGTGTACAAAGCAAGCTTACCTGATGGCCGTCATGTGGCAGTGAAAGTAATAAGTGAGTCCAAGGGAAATGGAGAAGAGTTCATAAATGAAGTTGCTAGCATTAGCAGAACATCTCATGTGAACATTGTCTCACTTTTGGGTTTTTGTTCTGAGATGAATAAAAGAGCACTAATCTATGAATTGATGCCCAATGGCTCATTGGACAAGTTCATCTACAAAAGTGATTCTCCAAATGCTATTTGTAATTTGGACTGGAACACGTTGCACCAAATTGCAATTGGCATTGCTCGAGGACTAGAATACTTGCATCGAGGATGCAGTGCAAGGATTCTGCATCTTGATATCAAACCCCAAAATATCCTCTTGGATGAAGATTTTTGCCCAAAAATTTCTGATTTTGGACTAGCTAAATTATGCCAAAAGAAGGACAGTATTGTGCCCTTATCAGGCACAAGAGGAACTATAGGGTACATTGCCCCAGAAGTATTTAGCCGACTATATGGAGGAGTTTCTCACAAATCTGATGTATACAGTTATGGCATGTTGGTTATTGAAATGATTGGAGGAAGAAAGAATTATGAGAGTGGAGGGTCACAAGCCAGTGAAATGTACTTTCCAGACTGGATTTATAAGGATCTTGAGCAAGGCAATATTCCTGCAAGTTGTTTGGCCATCTCAGAAGAAGAAAAAGATATGGTAAGGAAGATTACTTTGGTGAGTCTATGGTGCATTCAACCATATCCATCAAATAGGCCATCAATGAGTAAAGTAGTAGAGATGTTAGAAGGACCACTTGACTTAGTGCCATTTCCTCCAAAGCCTGGCTTGATTTCTCCTCAAAGGCCACCCTTACAAATTTCAGATATATCTTCTGGGACAAATTCAATGACTACATCAAAGGATGGGTTCATCGAATCAAATGTTTCCTCCTAAGACAAAAAGGTAAATGTGAATGTGATGTAACTTTCGTTAATGGTTCTTGAGCACCCTTTGCATGTCCTTTTTGTCAAACTTCAAAACCTGTAATATACATGTAGTCAGGTAAATTGCGAGGAACTAATAATGCCTTTGTAGATCTGAGAGTTTTCTTTGGGCCTTCGATTCACTATTTAATGTACAGGATCTTTAATCTTTAAAATCGGCAGGGAGTAATATATTACTCCTTTAAGTTTTCGGTCGCAGCTTTGGGAGTGTGTCTTACAAATCCAACAAATCTAGTAATGTTGTGATGCTTTTTTAAGTGGCTGGACAGAGAAATGGTGCTGTTATTGGAAAGTCTTGTACCACCAACGATGAATGCTTTAGTTCTATAATTAACAATACAGATTCATCTACATTGCCAGTTGTTACATAATAGAATGAATTCCAGAATGATGATAGTAAAAAAGAAAATATTGTTTAGGACCAAAATTTTCATCCAAAGATTTTAATTGATCTTTGCTAAATTACACAAGAAAATATCACATCATCATTGTCAGTTTCAAAAATCAAAAATCAAAAGTAGATCCACGGTGAACATAAAAGTTTTCAAAAATCTTTTTCCTGTAAAAGGAGAAAGAGGAGGGAAGATCAAGTGTACAGCTTGATAGAGTTACTACTGTACCGGCATATGGTGTGAAAGGACATCAAACAAGGCACCGGCAAATTCTAGACAAAAGCCATGATTAATGAAGCAGGTCAAGGTTCCTCACCCTTGTTTTGATGTTTTAAATAGGATTGATAGGAGATCAAACGGCATAAAACTTTTCCTTCTTGAGGACCTATGGTCAGCGTATCTTTTGATCCAGAAAGTGAAGAATAGGAACTACAAGTATTAATTTCCCTCACCTCCTTTAATAATAAGCTCATGAAAAAAGTCATAGTCAATGGTTGACATGTGATTAATTTTCTGGTATAGGAAGTAAATAATCATTTGGACAACTGAGCTCACACAAGAAATTTTATACAATAAATATATGTGAAAATCTTACCCGAAAAATATGTATATTTTGCTTGCCGATGCCTGTTGAATTTCTCATATGTCATATCTTGTCTACGGGTCAATGAGCAGACAACATAAAAGCAGTTGCAGCATGATACATGTCTTAGACATGCATGCATTAATTTTCAAATTCTCTCAGCTCAACTTCCTTTCTCTGCTGCAAGCTTGCCTAAAATTGCAAAAAGAATCCCAGTTATACAGTTCAACAAATAAAGTTATCATATAGAAGTCTAAGTTTTCTGGTCAAATGAAAAGACAGATTTGTCAATTGTTAATATTGTTATGCACGAATGCCAACTTCAACCACACATTATTGGGATTTACCAGTTTCAGCTTCAAATCAGATATTGTCTGCTGTCTCTGATGAGCAAAAAACTTCAGTGACTGAAACAACAGTAAGCAAATCAGTTCTGAATAGGAAATGAAATGTAATCAACGAAAAATACATATAAAGGAAAAGGATATGTATTTCCCAAGAAAAATAGGAGAACTATGGATGCAAAAGAAAGCACACACTTACTCCAATTCTTTGCATTTCAAGAGATCTACGCAATGCTTTTCTTTTGGTCAGGAGATTTTTTGATATTTTGTTTGAAGGTCGCCTATAGTTTTTTCCACGGTAAATAATAATAGCATGGCCCTCTTTTAGTTTATCAACCGAAACTATAACTCCACCACTCTCTGCCTCCAGAAATTTTGCAGTGTGGATGACCTGACTGAATCGTCTCTGCATCGTAATGACCTTCACTACTTCTCTGTGTTTCCAATGTTGATGTAAGCCTTCCAATACACCATCAAAGACTCCACGCCTGCCTGCATTGATAAGGGAGGAAAAAGTTTAAAGAAGCTTTTCCAGCTAAGAGTCATAAGTGAGTACTTATATATAATAGCAGCATTTGGGAAATATTAGTAATATGGAGAAATCCTTCTTGTTGCCCTTAAGCCCACTAAAATCAGTGTACTAATATGTACATCCACTCTTATGTTTCTAAAGTAAACTACATTCTCTCTCCCTTCAATCAAACAAAAGAGAATTAAAAGCAACTATTCTGTTGGAGAGGGTCCTACTAGCAACGTGGGATTTATTTGTGGAGATAATAAATTCACTCAGCTAAAATACTACTTTGGTTCCTATACCTAAGTTTCATCTGTCTTAACCTTTTTGCTTTTCGAATTCAATACATAAATTGTCCTTAATTAGAAGGCTCTTTACATCAGGGTTATGATTTATTTATTTATTTATCATAAAGCATGTATTATACAAAAATTGCAAAGTTGATTCATTCCAAAAAAGATACATCCGGAGTATTAATTATTGATCTATTACTTTATTATTTTGGTAACTTTGCTTATGTCACATGTACATTAAGCAATATTCAATTTATAATAACATTGACATTTATATAAAAATCAGTAAAATGTATATGAAATATAATTTATTTTGGTATGATCAATTGCTCATGGGCCGAGGCTTGTGATTATTTAAAGCCTTCCCCAAAGCGGTTACTCCAGGATTTGAACCCTTGACATTGTAGGTAAGGTTCACCTGAGGTTGCAATCCACTTCTATTGCGACCAACTACCAACACTATTGGTTATCCGATTCTGAAATATAATTTATTATCCAAGTGATTGTTTATAGTTAACATAGACAAAGAAACTACCTAAAAAAAACTTTGTCAATGTACAGGCTATTTAACTAAACGAAACTCTCTTATAGCCATGATATTCAATCACTCAGCAACAAAGCATTTGATTACAGTAAAGAACCAATTCAATCCAAAAGCTTAAGCTGTTGGATGAGGTTTCATTAATGGTTTTATATATCTCAACACGCCCCCTCACACGAGAGCCCACTGGGCTTGAAGAGTGGACAATGCACAGGCCCACCTACCTGTGCGAAGAAAGAAATTCCACTAGCAAGAAAGTGGGGGGCGATGAGAATTGAACCTGGGACATGAGGCTCTGATACCATGTAAAGAACCAATTCAACCCAAAAGCTTAAGCTGTTGGGTGAGGTTTCATTAATGGTTTTATAATCTCAACAATTACAGCTAAAACAAACAACAACAACAAATAAAAAACAAATCATACAGAGACACAGATAGAGAGTCCATAAAGCCAACTAAATTGAAGTGGAATTTCTTTACCAAGCACTAAGCAACTTCTCATCTTCAATCCTATCTTTCGGAAACATTCTCTCTCCTCATCTGTCATTATTTCCAGGTCTGTCTCATGCTCAGCAGGTGTCCATGCAGCATTTAATTTTGATAATTTCCCTGCTGATATCTCTATTTTCTTGTTAAGCTGCAGAATCCATAACAATTAATTCAAGAGAGTATTGGCATGTAACAAATGCAAAAGGGGAAAAGTCAATAAATCAAATCTCACAATGAAAGCTTTGCGCTGTTCCTCTTTCAATTCCCTCTCCAGTCTATATATTTCAGCCTCCAGTTGAATGTTTGAATCTACATTGACTTCTTTTATTTCCTCAAGCTTTGTTTGGATTTTCCTAAATTCTGTTAAAGTTCCACTAGTACTAGTGTCTTCCGGTGAATCATCAACAGAAGGAAAGGCTTCAATTGTTCTCGTCCGTGCAACTTCTTCATGAAGTTGGCAACTTCTATGCTCCAATTCTCTCTTTTCTACCAAAGCAGCAACTCTTCTTGGAAGGAAATCATTTCCCCTATAGAGTACTATGTAAAACTTGTTGCGCAACAACAGAACTCCTCCAGTGAGACACTACATTTTAGGAATCAAAGTCATTTACACCTGTTTCTACATACATAAACCAAAACCAGTGCAAGAACTAACATACAAGCTATAAAAGGGTGGACCAGTTTCCGATGACTATTAAACATAAAGCAAACATATACAAGTCAATACGGAAAAATATTGTTGGTGCAACAACTGATTTTAGCTTCCTGTAGGCATTCATCTTGAAATCTTTCCCGATCACTCAAAATTGAACCCCTACTACTATTATCATTTATACACCCATTCTTGTATCAGGCTACTTTTCAAGTGAGAAAAACCAAAGTGATAAGTTCTTACCAAAAAAGTGAGTCAGGACAATCATTTAATAAAATCCGATTCAATGATACATGCAGAGAGAACCTCACATACATAATATCATCAACTAAATCTACACCTAAGGTTTAGGGGGTCTTGCATCTCATACACATTGAATAGCAAATTTTCTATCAAACTTGCCTTCAGTTCATTGGCCATCATTTCATTGTTAGTATTTGGAACTCCATACTTGATAGCAATTTTTGCTATAAGACTCTTCTCCCACAACTTTAAGATAGCAGCAGCTAAGCCCTTAAGTCCTTTGTTCCTTCCTTCATAATAAAGAGACAAAATGAATTAATTAGCCTTATACATACAAGGATAAGCACAAAATTAGATCGGCTCAGCATTTTTTTCTGAAGCTATTATTAATATACAACCAATTGCGATTATCATATTTAAAGTTATTGATTGCATTCATCATTTTTCAAGAAATTACTACTAGATACAGATACTGCTTGGCCATGCATAAGTAGTAGACCAATATTGCTTCAAGAGCTCAGCTTATTCAGGTGTGCTTCTAAAGTGGTATCAATGAGGTCATGTGATAAATAAGTAACAACTAAAACAAATTGAGGCAACTGTACTGACTATTGAGAACTGAATATGAAGTTGTTTCCAATATATTTGATGAACATACTCTATCTTTGTATTCAGTCTCTAGGTATAAAATAATTCATAAAAATAAAACATGGCTCCTCATGCTTATAAAGAAATGTTGATTGATGTCTTATGCACAACAACAAAAAATGTTGACCATAAACTACTTATAAGCTACCTGTGTACAAAACTAAGCTTATCCCTATTATATGATAATTCCTCCACCATATTTGAGGAAAGAAGGATGATGGAATTCAATACCTGATGAGACAAAAAGTGTTGTTCAATTATGGATTACATGTGCCTAAATTCATTTTAAATTACTCAAAGCAAATATATACATGTTATTATTTGCATTTAACAAGAACATAACAGGTTACATACTACATCATGAATAACTAAAAGATATGCACATATAGTCATATACCCCAGACACAGAGACATGCAAACCTTACAAATACAAGGTTAGGAATCCAGAATGGATTCTGATTTTTTAGAGATGGAGGAGAGAAAAATAAAGAAAAGAAAAGAGAAAGAATACTCATGCAGTGTTTATTGAATTACAAACATTGACCTAAGGAGAGAATTCTCCTTCTAAGGGTTTCTCCTTTCCACAACAGAGCTAGTGCTCAGTTCCCGAAGGATGACAAATCAAAATGCCCATCCTCTACCCTCTCCTCCTATTTAAGCAAATTCCCTACCTCTACAACTTTAACCACCTAAATATTCTAATTAACTACTCATTGACCCTGTCATATGAACATTTATAGTGTGTGCTGCTGTGCATCTGGTACAAGAGAGGGCTCGATTGCCAATAGCCTGTGTCACAATGGTTCCCTTCGATGACAATGACATTCTATGGTATAAACAGTAAGTGGATATTATCTCATACAGTTCCTAATTTACAAAGTCAAACAAAACCTAAGTTGCCCCATTATAACCAGGCTTTCTTCTTTAAAGGAAGATCCTCATTAACAAAAAATGAAGAAGGTTATATTCTTGATATTATTTATTGCTACCATAAATTTATTGTAAAGAGATATGAACAGCTGAAGAGGTCTCTAGAAAATAATAATAATAATATTAAAGTAATGGCCAGAAAGCCCAGAAAACAAAACCAAAGCAGATAAAAGAGAAAACATATTTCTTTTTTTTTAGCCGATTTATCCTGGTAAATATTTTGTATAAAATGCACCATTTCATTGACATCAAGAGAAAACCAAGAATAAATATGCATTCTTATCCTGAAAAGAAATTGAAGGATTACATCAAGCAGAAGGGTACCAAGGACAAAATGAGTTGGTAAAGGTTTAGCAAGCCTCCTCAAGTACGTTAGCCATTTATCAGTTAGTTTTGCACTAGCATGAGGTGGACAAAGCCTAAATGGAGGCTTAAATCCAGGAACCACTTCTGGAAGTAAGTCAGCATCTACTGGAAGTGGCTTGTGCATCCACCAATCAATGAACCGAGGTCCTAAGCCATGCAATAATCTATCAGTTTCCCTCTCATACAATGATCCGCTGACTGGTTGGCTACTCATATCTTGGATGCCAATTGATATAGAATCCTTATGATCCGCATTCCAGCTCAGCATCTCACTTGTACTGCGGTTGAATTTAACCCAGTAACCATCTCCTTTGGTAGCTGACTCCACCCAATTCATTTCATAAGGATTTTTTCTTTGACTATGAATATAGCCAGTATAAATATTTGGAGAACCTTTAGAGGTCAACTGATGATTGCATCCTCGGTAAACCACAAGAGCATCCTTCTTACTCCAGACAACCAAGCCTCCAGTCTTTGTCTATTCACACAGGAAATGAACACCAATGTAGCCATCAGATAACAAGGAAGGATAATATAATGAAACATATATAACATGTAACAGTAACAATTATCAACAAGTCAAAGCGCTTTGATTAATATAAAAAGATTCATACAAGTAATACACATATAGCATTATATCTGCTTTATATAGCAGTAACAAGACACTCTAAAATATTAGATATCAGGAATTAGTCAAACAGGCTCATATCAATTTTCAATATTCAACAACATCCATAAACATACTAGCAAATTTAGTGTGCTTTGAATCCTTAGTTTCTAAAAGTTGGAAATTCTATTAAACAATAACAAATGTTTAACTAGCCAAAAAAATACTAGAATATATGTTTAACATGGAAGAAAAACAAAATTCTACTCAAGAAGCAACAGTTAAAATGAAATCTATACTCCCTTCACGAGAATACTAAAAAGGACAACAATAGGGACAAGTCTAACCTCAACAATTTCTCGAGCTCTATCCATATTCAGGCATAAAGGGATATCAAATTTAACCATGGCAAGTTCATTTCTCCTCCAAGTCCGTTTAATTTCATCCACAACAGCTTGTGTAACACCAGCTTTCTTAACCTTGACCCAAATTCTCATTGTTGCAGCCTCATCCCTCAACCTTGTCAGCAGCTCCTTATCAAGAGTCAAATCCGCAGCTGTTAAAGCCTTTTCCTTTTTCATTCTCAGAGGAACAACACTCTCATCCTTCTCCCACGGCATTCTCTCCCTACTTCTAACCTCCTCATTTTCCTTCAAACTTTCCAAACATACCCCAAAGTTTTCAACTTTAGCAGAACCCATTTGAGTCTCAGCTGAATTCTGGGTCCTGTGAAGATTTTCAACTCTTTGAACAATTTTCTTCATGACCTTCTTCCCTCTGACCACTTTAGCAGTCAAAGCTTTATCGTTATCAGTAGGTTCGTGTTCGTGTTTTTCTAGCTTATCAAGGCCCTTGTTGAATCTCTTGGGGTTGGAGAAGTGAAGAAGGTCATGGGGTTGGAGAAGAAGAGGACCCGTCATCCATGGAGGTGTGGGGGCTTTGATGGCAACATTGCCATCAGAATGAACCTTGGGAATTGAAAGCGAATTGGGTTGGTGATCATTATTGTTGTTGTTGTTGTTGTGGTTTGGGAGCAATGAAGAGGAAATGCGAATGTGAGAAAATGAAAATGGTGAAGAGTTAGGGGATAGAGGAGAAGGAAGGGACAGGAACAGCATCATTGCTCACAGTCACAGTAGCAGATGAAGGAACTCAGCATTATTATTCGCAATATACATATTCTTATTTATTTATTTTTTATATTTTCTCCAACGCTTTCCTTTTTTTTTTTAGATAATATTTAATTGAGTAAATATCTTTTTAGATCCCTAATAAAAAATACGGTCCTCACTTTAGTCTCTTATAAAAAAAATTAGTCAGTTGGTCCCTAACAAATTCAAAGTGGACCCATTTTAGTCCTTTTGAGGGACTAATATGGGTCTTTTTTAAAATTGTAAGGGATCGTGATTTCAACTAAATGAGTCTATTTGAATTTGTTTGGGACCAACTGACTAATTTTTTTTTGTAAGGGACTAAAGTGGGGACTGTATTTTTTGTTAGGGACCAAAAAAGATATTTACTCTATTTAATTATTGAATGAATTTTATGTTATTGGAGATAAAATTATCTCCTATGTATATATAATAATAACACGTGGGATTATGTGAAAAAAAAGAAGAAAAAAAATATAAATCTCATAAGAGATAATTTTATTTTTTATAATACGATAAATATCAAATCCTGAGTAAGTATAGGAGGATCAATGTTTTTGATGTATATGATATAATTGTATGTCTTATGTAAACACATAAAAAAATGTATATCAAGAACCATGTGAAGAAAAAAAAAAAGGCGCCTAATATATTTTTACATTTGTAAGAAATAAATTTTGTAACATGAGAAAACTATATATATATATATATATATATATATATAAAATTGAGTGTGACCAATTAAAATCATTCTTCAGAAAATTGTGTAGGGTAAGATATAATAACGCCAGGTTGGGTTGGGTTTTATGAAAATAAATCAAAGAAATTAGTTCAATGAGTTACGGTTTATAGAAAATATAAACCCGATGTATTTTTTCAAGTCAAAGTTTGAATAATATTTTGAGTTGCTTTAATTTGGTTTAATTTCATATTATTTTTTAGATTTAATAGTAAATTATAAGACTAATTGATTTATGGAAAAAAGTTTATCATTTTAAAGGATATAACTTTGTGTCATTTTAGATCTTAGCCGTTGAATATTTTTTTCCTTGATTTATATAATATCATTATATGTTTATATTGGTACAGCTTATTTTTAATACATATTGTGAAATCTTTTTTTTCATTTATAAAAAATTATGACTTATCAATATTAATATGCCCAATTCTAGTTCGGTCATTTGCTAGGTCGTAAGGTTGAGTTAAGATTTAAAATAATACCCGAACAAAATATTAAATTGGATTTGAGACAAATTAAACCTAGCTCGAACAAACTTAAATATTTATTTTTAAAAATATCAAATTTTCCGGTTCAATAATATTAAAAATTACCACTGTATAAATATCATATATATCTTATTTGGAATGAGTTGTTATACTTTTTTTACACTGTTATATAAGAATTTTAAGAGTAAAGAAAAATAATATAGATTAGTTGATGTTCTAATATAACAGTGACACAAAATAATAGGTAAGATAGATAATATAACTTATTCTATCTTACAATATCAAAATTTTATTAGGTTTATTAAGAGTTTTCATAAAATATTTACGGGCTTTCTTACTAGTTTAGTTTTTTGAAAATTTTGATTCAGTAATACAAAAAAAAAATAAAAAAAATTGATTCAAGGCACATTATAAAAGCTTTTTCAACTAATTGATCAACTGGTTAAAATAGTTTTAAATGGTTTTCTGTCTTAGTTTAATAAGCTTAAACTTTTAAAAATATTAGTTCATGATATTTATGCAATTATAATCAAAAACCAATAATTCCAAGAAATTTAATTTAATTTTTGTCGTTTAATAGCATGAAAACTTTAGAACATATTTTTTAGAATATATTTTTCTCAAGTGTCAAATGAGGAAATATATTTATAAAGACATGTCTACCAATATATTTCCTCCTTTGCAACTGGAAAAAAAGTATATCCTTCACTCTTCCAAAAATAGTTAGTTTAGTAAAAGGCCCAAGAGTAGTTAGTTTACTCTGTGCTCACCAAACAGCTCCTCTTATCTTATGCAGTAGAAGCACTTCCTTTTTATATTGTAACTACTTTACTTTAACTTAATACACTACTCTATGTGGGCTTTGCTCTGAAACATTGAACACAGACGCTCTTTATGTCCCCCCATCTGTGATGCCTCCAATTACAAACAACTAGTTTTAGAAGATGATTATTAAACACGATACAAGCAAAAGCAATAACTGAACACATTTATTGCAACCACCAAGTTAATCAATTACATTGCAATTGATACTATATAATATATATATATATATATATATATATGGTTGAGTTGCCAAAGACAAGGTTAGTTCTCCTTTAACTCCCATTTCTTTCACTGCCACAACACTCTTCCTGTAAAGGCTGCAGGATCAATTCGATGGAAGTAAGTTGATGAGCACAATCAAATATGGTATGGAGTTTTAACCACGTCCTCTGATGGAGGCTAACATGGTGAACTTGTGTATATGATGTTTAATTCATACTTATGTTTTGAGTTGGTGAAATCCTCTATGATCCATTATTTGACTTTGGAAATCTATTTCTTAGAACTTCGTTTGGAGTAGGTGCCGTTAACAAAGGAAATAGAAAAAGAAATAGTAATAATAATAATAATAAGGGAGATGATTTTCTCCCGTAGTAGTTGGGGGAGAAGTCATCTCCTGTTATCTCATGATGAATTTTTTTTTTTTAAGTTTTTTTTTGTTTTCACGAAAATGGTGGGATCCACCATAACAATATTTCTAAGACAAGAGAGAAAAAATTAGCTGTAACATAAGAAACGATTTCGCCTAATAATAATAGGACTCGTGCAGTTAGAGATAGGGTGGAGTCTTGACTGGAGTTAAAATTTGAAAATTAATCACATTTTAAACGTGACTAAATAATCACGACCAAGTTTTTAGATAAAATTTAATATTAGACTCCACCTAAAATTTTGTTGGCTCTAACTCCATGAATGGGCTAGCTCAGCCATCGATAGAAATAGTGAGTTGCAAACATTTTGCACAATATGCAGCTGCTTCAATTGCAGTAAAAGTAAAGAGCTATTGTAAGCGTAAAAGATATTATACATAGACATACACACACTCCTACTCCTAGTCTTCTTTCAGATTGCCTTTAGAAGCACCATCATTTTTAAGTCTTATCCACCCACAAGGTTTGGGATATATTCACATGATCTAGCTCCTCAAAACGCCCGTACAATGTGTCTACCAAAATCTAAAACCACTTGGCAAGGAAAGAAGAATTCTTGTGTCCTCTTGGAGCCGTTATTCATGTCACTATTTCCTCAATGTAATTTTCTTTCACTTTTTGCATTATAGTTCCTTATTGAGATTTAAATTCACCATGTTTATCTATATTTTCACTTTGCTTTTAAAATAAATTAAAACATATATACCAATTTCTTTTCTCGAAACAATATAGGTTAGTGCATGAATCATGCATCAAAAGCAATGTTGAGCCAAAAGTTGAAAGTTGCCAAAAACTTTCTTCAGCAAGGAAAACAATTTATATTAATTATATATATAATCTTCTAAATCTCTAGTTTCATAATCTGATGTTAGAGTATGTCCACTCTTTGAGATCAAAAACATTGGAAAAAGGATAAAGCTTTTATTGCCATGGACACCCAATTAAGGATGATGCTACATCAATTTACTTCGCCTGTTACTTAAGATCTATATATAAATAGCGAATTTTAAGATCTGTATTTAAGGCATCTTCTAGAGCCAATTGGTATGTTACTCTTTCTGATTGAACAAAGTCCAAGTTGATTGTTTTCCCACCACTGACATTTTTCTAAGTCCTGTTATAATGGGCTTTGGGGTAATTCGCATCAAGTCGTTGTAAATTTCTGGTGTTTTTTTGTAAAACTAGTCCAAGAGGAGAAACTCAAACATTTCAAAAGTCCCTCTCCTAAATTTTATTTTCAACGGTGCGATGTTCTCAGTTGTCATATTTTCGGTGTACCCACATTGGAACCAGCAAGTGTCTTGGCACTGGCTGATTTCTAAAATCAAAAGCCTTTTTTGATTTTCGGTGACCGTAAATGATTTGCTTCCTTCATAGCTGCTGATTTTGACACTAACTTTTTTCATAATTAGTTGATTTTTGGCACTAACTTTCCAATTTTTTTCTCCGCCACTGCATGTTTTGGCACTGCATAACATATAGTTTCTATATTTAGCTAGCAAGTACTGCATAACATATAGTAATTTCTATTCTGTAGTATATTAATTTCTTTAATTTCTGTTTACTTGAAGCAATGCAATGCCAGTGCACAACATGACAGAAATTGGCAACACTAATTATAATGACGGAGCAGTAAAAAACGACCATTACGCATGGATATGATTCAAATAAGGCCTAATTGACATCACTGAACACGTAACAATCACTATACTCGCTAAGGTTCTTAATTTAGTTGTTTAAATTTGAAAATTTGCTAATCAGTAGGTACCTTATTATGACTGACATGGTCGAAAGTTTAAGCAAAAAATAGTTGAAGCATATATATGTCCTAGTTGCCCTTAGAAAGGTCCATGTTTGTGGTATATATTTTTATAAGTGAATTAATATTGTTACAATTGTTGGAATTTGTATACACATTCTATGGGTTATGAATAAGAAGTGGGTCAAGGAAGAAAAGAAAAGAGAAAAGTTGTAAGAATGTATGGGTTATAAGAAGAAGTGTCATATTGGACAACTAATAAAAGGTGAGAGTATATAAGCTCCCACACTCCTAAATTGCCCCTCGGACACTATGATTTTGTAGAGCTGAGAGGAGTTAGGTGGCCTTTGATCCACCACACGTGCATTGCCAGTGGCTCGATTCCTCATGACCGGTCTTTTATCCATTCTCTATTTTTGACATATTGTTAGTGATAATAATTATCCCTCCCATTGTCTTCTAAACAACAACAATTTCCAAAAGATATGTTCATAACATGGTTAAATTGAATGGGAGGCTGAAAAGCATAGAGTATCATGTTTGTCATGTTGCTTATGACTTGTCATGCACATTGGATAATTATTATTTTGTACGTTCTATCTATCTCTATATTTTGCCCCCTCATTGGATAATTATTCTTACTATATTTTATGTAGTTTTTAAATCTGGTACCTGTCTATTTTGATAGTCTGCATGCGTCTGATTCTAGCAAAAGAAAAAAAAAAGAATAAAAGGAAGAAAATTTAATTCAAATATTAGTACAAAATAAAAAGGGAATCAACTTGAAATATTAGAGATAATAAAATAAAACAAAAAAGTAACAGGAATAGTTATTAGTTTCCAAACTAGATGCATGGTAAAAATTTCTATATCACTAAATCAATGATTGTTTCCATAAATAACAAAAAAAAATCTGCAATCAACAAAAAGGTAAGAATATCCAAAATAAGTCAAATCATATTATAATAACAAAAACAAGAGAAGTAATGCATGGTGTCAATTTTAAAGTATACATGCTGATATTTTGATCATCGTCAAATCAAATTGTCAATAGTTAAAATTGCTTCTTAATTGACATATAATTGGCAATCAATGAAGAGAAATACTTTATGGTAATTGCCTATAAATAGATGAACACAATACACCAAAAAGGCACCAACATTATGCCAACAAAGAGGCAGAACATTCTGAATATTTGTAGAGGCTGGGAAGAACATCAGCAATTTGAAACCATTGGGAATACAATACACTGTTGAGGAATAATCAAATCAGCTAAGGGGTGTTTGTTACGAAGATTTTGATAGAATTTTTGGGAAAGTGGGGTGAAAAAAATATGTATACCATATTTGGTATGAGATAAGTTGAAAAATATCGATATAAATTATTTCCAACGAAAATCTTTTTCAACTAGACATCGGCAAAAATAAATGACGTTTGAACGGTGGTATTTATTTTATCCTATCAATGCACAAAATTTTGCGAAGCATTAGGACCATCTACTAGGTCATATGTTCTTCTGCACCACACTGCAATGCACAAAATTTAGTATTCAATTTCATAAAAAAAAAAATTTGGAGCACAATCCTCATTAGAGAAGCTGTAATAGAAGTCCATTTGAGGATAATCACACATACCATAAAAAGAACGTTTACAACAAATATTCAAAAGATGGGTAATTTTGTAATTTCATTCAACATTCTCTTATATATTTCACAACCAACTAAACATAGAATTATAAAAATAACTCAACATTCCCGGCAAAAATTTTGACCTACTAAATA
Organism: Gastrolobium bilobum; assembly: GCF_033153095.1. Taxonomy (NCBI): domain Eukaryota; kingdom Viridiplantae; phylum Streptophyta; class Magnoliopsida; order Fabales; family Fabaceae; genus Gastrolobium; species Gastrolobium bilobum. The sequence goes on along the minus strand of NW_026898898.1, from coordinate 34,204 downwards.
TCTTTTTGTAACTTGTCTGAGATTAAAAAAAGCATGCCATATTCTCAGTATCTTTTTTTCTTGCTTAAAAATAATATCTCTCATATTAAAACGTCCTCTAAGATGACATTTTGACTTTGTGGAGGAGATGAAGAATTTTTTTGTTTGGTCAAGTATGCTGGTGGGCTTAAAAATAATGCACAAGGACCAAAACGAGTTGGTTTTACAATGTTTATATTTGAATCCCAATAGTGGAGTTTTTTAAGTATTTTGTTCAAAATTCTATAAAATTTATTTTTTTAAAAAAATTGGTGCCAGTTTGATACTGAATGAACCCAATTCAAGATTGATTTTCGGATTTTATACTGGGTCAAATATATAACCAATTAAATACCTAAATCAGACCGATTAAAGTCCAGTTTTGAAGTCAACTGGTCAGAGCAATTTATATAACAGTGGCTAATTAACATAGAATAGAGAGGGTATACTGGACATTCATTAGTTCTTACATTCTCTCTCCAACACCGAATTTATTTCAGCAAATTTTTATGGGAGTCTCAGCTTTTGGACGTGGCACACTAATAAAAACTTTCAGAAATGTGGCATTTAATAATTAATTGAAAATAATATCTCCATTAATAGTCTATTTCATATCTTATTTTGTCACTATTATCTTCAAAACTTAAATACCACATCAATACAAATACCAAACTTTAAAAATCAGGTTAACCACATAAAATTTGGGGAGAGGATTGAGGATTCAAATTATCAATCAATTAAACTCTTCACAATACTCTTGAATGCTACCATCGTTGGATCTTGCCATGCATGCTTATTTAGTCTAATTCCTCAAACAATATATATTTTTTAAAATGATAACAAAATGAATGTGAAACACATCCTCAATTTTATGATTAATGTGGTGAACTGAAATTTTATTTCGATTTTAAAAAAAAAATGGTTTTAGGAACTTTATTCTATCTTCATTTATATTTTTAGAATAAATTTTTGTTCTGCTATCTATTTTATAAAATAGTGTTTTAAAAAAATTAGAATTTTAATGTACCGTTTTCGAATAACATATTATGAGGTTTAAAATTATTTCATAGAGCAAGAGTTATTTATTTTTATTTTTTTTGTAAATAGAGCAAGAGTTATTTAGCCACCCATTCTTAATGTATTGTATTGTAGTCGTTTATCATTCTGTATAATATACAAGACAAAGTGAAACGCGTAAAATATAAAATAAAATTTTTAATAAAAAAATCTAATTAATTTTAACGGTAATATAAATTACTAATTAAGCTTCAACTCTTTGAACTTCCTATGAGATTAATGGGTCATAGATAAAAACATTTTTTTTTTGAGTTAACTTAACCTTAATTATCTTTTTGAGGCGAGTTGACTCCTCTGATATCCCCACAAGCTTCGACTCTTTGAGCCGGATGAGCCTAATCTAGAGTGCGAGGTTGATTAGGGATGAAGATATTTAAATCCCTCCTAAAGGTAACATGTGAGAATCGAACCAAGACCCTTTTCTTTTCATTTTTTACGTAATTTGTTTGCTACCAACTGAGCTACTACTATTTGGTAGGGATAAAAATATTTAAACTCCTTCCAAAAATAATATACGAGAATCGAACCGAAATCTTTTACTTTTCACTTACTTAAATTCTTATTATCAACTAAACTATTACCATGTTGAGATATATAATAAAACTATTAATGTATCCTCACCCAACAGCTTAAGCTTTTGGGTTGAATTGGTTTGGTATCAGAGTCTCGGTGTACCGGGTTCAATCCTCACCGCCCCCCACTTTCTTTCTAGTGGAATTTCTTTCTTCGCACAGGTAAGTGGGCATATGCATTGTCCACCCTTCAAGCCCAGTGTCGTGTGAGGGGACGTGTTGAGATATATAAAACCATTAATGTCTCCTCACTCAACAGCTTAAGCTTTTGGGTTGAATTGATTCTTTAGATACCATTTGCTTAATATTATAGAGTTCTGGCACATTCTCTCGTACTAATAACTCTTGTACTTGTGCTTTAAAATACAAATGTTTTTTCTGGTATCTAATCATTATTTAATTGAGGTAGGATCCTTTTGTCACATGCTTACAAATTAGAGTCGTTGACCTTTTTTTGATCTAATAACTATAAGATGAAATATCAAATTTCAAATTTGACACTGATATCAAAAGATTCTACCTCTATTTAAATCGAAGAAAACAATGGATAAAATTGATATCTTCTAAAGATTTTTAATTGCTTCCTCTGACGCGTCCCATTTTCAGGACGGTTGCAACAATTCATTGGGAATTGTGTCTTGTAATACACAGAGAAAGAATGCAATAATGAAGGTATTTGAGCATCCTAAAGTGATAAGATAAGTGCATATTGTGCTAAAAACAACCCAAGCAGTTTTGAACGCCATAAGGCTGCGGCCACTAAATGTTAAGTACCAAAGGGTGTTTTACTTTTTGTTTTGATCACTCATCATTGGTACGTGCCCTTTGCTTAATGAATTCTGACCATTTGTTTCAGCTTTTGCTATGTAAGTGGTGTGGTGGTGCTGGCATGTTTGGTAGCATGACGAGTCATATCCAGGGCGTATGATTTGTCACTTCAAGCTTCAATCTTTGATCCTAGATTGATCATGGTCTTCTAGTATTCTTCCACGTTAACTATAACAAAGGAGGAAGTATGGCCAAAAGCAAACAAAAGAAATAAGGAAAAGCTGTAATAATTGGATGATAGTGACATTGCTTTGAGATTCGTAGCCACTCCGTGGGTGCAAGGTGCATGTTGTTTTGATGTATTGTTCAATGGAATGTAAAATCATACCTCTTTTTATTGTTAGGAAAATATATAACTTGCACATACGTTATTTTCATAAACCACTCACAAATCTTAATCTTAATGTTATTTCTTTCTTAAATGATGCATATAAGTCTACCTTAAAATCTATAAAGAAAAATTGATGAGAAAAAAAATGTTTTAATGGATTATGTTTAATCTGCTTTAACATTCATCCATACTTTTAGACTCTTACTACTATCTGTTCATTTGTCTCCATTGCATATATATAGACTTGGATTTACATGGGTTTTATTTTATTGGGTTAAAGATTAACAAAAGTTCAACTTAACAATTGTTTTATAATTCTCACAAATAAATATATATGATTTTGTGGTGCAATATGCAAACTATCTAAGTTTCTCGTCACTCTCTTCAAATCTTAAGAAATTTTATATATATATATATATATATATATATATATATATATATATATATATATATTGAAAAATCAAATAAACTCGTTAACTTAATTATAAAAGTATTAATTTGCTGATTCACTCCTCGAGTGTAATTCCCTGATTCACGAGAATAGATTAGATTCTTATTCGTTTTTCATATTGAAAAACGAATAAGACGGTATCCGGGAAATAAGCATCGGCTAACTCATATTCATGCATTTACAATTCATGTGACGGTATTGATACTTTTTCCTTGATCAAAGCAGATCAGCTCGCCGCCGCGCTCTACCACTGAGCTAATAGCCCGTCGTGCGAAGGGAAAACACTGGCCAATTTCACACTTTCCGAAATCCAGAGGTTAAGCGTACTCTGGCAACTTTACGTAAGGCGAGTTTGGTTTTGATTTTCCTACCCCCAGAGGGAAGGGGAGGCTCATTACTTCAACTAGTCCCCATGTTCTTCGAATGGATCTCTTAGTTGTTGGGAGGGTTGCCCAAAAGCAGTATATAAGGCATACCCAGTAAAACTTACCAGTAAACCAGATATAGAGATGGCAACTAACTCAACGCCATTCTTCTTAAACAACTTGGAGTCGCCTGGACAATTAGACATCCAACCTGTAATCGCAACGACCCTCGCCCCTTTCATTCTGGGGTGACGGCAGGATCGTACCATTCGAGTCAGGCGCTACGACGCTGAAGTAACCCATGCCATACTCCCAGGAAAAGCTCGAACGACCGTATGCTTTGGAAGAAGCTTGTACAGTTTGGGGAGGGGTTTTTCAAACGATCTCCGAAAGCGTTTTCCTTCCCCCGCCGCATCTCACTCCCTTCGTGGGTGGGTTGATAACCCACAGCGGAAGGCATGCGACCAACCTTTCGAACTGCTACTGAATCCACGGGCAGACAAGAGACAACCATCCCGAAGTAATTGACGAATCAAAATTGTCTCCGCCACTGCAATGGCAGTTATTAATTTTTTATAACGTATTCCATTTTTCTTTATCATCCTATATTCTAAATTTAATAGGATAAACCTATTTGTTTGTACAATCATTTAGCTAGTTCATCTCTTATTTCCTCTATGAATTGTTTGGGTTTGCGTAGAGTCACTCATGTATTTCTCAAGAAGTGAAGTATATCAATTTAGAAGTACTCTTTAAAGCAATGGTTGAGACAAAGACTTAATTTAAGTTTTCCATGTGCAATAGGCAAGTATATGACAATGAAATGTGTGTAAATGACTTTGGTGACTCTATATTTTAGTAAAGTAACATATCATAAAAATGAATAGAATTCAATATGCCCCTTTTAATGTGAGAAGGGGATATTTCGAGATCGAGGATAAGTCTTTCTCAAACATAGGAGAGAGAATCCTAAAAGCTCTAATACTTAGTCAAACCTAATCTCCGAGACAAAATATGTTGCATCAACTATCAGTGTACAGTGAATAAACCTTTATGACTCATTATGAAATGTCTTCTAGAAAGTTCTAGATGTGAGCTATTAATATTGAGCCAACTTGTTGTGTCTAAAAGAACTGAACAAAACACTATATATTCAGCTTGCTTAAATTATTATTATTATTCTTCTTTTACAAAAAATTATCTAAATTTGTGTGTTTAAATAAGAATATCCCCCCAAAATAAGTATAAGCCAAAGCAATTATAGCTTCAGATAATTTATGGAGCGCCAAGATGTGAATGAAAGTGCATCCTAAAGTGGCCAAATAATTGGATACTAGGACTAGAAATAGCCAAACAATTTTCAACACCCTAAGAACGAAGCCAATCTATTAGCCGTGAGAATGATTATGCTCTCTTTTTTAGGTTTTGGTATTTTGCAGGGGCTGACCTAGGCCTACCATTTGTTGAACCCATTGGGAAAAGTTGAAAAAAAAAAAAACCATCCGTTCTCTTTCTTTAGTAATTACATTAATTATTTTAAAAATATAATTTTTGGGTCAAATTTTATATTTATGTTTTTGGGCCACAGCATATAAAACTTTAAACAAGAAGAATAAGGTTGATGCATTTTAAAAAACATACATCTCCCCCATTATATGAACTTACCTCCAATCCAACCACAATTACAAGGTATAAAGTGGATGCACGATGGGACCATTGCGTCATTACATATCAGACCACGATGATAAGATAAAGCTCATTTTCCCCTCTTGAGAGGTAAAAGATTTGGCCCATGTTCTGTTATTGCATGAAATTGTGCTGTGAAATGGACAAAAAATATAAATGTAACTTTATCATATCATAGTTATTAGCCATCAATTATACATGTAGCTTTCGTGGGTGTACAAATTGCATAAAGCAATAGGGAGTAATCTTTTCAAATTGCTTATCCATTAGTTAAAACATGCTTTCATTTCCAGTAATATAAACTCTGAAACTTCAATTTTGTGGCTGATAAATTGTCATTTCTCTTAAAGGATGAGTTTTATGGGTTCGACAACAGAAAAAACTAAGCAAACCTGGGATGGAGAACGTGAAAATTTACCAACCTTACCTGATGATAGGTTGGCTTTTTGGTTGATAATTTCTAAAGTGCTCTTAAAAGAGGGAGTTCAATGGGAAAAAAGATGGTGTACACGTGGTGCACAATCGTAGAAGACATCCAATATATATATATATATATATAAGCTAGCAAGGTTAGTTCAAACACTCATTCCGCACAAAAGGCCTTCCCCAAAGACATCACTAGCTAACAAATTAAACGCCTCTATCTCCAAAATGTTATCATTTTCAGATCATGAGTTGGTTTTGATCTTTGGTCTCCTAGGTATTCATTTGATTTATAGTACTATTCTCATTCCAACCACCATTTTATTTTCTAACTTGGGTGTCATGAAAAATATTTTAGTTACTCTTTCTATTTTTTTTATTCCAATGGGTCTGGCAAAAAGGTAACTTTTTCAATGTCATAATAGTAGCTTTCAATTTTTATTTTATTTTATTTTGGTTCTTCCCTAATGCTCTCTGTTTTCTTCTTGTCTGCAGGTAACATTGTATCATTTATGGTGTTCTTAGCGCCCTTGTAAGTCCTGCACAAAACAAAATAATATTATATTTTGGTATGAATATCACTATACCTTGAAATGCTAGAAAATTTTAATCTTTCTCTCTTGTCTCTTTGCAGACCAACCTTCTATACAATTTTCAAGAACAAATCATCAGAAGGGTTTCAGTCAATCCCATATGTGGTTGCACTTCTCAGCGCATTGTTACTACTATATTATGGTTTCCTAAAGGCACATGCCATTTTGATTATCACCATCAACTCCATTGGATGTGTTATAGAAGTTGCATACCTATTAATGTACATTACATATGCTCCAAAGAAGCAGAAGGTAAAACAAAGATGTCAATTTTTCCTTCTGAACTTTCTTCTCTCTTCCTTCTCCATTTTTCTCAAGATATGATGTGTTTAATAAATATTTTGATGGATTGCAGGTTTCCACTTTGGCAATGATTCTCATTGCCGATGTAGGAGGTTTTGGCTTGACCATGATAATCACCACCTTCGTTGTGAAGGGCTCCGCGCGTGTTCATGCTGTTGGATGGGTTTGCGCCATTTTTAACATTGCAGTGTTTGCTGCTCCATTAAGCATCATGGTACTTTCTTATTCATACGGGGATGGTTATTTTTACAAACTTTTTGTTTATAAACTCTTATAAATTACATTATAACTGGCCGGTAATACTATAGTTTATAAGTTTGTAAAAAAAAAGTTTGTCAATATAACTCTACTCTATTCATATAGGTCTTGCATAACAAGCAATCTGCATGTTGACCATCTTGATTAATTAGCATCTTCTTACATATATGAATGAATTAAGGTGTAAATTTCCAACATTAAATGCAGAGGAAGGTCATAAAAACCAAAAGTGTAGAGTTCATGCCATTTCCTTTGTCCTTGTTTCTTACCCTCTGCGCCACCATGTGGTTTTTCTACGGATTCTTCGACAAGGATCACTTCATTATGGTGAGGAATAACATATATATATGTATCTATTAATCATGCTATTAATTTTCTCTTGTATATATGCTTGAAAGAAAACTGATGAGTCTGTTGTTTTGAGCCATTTTCAGCTGCCAAATGTGCTAGGATTTCTGTTTGGCTTCTCTCAAATGATTTTATACATCATATACAAGAAAGCTAAGAAGAATTCAGAAACAAATGGTACAGAGCAGCAAGAATGGGGAGTCACAGTGAACTCTACACAGCATATCTGCAATGGCAATAGACTAGATTTCCCTTCAGTGGTGGAAATGAAAGAGGATCAAGTTTGATGTTGATAAGGAACTAAGAGGTCCTGCGTTGATGGAGGACTACATATAGACTTAGGATGAATGCTGAATATTAATGAATAATTATATATCTAGTTATAGTCTTGTATTAATAGGGAGTATTGCCACTTGGCATGTATTGACTATGTAATAGACTAATGACTACGTTTATGATTAAAGTAACAACCAGTATATGGTTTGGTTCTAATTGAAATTCCAGCGGGTCAAGTTCTGCATGTTTAAAGCAACACTTTAGAAGTGTAGCACCGATACGACACGCGACACGACACGACACTCCGACACATCAATCTTAAAAAATTATGGATTTCGACATGTTGGACACGTTTTAATATTAAATAATATTTTTAATATATATAGTGTATATTTCATTTAATATTTAATAATTTAACAAAAAAATGAAACTAAATTAATAATACCCATTAACACGTTATAAAGATGGAAGCTTTAATAAAAAAAATAAGAACTGAGATGAGAGAGAGATATAATATCAGATAGAGAGATCAAATCATATTAGAGAGAGATCAGATACAACAAGAGCGTAATAGGAATTGACAACAATGATGCAGAGAGAAAAAAAATAAAATTGATATGATCAGGTGGAAGCTTTATTAATATATTTTAACTTTAAAAAAAAAATTACAAAAATGTCATTTGACCGTGTCGGACACGGTCAAATTCGCGTGTCGGAATGGTCAACGTGTCGGAAAAAGTCAACCGCGTGTCCGACACCGTGTCGGAGCGTGTTGCCGTGTCGGACCCGACTCTTCCTGTTTTTACAAGTGTCTGTGCTTCCTTGAGTATAAGAGGGAGAAGGGAAGAAAGGGGTAGAAGAGAGAGAGATAAAAAAAAAACCTTCATGGCTTTTCTGTTATGCGCCCCAGACTATATATAATGAATGTCATTTACAATTGAATTAGATAATTATGTTAAAATACTATGATAAGAAAACTATAGTAAGATAATTTGAAATGTAGATAATGCAAGTAATTTGAATTCTAGAACTGAAATGTTAAGATAAACTAAATAGAATTAATTTATCTTGTTGTGAATAAGCCGAACAAGTGATCACTCAAATGGGTGGGTATTTTAGTGATCTTTTTCTCCCTAGGCCCATTAGGAGTGGGTGGGTTTGAATGTTGGGCCGCAACATTACTTCCCCTAGACAATCAGCTTGACTCCTCAACGGTTGTTGGTTTGGACGGTGGTGTCGTCCTGCACACGTGGCAACAACAAGATGTGCGATGATGTTATGGATCTTGGAGGAAGGTGGAAGCTTAAGGCGGTAATCCACGGATGTAGGGGTGTTCGCGATCTGGATTGGATCAGTTTTGGAAGCAAAAACTATTCGATCCAATTCCTTCGGTTTGATCATATAATCATCCATTCGATTTTTATTTTTTTTCAAATTCGATCCGATCCAATCCAATTTTTTTCGGTTTGGATTGGATCGGTTTTTGATTTTTTAAAAATCCTAAAATTTATTTCATGATTATTGTGCAAATAACATCTTTTGTATATATTGATTTTGTAAAAAAAAATTTGAAATACAAAAGCATTAGTAAACTATAATATAATTTTTTTAATTTTGGCAATGAGATATGAAGCTCTACAAAGATAAAATTTTGTTGATGAGATATGACTAGATTTTTTTTTGGGTTTAATTGATGGGTTAATGGGTCTTGGGTTCAGAAATTTTTAGGTTATGATTAGGAAAATACCCAAGTAGGTAGAGGAAAATTAATATATTGGATCGGTTTTCATCAACCCATCCAAAAACCGATCAATTCAATTAAAATTTGCGATTTTTAATCGCTTTTTGATTTTTCGATTTTCGATTTATTCAGTTATCGATTTTTCGGTTCGGTCACCACAGTTTGAATCGGTTGATGAACACCCCTAATTGAACCCATACTCTCGAACACTTCGAATGAGATACGTGGCATCGTAGGAAAAATAGGGTTTGGCTAGCGATGATGAAGTGATCGTGTTAATGTATTATTTTATCTGTTTGTTTGTGTTTGTGGTTAAAATGATAAAATCAACATAGCATATATAAATAAAGGGTTTTATAAGAGTTATGTTGTAGGAAAAGTGATTGTGTAATGTTATAGAGATTTGTTTTGCGTGCTTTAATTTTTTATTTATTTTTTTGTTTTAAAAAGTGTGGGCCCCACAAAATGTTGTGAGTATAGAAAAGTTTGTTGTGTTATGTTAAAAGATAAAACGAAAACCCATAAATAAATTCTTGTGTACGTCTCCATATTTTCATGTGAACCACTTGTAAAGTTTAATAAGGAGTGCAAAATGTACCTGTGATTGTGATTGTGAGTAGTGAAATTTCTTGTCTCAAGTTGGTTGGTGATTTTGCCTCCTCTTCTCGATTTTTTTTTTTCAGTAGCTCCAAGTACGCCAGAGTCAACAACCATTATGTACCCTGCTACCCTTTTCAAATCCCCTTTTATAACTTCCCAAAAAAAAAAAAAAAAAACATACAGAGGTAAGATTCTTTAATATTATTTTTAAATTTAAAATTTGACACTTCATTTGATAGTCGTTAAATAAAAAAAAAATTAATAGTGTCACATGCTTACAAATCATAGTCGTTGATCTTTTTTTGATCTAACAGCTCTCAAATAAAATTTCAAATTTAACAGTTATGTCAAATGATTTTACCTCATATATATATATATATATATATTAATGTTCTTCAAGAATGGTTGTTATCATATTTTCATTGGGGTGTTTGGTACGAGTATTTTGTTTGGAATGATAGGAAAGTGAGGTGGAGAATATTTTTTGATCATGTTGGGTATGAGAAAACTCAAAAAGTCTAAGCAAAATTATTTCTCCATCATTCTCATTTGTAACTACACACTTCAAAAAAAAAATCCGACTCCAGCCATAGTAATGTTTTTTTCCTGTGAACTCATAATCTTATTTTAACTTTTTTAGACAAAAATGTCCGGTTGTTTTATATAAGTTCAGAATCTCATTTCAAAATAATGGATACTTTAATAATTTCAGTTCATATTTTTATCAATATTTTAAAATTATCCAAACATAGCATATAACATCAGTAAAAATAACTTAATTGTTTTGGAAAAAATTTGACTTACCAAACACCTTTACATAATTTACCCGAGAACAAAAATTTCCCGCCATATTCCCGAAAATGTTTTTTTCCTGCTAAAAAAAAATTTCTCAAAAAACAAATGCCCGTCCGTTTCTGTTTCAATTCGTGGTTCCTTCACCATTTTTCAATTTTGCATTGTCCAATTTTATTGTGATGGCTATATCCATCCTTATTCAGAGTTCCATTGCAGCTGTCATGCCATTTTGATGCTTATTTCTTCAACCCATATTCTGTACACTTTAATGACTCTATTAGTCTTTTCATTTTTCTTAATGAGTTCTCTCCTGCATACTGTCTTCGACAGAGACAAAATTTGACTGGGAAAGAGTTGTCACCATAAATTTTGGTATCTACACTTCCTGTTAGTCAAAATAAAAACAGACGAAAGGAGAGAAATATAATAACAAAATAATGGCAAACAAGATTTGTCTAAACTAGAGTAGCTTAAAGTTTAATAATATTAATGCATCAAACCTCTTATAGGAATTTATTTTATTTTTACATCAGTGGGGACAAAACAGTCCTTCTATTCTAGATCCCCAAGAGAGTTGGTCATTGAAAGTAAGTTATGGTTGCAAATTTCAAGTTTCCACCTATGATTTATGATATGATGTTGACAAATCCCTGCTCCTTGTCATAATATTGTAAAGTATGATTATACATTGGTAAACGAAGATAATTGCTTACACGAAAAAAATTATCAAAAAAGAATTGCGAGATAATTTTTTTCATATATGAGAGCTTAATGGATTTCTAACTGCACAAACACAACAATCTAAACCCTGTAAGATCTAAGGACCAATACCATGCAACAAGGGAGACACTCGCAATAAAGGCTTCAATGTGCTTGGATGAAACTTCCTTGCAAAAAGGAAACATATGTTCGTAGTGTTCCCATTATAAACACATGTTGATCCATTACGAATTTGGTTCAAAAACTCATATGTAATATCACCTCGCCCATATCTTCGAGGATGAGGACCACCCCTTGACCAATCCACCCAAGTGAGGCTGCGATTAGAGTTCAATTCAGGGTACATCATATGCACAAAAGTTGCGAAATAATGCTCATCCCCATAGCATGGTGGAAGACAGTAATGTCTAAATATAGAGTAGTATTTGGTGTCAGATACAATGTGAATGGCTAGCTCACGATCCACTTCAAACCATTGAGACCCTTTTCTCCAATCGGTTATGTTAATTACAGGCCTCATTTTTGGATTGTATCTTCCTCTGCCAGCTTTTGTTGGGTCATCAAATGAGCCTAAGAAGCTAAGGCTTGAGTTCATGATATAGCCATATATGGTTTTGAAACCAAATAAGGGGATGCAGGCTTCTGAGAGCAGCACAAAACGTTGATTGGATAAGTCCATGAGTGCATTTGATAGAAGACGTTTTTCAGCATCTATCATTGATGATGTACCCCAAAACACTGGCTGCCATGGACAGAAAAGATTGATTGATTCATAATAATTCATCTATTGACAAAATGTGCTTATGATGGGATTGAAGAGAATTCAAGATAAGCATTAATAGCAAGCTAACCTGGCTAGGAACTTTTCTTCCATAGAATACAGAATCTTTAGGCAGAGTTTCATTGAAAGAAGGATGTTGGTGCAAGTAAATGGAATAAAAACCTTCATGGCCTTTGAAGAAGTTCTCCCACAAGGGTGCCAGGGGCAGTGCACCTTTTGCCAAAAACATGAAAGCCACTTTTGGAATGGCTTTGTTAGGGAAATCTTGAATTCCTGATTCCATAGATGCTTTGAGGAACAACTCTTGGTCTGTCATGTTGTGCATGAGAGATGTCCTTAATTCAGTACTGTTAGAGTTGGACTTTGTGATCAGTGATGAAGATGAAAATGTTAATGGGGGTGGTGGTGGAAGCAATGTTGTGAGTGGAGTCATCACAGGATATAGAAAAGCTTGTAAATTTAAAGATAGGCTATTATAGCATAAAGTTGCAACTATTCCTAGTGAAATACCAATAATAAAGAAGATCAAGTGATAAACACGGTTTATGTTCCCATATAAGTTACCAATGAATGGCTTAGAAACTAGCTGAGATGGATTATGCTCCATATGCTAATTATCAATAGACGCACAAAATGACAGAGCAAGAGATGGACAACAAGATTCTTCATTCAAAACTCAAAAGTCATGTATGAACACTTCTGAGTTTGAACTCAAGTTGTTGTATGTAGCTTTCATTCTCAGATTGCGTAGTGCATTGCACCTTTCACCTCCTTCTGTATTAGTTCTTGATGAAATTAGCAATTTGTAGCTATAAATAATTTGAGGCCTTAATTGAAGTATACCTTTATACTTATAAAATAATAGTAACGAGTTTTAAATGTAAAAGTACACCAAAACATGTAATTGAGGTGTGACTTTCACATCAAGCAGAATAATTGGTTTGTTTCTTCCGGATATTCATGATTTTTTTTCGCACAATTAAGGAAGTGGTTTTCTGCGTTGAAGCATTGCGTGAACAAAGTTTCAAGAAAAAGGAGCTCAACGAGATTTGCCATGTGGTAGCTCCTCTAATTACGGTCATTATTAGTCTCATGATATTATTATTTTTCATATTTTATTTTTCATATTTAGCGTTACACGCTTTTCTTCTATGACAGTGTTGACGTAATATATTTTTTTAGACAAAAGCTGTAAAGAATGTAATTACGATATATAAAAGGGTATTTCTCTAATATTTTTAAGTTATATCATTTCACTCCTTTATAATTATGAGCTCCATAAAGCATATAGTTATAGGAAAAAGTGTGTGTTATTTTAAGTGACAGAAATTGTATCATTTTATAGACACAAAGAGATATGAGTCCCACTGAAAAAAAATGTAGATCTCATCTTTTTGTGTCTATAAAATAATACAACTTATGTCATTTTAATGACACACACTTTTTTTTATAATTATAATATTAAATTATTATTTTTTCCATTTTTTTCACTTTCCAAATAGTTGACAGTTTCTGAAGAAAATATATATATAACTTTAATATTATAACTATGTACTTCTTGGAGTATATATTTTAAGGAGGTAAACGAGTATAACTTAGTTCTTTTATTTTAAAAGGATAAACTATTTCCCATATCTATATGGCCAAATAAAAAATGGAGGCTTCATTTTTTCAATCTTTCATTTTCTCCCCATTGCTTTGTTCAAAATATTTAGATAGCTTGGTCAAATAATAATAAATGAACAAGTGAATATTTCATGCATGAGTATTTTAATTTTTGGTAAAAGTTAAAAAACTATAAATAAAAATAAAAATATTTAAAAGGATTAAAATTATAATGAATGTATGTAGGCTTTTTCACCCTTTTGCCCCTTATTAATTAATTAATAATCATTTTGCCCCTGATTCAAAACTATTTATCAATCTGCCCCTCTTTAGTCGACTACCTTGAATTTTTAATCGACTAAATGGTCAAAACAGACCAAAAATGGCCGCTGGGAGATTTAGTCGACTAAATCTCCCTATTTAGTCGACTAAATCTTCATATTTGACAAAAAAAAAATAAGTCAGTATGATTTTAATCGATTAAGTAGGGAGATTTAGTCGATTAAATCTCCCAACAACCGTTTAGTCGATTAAAAATGCAAGGTAGTCGACTAAAGAGGGGCAGATTGATAAATAGTTTCGAATCAGAGGCAAAATAGTTATTAATTAATTAATAAGGGGAAAAAGGGTGAAAAAGCCTATGTAGGTGTATAATTAATTCATGTAAAATTAAAAAAATATATAAAAAATAAGTTATAAAAAATATATGCATAATTATTCAATAGTACATAAATTTAAAATTGAAAAACATAGATGACATACCATTCTTTAAGGAAGAAAAAAATAAATGATAAGTCACCATAATTAGGGCTTTTTCACCTTTTTACCCCTTATTAATTAATTAATAACCATTTTGCCCCTGATTCGAAACTATTTATCAATCTGCCCCTCTTTAGTCGACTACCTTGCATTTTTAATCGACTAAATGACCAAAACAGACAAAAAATGGCTGCTGGGAGATTTAGTCGACTAAATCTCCCTATTTAGTCGACTAAATCTTCATATTTTACAAAAAAAAAATAAGTCAGTATGATTTTAATCGATTAAGTAGAGAGATTTAGTCGATTAAATCTCCCAACAACCGTTTAGTCGATTAAAAATGCAAGGTAGTCGATTAAACAGGGGCAGATTGGTAGATAATTTCGAATCAGGGGCAAAATGGTTATTAATTAATTAATAAGGGGCAAAAGGGTGAAAAAGCCCCATAATTAGGATAGTGTATTCTTATTTTTTTTAATATAGAAAAAATAGTGACTATTTTGATAATATAAACAGCTGATATTTAAGAAAGGAAAAAAAAATATTTCAACGTAAAAAGATTAAGGAATTAATAATTTAATTTTTAAAAAAATCATGTGTCATAAAAGAAATAGAATATGTATTATATCTTTTACCTAATTTTATTATAATGAAAAAGATTTTCAACCGCAAGATTCCCTAATCAAGAAACCATAGCTCTTGCACCAAACACGTAAACATAGGCAACCAGTTGCTTTTGCACCCTTCAACTAGCACCTTGCATGCTTTCACTTAGATGTTTTGCACCCTTACTGTCCTCATGCCACTTGAGGTAGCTCAACTTATTCATGTTGATGGACATTCAAGGAGGTTATAGTTTTTTTTTTGGAAATATCATATTGATACATCGTTTTGTGACTAGTCCGATTCGGAACGGGATCAGAATCAAAGCTTTAGATTCCTCTCACAGATAATACTGAAAAAAATCGAATATATACTCTTACCCTTACCTACTCAGCTCTAAGGTGTTGTAATTGTCAAGCGGGTTACC
The DNA here is from genome assembly GCF_033153095.1 of Gastrolobium bilobum. Lineage (NCBI taxonomy): Eukaryota > Viridiplantae > Streptophyta > Magnoliopsida > Fabales > Fabaceae > Gastrolobium > Gastrolobium bilobum. Next base: position 18,644 of record NW_026898898.1, on the reverse strand, counting down.
GCGTCAGTTTTTTAAAATATAATAATATATTGATGTTGAACATTTGATCATCTTCTTATTATTAGTCCTCCTATGTAATAACTAATAAAGAAAAAAACCTTTTAGTTTATCTTTGATCTCACAATGACGCTTTGAATTTTTTGTTAGTAATAATAGAACATCAGTTTTAATAATAAATGCAAATTCCTATTGTTGATAAAAAAAATCATGTAATTCCTAGAAGCATGATTTAGGCTTTATTGGAGTACTTTTGACTCCTCTTGTAGTATGTCTTGGTTTATTAAAAGACTATCACTATCAATTCAAAAAATCAACCCAAACAATTTTGAAAAAAATGGTTTGGTAAGACTCAACCATTAAGGATTTCGATTCGTGAGTCTATACATTCTTCATGAACCCAATTAGCCACACATAGACCTGATTTACTATCTAACCAGAGACTTTTTTATTTTTTTGGTAATCTATCGAACCATAGACTTTAGGGCCGTTTGTTTAGTAACTTTTCAAGCTATTTTTTTTAAATTAAAAATATATATAAACAAAGGGGTTTGATTTTCTCATGTTGAATGAAAATCTAATTCTCATGTTGTAGAGATAAAAAGCATATGAGACTCATGTGTTAGAAAAAATTATATGTGGGACCCATGTCAGCACGAAAATCGAAAGGTGTGTAGAAAAATTTGAATTCTCATGTTGAATGTGAATTATAAAATCCATAAACAAATTTTAAGGTCTTTTCTTAAAAAAGAAAAAACACTAAAAATTGTGTTTTCCTCAAAAGTTAAAAATTGTAACTTAAAAAAAATAAAAATAAAAAAGTCATACTATAAATAGGGGATAGTTGTATTAGCTACCTATTTAATCTTCCTCCCTTTACTATCTTTTTTTTATCACCATTGGTTATATTTAAATCAATGGTGTCAAATATAATAATATTTTTTATTTTATTTATCTCTCCCTTATTTTTCTCAATTAATTACACTAATTGTTTATCACCATTGATTATATTAAATCAACAACGATAAAAAAGTAATAAGAATAAGAAAATTAAATAGATAGACAATATAACCGTCCATTGTATTTTCTCTCTCTCTAAACTTACTCTGAACATCGAGTTTTTGTTTTTCATGTGAACTAATTAATATTTCTTTTTGGTATTAATTATGCACAAAATATTATTTATGTAAAATTACGCTATAAATAATCGCGTTTTCTATTACACCTATTTATTTACACAAGAATTTTTGTTTGTAATTTGTTTGTTAATTCTGTTAAGCTTAGCTATCATTGATAATAGCCAGATTAGTTACGTGTCACTTTCATTTAGTTAGAATGGAATACGTGTCCTTTTCTTTTCTTTCTTTTCCTTGGTGTATATATATATACACTGATGTACAGAGTTTCAAGTTAAGTTGAATGATTCAGTTTCCAGTAATATGAAATTCTCTCGATTCTTCCATTCTGTTAAAAACCTTAGGATAAGTAATATGAATTTAAATAATTGCGTTTTCACTCATCCAAATCCAAGCGTTTGTTGATTCCATCTGGATAAGTACACAAATAGTGCAAAAATTATGCGTATAAGTTAAATTATTCTAGATTCTTATAAGTTTACTAAATTTTTAAATAAATCTGCACAATTTAAATGTTTTTAACAATATCCTTATATTTCAAATAAACTTCTTAGTCATACATATGCATCCTTATAATTTTTTTAAATTAACAGAGATATAATTGAAAACTTAATTGAACTAAAGAGACTTATTTCAAACGTTTTATAAGTATAAGAACCCCATTAAAATAATTTAAATTATAAGAATCTATTTAAAAATTCAATAACACTGTAAAGGTTCACAGTTTAATTTCATAAGAAATACGACCAGATGCATTTCTGAACGATGTTAAGTTGCAAGACAAAGAGCACGTTCTATTTCTTCCAATGAGCGACCCTTTGTTTCCACAACATTACCAGCTATGTACAAGACAGCAACAAAACAAACAGTTGAGAACCCCAAGTATACGATGCTGATCCCAAACTTGTTTACCACACTCAAGAAATAGAGCCCAATAACAAAGTTGGAGATCTAATAAGAAAAAACAAACAAATCCACATTTCATCATTAGTATAATTTTCACGCCACCAACAAAATCAGTGTAGCAATACATGTGCAAGTATAAATCATTCCAATAGGTCTAAGAAACTTTATAGTCACAATATTTGGGGAGGAACTAGTACCAAAGTATAATCTTAGGAATGTTTCTTCAATTATATTAGTTAGAAAATAGGAGTAGGCACAAACAAAATTGTGTGGTTGAGTTTGGTATGGCTTCTCTATTGTGACTTCCTTTTTTTATCCTCATCTTTTTTTTTTAGATATTATTCATCGATTATTCGACTAGTTCGATTCGAGTTTGGTAGGATCATATGAGCGATAAAACTCTCCCTATTAAGTTTTAACAAAGCTGCATTTTCAGTGATTCGAACTTCAGACCACTGATTGAGCTGAAACAACCCCTTACTAGTTGATCCACATACTTGGTAGTTCCCCTCATTTTTAAGAAGCACCAATTTTGGTGCTTGGTGAGTTTATAGCCATGCAGCTACTCTTCTAAAAGGCCAAGGTTTTAGTTTTGTTTTAGCCTCTCAGCTTTAGAGTTTCAAAATTTACAGCAAGATAAAGGCAGGAATTACAGGTGATATTAGATTCCACAGTGAAGTCACTTACCCAATGTGTGCCTAATGACAAAGAAATTGCTTTTGCTCTTATTCTAGATGGAAATATCTCTGGTAGAAGAAGGGAAGGTACAGGACCAGCACCAAGAGAGAAGGATAAGACATAGCTGTTCAAAATTCATAGACCAGAGTCAAAAAGAGAAATGAAAAACAAACAACACAAGGTAGCTTTTCAGTGAATGGAATTACTTTTTAGTGACAAAATTAAATGACTTACAGGATAGTCCCAAGGACTGCTAGGGTGCCAGAGTATGGTGCAAGGACATTCCAAGTAAAAGACAGAGAAAGAAGCAACATAGAAGCAGCCTGGAAAAGACAGAAAAATACTTGGAATTTTATACTTCGAATTTACAATAAGATGAATAGGTTATACTACACAAGAAAGGAAATTAAGCTGTTGGGATTAAGATTTGTTTTGATTGAACCAAACAGGAAAAAAAAAAAATAGAAAGATATCATTACATCCACAAGGGCAGGGTTTTGAATTAGTTTAAGGCACTCAATTAAGAAAACTAAGAATAAGTTTGTTTATACAAACCAGCCAAATTCTTCTCTAACGTGTAAGCATAAAATAATAATTAAACATCATAATGCTTGAAAGTAACCTTATTGATAAAGAACATGAACTTCCTTTCCTTCCTTCAAAAATTAATTTAAAAAAAAATAAATCAGCATTCAGAAAAAAGGTGAAAAGAGATGGACGTGAATAAATTTTTTACAAAAATAGTGGTTCCCTGTTTAGGCTTTTCAAAATTGTCTTGTATTATTTCCACATATTTATCTTTCCCATTTTTTAACACTGCATAATAGTATCTGCAAAACCTTCCAATACCAAGTAGTGGCCAGATAAGGTTATAACCATAATCTCTTAATGCACCTCATACCCATTTTTTTATTCTCTTCATCACCCCTCATAGGTAATAAAACCAACAAAAATCAGCAAACATTAAAAGCTTAACAAGAACTTATATTTACAATCAATCATCACATGGAGAAATACAAACTAAAGGCTCAAACACTTCAATTTAGGCCTTAAGACAGATGTGGGTTGAAAATAATTATTACCATTCCACTGAAGCTTGCAATAAGGAGACTTTTCCTTCCTTGTCTATCCATCAAGGAGGAAGCAACAATAGTTCCTGCAACAAAATCAAACATCAGTCAGAACAATATCATGTTTGTGAAAATTGCACAATAACCAACTTTTAGAATGAAAATACTAACCAAAAACATTTGATGCACCAACCAGGGAACTTGCTGCAACATCGGAAGCAATTCCAGCACTGCGGAAAACAGAAGTTGAATAATATACCACAGCATTTATTCCAGCCAACTGCTGGAACAAAAAAAGTGCTGCCCCAACACTGACAACTGCAACATAGAATATTTTAGAGAATTACTACACATTTCACTAATCATTAATCAACTCCAAAGCAAACTAAAAAGAAGTTGAGTAGTGAAACTAAAGCACAAACTGTGATGAAATTATTAAGATATATCTCTAAATAAACATACATCAGGCAAAAAAAAAAAAATAAGGCGTCAACAAATTCAAAATGTAAAAGGGAGTTTCATGCATGGGGTATCATATATCACTAAGCTTTGGCTTTTAAGGTTGAAACAATAAAATTAACTTCTATGAATCACCATTCCCGATGATTATCGCAATGATTAAGTTATTTATGTTGGGCCCTCCTTTACATGAACATTCTTCAAATAAGAAAATAAATAAAGTAATTATGGCCAAACCTTCAAAAGCTGCAGGTTAGTGCTTATAGTAACAAGCACGTAAACTTAGCTGATGAAGGCATAATTAATAGCAGTTCTTTGCTGCAGAAATTATGCTTAAGTACACTAGAAAAACTTCGTCCATTGTTAATCAACCCTGGAAATAGTATTAACTATAATTTTGGAATACCTTTCCAATATCGGCTACTAAATAGATCAAACCATCCTGCTTCAGGTTCAGAAGAACCTCGACTTGCTGCTGTCAAGTCACGCATAACCAAAGCAACTCTTTCTTTTCCATACAGTGTTTTAATAGCCTTTTGAGCTTCGGAGACTTTCCCTTGCTGTAAAATAATAATTTAATTTTGTCAGAAAACCTACGGGAAAATTATTGCAATTGCACTAAACTTTTAATGGTATACTGAAAAGAAAACTAGACAGCATATACGTATATATGTCTGTTCTGTTGGATTAAGATTACAGAACATGACTACCATAACTCTACAATTTCTGCTTTACTAGTATCTTTAGAGATTTAAAACATAACATAAGCTCTTTTCTTTAAAAAAGATTAGTTTATTTGCAATGTAGTCACCATAGGAAACTATAGTCCAACGGATAGGAATATGAAATAAATATTTAACAGAAAGTCATTGATGTGCCTAAAACACTAATTTTTTATAAGAAAAGAAACTTAAAGAAGTAGTAAGTTTTGCACTGCTTGTTCTGCAACAATTGGATTCCTTGTCATGTAAATGTATTGTTTCCATAACAAAAGACAGCAAAGTATTACAGGACAACCTGAAAAAGCCACCGGGGACTTTCTGGAGAAATTGCCATTCCAAGTGCTAACAGAAGGGATGGAATTACAGTGATTCCAAACATTGTCCGCCACCTGATAACATTAAATGAAGAAGAGGATACAAGTTAAGAAACGTACATTCCCAAGGCAAATTACAGGAGACCTACAATGTATTTAGAATGGTAAACGAATTTTTTCAAGGTTTTTACCACCTCTAGTACAACTACAGCAAACCAAATTATAAGAAATAGGGGTTTGCTACTTCTAGAAGAGCATATTCTTTTGCCACTTCATTTATTTATCATTCATGAAAGACACATATCTCCACTTTCTTTCTCATGGAAATATGGAATGATAGTAATAGGAGTTTTTTTACTTCAACACTTTTTACACTGGATATATTCATTTCCATCTGAAACATACATGCTCTCTAAGATGGAATTTGTCCGCGGAAGACATTTACAGCTGACAAGATGGTAAGATCAAGATGAAACAACTCAATAGTCCATACCATATAGGATTTCCTGCCAGAGGCAAACCAGCCACAAGTGCTGCAAGAATCCCAATGCATATAAAGAGTTGATTAACAGATCCAAGTGCACCACGAATTTCAGTTGGAGAAATCTGTCCATCAGAAGGAGTCACCATGTGGTCCATATAAAATATGAAAACATGATGGCAAAGGTTAAAATAATCTATAAAGGCACCACCTCAGATATGTAAAGTGGTACAATAGCAGATGTAACACCAATTCCTATACCAGCAAGCAAGCGACCAATAATCATTGTATGAACACTCTGGGCTATAGCACTGCAAATGTATTATAGTTTAAAGCATCAGATTTCAAAAATACATAAAAGATCAAACCTTGTACTCAAGAACAATTGACAGACCAAAGAAATCCTCCAATTGCTAGAGGGATTGCATCAAACTGAAAAGTCCTAGTTCGGCCAAATTTGTCAGCCAATGCTCCACCAGTAAATGAACCAACAGTAGCACCCGCAAGTAGCGTGCTGACAATCCATCCTGTTCATGGATTTAACACTCATGAAAACCACGAGAAAACAATTCATAGGGCATATTTAAGTGAAACTAGAATTTTGAGAAACAAAGTTTAATGATCACAGAAATAAAGATTTCTGACAAACAGGCCATAAGTAATAAATAAATTCACTTAAACTCCATGCCATAAAACTGAAGTTCTTTCTGTTTAATATCAAGGTAACAATAACAAGGACAAGATCTACATTTACATGTATGCTGAAAATTTTCCTTGTTGAACACTACAAAATAAAAAATATAAGAGCTAATTTACAATTTCTTTGCCAATAAAACCAACCGATCATTTCAAACTAATTTGTAACTACAATCTACAAATAAACAAAAATGTACCTTGTAGTACAGTGTTTTCGGTGATTCCAAGATCCTTAGCAACGTACTCAAGACCACCATTAACCACCCTAAATTAAAAAGGGCATTGTCATATTTTCACACCTAATAATCAATGAAAATCAGTTGTACAACAAGGAAAATTCAACAAAAGACTCCATGTGTCTTGCAGCCAATAACTTAAGACATCAAGAAGTGGCTTATGTCATTCACATAAATTAGATGGAAGTATAAAGAAAATGATATGCTGCATTATAAGTCCATTGATCTTCATATAAATGAAGATGAAATCCATACCCAAGATGATAGCCAAATAAAATGGCTCCAAGGCAAGCAACACCAACATAGGGAAGAACAGTTCCAGAAGGTTTGCCCGGAGTATTAGTTAGCTCGGTTTCCATAATGGCTGAACCAGGCCTCAAACCGCAACAACTGGTTCTACTTGTCACTCAGATTCTTCTGGGTCTCACAGCACTCTGAGTTGTAACAATTCACCAAAACCCAACAACACCCTTTGTTTCTGAACTCGTCAAAGTGGTTTCTTAAACGCCAGAAGTTGACACCTTTGAATGAAAATTCCAATTCCCAAGTAGTCAAAAGACTCAAAACCCATAAAATATTGGAGAAAATAAAAAATCGCCATACCAATGAGCCAAAAACAGAACGTGCGGGTACGAAATGCAGCAACCGACCAGACCGTGAATTGAATCTAGGACACTGCTAATAACATAGGAATTTCCCGCAGTCAAAGGTAAAAAAAAAAAAAGTAACAACCGGTGAAGGGTGTGTGCTTAGCTTATTGCGAGCAAGTAAACATTTATTCGTTTAATATTTTAGTGGATTAAAATAATAATATATTTGAAATTGAATAAAAAAATTAATATATTCTTACTTACTTTTAAAATAAAATTATTTTAAAAGAGAAGTGTTAACCTTGCTAGATATATCTTTCTTCTTGGGAGTTTACCGGAGCTATTTGGTAGATGATAAAAAAAAATTATCAAGGAAAATACAATTACTAAAAATTTGATGGAAAAATGAGTTTGATAATAAAGTTGAAAAAAAATTATTTGGTTGACCGAAATTTCACCAAGAAAATTGAATTAAATTTACTAAGTTTATGTTTGGTTAGAAGTAAAAAATTGATTAAAAAATAACTTCAAATTACAAAAATAATCCTTGTAGCAAACACTGTTGCCTAATAGCAGAGGGTATTTTTGGTAGCGAAATGGTCATCTTTCTTCTATTAGCTTAGGCAATTTGAAATACCACATTACAAGAGATATTTTTCAACAGTGTTCTTTTTCAATTTTTCATACAAATATAAACGGCTGGGCAAAACAGATGCATAGCTAAATTTTTCAAAAATTTCAATCAAACAAGAAAATCCAAAAAAGACACACTTAGATACATGGCTAACTTCTAGAAAAACCCAAACCAAACCCCGCTTAAAGAGAATATCAAATACGAGAAAGTTGGGGAGTGAAGGAATTCAATTTCCTTTTTCCTTAGCATTTTTGTTAATTTAAAAAATATTGGAATTCTTGGTTTTATTCTCCGCAAATATTAGAGCTTAGAAAATTCGGAACAATTAGATTTGAGAATATTATGAAAACAAAATGTGGAAATAACGTTGGATTTTGGATTAGATTTGCAGTTGTTGCGACTACATGTTGGCCACGTGAACAGGTGGTCGTGCTGGTAGACTCTGACGTAACCAGAATCAAACCCTATTAATTTTCTTCATGTTAACATGCAACAAAAGATCAAAACTCGCCTTCTCCCTAATAACTCAGTTTAAACGAGCTTAAAGGCTGAAGTTGTAACTGTTAATTAAAAAATTAATGGAATAAATTTTAACAACTTCTTAATTTATTATGCATATTTTTTTATATTATTATAATCTCAACCGTTAATTTGTAATAATTATAGTTCTAAAGTCTATCTTTCACTTTAAAGGAGCTAAATTTTCAAATTTTATGAATTGCTGTGAATTTTTATATTATTATTTAATAATATGTCAATAGATTATTAAAACAGTTAGTGTGTTTAGATTTATTTTGTAAATTTAATGTTACTTGAACTTAATTATGTTTATTAATAAGTTTGCAAGAAATGACTAGCTACTTTCTTTTTTTAAATGAAATTAGAGTTACTAGTTTATATATATGTCATGCATTGCACATATAGAGTTACTACTTGCTAGTTTATTATTATACGAATGTTTTCTCTCTCCCTTATCTCTTTTCCATCCTTTTACTTTATTTTCTTTTAGTAAATTTCTATCCTTTTATTTGTATGCATGGTTTTGGTGATTGGAATCATTTGCTTAAACGTATAAGGTCAACATTAATACCTCTCTGTAAGAGATCAACGTCTTGGCTGGCCCAATTAGGTAGGGACATGGCTTTTCATAGTCTCGTAACATTTTTTACCCTAGGCCATAGTTTAGCCTAATTTTGAGTCAATGGATTGAGCCCATTTATAAGTGTTTCTCTCGTTTTTCTTAAAAAAATAATAAGAAGAAGAAGAATAAGGTGGCGGCGCCCCTTTAATCCAGTGAAATAACTATTTTTGAGGGAGGAGATAATTATTAGGATTACTAGTTTATTATTATTAAAAAATACGATTATATAATAATAATTATTAGGATTAATAGTTTATTATTATTAAAAATATAATTATATAATAATAATAATAAACATTAAAGTTTAGGGAGGGGCGACAGCCAACCCTCGCCCCTCCCTAAGTCTGCCTCTATTGAGTGGTATTTAGGCTGAGGTGTTGTTCGCGAGATAAGTGATTCTTTGGCGAGATGATCTTCGAGATGGTTGAACTGGTTACGATGCTTTTGAGTAGTTTGAGGAGACTTGGGAGTGCCGCAAAATATTCTGGTACTTAAGTCAATAAGGATTCAATGTACTCAAGTTTTTATGGGAATATGATCATATATATTTGGGCTTAATTCCTCCGTATTTATAATGGGTGAGTGCTTTGCTTAAACCACCTCATTATGGCGATGCTCATTCTTATCAGTGGAGAATAATAGCTTTCACTATGTGGGTGAGATGTTTATAGTAAGGCTAAGCCTTTGTAGATGATGTAGCATGCATGCAGATGCCTGTCATTTAGTCATTGATTCGTATAGGGTCATGATGCTATGAGAAAATGATGTCTCGCATAATCTAATTATCTGAGCAACTAATCATGTATGTCAAGAGGTTGCAAAATCTTTACGATACACGGGATAATTGTGTTTTCTTCTTTACTAAGCATTAATGGTCTTTTGGGCTCATTGGGTTGCTTTCTAGTTGGACCTACTATCTTTCATAAGTATGATCCAAATCAACGATTTACAGAAGGGGTAAGTAGTATGGTTGCTGGGTTTAATTTGGGGGTGTTTATAATGAAACTTTGAGGTGAGAAGAATTCTACATTCATCGAGAATTTAAAAGTTGAGATTCTAGAGTAAGATTGATTAGTATAGTTAAATTGTAATCTAAACCCACTATGTCAAGTATCGTCTTTATTTCTCACTCATGACTGAGTTCGTGCCCATTACCGACAACTTCTTGAACTATATCATTTATTAAAATAACTTGAAGAAGTACCCCTAATTTTCTATGATTGTTCACCAAATTAAGCTTCTTAACAAGCGAATATATTTGCATAATCCAACTTGAAACTTGTAGATAATGCTTTGATTTTGTACTCTTTAGGCCTTATATACCCACGTGAATTCCCATTTTGAATTGAATGTGTTTTTCTGTCACCTTGATCTATTAAATAAAATTAGTGTCTAGCCTACGCCTTCACGTTAATTACTTGTCCTTTTGCATGCAATGTCTCTAAAGCCGTCCATTTGTCTTTGTGTAAATTAAAGCTAGTAATTTGTATATTACTTGAGGATTTTAACTTGCTGACTTGTACAAAAATTAAGTGCCTAAGCCTTTGCGTCACAAATCATCGCGCATATGAAGACATGTATAAATATACTTTTTTCATGACTTAGTCTTCAGTTATATATAGCTGTTGTTAGTCGAAACTAAATACTTAGATAGGATCATTTGACTTAAACTTGAAACTTAAGTCATTATTATACTTACTGTTTAGGATAAGTTTGATTTAATGCTCATGTGTTATAAGTATTTATTGACCAAGTAACACGCATCAACTTCAATTTATTAATTGTTAGAAAAGTGATTTTAAATTGATTGAGAGAGAATTTGTGTTAGAGAAATCGCTTCAACAATACACACAGCTCTATGAAATATACACAAGAAATTGAAACATGTAATAACACAAGATTAAAGCACACTGTACAAAAACATATGAATGTAACAAGGGAAAATTCGAGTCCAATGATAGACACTATGTCCTTAAGACAATTTTGCTCTCTCTATAGTTTTTATGATTCGTGGATAATTGTCTCACAGTATAAAACGAATTATCTCTGTTTGTTGATGGCACTCTCAAACAAATAGCACTAGCAGACATAACCTTCCTTTGAACTATCCCACATAATGAATGCAAAAGATTTCAAAAATTATTTTGGCAGAGTTTTGATATAAGAGAGAAATCATAAAAGTTCACACATTTATTCTGATTTTCTTCCATATTTATAAAGCATTAGTGGCCATGATAAATAGTGCCTATTGGCTACAAAGAGTTGTGCATGTTCGATGGTGAAGAGTCATATTTTTTCACCAGTAAATAATTATATATGTTTAATAGTGAAGAGATATATCTTTTCACACCCAACTTCTTATTTATAACATTTGAATTAGGTAAGAATTTCAATATTATAAATTAAATAAACTTTATTGTTGAATTTTTTAAATTTCATTTCCTCGTAAAGCACAAGTCGGTAGGTGAGGTTTGGCCACATGGAGCAGCTTAAAAAGGCCCTAAAAATGACTTGATGTTTAACTTCGTGATGATTAGTAATTTAACAAAAATAGTGAAACATAGCAATGATGTTAATGACTTCACTAGGTGGGAACTTGAGAAGATAATTATATAATGCAATCATTGATGGGCTCTTATTCTTTTCACTGGGTTGTGTAACATCATTGCCATTTGCTTTTGTACAATATTTCCCCCCACCTAAAAGTTTTCACTTAGTAATTACCTTAACCAATTATATCCAAGTTTGGTACAAAAGATATTTTTTTTTACCAAGAAAAAAAGATTTCTAAGAATATAGTGGGAAACATTTTTGCTCAAGTAAATTACAAAAAAATGTTTGGTAGACCAAAATTTTACCGAGAAAGTTGGGTTAATTTACTGATGTTATGTTTGGTTTGTGATAAAATATTGATATGATTATGAGTAAAATGACAAATATACCCTTTAATTTTGAATCTTGAATATCTTCTCTGACATGAAAAACGTTCATTTTAGGACACCCGTTTCTTTCTATCCTAACAATTTCTTCACCTCTCTTCCTTTATATGTTCAGTGTAGTGATAAGTTAGGACTAAGTATAGAACTGGGTTCTTTTGATGCTAGAGTGATGATTGCAACCACTCACGTGGCTCAACATACACTAGAGCAAATAAAGGTATATACAGGATGTGAAAAATGCACTCTTTGGACCAGAAATATAAATAAAAAAGAGGAGATATTTTTGCCTTTCCACCATGAACCTTGCTTACTGTTTTGCTTAAGATGAAAAGAAACACTGACCTACGGTAAATGAAAACAAGCCAAAGGCAAAGAAAAAAGAAACAAAGGAAGAATTGGTGGATCATGGGAAGGCACAGAGCAAGAGTATATGAAGTCGAACAACAAGCCCTGTGTTGCTGTGTTGCAATGCACATGGGTCTGAGATATATTGTACGATGAGGACAATTTCGTCTCCAAATTTGGTTGAGCGATTCTGAATAGTGGGAAGAAAAAAAAAACCATGGGTTGAATGGTATTGTATTTAAGGGATGTGTAGTTGAAGAAAAAAGATAGGGAAAAAACTTTGCTTGGATAATTTTCCTTTTCTCCCATACCAAACATGGGAAAGTAATTTCCCTCACCCACTTTTCCATCATTTCAAACAAATAACCCATACCAAACACCCCATCAATTTGGTGACTCTAGGAATGCAACCGGAAGATATATAGCGACGAGAAACGTGAGTTTTGTGTAGAGATGTTTGGAAAATATTAAATTATGAGAAAAAATATTAATTTTTTTATTCTTTTCATAAATTAAAAAAAATTGTTAGTTTTTAGAAATAAATATGTTCTAGCCCGACCAAACAGTCAGCCCAAATAGCTGCTTCGGCATGACCACCACCACTTGGCACGAGGAGTGCATGATCTCTTATGCACATGCATATCTCTTCACACTTTTCATGCATGTATGATTTTTTTACGTGTGTCATAGGTCACACAACCTCACACTTAGTGAGGCTTACATGGTTAGAAACGATTATGGTGTTACACTTTGCAAACGTAAGGGAATTTCCAACTTCCTATATAATGGGACTTCAGCCCCTTACCATTCATCTTCTCTGTTCACTCTCTTGATGTTACTTCGCATAATTCATTACTCAACCATAATTGTAGCTTTTTACGTATCTATCACTTTGCACCCTCAGCTAAATTAAGGTTAGTGCAATGACACTAGAGCTTTGAGCTATATTCACCACGTATCTTTCATTTTTGGGAAAAATTTATTATGCTCTCGTCCCACCACTTATTCAGTAGTCATTTTTCATAAGTAGAATTTTTTTTTTTCATTTTTATCCCTCTTTTTTTGGTTTTTTCTCTCTCAATCCCTATTTTTTTTCTACTTTGAGAGGAGACCACCGTACTCTCGTCCCACCAAAATCTCTCTCTCATCTTCCTCATATATATCAACATAATTCACTCTTCAAGCGAACAGATCCACACCATTCTCTGTTTCAGTTCAAAATCAAACTAAATACGTACGATCCCAAATCGGACTAATCGCGAAGCGATGAACCGATGGAATATTTCCAAAAAAAAAAGAGGTATACAGAGGCGGTTCACAGGTCATTCCACGACAGTTCAAACCGCCTCCAAATGCGTGTTTCGGCTGTTCTTGCAGGGTGGAACCGTGCAGTACCAGACACGAGATAGATCTTCCAAAGAACAAGGCTTTTTTGGAATAAGTCAATTCATTTGGGAACCCTCATATCCACTCTTTTTCCTATTCAAAGATCAGCTTTTTTTCTCTGTGTTTTCACATCGAGAATTCTTTGCAGATGAAAAGATGTCAAGAGGGCTTCTGACTTCCCAAACAGATTGTTTACATGTAACTTTGACGTCATTTGTGTAAAAAAGAATTAATTGGACACACTTAAACATAGCATGCGAAGTGGAGGTCAACATATCATAATGAACCACGAAGGAAGACTTTATTTTTTATCTGCGAATTTCAATCATTGTGCGTCCCCATTCCCCAACTTGCAAACCCATGAATTGAAGGTATATTTTTAGTGGTTGAACAAATTAATGACCTGCATGCCAGCTACTAGGAGGGATAAACTCCCAGCAAAATATCCTAAACTTTTCACTATATATATGCTAGCTAATTTTTTGTCATTATGGGTAATAAATATGAGAAAGGATGAAACAATAGAACGTTTGTGCAATAAATATGAGAAAATGCATACATTAATAATTTATTGAATTATTATTCAAAAATATCAAATGCATAATGCAAGACAATTAAAGTTTGAAAGGTTACGTTCCTTTTGTTAAAATAATTTTGAAGTCATTAGTATAGTTGCGTCATTTTGTTTTAAATATAAATCTATCACCCAATGGGTGCAGCTCAGTTGATAACTTGGCGCTGAGTTAGTGGGGTTGGATATGTGTTCGATTCCCGCTGAATGCATTCTTGGGGAGGGGGTTGAACCTTTAGCCATCACTGTTCCCCCGCACTCCGGATTAGTCTCATAGCCGGCTCAAAGAGTCGAAGCTCGTGGGGATACCGGAGGGAGCCAACTCGTTGTTGAGATATATAAAACCATTAATGTAGCCTCACCCAACAGCTTAAGCTTTTGGGTTGAATTGGTTCTTTACATGGTATCAGAGCCTCGCCGCCTCCCACTTTCTCTTGTGGCGTTTCTTAGCACAGGTAGGCTGGGCCTGTTGCATTGTCCACTCTTCAAGCCCAATGGGCTCTCGTGTGAGGAGGCGTGTTGAGATATATAGTCCCACATTGGTTGTATGAGTAACTAATGTGGAGTTTATAAGAACTTGGGCACTCCCACCCTTTGAGATAATTAGGGTTGGGTAACTCCAAAAAAAATATATAAATCTATCCAATTTAATTATATCTTTGACGTTTTTTTTACAACAGATATCGTGGACAGTTGTCATATATTTAATCCTATTTAATGATTATTACTTCACTATCAAAATAATATGGTTCTCGAAATGCTAAATAAATTTCCAGGTTAGATGGTAATTATGTAATTATTACAAAAAAATATTTTATTTTATCCTCAAAATTTTAATAAATTTTAATTTGTCTTCTAATTAATTTTAATTTCAAATTATTTTTTATAAGATATTAAAACATTTTCTTAAACGCTTATTTCGTCATCCCTTAAATTACTTCATTAATGTTATCATCTTAGGTAGCAAAACATCGTTAGTGTTATGTAAAAACTGTGATATTCCATTAGGATTGATCTAGTAGTGAGTGGTTTGAATAATTTATATGAGATCATAGATTAAAACCTTAGTGTGTCATTATTGTATTTAAAAAATAACCTTATATAATAAAATGCTAAGTTAAATAAATAATTTAGAGGATTAATTTAGAATGAAAAAGTTAGAAGACAAATTTTTTTTTTTTTTTTTTTGATAACATTAAAGGGCGAAGCCCCAAACAAAAACAAACTAACAACCAGAAACAAAAAATAACTATCCAGGGTCTATACCCCTACAAGAGGAGATTCCCTGAAGATCGTGATCAAATAACTGAGCAAGGTGAAACGGCATAACTCTATGACTCCAGAATCCAGTATCTTTGTGAAGAGCAGACTTGGCTAACCAATCAGCACAGGAATTAGCTTCTCTTGGAATATGAGAAAGCGTTACCTCCCAATCCTGACCGATGAGTGCTTGTATCTTAGCCACTATACGAGGCTGACAAGCTGCATTGCAATCAGCAAGCAAAGAGAATACTTCAGAAGCATCTCCTTCTAGTTCCACCTTCTTAAATCCCAGTTGCCAAACCAATTCCAGACCTTTTAGAGTTCCCCAAAGCTCCGCCATTAAAGGAGTGCAAGCACCAATATGATACTCAAAGCCTCCCAACCAAGAGCCATCATCAGATCTGATAATCCCACCACAAGCAGCCACCTCAGTATTCCTTTCAACTGCCCCATCAATATTAATCTTCACCCAATTTAACCTTGGAGGTTTCCATAAACTCATACGAGTTGGATGAATGCTAGTAGTAGCCATAGCCTTCCTACCCATGCAGTTACGAACTTCCTCTATATACATAGCAATTATGTGCGTTCCATGGGTTGGATGCTTGAAGTTAGTATCATGGACACTTTTGTTCCTCCATCCCCAAATGAACCAACAAGAGATAAAAAAGACATCACGCCAATCATCTGAATTACTTTGATTCCAAGCTTTTGAGATATTATTTTCAACCCAATCTCTAAGATCCAAGCTGTAGAATAAGCTTTGCCGATTAGCTGAAACCAGAGAATTCCAAACACTTCTAGCATGCTTACAATCTCTTAGAACATGGAGGTTTGTTTCCAACTCACCAGGACATATTTTACAATGACCAGATTCCCCACTCCATCTAGATGTGCGGTCTTTAGTAAGAAGGCGGCCATGCATTATGATCCACATACAAGATTTAACACGTTGAGGCCCATGCCATTTCCATATGGTAGTCCAAGAATTTTTCAACGGCATGAGAGGGAAACCAAGCATGTTATAATACGCGGTTTTAACTAAAGAGCAGCCAACCTTTTGATTTCTCCAAATAATGCGGTCATTTCCATCCGATGCGCTAGGAATGAGAGCAGCTTGGATCCTTGCAACAGCTTGATCATTGAGATATTGACGAATATAGGAAAAGTTCCATTGACCAGTATTGCTGTTCACGAAGGCACTAACAGGGAGATTCAACTCCAAACCAGTTGGAGTACGAGTAGCCAGAGAGGCAAGACACTCAGTTAAACCCAACCAATTGTCTGTCCAAAATAATGCATCATTACCGTCTCCAATCTCCCATTGCATTGCTTGAAGAAAAGATGGCCAAACACTACACAGATTTTTCCAGAAGTATGAGTCATATGCTTTATGGTTTACTTCCCTCCGAAGATCCAAACCTCTCTTATATTTACTTGTTACAACTCGAACCCACAACGAATCGGGCGAAGTAAGTATCGTCCATGCAAGCTTGTGAAAGAAAGCCATATTTTGGACACGAAGGTTAATCACCCCTAAGCCACCCATGCTCTTAGGCTTGCAAATATTATCCCATGCAACCAGATGAGATCTCCTTTGACCATTTTTATCACCCCAAATAAAGGCACGCTGCAACTTCTCTATTTCATCACAAATGGCTACAGGAAGCAGACTGTGTTGCATTTGAAATATAGGAGTTGCTGAAATAACGGAGTTGGAAAGTGTTTCGACCGGCAAAAGATAAGACCTGGTTACTCCAACCAGATAACTTGTGCCTAATTCTTGCAACAACATCAGCATAATGGTCTTTGGTTACTCGACCATGTTTCATCATGGACCCAAGATATCTCCCTATATTGTGAGTTTGCTTGAAGCCACACACATTTGTGATATCATCTGCAATGTGAGCATCTGTATTTTTCGAGAAAAAAATACTAGATTTCGGAATACTAACCTTTAGGCCAGACATTGAACTAAAAGTCTCCAAGCAATCCACTATAACTTTGATTTGATCTAGAGAAGCTTCTGCAAACAACATCAAATCATCAACAAACATCAGATGGGCTATCTTAGGACCTTTTGATCCCACGGAGATTGGCTTCCATCTCTTATTGTCAACCGCATCTTGAATGAGATGAGACAATTTTTCCATAGCTAGAACAAAAATGTAGGGAGATAAAGGATCACCCTGACGAACTCCTCTTGAAGGAAGGAAGTCACCTGCAATGGCTCCATTCCAAAGCACTGAGACCTTATCAGAGTTGATACAATTCATGATAATATTTGTGAACCAGTGTGGGATTTGAATTTCATCCAAAATTTTACGAACAAACTCCCAATTTAACATATCATAAGCCTTTTCCAAGTCGATTTTAATTGCCATGAAACACTTTCTTCCTCTCATTCTACGCATTGAATGGATCAGCTCTTGGGTGATGATGATGTTGTCCTGGATATGTCGTTTAGGAACAAAACTAGCTTGGAAGGGAGACACCATCTCTTCCATTAGGGGCTTCATTCTGTTAACCAGAATTTTACTGAGGATTTTATAAATGACATTGCACAAAGAGATTGGTCTGAGCTGCTTAGCACTTTCAGGTCTCTTTACTTTTGGAATGAGGACCAGAAGAGTCGAGTTCACAAGGTGAATCAGATTGGGATTCTGAAACATCATGTTAACATCCTTAATAACATTAGTCTTAATAAGACTCCAATTCTTATGAAAAAAGGCAGCTGGAAAACCATCTTCCCCTGGAGCTTTTGACCCATTGATACTAAAAACAGCTTTTGAAATTTCGTCATCCGAAAGATTACGAGTCAAATTAGATAGCAGATCATCGTGCAGAAGGGGCCAAGTAGTCTTTGATTTCACCCAATCACGATTAAGGACTTCCTCACTAAACAAGTTGCTATAGAAATCTGTTACCAATTGATGAAGTTGTCTAGCTTCCTTCACCCAAATCCCATCAGAATTTTTTAACTCAAGAATCCTATTCGAACTTCTTCGAGTAGCTGTTTTAATGTGATAGAATTTGGTGTTTCTATCCCCATCATTTATCCATTTCACCCTGGCTTTTTG